>NC_134509.1:9235016-9835016 GCF_027942865.1 Odontesthes bonariensis
GTTTGCTGTTTCGTGTGCTCTTCTGCTTGGCCACCATGACGGCATACGTTTCTTTATAAACTGCCTTTTTGAAACCTTGCCATTTGCTATTTTCCCCCCTTATGGAACCAGAAATGACCATTTTTAAAATAAGAAGGTGGAGCTGGAGAGTGATACTTCAAAGCTGATTGTGTAGAAAAGTATCTTTTAAGTTTGAATATAAAATTATTTTCAATTGGACTGCCAGCACATTGACCAGGAAGTGAATCTGACTGAAAATTTTTGAAATTTTGTCAAACTGATGTGATCTTTCGGGATTTCACCTTGTTTAGATACCCAGGACGGGCGCTGTGAGAGTGGGAATGTAACGGGACGAAGGTTCCTTCACTTAATTAATATTGCATGAGACGCGCACAACCACTACACATACGCACGCATTCAGACATGTTCGTGCCAGGTTTTCACACAACTATCACAGGTTGATGGGAGAATACGGGGAGGATTTAATTTCTTTTTTTTTCTTCCCCCTTCTCCCGTGCTTTGATTCATTCTATGTGGTGGATCAGACTATGTGGAGATAACACAAGCCCAAGGTCAGGGAGGAAGAGACAGAGGGAGACCTACAGCCAATTTACATGAAAGCTGAATGGGAAGAAGGGCAGGAAGGGTGGAGGTCGGGGGGCTTGAGACGGGGACTGTGATCTCCTTAGGGTGCACATGTGTGTATGTGAATGCGTGCCTGCATGTGTGCTTGCAAGAGGTCTGTGATCTCCTGGCCTTTGTGATGGAGATGGGCCCGGCAGGCCTGACCTGATAATGACGCGACGCTCTAATAGCATTCATCCCTTCCACCGCAAAACCACTCAAGCGGAAAAGAGAGGGAGAGAGAGGGGGGAAAAAAACAAGTGTGAGGGGTAGATGTTGGTTTGCAGGGGTGTGTACAGACGGGTGGGGGGGGGGTAAGCTGAGCTATGTTTAAGAAATGACGTGGGGCACAAATCATTTGTAATCTCAGAATCGGCGTTGAGAGAGGAGGGAGGGAGGGAGGGAGGGAGGGAGGGGGGGCACCTTAGATGATAGTGTTAAGGTGTGGGCAGAGTTGTGCGCGTGTGTTTTTCAAAGAATGACATTAGAGGTGTGGGTGTGTATATATAACATTAGCAGTAAATGCACTCTGCCTGTGTCTCCTTTCTCTCTCTTTATCAGTGTGTATTTGCTGTGGGCGCTGAAGCATGGAAGGCTTTCAGAACACTGGCCCATAGGGGACAGGACCCTGTGTCCAACACACACACACACACACACACACACACACACACACACACACACACACACACACACACACACACACAGTTACTTATCATGCAGGGTCATTACAGGCTCTAACTATACCTCAGTAATCACTGGTTTAGATCAGTACCCATATTCACCTTACAATACACAGCAGTCCACCACAATGGAGAGCATTGGAATGATGGCGGAGCAGAGGGAAACCAGGAGACAAATCCGATTTTGAATTCATATAAATCATATCAGCTTTCTAATAACAAGCTCTTTTTAATTTTCTGTCTCTCCTTAGACTGAAACCAGTCTTCCTCTTAAGAAGCAGGGAACAGACAATGGTCGATATCCTGCCTACTGCTACAACTGCTCCCAGAAAGGACACTTTGGCCATGTGAGTACCTCACTCTTGCTCATATGATTACAGCAGCATGTTTAAAGAAGTTAAAGCAGGGGTAACAAAAGCCTAGGAAAAGTCTGTACTGTTTTAAAGACCTAAAGAAAACAAAAAACACTGAATATATGACAATAATCAGGTTAACTGTCAACGTGATATATTTAAAATGAATCGTCCATGAGTCTTTCAAGAGGGTCAATACTGTGGAAAAGTCATCAGACGCCCCGAATTTCTTTATATATTTCCAGAAAAACGGGAAATAGAAACACAATTGGAAATAAATGGAAATACAGAATAAAAGTCAAAAACGTAGTTTTCTAACAAGCTTATAAAGTCAACATTTGGTCTGAGCACCTCTATTCTTCAACACAGTCTGAACCCTCTTAGACCAGCTTTCTGTCCTTTCTTTAAGTAGTCTTCAGGAATAGTTCTCCAGGCTTCTTGAAGGACATCCCAAAGCTCTTTGGATGTCGGCTGCCTTTTGTTCCGTTCTCTGCCAAGATGATCCCACACTGCTTCACTAATGTTGAGGTCCGGTCTCTGGGGAGGATTCATCACCCAATAAGTCCTGTAGCCACTGATTTTCAGTCCAGTTCTTGTGTCATTTAGCATACGTCAGCCGTTTCTTAAGAGTTGTCTCTTGACAGCCGTCCCTCTATGGAGCCCATTTCTGATGAGGCTTCCGCCACCAGTAGATAGAACAACTGAAGTTCCAGATACAACTCTCAGGTCTTTGCTGGATTATTTTCCTATTTCTTAAGAACATCGCTTTCAGGCCCCATTTATCTGCTGTAGATCTTTTTTTTTTTTTTTTTTAAGGCTTATCGTCCAGTTTCCTCAAATTATTTTAAGGACACACTCTACTTATTTCCTCTACTTCATCTGAAAAAAAGAAGAAGCAAAAAGTCAAATTTTCTAAACATTCTGTGATATGTTATACAAAGCCATATTAAAAAACATTTAGTCATATCCGTGTTATGTTTATTATATTACAAAAAAAGCTCTGAATGGTCATTTTGGTGATTCCACAATTTTTGCCAGGGGTTTTAGACCCAACACTGGTTCGTCCCTTGAGTTAGGTACCTTTTTATAGCTTGAATGATTCAAAGATTAGTGTTAAGTGACTTAACAAGAAAAACAAAACAAGACTTGACTGAAAATGAGTGACAAAGCAGCCAATGGCTAAAGAAAAGTTTGTAAAAAACTTCCAAAAATCCTGGAGAATGGAGTCCACCACTCTGTAAAAAAACATAGTTCAACAATATGATGAAAATCTATGCGATTCAAAATTGCTAAGAAGATGAGTAATGCCTTCGTATCTTAAGCAGCTGAAAACAAGAATGCAAGATTGGGAAAATATATCATATTCAAAGCTCCAAAACATTTACAGAGTAACAGCACTAGTGGAGTCGATGCAACACGGTCGTAAACCTTACAAACTGTTCTTAAAGGTGACAGAAGAGTATTGCATGGGCTTAATGAGATATCAGGAGTGAGCAAAGCTTCCTCAGATTTTGGATCCTTGGGGTCTAGTTGTTGGTCAGATTCTATTCTTTGGCTGAAATTGTCATTGTGTAATTTTATTGGTTATTTCTGTTTCTGCCTTCTATATCCATTTTGCTCAGGAGTGTACGCGGCAGAAGATGTTCAAAGGGGTTTATCCCAGCATCCCATTCATCAGCTACTACGACACTGTGGAGGACATTAACTGCCGGCAGCACAGGATAAAGCTGAAGGCGAAAAGTAAGTCACACGGACAAAAGGTTATTATGGGTTATGGTTAGTGTGTTTTTGCATATTATGGGGGAAAAAAAGAACACTTGAAATGAATTCCCCAATTTTTGTACCCATGCTAAATCATGATTTGCAGTAGATTCATATTTCACCAACAAGTTCTTTCTGGCTGGAAATGGCATAAAAGAGGCAGTCGACTGAAATGCATTGTGCTGAATGTGTTCATTTCAATTCCCACGGCTGGGGCACGTTTTGATGAAAAATACTATGTCCTGATTCATATTTAATCTTGGTGAAAAATCGATGGGAAAGTGTTCATTGTGATTTTTTTTTGACCACCGTTCTATTGGGATGATTCCCAGGTCTTCTAGATGTGGAGACCTCCACGCTATCACTCTGCTCTGGTTTATGATTTTTGGATGGTCCTTGGAACAGAGGATAAATGTACACTATATTTTGGGGAAAAACATCAGTCTGCAAAAAAAAAAAAAAAAAAAAAGACTTTATCTCGGGCAGCATTATCTCTTACAACAAGCCAGCGATCAGAAACATCCTGGTAAAAGCTGATGTTTATGTCAATTTCAGCCAGAATATTCACATTGGTCAAATGAAAATTCACTATCAATCAAAATTTGGGTTGTGTGTGAACGATAATGTCTGTATTAGGTCAATGAAATAATCTAAAAGCCTAAAGGAAATGTGAAAGTTCTGTTTGTGCTTCAATACATGGTTTGAAGAAATTCATTTTTATTAAAGGGTTAGTTCGCCATTTTGCACATTAAGCCCTGTTTTTAGGTAGTCTGGGGTGAATTATAGATGTTCTGATCACAATTTGGACATTTGGTGCTGAACGGAGCATTTAGGTATCCACTGCTGCAGCCCCCCCACCTTTGCATTGAGTCAATGACCACTCAAGCAAACAATCATAAAACGGCATTAAACTTTCGTTTGAAAAGACATGGAACTTACCGTGTGGTCAGTGGTGGACAGCGATAAATTGACCCAAAAATCGCAGCGAAATGTGCCTTCTAACAGTTGTTTTAGCATTTGGTGGACCTATTTTTCCGGACACCATTGAATAGCAGCAGCAGATACAAATCAATGAAGACGGACAATAATGGTAATATAACTTCTCTGGAAGCGTATTTCGCGGTGATTTTCGAGCCAACGTATCGCTGTCCACCACAGACCACACGGTGAGTTTCATGTCTCTGCAAACGAAAGTTTAATGCCGTTTTATGATTGTTTGCTTGAGTGGTCATTGACTCAATGCAAAGGTGGGGGGGCTGCCGCAGTGGATACCTAAATGCTCCGTTCAGCACCAAATGTCCAAATTGTGATCAGAACATCTATAATTCACCCCAGACTACCTAAAAACAGGGCTTAATGTGCAAAATGGCGAACTAACACTTTAAGTAAATTACGAGCATAGTTTTTTGTGTTTTCATTTTCCATGAAAAATGTATTTTAGAAAACATAAACATTTGTCCTTAAATCCTTTTTTTCTTTTCCCTCTTAGCGTTGAGGAAAATGGGCTATTTAGCCGCTCCTTCTGAGACGCCTCTCCCCCCTGGGCCACCAAAAAAGAAACAAAGAGTCAGTCATCACAAAAACAATTACCAGCCCCACAACGCACCTCAACAGACCCCGAACAGCCACAAAGCCACTCCCAGCCATATCTTTTTTAATGACAAGTTCAGGGACTCCACGCCCAAAACAAAGAAATTGAAACAGCAGGAAGGTGTTGGCAGCGTCAAACCGTGGAAACCTAAAAGACCCGTTCCCACCTCAAGGGCGCCACTCCCACCGGCGAAGTTAGTTTTGGATGAAGCAGATGACTTTCCCAGAGGGGGAATGCCAGAAGAAAACACAAAGAAGAAGAAGAAGAAGAGGAATAAAATGAAGCACGTTCCTTTATCCCTGCCAGACGGTCAGAGAGACCGAAGACCAGAGAATCTATGCCGGACTGGGACTGGGACTGGGAGGAGGCAGGGGTCGGCATCAAAACATCAGCGGGTGGAGAAGAAGAGAAACAGGAGAAATCGCGCTGACAAAAATCTCGGAGCGCAGATGTACCCAGCAGATGAGAATCTGTTCATTATAAAACAACGGAAACGCAGGAGATAGCATCAGTTTGTGTGAGGTGTAGATGTCACAGTTTGTATCAGTCAGCATCTTTAGGGACATTTGTTCACTCAGGTTGTACAGCATAAAAGTTGCCTCTTTAAGGTCTTAAGGGGAACTTTTACAGACATTTGGACATGTCGGTAGGAAAACTGCAAGTGTGACTGGTAAGATTAGTGAGAGCTGAGTTCCACTTCCTTCAGTCATTTATTGCATTTCTTCTCATCCCGGCTCATAGTAGCACCCATGCTTTTCCTTTTATAAAAAGTTTAATTGTTCGAGACCTTTTTTTTTTCCCCCACCCTCTGGTCAGTGTGAGAATTACAGTTTTTCTTATTCAAACCATCAGAAGTTACTGTTAATATTGAAATGGTCAGTGAGAAAATTAAAAGTATAGCCAATCAGTTGATACATTTGTAAGACATTCAGTTTCCCATTTTGAGGTATTCTCAGGAGGTGGTGTGTGTGTGGGAATAATTTAATTTCATGAAGTTGTGATGTTCACAGAAGAGCTATTTGCATATTCTTTATAAATCTTTGTTCCAAGGATTTACCAACGTTGTGACATAGAGTAAGATAATTTTGCTGTGCCTCCACTCTAAATATAGTGCTGAAGTTGTTTTTCTTCTGAAGCCAAAAATATGATGACGAGATTTTAGAAATACACTTGGAAATAAATATCTCTCTTTCTGTTTGAACTGAAGAAATTCCCAGTCTTTCTGTAACTCATTACAATGTAATTTATCTAAATATTGATCGGCCTGTGTAAATACATCTGCTACTGATCATATATTGGATGCTAATCTGCAGTCACATGCGAGCTTTGGACTGCATGCGTCACTGACATTCTCGATGATATGAACCACCTTAACTTTAAACCATCAGCTGTTTATATCATGTTGTACATGGTGCTGTTTGTTCATAACAAATTGAAACCCCGATGCCTAACAAGGAAGAGTTGGAAACACTTCAATAAATACCGGCTGGCCAAACTCTCTGAGGAAAATTAAAACTTGAGTCTTCACTGTTTGACTTATGAGTTCTGCAATTCATGAAGAGGAAGGATTCTGATCAAGATGCTCCTCGTGTCTTGCTCTTTCTGGTTGGAGCTACTCTGGAGTCCTACTATGCAGTGTAAGTCACCTTACCTGTGATTAATTGAATCCAGTGAAGATAAGGAAATGATACTGTATTTGCAATTTCTGTCAGATCGTCACACATTTTTATTGCTCATTAGTCCACAAGAAGACTGCTATCACCTGTGGAACTTTTATATTTCCACTCTTGATCCACTCATTATTACAGCACTGAGGCAACTCCAATTAAGGTTCTGATTGACATGGTCCCAGGTATACAAAATACCATGCCTGTGTTATTTAACCTCACTTCTGCATGTGATTCTGTAGATCATAATACAGCCCCAGTTCCAAAATAAGTTGGGACCCTGTATATAAAATGTACATACAATATAATGCAATGATTTGCTAATCTCATAAACCAAAAATATATTCATATAGAGTGTAGAAAACATCAAATATTGAACATTTTTATTATTAAAAGGATATTATTCATGAAAAAATATCAGCTCTTCAGTTTGGTGACATCAACAAATAAATGTTGGAAAAGAAAGTGGAACAACATGGAAACGAATGGAGGGACTAATGTTGTTGGGACTATTAGGTTAACTGGCAACAGGTCAGTAACACGATTGGGTTTTAAAGAAAGCTCCTTAGAGCAGGGGTCTTCAACGTTTTTCAGGCCAGGGACCCCCAAACTGATGGAGAGTTGGAGCAGGGACCCCCCCCCTACTATTTATAGGGCATACAATTGTGCTTTATATTTAACAGGGCCTGGTGCCGTGTATAAACATAGCTACTCTGTTATTGTACATTCAATACTAAGCTATTCAAATAATACACAGGTTAATATATTCATGTTTTTATTTTAAACATGTGCAAGGTACAGGGTGGCCGTGCCACTGCCATTTATAAACAAACATCTTGCATACAACACTGAGCTATTCAAATAATCCACAGATTTTAACTTTAAACATGCATGTAGATGGGACAATGAATCCTCAAACCATCTGTGGATGGCACACGTTTGCACACAATTTGTGAGAAAAAACAGTTTGAAAAAAAAAAAAAAAGTTAAAAATCGTCTAATCAACCAAAGATTTCGCGACCCCCCTGCAGTACCTCCGCGGACCCCCTGTTGAATACCTCTGCCTTAGAGACTTTCAGAGCTCAGCATTCACAGAAGGGGACCCATAGACATAATATAGTATATAATACTATAATATATATATTATGTCTATGAGGGGACCTGCCGGTTAGACGAACCAGGAAGCGTCAATATTAACCACCAGACTTCCGTGCAGCCCTCTATATTTCCAGACTCTAAATCTGTTTGCCATACCGAATAAACTTAATTAACGTCAGCTTTAAAAACCAGTGCTGTCAATTTGTGGAGACTGCCCAGTGCGGCCTCACCGCTGGTAATTACAACATTTACGGCAGTCTTTTTACGGCCACACAAAGGACTACTCGTGACGCGACGCGTTGCTACAGCCTCTCGGACACCGTACTCTCGTTTACCAACAGCCGTTAGTGAAGTCAGGTGTCAACATACCACAGCTGGATTTGTGTCGGAAAGGCTCCAGGAAGGGAACAATCACATCGTATGACCAGACAAATAGGGAGCTAGACAGTTTCTGGAATCGGCCGAGGAAGACAAATGGAAAACGGTTCGACCCCAACCGGCGACGCCAAGCTGGACCAGGCTGTTGGGCAGTGGCTGCAGTATGATAAGGTGAGCTGACAGCTAGCCGCTTAGCTCACTGCGCTGCGGCTGTCCTGCATCTCCCACGAATAAAAGCAATATCGTCGGGTATGTTTCAAAGGTTTTGACGAAAGTGAGGGCAACTGTTGTGATAATGAGGGATTAGATACAGTGTAGGTTTAACGCCCAGGATGAGTACTTTCTCTTAGGCTTTATGTTGAGGTCTGTCATTCAGAAACAGATCTGTGTAATAATGGTGATGCAACGACAGGCAGTGTTCTGCTAATAAGTAACTGCAGTTAGTCGGGGGCGGGACGCACACTATAGTTTGATGACTATAATATATATATATACATATATATATATATATATATATATATATTATTTTGCATTGTTGCCCTGCACATTTCCTCAGGAGGGTTTTGACTCTTCAGTTTTACCTGTTGTCATCAGCTCAAATATCCTATCCTCAACAAGCTACCACACATGTCAATAGCTTGTCCTCTCCATGGTACTGTATGGCTAATCATTATTTTTCAGTTGTACACAGTTCACAGTGGTTCTGTGTTTATGTCTGAACTGCCCAACGGAATCAGTGGACTCGATGGAGTGGTGGGATTTAAATGTGTGTCAAAAATGAAAGAAATGAAAAAATACTGTTGCTATAATCAAATGGAAGCTGTTTAAAGGAAGTGAGTGACACTGGAGGGTGAGACTAACCATAATTACAGATGGGAGATGATGGGAGAATGTGAAATAATGAACCAGGGCAAAAAAAAACGATTTTTGAAATCGTCAATTGGTTTAATAATTAATTAAGTTGTCATTAATTACTGTATTTAAAGGCTTATTTGAATCTATTTGTCTTTAAATTAGTCAAATAGCTCCCTCCACTTTTTACTAATGTTTGTTTTTTTATGTATTAAAAACACAATATCCATGTCATGCAAACAGACTCAGACTCTTCTGTTCTGCCAAACTCGGTGCAGATACCAACATGGGGCGCCTTGTGTCTCGTTTCTAAGATGTCATGTTGCCACTCAAAGCTTTTCTCAGTTCAATCAGAACGATCCAAAATAGTTGCTCTTGGAAATTTCAGCCTGCCTCTCTCAAGTCTTAACATCCTGTCAGGAAATTCCGTTGTTCTTGCCATTGTTATATGGAATAAGCAATACTTCTCAATGAGATATCAAAGCTGGACCAAAGTTATGGACCAAGAAGACGGAACATAACGTCACTTTCGCAGTTTATGTCGTTGCAGTGAAGAAAAGTCCCCGTGGCGTGTTCCGTTAATACTTAAATGTGCCAGGGTCACACGTTGCATTTCATCACCTCTCACACACTATAAAAAAAAAAACTATTAAAAAAAAAAAAGGTTTGGTCACACGATGCTCACACACTCAACTTAGACTAACAGGCATTTGAACGTCTGACCAACACAAGAATAGTTCTTCTTGGTCTTAAACAGACATGCGATGCCACCAATTAGGTCACACTGGAGCAGGGACCCGGACTCATCAGTCTTAGTATAATTGTGTTAGTGCGGTTCCTCGGTGAACGGTGAAAGTGTCTTACCGGATGGACCGTCTCATGATATTTATTTACGGTCACCATTGCTAACCAGGCGGATTGTTCCAGTGAGCTTTTGCTTCATGTGAAAAAAATGTGCCATCGCTAATAATTGAAAACTCTTCTAAACTGTGTGAAAATGAGGTTGCATGTCAGACACTCGGAAGAACAATCTCCTCTCTGAACTTTTCCATGACCCGGAACATAATCCGGTAATCCTTAGAGAGGACAAGACAAGTATTTGTCAAATAGTTTTTTAGGTAAAAACTACTGTAACCAACCAAATGCACGAGTTCAAGTCTCAAGTGGGAATAGTTGCCAGCTTGACGAGAAGAATTCGGGCGAGGATTGGACTGTTTAAATGTTTTGTCTGTGGGGCACACATATGTTACCTTTTGGTTTGGTAAATGGATGTCAGTTGTCACTATTGTGATGTTTTCAGATAATATTAAGCAAAAACCACTAGTCATAAAATCCATAATGAAGTCGGCCTCTAATTATAGGCCTCATCTGGAATAGAAACCACCTGGCACCACAGTAGATATAAAAAGCGACACAGAAAACAGATTTTTTTTCGATTATGTTAACCAGGTCCAAGCTACAGTTTTAAAGAACGTTCCCGGTCAATGTGGACTTGTTTTTTTTCCTCCTCAGAACCCCAAAACCGCATCAATGGTGCAGGACCTGGTGAAGGAGGGAGCGGTGGAGGCTCTGAGGAAATGCTTCTCCTCCAGGATGGAGTTTGGTACGGCAGGACTGAGAGCTGCCATGGGCCCCGGCGTGTCCTGCATGAATGACCTCACTATCATCCAGACCACGCAGGTTGGTTAATTGATAAACGGCTGCTACAAATTACACATCAGGACACACGCACAGCCCCACACGCACACCACGGTATTGATCTCTACACTAGTATTGTTTTCTTTTGCATTGCTCCCAAGCAACGTTCTCTGAAACTTCCAAGAAGTCAAGTCATGTCCGTAAATCAGTATCTGAAAATCCAGGTTTTCTCTCTCTTGACCCGATCTCATAAACTCGATCGTGCAAATCGCAGTTATATTGTCGCATTGCGTCTCGCTTATGACTCCCAGTCCAATGTCAGACCGTCTTTCAGGGTTCTTCCTGCTGGTCTCAGAATGGTGGTATCGCTAGCAGCTGCTATTCGCCCTGATTTATTTAATCGGTGGTCACCGAACAGTCAAATCAGACGGAGGATGATTTCCATGATTTTTTTTTTTTTTTTTTTTTTTTTTTTTTTTTTAAATAGAAAGAAGAGCTGAACTGTCTTAAAGGTGGGGTATGAGATGTTTTCTGGAGCATTTTTTATCATATTGTCTGAAAACCTCCTCACGACCCCATTGCACCCACTAAAATAGAATGTTTGGGGAAAAAAAATAATATTTTAGTCCATTGTAAAGGGTGTAGCAAGAGGAAATGTCTGACCAATAGAAGTAATGATGAGAGTTACTTCTATTGGATTCTGACACGCCAATCAACCGTCAGCCCCCCTCACCCCTCACCCCTCCCCCCTGCGCGTTCACAGACTCGTGACTCGTTGTGTATTTTCAAAAATATAGCTTGCAGGAACCGTTTTTCCAAGATCTCATACCCCACCTTTAAGCAAAGCCTGTAGGGTAACACAGCCACTCTCAACTTGAATTAAAGCAATACAATGTAACTTCTCAAAAAGCCCACTATGCAGCTCCCCCTACAGACTTGGAGGTAATGTACGGTTACACTGTCGTAAATACAACACCCTTTCCCTTTCACGTTTGTTGACGAACCGGCGAGGAGTCAGAAGGTGCAAGCTATGTCGACCGAGAAGGTAAGAGTAATCAAAGCAAGTCGAAGTACTTCCGCTCAACTCCCGGGCCGGTCCAGCAAAGTTACATAGCGCAGTTTTTCCAACTCAGACCCCCGAAGGGCATAGGAGACAGGCCAATCGTAATATTAAAACTCATTCTAGCCGCACAATTTTTTTCAAGCTGTCATTTTAAGGTAGAAATGTTACATAGTATTGCTTTAAAGGTGGGGTCTGAGATCTTGGAAAAACGGTTCCTGCAAGCTATATTTTTGAAAATACACAACCTTGCCTCTCCCTTCAGCCCACCCCTCGAAACCACGCCTTCAAAACACATGAACGAGTCACGAGTCTGTGAACGCGCAGGGGGGAGGGGTGAGGGGTTTGACGGTTGATTGGCGTGTCAGAATCCAATAGAAGTAACTCTCGTCATTACTTCTATTGGTCAGACATTTCCTGTTGCTACACCCTCTACAATAGACTAAAAGATTTAGTTTTTTTCCAAACATTCTATTTTAGTGGGTGCAATGGGGTCATGAGGAGGTTTTCAGATAATATGATAAAAAATGCTCCAGAAAACATCTCATACCCCACCTTTAAGTCAACTATTATTTATTTCAAGCCACTGAGGCTTCATATCTCAGTCAAAAACGCACAAACACAACCTTGCGCTCAAGCCAGCGCCACAAGCAGCACGTAGATATCAGCAGGAAATGCACTTTGCTGCACAGCAGATAATGGACTTTGTGTCACCGTAAGATCAATCAACATTTCCAGACGAGTGTTAATCCATGTAAAACCAACACCGGACAGACGTGGAGCTTTTGTCCACCAGTCAAGTCAAGTTTTGGGAGTTTTTTTTCCTCCCCTTTTTTTTTTTTTGTTTTTGTTTTTGTTTTTGTGTTTTCTTTTCTTTTTTTGATACACAACTAACCTGAATCTTAAAACAGATTAGCACCTGGCTAATTTGCATATGGTTACGGACAGACATTACCAAAGATATCTGTCAACAGCTGGGGCTTTATTTTCATGTCACTGATAAGAGACGCAGCACAGCTCGTATTTTTCTCACAAGAATAAGAATGCTGGAAATCACCTAAAGGACTGGAGTATTTGAACATGATGTCATTAAAGGATAACAGCGGCAAGTTCTGGTGAAAATGGTGACAAACAATGTCGCGTTCAGTTTCATCTCAGATCAGTTGCTGTTTGATTATATGTGCTTATTTCAAGGTGTTATTTTTTTGGTATTGGTGGTCTTTTCTTTTCTTTTTTTTGTGATTGCATAACTAATGTTCAATTAGATTTTATTTATAAAGCGCCAAATTACAACAAAATGCCATCTCAAGGCACTTCAAAGACAATCCAATTCAAGGCAATTAGAATCCAATTTATTGTAATACATTCTTAATCCAATCAAATCAAATTCATTAAATTCCAAATTAGTCCAGTTAATCCATACAAAGCCGATTTTAAAAAGCCTCGCTAAGGAAACCAACAGATTGCACTGAAGCTTCTCTTCGATCCTGCTTCGTCCTGAGCGTGCACGAGGCGACTGTGGAGAGAAAAAACTCTCTTTTAACAGGAGGAAACCTCTGGCAGAAGCAGACTCAGGAAGGGCGGCCATCTGCCTCCACCGGCTAGTTTGAGAGGACAGGAAAGCGGCGACAACAAGCACCATAACACCAGGCCAAGAATACCTGCTGAGAAAGAGAAACACAAGTTAATGACAACGACAATGTAATATGAACATAAAGAAAAAGAGCAGAGTGAGGAAAGGTGTATCATTGGAGGCCCCCCAGCAGTTTAGGCCTATAGCAGCATAACTATGGGATGTTTCAGGATCACCTGAGTCACCCCTAACTTTAAGCTTTGTAAAAAAGGAACGTTTTAAGCCTAATCTTAAAGGTAGAGAGGGTGTTTGCTTCCTGAACCCAAACTGGCAGCTGGTTCCACAGAGAGGGGCCTGATAACTGAAGGCTCTGCCTCCCATGCTACTTTTAGAAACTCTCAGAACCACAAGTAGACCTGCAGTCTGAGAAGAAGCGCTCTGTTGGCAAAATATCGCACTACGAGATCTTTAAAGTATGATGGAGCTCGGCCATTAAGAGCTTTATATGTGAGGAGAAGAATTTTAAATTCTGTTCTGTCTGGTTATTCCTTACTTTTTCATCACAAAGCTTTTTAATTCAGTCCTTTATTGTTGATATCGTTATTAATCCTACCTACACACTTTGTTGTGAAAGATGCGGTATAGTTCGATAAAACTTGAATATTCTCACCTGCCCTCTTTGAGATTTTCCTCGTCACCGTCATTCGCTTTCTCTTATCTCCTCTCCAACAGGGTTTCTGTCGCTACCTGGAGCAGAGCTTTGGGAATCTTAAAGAGCGAGGCGTGGTGATTGGGTACGATGCTCGGGCCCACCCTCCCAGCGGGGGCAGCAGCAAGCGGTTCGCCAGCCTGGCCGCTGCGGTTTTCATCAGCCGAGGGGTGCCGGTCCACCTCTTCTCTGACATCACCCCAACGCCCTTCGTGGTAATCACTTGAATTCCTCTCAAAAATTTTTGAGGACGTTTTAGGATTTCTGTTACCCTGCGTTTCACGTTTTACTAAAGCTTAGTTTCTGTCGAGATTTATAGTGAAGAAGATTCTGAGCAGCACAGATGGGCTTCTGTGTAATGCAAGGAAAAAAATGGAGAGAAAATAGCTTGTCATGCTATTTTCATGTTTGTTTTCTATCATGGAGAGATTTTGATAGTTTTTACTGTCGTGGAATATGGTAGAGATGTGTCTGATAACAATATATGAAATTTGGGTTCAGTTACTTTCTCTTCTCGTTTTTCCCTGCAGCCTTTCACAGTTTCCCACCTGGGTCTGTGTGCTGGTATCATGGTAACTGCCTCCCACAACCCCAAACAGGACAATGGCTACAAGGTAACACTTATTCAACTTTGGTATTTCTGGCTTCGGCAGTCATTAGGCATCATGTACTAACCTGATGATCTGTTTCTATTCCAGGTGTACTGGGAGAACGGTGCCCAGATTGTGTCTCCTCATGACAAAGAGATCTCTAAAGCCATTGAGGAGAACCTGGAGCCTTGGCCAGAGTCATGGAACACAGGGGAGGCCCTCAAGAGCCCCTTGCTTAAAGACCCCTACCAGGATAGCCACACACAATATTTCAAAGCCATCCAGAAACACTGTCATCACAGGTGCTTCATAAACAGATAGATGAGCAGCATGCACTGCGTTCTACTAATGATTCACACAGGACTGTAGAGACAAAAAATTGTGAAAATCTCCACTAAAAATGCCCATTTTGACATCTTTTCTTCACAGGGAGATAAACAAGAGGTCAGAGGTGAAAATAGTGCACACGTCTGTGCACGGTGTTGGTCACACATTTGTCCAGTCAGCGTTCAAGGCCTTCGATCTTCCCCCTCCATACGCTGTGGAGGAACAGAAAGAGCCCGACCCTGAATTTCCCACCGTCAAATACCCCAATCCTGAGGAGGGAGAGGGCGTCCTGGTGGGTACCGGAGAATGCGCGCGGTGCTCCCAGCATAGGACACATTCAGTCACGTGCAATAGACGCTCTGCTTTGGTGTATTGTGACGCATGTGTGCGATTGCTTCGCAGACGCTGTCATTTGCTCTGGCAGAGAGGGAGGGAGCCTCGGTGGTGTTGGCAAATGACCCCGACGCTGATCGTCTGGCTGTTGCTGAGAGGCAGGAGAGGTGTGCATTGAGATAGCATTCATGATGTTCTACTAATTCCACCCTTCAACACAATGTTAGTGTTGAAGTGAAAACCAGCGTGCGGTCGTGTGGTCCGTCACATGTTACTCCTGCTATCATTCCATCCTACACACGCTATAAGCGGTTTCCCACTCCTCCGCAGAGAAGTTCTAAAATGGCTTCAGGGAGTCACTGAATAAGGAGTTTACGGAAAGCCTCTGAAGTATTTCCAACATGTAAATTTTTTGTTAAGTTGTTTTAATGGTTCTACTTCACTGTCCTCTAAACAGTGGATTATACTTAGGTTCACTTAGATTTGAAATGTCTTTACCCCAGAAATGCTTGGAATCACCAGCAAAAACCCATCATATGTCATACATGAACTTCTTAAGTAAGAAAAACCCTCGAGATTAAAAAAATCATAGCCTCACACAGCTCCTCCTTTTTCCTGATAAACTGCTGAAATGCTTTGATCGCGACAGCATTTCTTAACGTGTCTGTTTCTTTGTCTGTGCCTCAGTGGACAGTGGCGAGTGTTCAGTGGTAACGAGCTGGGAGCGTTGCTTGGCTGGTGGATATTCCACTGCTGGAAAGAGCAGAAGCCCGACGCTGCCGCTGTGAAAAACCTCTACATGCTGTCGAGCACAGTCTCATCCAAAATACTGCGGGCCATCGCTCTGAAGGAAGGTTTCCACTTCGAGGTAACACGTTCGAGTTTTTATTCTTTTGATCTCATGTCGTACGTCGCCGGCATTAATGTGCAACGATCGGGGAGCATGTGAGGCTACGTCACACGTGTTGTATGCGATGCGGGGACGTCGGTACCATCTTATGGGGAATGCTCCGTTTACGACCGTTGTTGCCCGGTGAGGTTGAGTTTCGTTTGGCTAAAATCAGTCAAATCTAGAGGAGAAGAGAAGAGCTGCAGAAAGGAGAAAAAGATGGAGCTCAGTAAATGGAGTGAATAAATCGCACAGTTGCTGAATGGAGGACTCGGTTATTAACGAGCCGCTTTTGTGCCACAATCTGATCCCTCGCAAAATCAGACCCCCAGCAAATGCTTCCAGGTTTTTTTTGTTTTGTTTTTTTAAATTTCATCTATTTATTTATTTATGAGAAAATGTATTAAGTGAATGATAATAGGTGCGTTTCGTACTTTATAAAAGCCAAAAAGTCCAACTAACAAACGTGGTTTGACAAAGTTTCTCTCGTTATGTTTGAATAGGAAACGCTAACAGGGTTCAAGTGGATGGGGAACAGAGCCAAAGACCTGTTGGACCAGGGCAAGACTGTTCTTTTTGCCTTTGAGGAGGCCATAGGTATGCACGCACAAATGGACGTTGTCCACAAGTGAAAGTCACAGGAATCTGAGAGCGCAGGTTTAGTTGGCTCTGACAGAATCACTTCCACGGAGATTTTTGAGCATGCCTTGTTGCAATTACAGAGCACAAAATTTGGGCCAGAAGGATTTGAATCAACCAAACTTTGTGTTATTTAGGGTTATGAGAGGCAGTTGACAGCTGATTGCACCAGTATTTACCGCCAAAGATGGTATGTCTCGAGCAGAGTGAGTGATGGAAGAGAGGAAATTTCAGAACAGAGTGACTGTCAAGCCCCATTATTCTTGAGTTACGATAAGATTTAGAACATTCAACCAAAATAATAATATTACACTTAATTTATTCCTCCTAATGCCTTTTCATTTTGCTTCCCATGTAGAAATTAGTCCTGAAAAAAAACACACCGAACTCTTAGCGTATCTGATTTGTGATTATTTTGAGCATTTGGAAAAGCGCTATATAAAACTTATGTATTATTATTTTTATTATTATTTTATTGTCATTATACAAAGTATAGAAACATTTCAAAGCTGATGATGATGAGTTTATTAAAACTCGTGTTTTTCGGTAAAGTTTTGAGCCATGCTTGCAGTCAAACACAAGGCACTGGGTTAAAGTTATAAGTCAGTTGGGGTTAAGATAACAGATGGTTAGACAAACACGGATAACATAGTTCAGAGCATTCCAATATAATAAGATTACTGTGCTGTAATTAGAATCACATGCCTTTGCTCACACAGTGTTATTAAAAGAAGCGACAGCTGACCACAGCAACTGGAGAATCGAGACATACTGTGAATGAACTGAAAATGTGTGTGTGTGTGTTTTGCAGGATATATGTGTTGTAACTCTGTGTTGGACAAGGATGGAGTGAGTGCTGCAGCCATAGCAGGGGAGATGGTTTCCTATCTGGCCACTGAAAACAAAAGTCTCTCTCAGCAGCTCACTGCCATCCATGAAGAGTAAGATGCACAGATTGATACATCACACTTGAATTTCATAGTTTTTTCGGTGGGTTGTCATCGCAGGCTAACTTGTCCCCTCTGTATTTCTCATCATCAGGTATGGGTACCACATGAGCAAGAACTCCTACTTTATCTGCCACGACCAGGCCGTGATCCGCAGTCTGTTTGAGCGCCTGCGCCACTTTGGCGGCAAGGAGAACTCGTATCCCAACGAATGCGGTCAATTCTCCATCTCCGCTGTTCGAGACCTGACTACTGGCTACGATAGCAACCGACCTGACAACAAGGCCGTGAGGGGACAAACTCACACAAACACTTCATGCACTCAGAGCACAGCATCCCTCTGACATCTGTTTTTGGCCGACAGTATGTTGTCTGCCATCAGACAAGTGATTTTTTTTGTTTTGTTGAACAATGAACTGTGGAGACAGAAACTGAAAACATGGAGAGAAAACTAAGTCCGTTTCATCAAACCTGTGCACATAAAATGTTTTTGTTTTTTTCAAATGGTTTATCTGGGCTTCTTATCTCTCCCATCCTTACATTTCTTCTGTCACTTCTTCCTCTTCTCTCTCAGGTTCTTCCCACCTCCAGTTCCAGTCAGATGATCACCTTTACCTTCTCCAATGGGGGTGTAGCCACCATGAGAACCAGCGGCACTGAGCCAAAGATCAAATACTACACGGAGCTCTGTGCTGCTCCTGGGAACAGGTAAGTCATTGTACATATATATATATATATATATATATATATATATATATATATATATATATATATATATATATATTAAACGTATCATATACATTTTAAGAAACTCTAAATATTCTTTGGCTGGAACAAAGAATTTCAACATTTTTCTTCATAGTTTTTTAAATCAAGCTTATTTTTTCACTTCTGAATGTCTTGGGAAGGAACAGTTAAGCCTGCCTGTTGACTGAACCGTGTTGTGTTTTATTTCTGTTTTTCCCCCCTTTTGGGTCCGAATCAGTGATGTTGCGCATCTGAAGAAGGAGCTGGACAACTTGGTCGACGCCATCGTTGAAAACTTCTTTGAGCCAGCAAAGAACAAGCTGCAGCCCAAGCCAGAGTAGCGCTAACGGACTAAATAACCAGACAAATAGTATCTCCTATCACTGGCCAGCATTTCACATAATGTCTTAATTTTCCCAGGAGAGATTCTCAGGCTTGACTCTTGTTTTTAACTCTGTTAATGACCTTTTTTTTTTCTTTTCTTTTTTTTTTTTTAAAACCAAAACATTTGGACCAGTAAGAATAGCAATGCTGTATTATTATCTACCTTTTATTCTACCTTTTTTTTTTTTTTTTTTTTTTTTTTTAATAATCTGCCTGTTTTTGGGTTTCTTGACTGATTCACAATCAGCATCATGCTTTAGATTCAGTGTGCCACATTGGTCATGATTAGCTACATCTGTCAAGTGCTTGGCCATTCCACAGCCGCAGTCATTCCCTTTTCCAGATGGTGGTGTCCGATAGATCCAGCCTGTTGCTTATCACTTGCATATAACAATATGCATTTATACATCCACTGGGCTTCAGCATCAACCGGGCTGCTGCTGATGTAGAGTTACCGTAGAGTATAAACGCTCAAAACTACTTGAAGTTGCACATTGCTGTCAGACTTTGAATGCGTAATATCTTTTTGAAGTTGCCAGTAAGTAAAACAGCACAGATTTAAGCGGCGGTATGATATTTTGAGCTGAAATAAATGATGGGGGATGTAGGAGGGAATGGTTACTCCAAAGTTACTAGTGTGCTCCTCACAGTTACAGCACCACCAAGTGGAGCCATTGTGCATCGTCTTAACGCGCCCACCTCTCATTCCATGATGTGAGTACTTGTGACATCTCAAAGGGACTCTATACCTCTTAGTTGAATATAACAATGACAACCTCTCACTTTGCAGTATGTGTGAATTAGTGAATGTGCAGCTGGCAAATTGCCCTTATGAGCATTATGTATCTATTACACCGAAATACTGTGCCAGTATGAAATGTTTCCCAAATAAAAACTGTTTCTAACGATGTAAAATATGGAGCAATAAAGTGAGAAAAAAAAAAAAAAAGCATAAGCTACCCAGGTTTACTTATTTACGCTGCGCGTGCGCTGGTGCTCGCTGCATCCTTTGCAGCTCACGCCTCATGCACTTGTCATTCAAAGGAGGAGGAGAAGGAGGGCGGGGGAGGTCGGGTTGGACCTGTCCTCTAAATTTAACTCGTGCTGGAAACAGCGAGAGCTGTGTAAAGGTCTCCCTCTCTTCTCTGTGTACTTGCGTGTTCAGCTGCCCGACTCACTTCTGTGCTGGCATTCTAACTTACTTTGGTACCGCTTTAAGGAGACCTAACAGGGGCGAACTAGCAGGTAAGGCTGTGCTGAGAAGGAGGAGAGCATAGAGATAGATTCATTTGTGTTCTTCTGGACCTGTTTTTTTTTTTTTTTTTTTTTTTTTTTTCTTGGACAAATTGCGCAGTTTACATGAGCAGCCTCGTGCGGCAAACGTACTTAAAAAAAAATAAAATAATGTAAAGCAGATTAAACGAGGCATACAGGGGTTACAGCGCTCATCTTAAATCTAGTTTTCACTTCCGCATGATGTCCTCGCGCAGCGCACGGACCACCTCTGTCACCGTTTTCTGAAGTTGACAATTTGATATATCGCAAGGTCAAGCAGGAGGCAGGTAAACAAGACTCTTTGATTTTCATGTTCAACACCTTCACCCGAACGTTTTTGTCCTATGGCGGGCATTATCTGTCCCGATATTCGTGTTTAGCGTGCAACGGGACGTTTCTCACCCCCACACATTTAAATCTTAACTCGCAATCTCAGAAACGTTTGTGAGAAATACACGACCTCTCTATGGCAGACCATTCTAAGCTATATGATTGTGACAGTGTCGCTCTCGTTTGTTTACCTTGGGACTGTAAAAGTCACTCAGCTGGTTTAGTGTCCTGGGAAAACTGCCCTGCTTCAATACAAATGCAGCAAAATAAATGTTTACTTAGTATCTTTATGGTCCTTTTTAAATCTTGTAAGATAAATAGAATAAACCCACACCTATGGCTGTCGTTTTAGGTGCTGTATTGGTTGTCTGACGCCTCACTGATGTATTGCAGGTACAGTGGCAGCACGCAGCGGCTTCTGGCCTCAGAAGCTATGGAGGGACTGTACTTTGAAGTGAAGCCAAAAGGAGGTGAAGCCCGGAGGCCACGGAGCTCTGATAAACCTAGTCCTCATCTAAGCTCAAACCACCGCTCCTGTCCGTCACTTTCGCATCTGACTTCTTCCCCTCAGAGCCTTCAGAAATGGAGAGGACAGGTGGATGTGGAGGCAGGGGAGGAGATAAGATACAAACTAACAATGACTGGTTCTCTGCCAGTCCACAATCTGACCACCATGGCCATGCTGCCCTGGGTGGTGGCTGAAATCCGCAAGTTTGCTGAAAAGGATCGGAGTGCTGGGCTGCGTTGTGGTGGTCGGTTCGACTCTGCTACATGCAGTAAGACGGTTCTTCTTTGTGTGTCGGCATCCTGTGTGCGGTGTGTGTCTGCTCTGGGAGAGCAACGTCTCTGGGACCCTCTGACACACGCAGTGTTGTTTGAATGTCGTCCTCACCAAGTGACCAAGCTGATTCACAACAGCCAGGAGCCCAACAGCTTTGCCTGCCTGGTGAGAAGCACGCCAAAGTGTGCCTGCTATGTCTTCCAGTGCCAGGACAGCACCAAGGTAGGTATGCATGAAGATAGTAAAAATCTGTGTCTTGAGCAGGAGACATATACTCATGTATGGAAGGAAATAATACCTACAGATTGGGTCAGAAGTTCCTCCACACTCATTGTGTGCATGGATGACATCGCAACTAAGTGGGGTTTAGATTAATTCTTTGAAATGAACATTTTCTGGGGCTCAGTGACTACACAACATTTTTGATCCAGAATGAAGTACATGTTTTCATTTCGATTGGGTTTTCTGAAATCGACACAGTAAGAATTTTTTCATTCAGGCTCAAAAATGTAAATTGAATGACAGTTGTAGCAGCATTGAAGAATTCTGGCTGGACAGTTGACCGCTCTTTGGCCCAGAATTCGATCAGATTTGTTGGATTTTCCCAGAACAGACCTGACTTTTAGGATTACCATGCATTCTGTAGTGGTAAAAACCGTCCCAGAGCACGATGCTACCACCACCATGACTGCCAGCTGCTACAGCATTCTTGGGATGGAACGCCTCACCTTTCATTCTCCAAACATACCTCTGCTTACTGTGGCCAACCAACTCAATCTTTATCTCTGATCTGACAACAAAGCCTTCCTCAAGAAGGACCTACTTTGTCCATGTGGTCAGCTGCAAAGTTTTGCATCAGTTTTGAAACTGATCTGGAGCTGAGCAGGGAATTCTTTCCCACACGCAAGCCTGAGTCTCAGCCCAGGGTGAGGTTAAACTTGCTTGATTGTATCCTATGACGCTGGTGTTTGAGTAACTTCCAGTTCAAATTAGACACGTGGCTTGGTGGTTCCTCCGAGTGCGTTTCCTTTCCGGTAATGACTCTAGTTCTTCTTTATAAATAAAAAAGGGGCTTACACTAATACCAAATGACAGACAATAAGAGCTTAGAAGACGACATCTTTCAGCAGCAAATGAGGCCAGTTTTTCATAAATCAAGGGGAGCGGGCTCATAATGAGGAATGTATGTCAGTAATAAACATATCAACACAACCTCAGCCAATAAATGTAGAGGTACTGCAAAAGACATATGGCTGTCAGATTAAGAAGAGACTGTCATGAGGAACAGGGGTCAGCCAGGCAACAACTCTCTCCTACATTTATATGTGTGACAAAAAGCTGGCTGAGCTTTAAATGTGACCGTATCAGTATTTGTCGGGACATCCCACAGAGAGAAACTGGATCTGGCTTTGGCATCACTGCAGCCTACGCATGCTGCACTTTTATTCCATTCAGCAACACGAGCAAATGTCCCGTCCACTAATGGTGCATTTAGTAACGTCACCCTGCTGACCGGCACACTCCTGACCTCTAATCCTTTCGCCTTTCCTCCACGTGGCGAGAATTTCCAAAAGCCTTAGTTTGAACAGCAGAGGTCCAGCTGGTGTCTGATAGTCGATAGCATCCCATGCCCAACATACCAGAGACAATGAGGCATATTAGAAGTGAAACCGAAGGAAGTCAGATTACAAAATGTCAGTTCGACCTTAACCTTAGTGTCTGTCTTGCTCCTCACATGACATGCGCACACATGTAGGGGCTCACGTAACAAATACCCGCACGCTACAGCCAGCGGGTGCGGCGTAGCTGACTGTAAACATGGCTGAGTGTATACTGTGGCAGAGAGGACAACATGCGGACAGGCTGCGCTTGGGCACCGTCACGGACTTTTTGTGTCCTGATGCGTGTGTGCGTGTTTTCTTGTCTGTGAGAAAATTAGCCCTAATTTTCATCAACCGGTCAGGATATGAAACCACGTTACCATGGAGACCACTTCCTGTGTCATAATGTATTTGTGATGGAGTTTTTGTGTGGGTGCTTGTTGTTGTTATTGCTGTTTTCAGCCCTATCCAAAGTGTGATGATGATCTCAGCCTGACCACCTGTTGCTCTAGATCTGTCACGCTGGGCTTAAACACACACACACACACAAACACACACTATTACAGACATGCTAATTATGAATACAATGTTATGGCAAAATTGTTTGGCTTTATATATATACTTACATATTTACAACTCTTGTCTTTAGTCTTTAGTAGGTGATGTGAGTAGATGTGTAGATAACTTAGTAGATAAGTTCTTCCAACCCCAAGTTGTTCCTACATTTACTTTGACTTTAAAATTATTGCAAGCAATATTAACCCAATATATTTACTGTTTTTTTTTGGGGGGGGGGGGTTCTTCAGCACTTGATTTAATTTGTTAATATAAACCCATTCCTGCATTTCAGGCCCGGAACACATTCCAAAGAAAAGTCGGTACAGGGGCAGTTTGAGGCTGGGAATGGCACAAGCCTGAGCTGGACAGCCATAATAATCTATCCCTCACCCGACACTATGTCTGGAGCCATCATTCATCGTTAGCTGTTATAACCACATGGGCTAGGGATTACCGTAGGGAACCTTTGTCGAGTGCTACAATACAAGAGTTACTTCACAAAGGCCAAAAACCTTGAATTCAAACTGTCTGCAACATGGCAAAGATCAAAGTAAATGCGAGTATTTGATGCATAGAGGGGAATGCAACGGAAAGCTAAAGATGCTTTTGTTTTTTTCCCCCGGTTTTGATGAAACACTGCTAATATTGCACCATTTGAGGGTTTTTGGTAAAAGGCCCGCTGAATGTTGGAAAAGTGTCAGGATGATGCTAAGATGTAAACTGGGATCTCTCTCTTTCAGCCACGGAGAGGCTGTGAGAAATAAGAGTTGTTAACAAAAAGAAAAGAAAATCTTGTTAACTTGTCAAACTGGTGTAAAGTAGGCTGGAAGCTAGAATTTTAGTGTGAGAGAACACACACACACACACTCACATACCAAATGACACTGTGCATGTGACACCACTGTCACTTTCAAGCACAAAATGTGACAGTTCACCAACCAGCAGTTCATTTTCACCACAGTATCATGTGCAGCAAAAGTTCAAATGTGTTTGTCGCCACCACCTGGTCCTCTATACCAGCGAGGCCCATCTGGGGTGTTCTCATTTTAATCGTCAAAGACATAGAGTCATACACAATGGTTTTTTTCAATACTTTAAACAAGATTATTATTATATAATTTTTTTATTATGACAAAAATGGACCAGGGCCTAAAGTTTGTGCATCTTGCTTGTTGAGCACTAGTCTGAATCAAATCTTTATATCTTTATAGGCAGCTCAAAATCATTTCATCCTTGATTTTGGTGGGTTTTTTACATCCATTTTCCAGCAAAGTTTCTAGTTCTGTGAGATCCCTGGGCCATCTTGCATAATCTGATCATTAGAGGTCAAGGCACGTTTTTTTTTTTTGTTTGTTTGTTTTTTTTTGCCACGTCCTTGCTACCGGCTGCAGTATAAATCCAAATAATGAATAATCCATACACTGTGCTCAACAGTGGAATTTTACAGACCTTTCCTCCAAACACAACCAAAAATGTCCTGTTTGACATCCGTCACTCCTCAGGACCTATTTCCAAAATATATTTATGTTCAGATGTTCTTTTTCAAACTTCAGAGGCAGAATTTTGTGGTGACAGGCTGGAGAGTAGTTCTGGCTGGAGCTATCTTATAGCCTTTTCGCCCTCTTTATTGGCAGTGATTTTTTTTTTAAATGTTTTTTTGGTGCTGAGCAGCAGTTTAGTGGAATCCCTGAGCACTTCCAAAGCTTTGACATTTGTTTTTCCCTACTGCTGACAATGCTAACAAGCTAACTACAGTGTTTGACCTTGTCGAAATTTCAAGGGCTCAAACCTCCTTTGAGAAGCCTAAAGGTTTAAATGTGTGTGTGAGGAGTTGTGGGATATGAGGTTGGTTACACAGTTCGAAAAACTTTTTTGTTTGCGGTGAAAACAAATTCGATGGGAAAAAAGTATATCTTTAATTGGAGCCATAAAGGAGAAACTTCCTGCTCTGTCTCCTTAGACAGAAACTCTCCGGGGGGGCTGCTGGGTTTTCCCCTCCTGCTGCAGCGGTAACAACAGAGTCACCACTGGGTGTCACCACAGACTCATGTAATGTTCATGGTGACTCAGGATGAAAATCTTTGAAGGAATTTGTGTTTGTTGCACTGGTTGATTTCAGTGACTGCCGACAAGTGTTGTGTTTGCAGACTCGTAAGTATTTTTGACATTGTTTTTTTCTTTTAAATATTTTTTGGGGCTTTTTATGTCTTTTAATGGATAGGACAGTTGGAGAGAGACAGGAAGCAGGGGGCAGAGAGAGGGGGAAGACACGCAGCAAAGGGCCATCCGGTGCGGGACTCGAACCGGGGCCAGCTGCAGCAAGGACTGTAGCCTCTGTACATGGGGCAGCTGACCGCCCCATTTTTGACAATGTTAATGCGACCAAATTCATAGAAAAATAGAAAAGTCGCCATTCACACAAACAATCTTTCTTTCCCTATCATCACCCGTGCTCACCAGCAAACATTAGGGCAAATATATATCACATGCTGGTTTCATTTGATTTTTGTGTGTAACTCGCTCGCTATTTTCATTTACAAATAAATGCATGATTGTAAAATAAAGGCATATATATGTATTTTAAAATGACACTGTAAGTTTTTCATTGAACCCATTTGCTATTGGGAGGATAATAGGTTTGTGTATGTCAGAAAGTTTCTTACAGACAGCTTTTGAGGACTCTAATCTTTTTAAACTTTCAAGTAAAAAACACAGATTCATCAGCATGAGGTTGCAATAAATATCCATCTATTATATTGCACTCCCGTAGGACCAACACTTTTGTTCATCAGCGTTCATGATGCTTAGAAGTGAGTTTCCTCAAGTCTTTTATAGCGTCATGACAGTTTATGTCATATATTTAAAAAGTGAGTGACTGACGGTGCCCACTATAAGCCTGAATACTGGTTACAGTGGAAAGACGTGCAGGGAATGTAGCTGTGACTGTGGAGTTTGACACACAGAGAACATGGGCATCTTAATGATGACCAAAGGACCAAGACATTAAATTGGCTGCAGACTTCTGGGCAAAAAGTTAACAACCACCAAATCTCGGTCAGTAATTACTCTCAATGGGCATTAATTGGGTCTGTGCTGCCAGCAGACAGGAAGATATTGTTTATGTATATGCATGCCAACGATGTTAGCAGATATAACCCTCACTATGTAACAGTAACGTCAAACCCGCCCAGACCAAACATCTACCGCCCAAACTTTTTCCGGGATAGACTTGCGTCCAGCCCATTCTCTCAATGCATTGGTGGGTTTCAGTAAGTCAAAATCCCCACAGTTTGGTGGAAAAAAGTCAGAAGTCGCTTGGTCAGCCTTCAAAATAAGAAAAGCATTTGCAGGGGTTCAATGGATAATTATGTGAAGAATTTGGATTTATTTTATTCTGAAAGCTTTAAACCGGATATGGTGTTGAGGTCTTTATGCTCACAAGCTTGACAACTACGGGATCCTCCTTGGTTTCAGGGAGCAAAATGAACTTTCCAAAGATATGATACTGAAGTTCCCGACACAGCAAGGAACCATTTACGGAGGGGTAGCCGTTCAGACTTGGTCTTTGTTGAGTTTATAGCGGATGGGATGAAAGCGAGACTCCAGCGACTCGCCTTGTTCAACAGTAAACAGGAGCAGAAAGATGTAAGTGAAGTTAATAAACTGTTGTTCCGCTCGCGTGCCATGCTAAGAGGACAGTTAGCTAGCGTTAACCGATCATGAACTTCAGTCAAATTAGTGCAACCTGATTGCTAACTTTAATTATAGCTTGTCCTTGATTGATTCCAGCAGAATAAATATATAATAAAGGGATTTTTGTCAAGTGATATTCTATATTGACATGATATGAGCTTTATATCATTTACAGGGTCTTGTTTTTATGTGGGGTATTCCTGTTTGTTTGTGTTAAGTTAAGGCTGTGCTCTGTTTAGGTGTGACTTTAAAAAAAAAAAAAAATGTTATCACCGGTCCGTTGCTGTCCAACTGGTTGTAAACTTCCAGGTCATGTAGGAAAGTCGATAGCAGTTTTGTTTGGTCATCTACTGGTTTTCAAACTTCCTCTAAAGTTGGAAGATAAGATTTCACATGAACTTTGGTACTTCAACCATGTATGAAGTCTACAGATGGATATGAGACGGGCAGTAGAATGGTTTGAATGCCACATGATCTGTTAGATATATTTTATCATGCAAGTCTGAATTTGGATGTTAGGGATTTTATTATTTTTCCATCATGTAGAAAAAATTTCCCACTGAGGTTCAGATTTCTGTCTTTGGACACTTATTTAGGCATTTTGCGATCTAACCTGAAGATAAATTAAAAAATGAAGACTGTCGGTATGTAGTTATTTTGTGACAAGTCTATCAGATAAAGAGGAACATCACTCGTGTTGCACAATATATTGTTTAAGTGTTGATGTCATGATGTGCGAATGCGGGATGGTCACATCACATAGCATGCGCTCTTAAGAAGGGCAAATTAATTCAAATTTGCCGTGCAACAGCTCTTTTATTCTGTGATTAAAAATGGAAAATCTCAAATGGATTTAACTTCCTGTGGCTAATTTACAGAAATCTGTCAAATCAAAACAACATTTTGTCAGTTTTCAAAGCTTTTTGATACTACTGATCTGAGGCAAATCGGCGGTTCATTTCATGGTTATCAATCACTGAGTGTTCATACAACTGGGACGTGATCTGCGAGGCCCGAGGAGTCGTTTGAGTCTCCCAACTGATTATTAAGCGTGTTTGACGGAGTTGGAAGGAAGGCCAGTTGAGAGTGAGCTGTCATGAAGGAGCACCAGCCAATGAGAGCACAAGAGATGGGGGCAGACAAGTTTGTCTGACTGTGACCAGGACCATCCAACTTTGCTCACATCCAATTCGACTCATTAGGGTTAAGGGGTTCACAGATGTGGAGCCCAAAATATTATGACAAGCGACTTGGATGTGGGCGTAGTTGAATGGTCCAATTCCATCTTTCCATAGTTCGCACTGAGAGGCCTCTTGGGTCAGGGAAAAAGGAAAACAAAAATAAACAAACATACAGCAAACATGTTGAAGAGCGTTCTGCTCAGAAAACTCAGCCATGCCTCTGATGTTTTAAGTATCCTGACAGGTTTAAGAGAGAAAAGGTATCGAGAGAAGCTTCCAGTTGTCTTCAACAACTGGGAGAGCAAAATGAAGTGGATAACCAGGAGCCTCTTGTGTCACATGTAATGTGAGAGATTTATCGGCATGACGGCTGGAACTGCTTGATATAGATCAGTCAGACGAGTCGGGGCTTAGGTTTGGCATGAAGACCTTGTAGTTTGTGACCTCCTGTCGCAGATCAGCCACGCTGCGTGAGCACGCTTCAAAATTCCAAAACGCAAAGGAAGCTCGTCGCGTAGGATGAACCATCCGACAACACTGAAAATTTAGCGTTTTTGAATATGGCTTCACGGTGTTCCTCCTCAAAGTTTACAGTACAGTGCTTAAACTAGGGATGTTAACCGATGACCGTATGACCGATGGTTGATCGAATCAACGTCGTCCGGTTAGAATTTTTCTGCCGTCGGTTTAAAAAAAAAAAAACTCACTATATCTTTAGAAATGTTATGTGAGCATGAGCCATCCCACGATGGAAGAACAACCGCAGCAGAGCTCACGTAGCACGTAGCACGTGTAGGCTAATGCAAATGTATCCTGAGGGCAATACTGTGACAACCTTCACTGCCAGCTTGTTAGTGGCTGTGTGTGGACTACGACGTGTGGACTTAGCCTACTTGTTGTGATATATTCATCTGTACTTAAATGGCATGACGACAGGAACTTATTGCAAAGGATTTTGTGCAGCATAGGCTACGCCACAGAGGCTGTTGGCATTCGGTAAGTTTTTTTTTTAACGAAGTCATTGGTTGACCTACTTTCCACACTGCCAAATGCACCGTTCTCTGTTTGTGACTTTGTAACGGGGGCTTTTAACAGCCCGAGTTCGGTGCCGTGTTTGATTCGTGTTCAAAGAGTACCGTGAATGGAAGGGCGCCGTTGTGCGTAATGTGTGACTGTACGTGTCTGCGCAGGCACAGCAATTATTTTTCTACCCAAAACCCTTATTCCTCCACAAGTACGCCTAGAACTAGTGGTCAATGATTGGGGAAAATGTATAATACCAAGGGCACGAACTAACATTGATTGTGTGATGGGAGCCTAACCATTCTAAAATGGGGGCATAACTTGTTCCACGAGGCAGAGAAAGACGCGCGACAGGACACAGACATCATAAATGGCACTTATAGAATTTTCGGTGACCGACTTTAATCGACTAATGAGGCTCAGTGGTCGGTCAAGACTTTTTTTAAATTTCGACATCCCTAGCTTAAACAGGATTTCTCTTGAGCCTGTTGGTGTCGGAGCAGCCGGTTCTCTGAGGCAGTGGTTACTAATAGTCAGACTCTTAATAAAGCTGAGGACATGAAAATCCGGTGTATGATTGGGTACAGCCAACACCGGGTAAAATGTAGGTGTATGTGTGAGAGTGTGCGAGTGAGTCAGAGCAGTATCACCTCTTGAGCTATTGAACGCAAGCCAGAGCTTTTCTTCTGGAACAGGAGGCAAGTCGTTCTGTGCGCTGTGTTAGTCACATCATCTGTCTCAAGCTCTTCCTTCAGCAGTCTGGTTCTCCAGCAGGCTGTTAGAGTTGGTTTACTCCACATTGCCACTGAGTACATCTGCCCCTGTCCGTTAGTATGAAGGGGGTTTAAATTATAATGTTGTCCAGTAATGCCTCTTTAAAGAGGAGACCTCAAACTTTAAAGATAAAAAAAAAAAACAGTTTTTTCGATTTAAACTGCAGACGGCATTTTGATTTAGCAATGAACATACTTTTAAAAGTGCTTGGAGGTAATGATTAGCCAGAATTGTGCCAAACAACTTTCATGGTTGGATCTTCAGCCTCCCTTTTCCTTTTTTTGGCCATACCCTCTTCTTGTAATTCTGTGGTCCTGCGTGCTCTTCCCTCCCTCACTTTGTGTCACCTCATGTGACTGCTTTGTGGAAAGAAAGAAAGAAAAGCTGGTAAACTGAAGGCACCTTCCTGTCTTTTTGTTTATTTTTAATTTTTTATAACCGACAGTCTATTCCTGTTGCCCATCTGCTCCTCACAGTTTTATTCAGTAGCTGCTCATTCTGTTCATCTTTATGTGAAACTTAATATTTCCACCGTGCGGCCCCCTTCGTCTGTTTGGAGTCATGCGGCGGTGACATCTTCTGCTACGTGATTACCCTTTAAAATGTTCTTCTTTTTCTCCTTTATGCTTCCTGTTAGTGATGCGTCCCCTTCTGTTTAATATATGTAGAACTTTGAACTTAGTTATGCTTCACAAGGCACAAGACTCGGGCACATGACCGTGAGAAGTGCAGGAGGGACTTTTAGCTGTTTCATTCATCTTCTCGACTGGCCGGTGTGTCATTGAGTTTTCAGTGACTTTTTTTGGTAATTTCCAACGTTGTCCTTTTTCCTGATGGCATGCACAAAGTCTACAAAATCTTCCGGCTAAAGTGGTATTGGTGTAATGATACTTTTAATGTGACGTTGGCCCCTTTATTTTGTTTCTTTATTGTGTTTTTTGCTCATCGTGTCTGGATGAAAAACTTAAATTGCACGGTTGTTTTTTTTAATTTGCCCGCTGCTTTTTCACAGATATTTGCTGTTCCTTAAACTTTTAACTACCAGATCATTGAACTAAATCTAGAAACGTGTCAAACATTAAAAGCCCCCCCCCCCTCTGCATGTAACTGTGATATCCAAAGTTGCTCGTCTTTTGAGATTTACCGTAAGGAGTAAATGCACGTTCTTTGTTTGCAATTTATCTGCTCAAAGTGGAAAGTTTCTCGGCACTTGTCTAAACGCTCAGTTAAAAAATGAGGACCTCAGTTGAAAATCTTGTCCTCGGCCACGGAAGAACACACAGATCTTCTGTAATTTTGCAACAGTGGCAGAACTTTTTGATGGCACACATTGATACAGAATTGTGCCTTCTCTATCTGGTCCGTTTTGTCTGCAGGGATATAGAACAATCTCTGTATGTTTCAGTGAGGGGGAGTCATTTGTAATTCTAAAATCATCTATATCATTGAAAATAAGAAGATTATGTCTAATCTCTACATAACAACCAAAAAGTTTATTTTGTTTGTTGAACTGACCTACAACTTCTCTATTTTTGCATGTCCTTGTGTAACTTCCTTCCTTTTAAGGTCAGCACTACAGTAACTCTACTCATTGGTGGCACGGTGAGGGACACCCAGCTTTTCTGTGCGACGCGGTGTGTGTGTGTGGGTCTTTGACTCGGATTGTATCCTGTTTAAGATCGGCCCGTGTAAACGTTCCACTGTAAGAGACGGAAACTATCAAGCCCCCTCAGTCAGCTTCTCATATTTATTACACTCGATTCGTTGTAACAGAAGGGGGTCAAGAGTGTAAGTGTGATGACAAATTGAGAAAGGGTGAATTAATGATGCTGTGCAAAGAAATGTGTCCATCTGCTCTCATCAAGCGTGGAGAGATCGACATTCCTGACGAACAGTTCTCTGGAGTTCGTCACATAAACAGATAGAAATGGCTTACATTGCCTTGGGTCTTCAAAGCACGAGTAGCTTTGTTATTTGCTTATACGTTGATTATTATAGATTAAATTCCATCAAAATAATCAGACACGAGTGTCGTGTCTTTTTGAATGCTTGTTTGAACCAAATCCTAAACACAGTAAAAGTAGGAAAGCCATTATATTTAAGAGGAAGATCCCACCAGACACAGCTATTATGGTTTGGCCTTTTTTTTTTTTTTTTTTTTTTTTTTTAAATCAGTTATTGATATAGTTGTAATTTAAATTTGGTTTAATTAGCTTCTTGTTGCCTGAACTTGTAAAAATGATTTCATGCAGACATGCCTTATCATACATTTGGGAATAAGAGCCTTGTTTGAAAACGTTCTGGAGGCTGATTACATCATCATTATGGGCAGCGAAGGAACAGATATCAGCCCCAAAAAAGTGTGAAATGACTAGACAAGGACAGCAAAGAACACTGATTCTTCACGCTGTTCGGTATCTTTACTAACCAAAGGACACAGAAGTGAATGAAGGAGGAAGAGGAGAGGCGAAGGGAAGGGAAGCACTGATCTTATCTGTTGGTTGAAGTGTTTCAGAGAGCAAAGCAATGAAAGCTGAAGGAAGAGTGGGGAAATGGACGGCATAGGAAAACCAGAGAAAGTCTGTTGTCAGTGGACACTTTGCAGACTCCACTTTAATGCCAGCATGATTTAAAAGCAAGTAGACACTTGAGGCAAGGGAGTGAGAGGCACGGTGTCCTGGTCATGGTGGTGATGCTGCGCAAAGCAGTGTTCACGGATAAGGAAATGAAGCTTTGGCTAAAAAGTAGGAGGAGATGGTCGAGAAGAGGGTCGTTTCTAAAAGGATGGGAGAAATCCATTTAAAAAGAATCCCTTCATGAAATTAAATACTTAAGTTTGGGAGTTAAGTTGTTCATTTTATCTGCTCAGGCATTCAGAACCCAATCAAAGGGCCTGAATAACTTCTCCTTGATCATTCCCTTTTTTAGCATCAGAAGCAGGTGTTATTTCTAGGAGAGCACCACTTACGAAACAAGATGAACCTTCAAAAAACTTGTTTTTGTTTCCATTAGCCCTGTTTATAATATTGATTAGAAATACCTGTCAACATCATTGACAAATTGACTGTTTGATATGAAATGATGAACTCAAACATTACCATACAAGGAAAATAACTCTAGTAATGACCTCATTTTAAAAATGTCTTTAACATCGATGCCCCAAGTTTGCACCAATGTGGAACCGCTGTTTTAATTTCTTGCCCTTTCTATAAAGCAAACTGGATGCTACATTAGCTCCGTCTTTTAAACCGCTGCCACAAGCTTTTTATTGGCCTCGTCGGCCCCAGTTATTCTTCCCAGCTCCTTGATGCAAGCGCTTCTCGGCTCTTGGCGAGCAAAGAGGTGGTGCTGCTCTTGAACCGGTTTTCCTGGCTAAAGAATGGTTCTTTTGGCTTTCAGATGGAAAGGAGTGGTTTGAGATTAGGTACTGGCTTCAAAGCAGTGCTGGAATTGTCATGGCCAAAAAAGACTTTAATGAGTTCCAACTCTGTAATTAGTTACATCTAGAGGTGTATATTAATAATTGCTCTGTCTGTGAATCTTTTTCCCAAACGAATTACCTGAATTACCTAATATTTACTGCCAAAAGATGTTTGATTATTTTCTATTTCCTCTTTTGAACAAACACTAAAATTCCAAGACCAAATGTGTTCCAGAACCTTTGTGGTGGAGATTATGTGGAGCAGACAGAATTCGTAAAGCTTATGTTATTGGCCTGTTACCCAGAAATGTACTTAGTAACCCTCTCACAACTGCAAAGTCGTAGCTTTGAAAAGTCAAATACAAACAATTTAAAACTACAGTATGTGAGTGTAAGTCCACTGGAAGGTTTCATTCCTGTTAGATATATATCTATTTTTTCTTTTTTTTTTTTTAAAGAGTACATGCAGGATAAAACGATAAACTACACTTTTGGCATTTAGCTGACAAGTTTACAGAGTAGCTAATGGTTTCAGAACAAAGCCTCATTTGTGTGACTGTGAGGCAGGTATTGTTTAGATTTGAAGAAGAAGAAGAAGGGGGAAAAAGAGAGAGAGAGAGAGAGAGAGAGAGAGGGTGTGCACACTTCATACCGAGGCAAGATACAGCAGGACCTGGCTGTTTGTTTGTCTGTGAGAGTTGCCAATCAGGCAATGCCTCCTCTTGACATCACTGCTATGACTCAACCAGTGCTTCTGCTTAGCTTGTCTAACTTCCTCTCTTTTGTTCCTTGGTCCGATGCACTGCCATTGTGGTGTTGTGTACTGAAAACCACAAAAGGGGAAGCATATATACGGCAGCCAGATGGGTTTTCTGATGTACTGTCTGTTATTTTCTGACTTGTATGTTGTTGTTTTTTTAGTACTAGCTGCATATGGCTGGATTAAACTTTCAAGGGGTCAGCACAAGGCTACAAAACATCGGTATAAAAGGTCCCCTGTCTTATAGAAGAGATATTATAGTGAGTATTTTTGTGTAACGGAGCACAGTGGTGGTCAGTGTTAGTAACGTCAACCAAACCTTTTCTCGTAGAAAGACCTTATTGGTATTGCTAATAAAGTATTTACAAGCCAATGGGAACTAGAGTTGCAGTGAAATGCTACATTTACAGTTTTTACTTTGTTATAATGATGATGCATCTTTGTATTAAAGCTCCTTAGATAGCCATTTTTTAGCCATTCCTCCTCTTTTAATGTTACTTATTGTCTTACCACACAAAGCTCTTCCTTTCTTCTGCTGGTAGTGAGCCAAGGTCATGGTCTGATTATTTATTTTCAAAGGATGAGCAATGCAGACAAAGCTACAGTTAAGAGACTAAGTGTGGAAGAAATTTGACGGACAACATAGAACTGATATCTTCAAGAGATGCTTTGAGTATTTGTGTTAAACATGGGATCCTGGACTTCTCAAACTCAGATTAATCCGTAATCCAGATGTGATCTGCACTTTTTTGTGAGAGCTCCTCACAAAAATCACAGATGGGGCTCAACCACCAGATGACGTGGCTCTGAGACTGGAAAAACCAAAGACTTTCAAAAGCTTTTGGAAGTCATGGCACTTATTGAAAGTCCCTTTTCTTCTTCTCGCCAGCAATGGCAATCCATCAGAAACCGCTCAACATCATGTTCGTCTATAGCTACGGTTTGAGCTTCTTTTTTTCCAAGAGCAACAGCATCCTCTTAAAGTACGAAAAAGTAAAAAAAAAAAAACTTATTATAACTTATAAGTTATTGTTTTTTTTACATACAAAACCTCCAGATACTTCAAGGTAGCTGGCAGCAGTCTTTGCCTCTACAGTGTGAAGACAGAGCAGATATGCGTTTGTCAGTTGGGTGGTTCGAACCTTTCTTTCAGGCTCGTCCCAAACAAGTTCTGTGGGCATCAGGTCAGCCGGCTTAGGTGGCGCTGACATGAGTGACAGTCCGCTATCCTTTTCTTTCTTCTCAAAGAAGTTGTACAGAGCCAAGAGTTCTGCTTAAGGTCATTGTTCGCTTAATGACACACGTACACATACTTGAAAAGACTTTTAAACTGACTTTCTGAAGGTATAACATGACACAGCAAGATGGAGTTATATCCATGTTATGCATATGGAAAAACACCCCAAACTTTAGGGGTTTAAATACGGAGGAATCATGCTTTAGTCTGTATGATGAATGTACAAAGTCTGAAGCAAAGTTCCTGAACCTCGACTCGTCTGTCCATATGACTCGGTTCCAGTCATCCTCAGCACAGTCGGACCAACAACGACCGTCTAACTTGAACAAGGGGGGGGGGTTCTTGCATTTTAGGCTTATCCTTCTTTTCTAAAATTGTATCTTGTCTAAAAATGATGAAACAAGCAGTCCTGTTTCATTGGAAAGCATCGTCTTCTTCTGCAGTTGTTTAAGACAGGTAAGTAGAGCTTTGAAAAATTTCCGATAATGTTTTAAAAAAGAACTTTTGCAGAATAGCAGAACATGAGAGCTGCATTGTCTATCGACCCTGCGCTTCTGAAGCGGTTAAATCGATTTCAGAGATTATAAAAGCCAAACAATTCGATATGCTGTATGTAATATTGAACTTAATGATCTTTTGCAACGTTATGGTAAAAATTAATATGTTAGCATTTACTAATACTACTGTGTATCACTACGGCTGTAATAAATGGGTAAAAGTTGATATAAAGAAGTTGTATTAAACCTTTACTAGAGCCTGCTGATGGTCAGGGAGATCCTGCGTAAATGGTGGAAAGAATGGATACAGAAAAGGGTTTGTTGTGTTGGCACGAGTTATGGTTAATTTGTTCTGAGGTGTCTTAATTAGACACCTAATGGCCGCTGGTTGGCAGACAACGTCGGGTTGAAAGGATATCAGCATAGTCAGAAACGTGACTCCAGTAAATGCTATCATGCTTCCTGTGTGCTCGGTGTAAAACATGAATGTGTAACTTTTTAAACTGTTGTGAAGTACACCATATATATTTAGCTTCTCAGTTATTTATTGCAGTTATTCGTGTTTTGCCCCTCGACTCTAACATCTCAATTGTGCTGCTGTTGTTTAAAAATGCCTTTTCCTTTACCAGAAATGAAAATGCTCATTTTAGATTATCAAGTGAGTAAGAACATCCTGGGAGAGTCAGATCGAACAATTAAAATCAAAAATAAACTTTTTCTTTCTGTACAACTCACATCCTGTGCGTTCAGCAAATTAGTCACACACATTCCAGCTAAAATAGCGCCTCCTCAGTTGTTGCCTGCGGAGTTATACGCAGAGTTGTGGATGTAGACGTTCTCAGTCTGAGCATCACTCTGAAAATCTTGGCTCCTTAAGGTCCCCCACAATCTGACCTACTTTTATCTGCTTTGTTTGTTCAGTCTCGGCGCAAAACATAATAAGTCCATTCACCCTCTCTGTCTCAGTGTGCTCGCGGACCTTGAGACCCTGAGCTGAATGAACCCTGTACAGTCAAAACAGCAGCTATCAGCAACCTCTGCGAAGTGTCTCCAAATGAGCACAGAAGTTAGAGCCGAAGTGTTGACCGTGAGCACTTCTGTATTTACCCAGCAGCAAGATTTGGCCCACTGAGGTTGCTACAGTATGTGGTGCATTAAATTAGTTATTAACATTAAAGCGTTTAGATGAAGTTCAAGGTTCATGGATGAATTAGGCTGACCAGGAACAGAGCTGTTTTGGTAAGATCTGTCCTCTCACTCTCACTCTCTCTCACACACACACACACACACACACACACACACACATAAGTTATTTCATGCAGAAACATGAAAATACACAATGCCCGAATAAACATTCTGCTTTAAAGCAGAATTTATATTTAGTAAAAGTAGATGTCACTGAGGAAAATGGGTGACCAAAGTTTGGAGAGGAAAAGAGTAAAGGATCGGCCAAAACAGTATCAAATAAAGGGGCGAGTTAGTACAAAGCCTGCTTTGAGACGAAAGGTCCCAATTTGGCTCATTTTCAGTACAGGAGGACGTCACAAGGGGTGCTCTATTTCAGGGAGCCAAAACACACTTAACACCATATGTCAGGTTAGCTCATTGTAAGGTGTGGCATCCACATTTATAATGGAAAAGCTGTGTGCCTATGTAGTGTGTCTGTTATGTTTATTTCAGGGTTTATCCGCTGGTGCTCTTGCAAGCCGCCTCCTATTTCTTGATGTGTACCCAAAGTACTGGTACTGTGTGAGAACTTGGATGACGGCTTTAGAGATTAACATTGAAGCACTAGAAGAGACGTGCATTTTCATGGCAATGGATCTTAAGGTTATGGAAAGGTCAGGTACTCCCACGATGCTAATGTGCAGATTGTCAAGTCTTCATGGACACACGAGCAACGTAAATTTGGAGTACTTTTCATAGCTCCAAATGTAGAGCTTCAAATATAGTCTAGTATTGCAGAAATGTTTCCATGTTGCTGTAAAAAAAAAAAACCCCATCATGCTGTTATAAAATGAATCACTATGATCACTGCAGTGGTTCTTATCGCTTTCTTGCCATCTCTCCAGGTCCCTGAGATCATCAGTACGTTGAGGATGGCTGGCAAAAGCTCAGCACGCAACGATGAGATCACCGCTGTTCCTATCAAGACTTCCGCTGGCTCTGGAGGGAGTGACCCCTCTGAAACGGGCTTTTCCTCCCTTTCCACTACAACAAACTCCACAGCGCCCACTTCTGCCATGTCTCCGTCAACCTTCGCCAAAAAGTTTGAGGTACTATTTTGCGGCCGAGTGAGCGTCGCCCATAAGAAAGCCCCGCCCGCGCTGATCGATGAGTGCATCGAGAAGTTTAGTCAGCTGCATGGCTCAAGGTCAACCGATAAAGGAGGAAATGGGCGCGGATTGGTCGACGGGCTGAGGAGGGCATTATCCTTCCAGTCCAATGGACTGGGAAGTGGTTCTGTTGGTAATGGTGCAGTGGGGAGTGCCACCACAGGGACACACCCTGTTCTGTTCAAGCACGACCCCAGCTTCCCCAGTCTGCAGGCCCTGGATGAGAATGGTCTTTCACCAGAGATTTCCAATACCAACACTACAGATCCACTCGACCACTCCACTAATGTACAGCCCACCAGCCTGCAGGAGAACAGGACCATGCTGTTTACGGTAACATGCACACAAACACACACACAATATTTAAGGAATACTCTTAATTGCTCTATGAATAGTCTCATATGACTGTATTCTCCTAAGCAGGTTTTGAAATTCTAATCGTTGAAAACTGTTATTGTAGATCTGGGCGACATTTATGGGGATTTAGGGGAGGACCGTTTCACGGCATAAGTGTAGTAAATCTCCTGAAAACGGAGACCATAGGCTTATAATTGGAAAAGTTGGGAATAGTTCATTTAGATTGTTTGAGTATTCATACTTTATTGTTCAGTAATGCAGGAATTGTCATCTCAAATGTGTTTTTTTTTCGATGTAAAATACAGAAAACACTCAATTTGTTATGGCAATTTGAAGTATAGACATTTACTGTTTTACACAGATGAATATCGTCACTCACTGTGACATTGTTCGTTGGTATGTTGATTTGCATTTTGAATCCTTGAGTTGAGTATTTTGTCCTTCACCAGTTACAAACTAGCAACAGATCTGACTGAAAACCATGGATATGATGCTCTCCCATTGGTTAGCTTTCTGTCAATCACTGGGAAGCCATCTTGCTTTATCATCTATTTTAGGGAATAAGTTGACAAATGGACATTGTGGGCTTATGAATAAGATGGGAAACTTTTACTATGGTCTCGAGTCCTCGTAATTTTCTTTTCGACTTCTATATAAACTCCTTTTTTTTCAATCACATGTGGCCCCCCTGCTGACCATTATAAAGAATGTATGTTTAAGGCACACTGGCGTTAGTTTCAGATTTGGCATGTGTGCAGGATGGCCACATACAGCCCCTGCAGTAGGACACACAAAGAGTTTACAATGAGAAGAGATGTGCAAAGAAAAAAACTCCAAATAAATTTAAATATTTTAGTGCTGAGGTCCTCCATTCTGTCTTTCACTCAAGTTTGACAACTGGATTGTTTGTGTTTATTTGCCCTTATCATAAAAAGCCATGCAGCTGTTAGCTGCTGTCAGCCCTCCAACACACTCAGCGTGTGTGTCTTTTGTTTCTTTGCCTGTGATCAGCTTAGACTCTGACTGAAAAAAACATTTTCTGCAAAAGCTCATCACGTGCGCAAAGAGAGTCTTCTTTTTTTGTAAAAAAATGTATATTTTTTTGCTGTGAATGTTGAAAACCCTAAAACGCATCTTAAATTGAATAAGATGACAGCTCATTGTCTGCTTTCAGTTCAAATCAAGCCCACGTCATCTTTACAGAATTGATTCATCACCTGCTCCACTGAGGCTTTTGTGAAACAAATGCACCAAAGAATAGAATAAAAGCACAGCTTTCTCCAGTAATCAGTTCATGCTCATGTTTCAGTAGTTTTCTCATATATTTGTTTGGAGTTTTGGATTCAGCAAACTAAATGCCACTCGTAAAGGAAAATGAAGAAGAGAAGAAAACATGAAAATATAATATTGACTCAGCAAGAGTAAATGCCGACTGCTGCCCTAAATGACTGCAGCCGCACTCCTCTGATTGACCTGTTCTTGCCCTCGGTGGCATTTTTCCAGCAGGAATTTTCCTGTTTGCGTTTCAGGCAGGAAATGGTCATCATTGGCACAGGATCCACCGGGGCCCATGACTGTCCTACTCAGCAGATACGGACATCTTTTTTTTCACACTCATTATACATCCTGCTTGCTGTCAGAGTGACCTCACCCATGTGACATCATTGCCCCCCTTTTTTTCTGCCTCAGTTTTAAAGACATATCAGATACTCCTTCTTTTTTTTTTTTTTTTTTTTTTCATTTGATACGGAAGGAAAATGGAGAACTTCTCACAAAATGCACTGGACCACTGACTTCATTCTGTTGCTTTTGGAATGATAGTTACTCATTTGCTAACGTTGAGACTTGAGGTGTCCCCTGAAGGGATGTTAACCGATGACCGTATGACCGATGGTTGACCGAATCAACGTCGTCCGGTTAGAATTTTTCTGCCGTCGGTTAAAAAAAAGAAAACTCACTATATCTTTAGAAATGTTATGTGAGCATGAGCCATCCCACGATGGAAGAACAACCGCAGCAGAGCTCACGTAGCGCCCTCCTCAGAGGTCCTCTCTTACACCGGTTGCAACTTGTACGCCGTACATGACGGGTCCTGTCTGCGCAGTTAAAAAAAAAAATCGCCACTATTAACCTAAATAAAGCCAATGTGGCTGCGTGTGGACTACGACATAATGATAATTGTAACACTGTAATGGCAAAAGACACAAGACTAACTTAGCCGACTTGTGATATATTCATCTGTACTTAAATGGCATGACGACAGGAACTTATTGCAAAGGATTTTGTGCAGCATAGGCTACGCCACAGAGGCTGTTGGCATTCGGTAAGTTTTTTTTTTCAACGAAGTCATTGGTTGACCTACTTTCCTGTAACACTGCCAAATGCACCGTTCTCTGTTTGTGACTTTGTAACGTGGGCTTTTAACAGCCCGAGTTCGGTGCTGCGTTTGATTTGTGTTTAAAAAGTACCGTGACTGGAAGGGCGCCGTTGCGCCGTGTGGCTGTGCGTGTCTGCACAGGCACAGCAATTATTTTTCTACCCAAAACCCTTATTCCTCCACAAGTACGCCTAAAACTAGTGGTCAATGATTGGGGAAAATGTATAACATTGGCACGAACTAACATTGATTGTGTGATGGGAGCCTAACCATTCTAAAATGGGGGCATTACTTGTTCCACGAGGCAGAGAAAGACGCGCGACAGGACACAGATATCATAAATGGCACTTATCGAATTTTCGGTGACCGACTTTAATCGACTAATGAGGCTCAGTGGTCGGTCAAGACTTTTTTAAAATTTCGACATCCCTAGTCCCCTGATACGCAGATATCCTAAAAATAACCGAGAATGAAAGAAATGAAACTACGTCATCTGACACGTTGGGGGGGACAAAATGACTTAAGTGCCTATTTTCAGACATCTCGTTATATCTTGTACTCACCAATAAAGTCTTGGGGTTTTTTCAGTTCACCTAGGTGATGCGGTATTTCCTACCAGGTTTCGCATATTGTAACAGTTTTTTTTCTGTTTCTCTTGATATTTTAGGTGGGCCGGTCTCAGATCTTCTTGGTCAGTCCAGACACTAAGAAAGTTGCCATAGAAAAGAGTTTCAGAGAAATCTCCTTCTGCTCACAGGTATGAAGCACCAGCTTCCTACACAAAACTGTCTTTAGTTTGAGTTGAATGGTTTGAGTTTACAGTTCATTTTAAAACCCCTTTTTTTTGTTGTTGTTTTTGTTGTCTCTCCAGGGGATTCGTCACGTCGATCACTTCGGCTTCATTTGCAGGGAAACAGTCGAGGGGGGAAACTGTCACTTTGTGTGCTACGTCTTCCAGTGTACTGATGAATCCCTGGTGAGATGGTGTTAATATGGATTGTTGCTTTTTTGCCTTCTAACACAACTCGCTCAGCACCCCATAACTTTACACACACTTTGGTTTGATAAGCGGGGAATCAGTTTATTGCGTTTTTGGATAGTTGCTGTGTCTTCCTGCACTTTTGTAGTCAGCCACTGAGTCAGATGAAGCACCATTTTTGCATTCATATCTTGTTTGTGAAGAGAAAAATAAGTTTGCAAAACGGACACCGCTTCTAGTGCCATTATAGAATAGTTTTGGCCACTACACAGCGGATATATTTACATATTTAAAATCGGCATAGAGGATAGTAAATCTAGAACATGGTTTGATACAGTTATAAATGCTTAGAGTAAACCTTTGAGGAACTGTTAAAGTGAGCACAGTCCACAGTGGAGTATGATTTCCAGTAACAATCAGAATGACTTTATTATGCCATATCAGTGCTTCCCACTCAGTGCCCTTATCTAATCAAACCAGCTGTACAAACAGTGAAGTTACTGACTCTTTCAAGTCCTCCATGTTTTGCCAGGCTTTTTGACTTGTTTGGATCTTTTATTTGAAATACGACTCTCTAATATACTTTGTTTTTCTGCGGCTTTCTATCTTAAATGGAATACGTTTTGAAATAAAAATGTAGTTTTGGCCCAGGTTTTGCAGCCCAGCCAGGCTAAGAAGTTGGGGATGAAAGGCTTTGGTCAGATGGTTAATCCAGCAAGCTTGAGGTCACTATGTATGAGATCCCGAGTTCTTTTGCAATTAGAGAACTTTACATAAGAATAACAACCAGTGAAGTCAGCAGTCAATCAGGCGTTTATGGTGTGATGGTCATACAGAAGCCATTCCTCACTGATAGCCTCACTGATAGTTTTCCAAAAGGGAAACGGAATGACACTTAGATCATAGGTAGCCAATTAGTCTGATTTGATGGCATAACAACGTAATTATTAACTGGCCATAATTCCCAACGGCGTGTGTGGAGGAAACAGGATAAGGAGCCTCACCTGACTGATAGCTTCCCTGCAATCAAACATGGGGGTGAAGAAGTTTTTATACGACAAGATTGGAGAATGTTTGCTATAAGAAACATGCAGAGAAGTCTAAAATTAATCCTAAGTTTAAACACAGCAAAAGAAGAATGGGAGAAACTTTTAACAGAAAATATGTGCCAAGCTTGTGGAGTTATTCCCCAAAAGGCTGCCAAAGGTGCCCCAAGCACACACTATAGGAAGGATCTGAGTACTTATGAAAAATAATTTGTTTAATTTCTTTCAATTTTCAATGAAGTAACACTACAGTAAAACTAAATATTTATGTTTTGTTTTTATATAAATGAATTAGATAATTTTTAGATTGACAGCTTGTACAGAAATGTGTTTGAAAACAGCATTTTGATATGTGTGTGTGTGTGTGTGTGTGTGTGTGTGTGTTCTGAGAAACTAGACACAATTATCACTGTCCACCGTCACCTTTCTCAACCTCTTTTGAAAGTATGACTTTGGTGTCTCGTTCAAGTAATATTTAGAAAAACTGTCACGCCACGTCGGAAAAAGAGGTACGCACGGGCAGGTTTGCATCAAGTCTGAATGGATGAAAGGTTACCAAAGTTTTTCTTTGGGATTTTAACACCCTGCATGTTTGCTTTGGATCTAAATTTGAGTGCCACAAAGCATGGCGCTGACATTTCTTGCCAACATTGTTTTCTGTTAGTCGATATTAAATGCAGCTCCTGATCATGGGGTCTGTGACTCAGTGCATCTGTGCTCCTCTGAATCATGGTGTGCCAAATGGATTCTGACCGAAGGAAAGTCTTAGTAGTTTACTCCACTGTTCGATAGTTAAACAGCAGCGTGATTAGTTTATTTTAATATATATATATTTCTGTTAAACATTCATTATTCTTTTCAGTGCTGTAGAGAAGAGAAAAAGCTGCTTTTTCTTTTTTTTTCACCAATTTTTTAAAAAATGAATCTGTCTGAAGAATGCTTGTATGAAGGGTTGATTAAGAAGCGTCCTGTGCTGCTGTTGTAGGTGGACGAGATCATGCTGACTTTGAAGCAGGCGTTCTCTGTGGCGGCCATGCAGCAGAATGCAAAGATGCAGAGCCAGCAGTGCGACACCTGCCCCATGCAGCAACTCCACAGGCTGTGTGAGAGAATAGAAGGTAATAAGAGGTAGTTCACAGTACAAGTTACAGTTAGAAATTTGCAATATAACTAGTTAGACAGTCTTTTCAGTAAAAACACGTTCAAGTTGAATTAAAGTAGTGCGAGTTCTTTATCTTTACTTGATTACAGCTAGTGCCTTCACTTTAGTCTTATCCTTATCATAAAAAATTAATTGGGCTTTTTACATTATAAATAACCCTACGTCATAGTTTCCTAGCTGATATGCTGCTAAATTAGATGGAAGGCAGAATCCAAGGACCCTATAAACATAGATTATATCTAAAATGAGATTGGGCTCATCTGTCGTGTGCTTTTAATCAATAATAGTTTTATTTTTATTTTGTTTTAGGTCTGCACCCATCTAAAACAAAACTGGAGCTTCAGAAACATTTGGCCACTTTGGACAATCAGGAGCAAGCTTCAGTGTTTGAAAACACTATGGTAATGTATCTGTTCTGTTTGTGGGCCTCAGGGCCAAGGTGCAAAGTCCGAGCGTTCCCCTTGAGGTGATCACAACTTCAAAACAAACCAGTCCATCTGCAGTTTCAGTTCAGTCCCGAGGTTTTCACGTAAGGGTTAAAATGACAAACAAATCCAATCACTTGTAATTTTAAAAAAAAATTTTTTCCCCAAAACACTGTTGATCAAGCACCTCTGTTTAACACGTCGAAACTGTAAATCTTGGTCTTGGCCTTCCTGCAATGATGCCATTTGTTGCAAAGCAGGCATGTGACAAGAGGAGAAGCATGTTTCTCTTTGACTCGGGTGACATCTGCTGGTGATGTTGCCAAACTACAATACCGCAACGGACTACCTGCGAAAAGTTTTAGAAAATAAATAATCTGCCCCAGATTGGTTCCCTCTGCCATGAGTCATGTTCATAGATTGCACTGTTTATCATTAAGCTTCCAGTTTTTCCACATTTTTATTGTTTGTTTTGTTTTTTCATGAATGAGTATACAAACCAGACGTTTGCCACAGATTACGGTATGTTATTATCTTACATTATGTTTCACTTTTGTGCGTCCAGCGGGCTCGTCCTAAAAGCGATCAGGAAGAAAACGAGCTAGTCATGGCCTCTCTGAGGAATCTGTATGAGGAGAAGCAGAAGAATCATCAGCACACTCTGCCTGGAGACAGCAAACAGGTATACTTTGTGCATGTCTTCAACACATAAATACTGCTGTATTTTTTTTCGTGGTGTCAACAATAACGTGTCCCCTTTTACTTTTAAGGATGCTTGAACTGGGTGCGGCGTTTTGTCTGAATCTTTTTCCTCTTTGCTGCGTATGTAGATGTGTGAGGATGCAGCTGCAGCACCCCAAGAGGCGCAACAGCAGAGTAGCAGTCGGCAGCGTCTTGAGCAATTCAAGAGCCGAGCCAAACGCTCTCTCACCGAGTCCCTGGAAGGCATCTGGAAGGTATCCATCTCGCTTTGTGTGCGATGATGCACAAGTATGTTCTTGTATACTAATGTCTGAACAAAGCAAGCACTTGATATCTTAAGGGAATTCATGCAACCGGTGCGATAAATAGACCCAAAGACTTGGCCTTTATTAAAAAAACAAAAGATCTGAAAGGTTAACTATAATTGCGACTTTTATCTACTGCAGCAGTGGTATCTTATAAAACTAAAGACATCTATATTTAGATATTTTTAAATGTAGAGTGATGTAATGAGCCATAATCAAAGCTCACATGCTCTGCATTGTTGCACATTTGACTGCCTGTGAGTTCCTTTCAGAGTTTCCTGCACTGAACTTTTTCTGTTTTGGGCTAAAAAGTCTCAGAGGAACATAAATGATCTGTGTGGTGACACAGAACCATCTTCCTGATAAACAGTTAATCAATTGCATTTCATTAGAATCCCTGGCTTATTTCCTATGGAAACACTAGGGCTGTACTCAGTTTCTCGCACATTTTGGCTTTAAATGTTGTTGAATTGATAAAGACATATGTGTATGGTGTTGTTGTTCATATGAGTTTTTAATTAATCTAATTTCACAACCTGGTGAGGACTTGATTATTTTCTATAACTTCCTGGTACATAAAACCTAGGTATTTGGAGAGGATGTAATACCTTTTTCTCGTGGCCATGCTTAAACTTAACCTTGGTTTGTAAATTCGATGCTTGTCTTTTCAAAGACAAATCTGAGGAAACTAATTAATATGAAACCAACCTTTTAATACAACAAAGGTAAACCTACATAATGCACTGGAGGCACATTTGTACATATACGGAATTACAACTCTGGACTTTAGTATGCCTTTGATTTTCCATGACAAAAGACAGTCACAATGCAAACTTGAAAATTTTCAGTTGTAAAAGAAGTGAAGACATGTTATGTTTGATGCAGGTAAACACACACAGAGACACTCTCATAGATAACAAAGCCACTTTAGATATATTTGTTAAACAAAGGGAGACTCCACTGTCTCCACAGAGCATTGGAATGCACACCCACATGCTCTATGCACATATACACACTGTGGTATATGGATTTAGGGCCCATTTAATTGAAAATGTTAATACCTATAACCTCGTATCCTAACTTAACTTTTGCACTTTTAGTACGTATTCTTCCACGAAGTGGCACGGTCCATGCAAACAACTTGGCCAGAACTAGGTTGCATCACAAATATACACAAAACGTACAGAGAGGGTCAACAAGGCTGTTTCTGTCTCCTGGTGCCGTCTATGTGTGGACTGTCAACATCTCCTTAAGACGCCTACATCGCTTGCCAGCACTCACACGCTCTTTCTAAACACACCTATGACCTCATGTGTGTAAGTAGAGATGTTTTGCCTCAATGCACAGCGTTACGTTTGGTGAAACCCAAAACACAGCACATCGACACAAACGCCTCCTACAAGTCATTGAGTTGATTATGAACTCCACTGCATACTCAATTCCGTATATTCAAGAATCAAATCTGAAGCCATGTCTCCAACAGCTAAAACTCAAGTGAAATTGGGTCGCGCTGCAGGACAATGATCCCAAACACAGCTGCAAATCTACAGTTGCTGAAAAAGAAAATAATCAGTGTTGCAATGGTCCAAAGTCCAGACCTCAGCCTCATGGAAATGCTGTGGCAGGACCTTAAGAGAGCGGTGCATAAACGAACGCTTGCAAGCCTCATTAAACTGAAGCAACATTGTAAAGAGGAGTGGAACAAAAATGACACAACAATGTGATCGACCGATAACATCATAAAGGAAATTAATCTACCGTGGCTAAGTTAGGCTTTACAAGCTGTTTGATAAAGGCTGTTTATCCACACCCTGCCTCCACTTCTTTTGGCACAGTTTTTGTTAAAAAACCAATGAAGCGGTGTCATGTGTTGTTGTTGATCTTGGAAAAAAAAAATAAAAATGTATTTAACAAGTTTTAAGACCTAGTAAGGGGCACATGTTTCTAATATCCTTAGAGAGTTTACCTGCTTTTTCACATGATTAAAGTTTGTAAGGATCCATAAAGGTGTTTCTTGGTTAGTGATCTTCTGCCTCGTTTAAACGTGGTATTAACATCTGTCCTGGGTGATCTGAACTCAAGTGAGCCAGTCTGATTGCTTGTGTTTTTGCTGCTTATGTATTCAGAAAATGTATTCTGTTTAAAACACCGTCCAAATATTCATTATGTATCATTCAAAGTCACAAATTGTCACCGAGAACACGCGCAGAGATTGATAACACTTGGTACATTGATACACAATTACCAGACCACTTGCTATTGGATGGCAATACAAGGTGTAAACAGGCGGTTCATTTACATGTAAAAGACATGTGCAAAACCTTGGAATGTGTGCTTTTTGATAGGGAAGCAGCAAGGCAAGACCTCAGAGGGAAAACAGTGAGGGGAGTGAGAGCGGCTCTTCCATTTGTACTGTCAACAGCAGCCAGGATCAGCCCTGTCTGGATGACCCCTTGCCTGCCTCCTCCCATCTACGACCCACCAGCCCCCTCAAGTAAAGAATAACACGCGCATACGTCTGCATGCACACACACTGACTTCACATCAACATGTATTTATTTATTCTAGTCATAGACAGGTTAATGATAAAATATGCTGTTTGTTTGCAATACGGGTCCACCAGTTGAAAAGTTTTAATCAGGATCCGTTGCTTGCAAATGTTGGGGCATCAGCATCTGCTCATCCGCCCTGGTCAGGTAGATCTGCAGTTGGCTTCTGTGCACAACATTTTATCCATGCCAAGCATTCCTCCTCACTGTCTTTCCTCGTCATATCTTCAGGGGCCACAACTCTGCAGGAGACCTGAAGCGCCTTGACACCTCGCTTTCCCTGTCACCCTCCTCCTCTCCCTCCGATGCTGAACCACGGGGTTTCCGTCGTCGGGCCAGCACCTTCAGTCATTCGCCCTCCCCTTCCTCAGTACTCGAGTACTCCCCACTGCACAAAGAAAGTCACTCACCACAGGACCCCAGAACAGCTACCAAGCCCAAGCTCGTACGGCACTACTCTGTTAGCACAGACTCCCCTCACCAGAGCAAGTAAGGAGAGTGTGCGTGTGTCTGTCTGTCTCAATGTTTGTGGTTGTATAAATAGTAATAGAGTCCTGTAATGGAGTGTTTTGCTCCCCACTAAAACCGGGACACAAGACAGGTGTCAACTACAGTTTTATTTGCTCATGAGGCTGTGACAACAGGGCTTCTTATTCAGTATTTTGGGGTCTGAATTATCATCAGTGCTCATAAAGGAATGGTCTTTGTTTTTTGTAAAAGCTAAATAACTGAAGTTTTATAGGATTCTCATGAAGAGAGTTGCAAAGCCAGTTTGGGCAGTTTGGATTGGTCTTTCCACTTTGCTTAATTCCAAAGAAAGGAAAGCAGAAATTAAAGTAGTCTGGTACTTAAAGTTTGCACTGGATTTACGTGCTTTGTGTTTCAGTGGAATTGTTGTGGTTTATCCAAGATGTGCTTCAAAGTGCACATTTTGAGTGTAGGACAATGAAGCGTGAGTTGGATTAGTATAGATACATTGTAGTGAAGTGAAGTGAAATTTATTTATATAGCACTTTTCAGCAACAAGGCGATCCAAAGTGCTTTACAACAGAGAAACAACAATCAGGTACAGAAATACAGAAATAAAAACATCAAAAAATCAAACACAGAAAAACAGATACAGAACATTAATCAGGTAATTTTGGCTAACAGTAAGATTGGTATAACTATAACAGAGCAAGAGTAAATTTAGCTAATAGTAGGATTGGTTTAACTATAACAGGTAATTTGAGTAAACTAACAAAAACTAACAAACATGGATAAACTTTCCTCTAAGAGGAGGCATTTAAAAATATAGCTAATTATAGAACGGTTGATATAATGAATGATAACTAATCTTTACTATACTAAGTACAAAGCCGTTCGGTGGTCTATAAATTTAATGGGAGTATTTAAGTCTATTATTTAACTTGCATAAAAAACTTTCATCTAACAGGAAATATGTAGAACACTACATTTGAGTTACTCGGCATAATTGCTCCATGCTTCAGCTTTATCTCCTATTCCCCTCAACCTGCTGCAGACATGTTTCGTCTTATTCTCTTGTTTTTGCTTCGCTATATAGACTTTTTCTTTAGTTCTTTTCACACATTGCTCAGTGTCTGTTACCCTCTCTTCTCTCTCATTCTCTGTATTTGCACTGATTCTCAGAAATGTCCCAACCGACTCTACACTTCCTCCTCTTCCTCACTGCCCTTCATCCCACTCTCCTCTCCTCTTTCACCATCCTTCCTCACCTTCTACTGGAGTCCGGTTCAATAGGAGAAGGTGAGAGTTTCTGTTCAACTCTCTGCAGAATCTTTTCCGCCCGGTTTGTTTTTTCATATTCATTTTTCATGCCTTCAGTAGATCTTGCTTGTCACGCTGTCCGTACCCATTCTATCAGAGAAACGGATGCGTGGGTCATCATTTGTCATTTTAAAGTTGATTTCTAGTTTTAAGAGAAAAAAGTTTGACCTTTCCTCCTCAAAAAAAACTTTACTTTCTACTTATATTGGAGTAAATATTGAAGTTTAATGGGAAAAAAGAAAAAAAAAACTCCAAGCCTCATATCTCTGTGTGAAGTGGGTCCATGTTTCTTTTGTCATCTGTTTCTGCCTCCTTTTTTTTTTTTCCTCACCTCCATCTCAGTCCTCTGGGTGGTCTGCGTGCCCGCCTCCAATCCTCCTCCTCTGTCCCTAACTTTCTGAAATTTCAATTTCTGGCCCCAGTCCAAGAGAATGATTGTCCTCAACAAAAAAAAAGGTATGCACACAACACTCATGTCTGCCCCTGTATGTTCAGTGTAGTGATGATTATTTCTTTAGTTTGATTAATAAACTGCCTTAAAAAGATTTATGTTCCACATGTATGCTTAGAACTACCTACTGAGTGTTCACCCTTCCGTCTGCGTGCGTTTGTGCTTTCAGCGACGTAGCAGCTCTCTCGACATCAAGAGCAGCATGTGTGGTCGGTGAAAGCCCTCTGCGGAGCCACCGGCACTCGTGGAGGCAGCAGATCTTTCTACGGGTCGCTACACCTCAGAAAGGCACAGACACCGCCGGTAAGCACAGACACATTTAAACTCTTTGATTTAAATCGGTATAAACTTTTTCCACAGCAGCCATTCGACATGCCGTAACAGGACCAGGTTCAGGACTTGTACAGGGTCTTTTGCTCTCATGGCTAACGCAGATATAAAATCTGTTTTTCACCTGAACGTCTCTCATTTTGACAAGTAAAAATGTCTGCTGTGAAAAAGGCATCTTAGGCCCCTTCTAAATGAAGTTGACGATCCACCATCGGTGCACATCTCTCTCTTGTACATGTGGTATCAATTCAAAATGTCACAATAGGCGAGAGATCTCATTCTGACTGGCTGTTTAGCGCAGCCAATCAGTGCATGAGAAGGGAAGCGACAGTGATGACAGAAAGCAAATAATGGCTGACATGACTTGTCACACAGACTCATCGGTCATCTTTACTCTTCCTAAAAAAGCTGCACCTACCGTAGAACGGGGCTGAGGATTCAAGAGAGCCATGTATATCACCACTGTATAGCTCGATCTACACAGTCTGCCGGTTACTTTTATTGTGTAACTTACACACTTGCGCCATCTTTGCGCTGGTGAGTTATGTCTTCTTGCACAGGCAAAGATTGTAGGTCCTAAGAGTTTTTTGGCAACACAGCTTAGAGCAGGGATGCCAGGGTGAAATCGGTCAGGGGGCCAGATTGTTTTCAAGTGGGACCTCGGGGGGCCAAATTACCGGTACACTTTTGGCCTGGCAAGACCAAACACTAAACAAATAGACATGCTATTTGATATAATTTATGAAGGCCTGCTATACATTAAAAATTAATTGCAATACAATACCCTCACAATGAAGCATACAATTATATGGCAGCCAAAAGCAATTTACCCTCTATAACTGTGTAACATCAACCTCTGCATGCCAGTAACTTACATTTAAAATATTTTAAAAACAACAAAATGGACTAGGTCACATAAATAACATAAGTAAACTGTAAATTACTTTGATCAGATTTATTGACAACTTGCACATAAAATAATCTCGATGCACAGGCCTAATTAGGCCAATTAAAAAGATGGCCAGGCTAAATAGGCCTAAAGAAGTCAAAACAATGTATTAAGGTTAAGTAGGCCTACTCCAACAGGCCAAGTGACTAAATATTCAGTAGACATTAACAATAAAAAAATACCTAACATTACAACAAACAACTGATAGCACATTTAAAATTTAACATTAACAATCAACTCCCACAAACATTTCCACATACCTATCTCATTTATTCCCATCATTACTTCCTTGCACTATGAAAGATGAGGAGATAAGCCAGCTACATTTTACATGTCGAAACCAGAAGCCTTTTAGTTTTCACCAGCTTGTCCACATTGGGGGACAGGCTCTGGGCCGTTGCTATTTTCATGACATCATTGAGATGTGCATCTGTCAGGCGATTGCGCACTTTCGATTTATTAATATTCATAACTGAAAATGCCTGCTCACATAAGTATGTTGTGCCAAACATACAGAGTATTTTACCTGCAAAGGCAGTGATAATTGGGTACTCGGGTGGCAACGACTGGTAGAATGATTCAATTCCAACAGATGCGTATGTATCTTTCAACCGCGCGCAGCATTGCAAGTCTATCAGTTCCATTTGCATCCCCTCTGGGACCTCGGAAGCATCCGTCGTGAAAGGAGAGCGAAAAAGCGAGAAGTCCTTTTCCAGTTCAGTGAAAACCGTGAATCGATTGGAAAACTCGCCCATGAGGCCGGAGAGCAAGCTTGCATACTTGTCCATGCTCTGATGGTTGACATGCAGAGATTTCAAACAGGGGAAGTGGGCTGCATTGCGCTGGCTGAGCTGTGCCTTCCATAACGCAAGTTTAATTTGAAACGCACGGACACTGTCGTAATACTCGGTAACGAGTTTGTTGCGACCTTGCATAGTAACATTCAAAACGTTTAAGTGTTCGGTAATGTCCACTAAAAAGGCTAGGTCTCTGGTCCATTCGGGGTCGTCCAATTCCTCCACAGGCTTGCCTTTAGCCTGCATGAATCAGTCACATCAGTGCTCTCGTCAAGAGCAATGGAGAACGCGACGAAGGATTTAATCTTTTCTTTAAGTTGGCTAAGCAAGTCGCTGGAGAGCTCTTCCACTCTCTCGGTCACTGTAGGTCGGGATAAGCTGATGTTCGCGAGAGCTTGTCGATTTTCTGGACACACTAGCTCGGCTGCCTTAATCATGCACGTCCTCACGAATTCGCCCTCAGAGAAAGGCTTGGAAGCTTTGGCTATCTCCCATGCGATGACATAGCTTGCCTTCACTGCCCTTTAAACATGAAATAAAATGTTAAGTTAGTATTGAGAATGAGGAGTCACGGTTGGCCATGTTGGCAGGAGACGCTATTGGTTGCCAGGGGCAACGCCATCAGAACTTAACGGAGGCGCGCTGAGACAGAAATCCCCATTCGAAAACAGCTGCATTTAACGTAAAAATAAGAATTTGAGAAGATATACAATTAAAACGAACCTTCATATGTCTCTCGGCATTTCGAGAAAGCCGCTTGCTGTTTTTGGAGGGATGAGGCTAGCTCGTTTAGCTTTTGTGTCCTACGTTGCCCTGTGTAGTCGTTGTACTTCTCCTGATGGGTCTCGTAATGTCGTCTGATGTTGTACTCCTTTGGCACAGCCACTTGTTGCGAACAAATTAAACACACTGGTTTGCCCCTCACTTCCCAAAAGAAATACTTTTCTTTCCATCTCTCCTGAAAGATTCTACATTCAGAGTCAACCTTCCGCTTTTTAGAAAACATCCTTCCTGACTGATGTCGCGCGACTCGTCAGTTAGTACCTTGGACAGTGCACGCGCTGCCGGTGTCTGTTGCAGCGCGTGTACTGTCCAAGGGACTGAGACCGGCACGAGCGAGAGACAAACTTTTGAATTACGTGGAAATTAATTGAATGAATATTATACTTAAAACCATTAAGGATCAAAAAACAAAAGTAGATTTAAATTTGTTGATGATAGTATTATTTATTTAAAAAAAAAACTAAAAAAACTTCTCAACCACTGATGTAACCGGGCCGGTTGTGATGTCCATTCGGGCCGGTTCCGGCCCGCGGGCCGTTACCATGGCATCAGTGACTTAGAGCCTCTTGTTGCAGCTGGTGCCTCATGTTGGTTTGGTCTGTAAGAGCCCTTAGAGCTGATCAAAGTCGAGTAACTTTGGGATATGCGGTGGATTGTTTTTTTACCTTCTATGGAGAAATTATACATATTAAAAGCCTGAATGGAATTCTGCTCCCACAGTATGTTTTACAGTTTTCTCAAGAAATAATCTTAGATGTGTTATTATAGCACACCAACAATCACTGTGAATTTAGCCTCTGGGAAAACGTGTTATAGTTGCTTTGAAACAACATTTCAGGGCAGATATGTTTTACATGTAAGCAAATGTCTTTTTTTGGTCATTTTTAACCTCCAGGCTAGGTAAGTAGCTTTTTCTTCTGTACTTGCATCGTGCAAATGTACAGGAGACGGCTGTTTGCTGTCAGTCTGCACATGTTGACTGAGCAGCAGTGACAAAACCTTTGCACCCTGTATCATGCTTTCTTTTGATTTGATGGGTTTACAAAATAAGAAGAGAGCGAAAATAGATCACTTTGCTAAAGCTGCTCCCAGAAAGAACTTGAATTTGTAATCATCCCACCCCTCTTGGTAGTTCTACTCTCTCTAAAATATTTCCGTGATACACTGATCGTGTCCAATGTTGCATTTATGGTTTAATAATTCTGTGAGCGCTTTCGGAATAAAACCTTCAGCTATTTACCACTGAGACAAAAACAAAACCTATTTTTCGGCCTTCTGCGAAGCATTGTGATGTGTTTTTATTTTGGAATTTACATTTCCAGAATTTCTTAGCTTTTTATATGCAATTTCATTTTTTCTCAGAACTTTTTTTGCGTACAAAGGATTACTGTTGAGTTTGACTTTATATGCCTTGAGCAAATGAAAACAACACTGGATTTAATTGATATCGATGTCAAATATTCCACATGGGGGAATGATACAAGAAGATAAAAACTTTTACAAGTGGATCAATATTGCTTTCGCCTTTGATAACTTTGAAACGTCAATCACTTGTTACTGTACTTGCTGACAGTAACATGGATGTACGTCGGTCTTTGCTTTGTGCAAAGAGACACTGGAAACAGGCTTGTGCTTGCATGGCCTTTGTGTTTTGACAATTATGTGCACTTATGTGTACACATAAGTGTTGACGGCTTAGATAGTTGGGTTGGTCATACTATTACACCTTTAAGCTCCCTGTAGGAAATTTTTGACATGGGTGCGCTTTTATAACAAAAAAGAAAAACACATTGACACCTCATCATATCTGTCAGAGCGTTTCTTTCCAAGTTTTGACAAGTAAATTCACTATAAGTGACATTAAAAGTTTACGCCGTTTATGGGGTTATACTGACATAAAGTTACTGATGGTGTAGAAATAGAGTGCCAAAAATAAAAGTAACATTTTACAGTATATAGAACAGCTACAATAACGCTTTATTTGATGAATCCTGACAAATACATTTTGTGTCATAAATGCCCATAGACTATGTCGAAGGTTTGTGTCGCCATGATGACGTCACCCTCAAGTTTGCCAACTAATTAAACAGAAATTCTCATCATTGAGGGCTAATAACTCTTTGATAATGGAGTTCTATTCAAACAAGCCACCAGCCACGTCAGGAAGAACGAATGGAGCTAATGACACCATGATTACCTGTGACAAGACGTCATAGGCTTAGTTTTGTCATGGGAAAAGTTGACTCTTTGAATGGGACTGTTTTAGACCCATCTCCTACTGCCCATAAGTAGCTCTAAGGGGTCTATGGCAGACACAGGACTATGTACATAATGTATTTACTGTCTGTGATCTGGCCTGGCTGAACAGTATTTATTTGTATCCTCTTCTTTAGAGTTCTTTGTTTCTTATTAGCTACGCTTTACTACAACCAAAGGGCAGTGTGCTTTATACCCCTACCCTCTGATCCCACTGCACAGCCTAGTTTATTTGCTACAAACTAGATGAAGCACACAGGCCTGATGCCAATTTGGTGTGATGCAACATTTCAACAGTTCATTTTGAATTGAAATTGGATGGAAACAGATTTTTGTTCCAGGAGCCACACCGTGGTGTGTCTTTTTGTCATGGTACCACTGGGGGATGCCAAAGTTTATACTTTCCTAATCCTATGCATTGTGGGTTCAACAAAGTACATTTTCAACATTTTTCCCCACACAAAGCTGATGTTTTTGTGGGTTCATTGTAACTTTAAATGCTCCCATCAGGTTAACTCCTGTACACACCCATGTGGATTTTGTTCAGGGGTAGTAATTGTATCTAATGAATGCATCATGGAATGTGGGGCCATTGTATTCATTTTATCTACCATGTCATCGAATATGCAGTTCATTAGGGATTAGGGAGATTTACGCTTGTTTTTGTGTGTTAAATTTCCCCTTTTACATGAAACGCTAAACGGGAGGGAAGGCATCTGTCCGCAGCACTAATGAAGTCTGCACCCAAACTATAGTTTTGAGTCAGCTGCCATCAAGTGTAGGAAAAAACAGTGCTTTTAGCAGGTCAATGCGATGGGCTTTGTTCTGGCTGAATGCAGCTCTAAATTTGAGTAGAGTTGGGTGTGTTTTTGTGTGTGTGCTTAACACGCATGAGGTCATGGGTGTGTCTAAAGAGAGAGAGAGAGAGAGAGTGTGTGTGTTGGCAGGGGATGGCGATGTCTCAAGGTCATGTTGACAGTCCACACACAGACAGCGCCAAGGGAAAGTACCAGCCTTGCTGACCCACTTTGTGCTTTGTGTGGGTTTGTGCTGCGACCTGGTTCTGGCCAAGTTGTTTGCTTGGGAAATGGACTGTGCCACTTCATGGATGAATCTGTGTGTGTAACGGTTTCTGCTCCATGGTTGTGCATGTATACGACTGTGGCTGGAAGCAAGTTCATTCAGTGGTTAAGGAATTAATATTGTCAGCAGAGATCATGACTGTGTGCATACGTGTGTCGAGTGCGTCCATTTACTTTGTTCTTCTTTTTCTTCCACACCTTACCTCTTACCAACATTCTGTAGAAACAGTGTCACTGTCTGTGTTTGTCAAACAAATACATGTGTGATTAAGGAGATTTCAATCTGTGTGCGTGTGTGTGTTCATATTACACAAGTGTGTCTTTGTTTCTCTTATGACTGAAGTGTCATAAGTTTGTCTAGTGACTGCTGGTTTCAGCATGTCGTGCAACCTCTCAAAGTCAGACACAAAGTCAAAAGATGTCAAAGTTATTCTCTGGTATAAAATACACAGTCCTAATAGAGTGGTTTATCTTGTATGTTTTTAAATTTTCCTCAAAAAAGTCTTTGGATTTCTTTTGAAAGATGAGCATACCTAAACCAAGCTCAGGTATGCGTGTGCATGTGCGTAGATGATAATCACAATCGCTGTTTTTCCAATGAACTGAAAGAGAAGCCAGTGCCATCTGGATAATTGGCATGTCCTCCTTCTAAACAACTCTGGGAAGTCTGAGGTTTGGGATCCACCCTGTACTTTGAGGTGGAGTCACACAAACACTTTTTCTTTTTTTTTTTCTTAATTGTTTTTTTCACTTTAAGCGTGTGTGTGCGTCGCACCCAATTAAATCAGTTGTGTCTTTGCCGTTGTTTTTTCTTTTGTATTCACATGTCTATGTGCCTGATGGAGAATGGAGGCCTGGCATTACTTTCTTTTTTTCTTTTTTCTTTTTCATGAGAGCTGAACTTACATTTTTCCTACTTGACACTGATTGATTGATTTATTTATTTTTATTGATACCTAAACAATATCCATGTAAAAATGTTGATTAAAAGCAAATGGAAAACGCAAATTTAGTCGAACTGACGAATGCAAAATAAGGTTTGCTTATGGCTCACTGGATAGATATTTTGTCCATCAGTTCAAGACCCAACTGACGAATGTCTGCATCCTTAAGCTCCGTTTTTATGCACTCCACTTTGATCGGGATGTTTCATTGCTCCACCACTTTGACACCATTTTTAGTATCCATGTTGTAAAGCTAGCTGTCAGTGTCATTAAGTACAGAGTCATTAAAAACTTGTTCTTCTTTGACAAGAGGGTGGTTATTATTGAGATGTAGTAACACTGTAGTGGCAATCTTTCACTTTAAACACTCGGTAAGGGAACTTACCTGTATAGTACTTAAGCATAAATCCATTTGTCAAATTTGAGTTAATCTGAATATGCTGTGGGGAATGTTTTAATTATCAGCTAAACTCTCTAATGAGAAACTGAGTCAAGGAAAAAATAAAAATATTCGGTGGTTTAATGAATTTATGATTTTGTTGCTTTACAAATTGAATTTATCTGAATGAGTATTGCTTCTAATTCAGTCTAATTATTAAAGAATTCACATTTTTACATTTTATAAGAAACGACTCTTCGTTCTCCAGCGTAATCGGATGAAATTCGGTGTAATGTACTATAAATGTCTTCCAGAGCGGGCAGATCCCTGTCTAGAGGGGGGTCGATTATGTGCGGGCCAGGTGTCAGGTGGAGGAAGTGGGGACACATCCATGAGAGCTTTGCCAGAGGAAGGGACAAAGAGGAGCAAAGAGGAGCTGAGGGAGCTGTGGAGGAAGGCCATCCTGCAGCAGATCCTGCTGCAAAGAATGGAAAGAGAGAACCAGAAACTGCAAGGTGAGCTGGATGAATGGAGAGATTAAACCCAGCCAAGAAAATCTTGATTTATTTTTGTGTTCACAAACCAAAGCTCTTATGATGTTTTTACACACGCACTCTTAAATCTTAATCTCAAAAAAATACACAAAATGGAGACGTGAAAATAAGTTTCGCGAAAGGGAAATTCTCACTTTACAATCTGCTTTGGCAAAGACGTTGAACTGCAAAGTCTAGTTATGATCCACCCCCCCCCCCCCCCACACACACACACACACACACACACACACACACACACACGCACACCTTAAATAAAGCACACACAATAACTTCAAATATTCATAGACTAGACAATTAGGAGGTGTCAGTGGAAAAGCTCATTGTGTTTACCACTTCTAATACTGACCGTGAATGCATGTTTCTGTTGCAAGACCTTGCTACCAGCAATCACTCACTTGTAGACACCATTTTGATGTGTGATGGGTTTTTATTGAAGCTAAATAGTAAGATTAGGTTTTCTTCTGGGAAATTGCCTTTACGGATGCAAATCACAAATGTTATGTAATCTGTGACACACCTGCTTTTCTGGGTCTCATAAAATTGGATACAACCACCAATTAAAATCGTATATATTTTGCTTTGAATATGTGTGTACACACCTCTGGTTACTGCTAGGCATGTTTCAAGGTGTGCCAAGTGAACCGACATTTTTTCATGACCAACTTGGCTCCTACCCACACACACACCTATCTTTTCATCACACGTCTAACTTTCTGCTTTATATATAAACCCTTAATTCACACACCCAGGGGCGGTTCTAGGGGCAGGGCCACAGGGGCATTGGCCCCAGCTGAAATCTGGCCCCCTGACGTGCCCCTGTCCTGTCACTCATCTGTCTTTAGTCCGGTTCAGTTCCCGTCACAAAAACCGAAGAATAATGCTGTTTTAGAGGAGTGAAATGTACAGTAGTCACCCACCTACTTTGTGTATGTGTGTGAGAGAGATGTTTTGAACTGACAGTATTTGTGAAAAAGTAAAAAGGTTTTAAAAAATTTTGTAAAATGCTGGATTTTCTCACATGCTGTGTGTGTGTTTGAGAGCATTTTGTCTATGTACAGTAAAAATGCATGTAAAATTGGTTAGGAGTTTTTTTTTTTTTTAAATTACGTGTTTAATTAAGTGTTTGAACATGGTGTGACTGGTGAAATGTATATACAGTAACTTACCAAAACAGGGAATTGTGTGCCCCTCTATGAACACTGTGGCCCCTTACTCAGAAATATCCTAGATCCGCCACTGCACACACCCAATGCTTGGTCCATCACATAGATACAAATAATTGCCCATGCAGCAGGGTGTGGTCGGAGATATTTCTGGGTCAGTAGATTCATTATCCAGCCTCGCGCACAAACAAACCTAAGGTGATCGTACGGTGCACACCCATGTGTGCATCTTCAGCTTACTGTGGCTTTCCTGCATGCTTGTAGTCTATTGTTTATTGTGTGCTCCACCTTTCTATCCCCTTCACTCCGCCTGTTTATCTTTCCCACTACTGCCGGTTAATGGGTCAACTATGAAAATGTGTGCACGCGCCTCCATTGTAATGTGTATCTTTGTAAGCACTAGGGTGGGGTATCCTGTCCTGTTGTGTCTTATCAAAGGCGGAGGGTTCCGGCGGCAGAGAAAGGGAGAGAAATTTGGAGTGGGAGGCGAGGAGAGATTGTCAAGTGAAGAGATTTAGCGCCAGCTGGGCCGCTGCCAGTGAGCGAGTCCTGATGGACTCGACTCGGCTTGCTCCAGAGACGGATGACAGGAGAGACGACGTAGCCACAGCTTCACCGACGGCATCTATTCTTACCCTGGGTGTGTCTGCTTCTGCTCCATCCAAGTTTTCTTCCTTTATTATCCTCATTGCACTTTCCAGGTCATTCCTGCTACTTTTCTGTCCTTGATTGCTGAGGCCACAGCACCCAGCGCTTCATAAGAACTAATTCATCCTTTTTGAGGTACTCTCAATTTACAGTTTCTTATCTGAAGACTATGTTTATTCTATGAGTTCCGTGCAAAGCAGTCCACTAAAGCAGCTACGATGTTGTTTTAACTGCTCCAGGCTACTTTTAGCTAAAGACAATCATTAGCTAAATTCCTTCTGTTGGCCATGCACCTTATTTCCCAATTTCCAGGAAGGTATCTATGCAAGTTGGAACGCAATGTGGCCTGCTGCCTTTGTCCTGTCCTGAATGATTATATCTCTCTCCTGAGCGCAGTCAAGTGGCAGATGGTCACTGGGTGGACACCACATATGATTGGAAAGGGTGGGGCATCCGCTTTGGGAAGGAGGGAGAGTACGGCTGTTGGATGAGACAAACATGGGATAGACAGAGTAAAGAGCCGAGTAGAAAGGAGAAAGAGACGAAGAGATGAGTTCTGGGTTAAGAGATCAGGGGAGGGCAGAGAGGAAGGGTGTTGTCAGAAAGGAAAAGTAGAGGGGTGATGGGTGCGCCCTCACCTTCTTTGATCACTGGAGTCAACATGTTGCAACAAAATTCAGTTTCTGTTTTTGTTGTAGACTTCCTTCATCTGAAAGTCCACGTTGCCCTGCTTTAACTCAGCAGAAGTGTGTTGTAGTTATTGAAACTCAGTGATAGAAATTATTGATAAAATCAGAACATCCAAATAGCTTTCTGTCTTTGGGTCATTTAAAGTTAGAGTATAATTGGATCTGTTAAAGTGGTGCTTTGTGGACATCGTGTCCCGTGTGATCCAGTGTTCATTTTTGCCACAAGATGTTGTGGAGGGTCCGCCAGTGTCTGAGCTACGGCCCTGTTTGCATTTTGAAAATAATTCTTTTGACGCTGCAAATGCAGAGCTATGAAGTGCATGAAATGATGATGCTGAAAATTTAACGGCTCACTTTGCAGCTGCCCTCAACTTTACAAGGCTTTATGGTTAATTACAGTTTCACTGGTTGGCTGTTATTGTTTTATCGATTTCACCCACTCTGTCTTATTGAGTTTTTATTGTTTTATTGCTCTTGGTCAGTTGAAGTCATATTAATTTGAATGTGCTTTATGAAAGAAATTGATATAAACATTGACGGTAATGCATGACAGTGAATGAGTGCAATGTGAGGTTCGTGGTGTCTTAACTGGATTCAGGATTGATTAGCGATGCATCTCAACTTGCTGCATTTGCAGGTTAATATTTAAGAGTAAAGTATATGTGTGGGTAAGATAAGAGACCTCATTTTGAGAATGGAACGCACCATGCCAAGGATCTTAAACCAGGACTATGACAGTCCTACATGGTGAGTTGAGAACTAATTGTCATTCATAAAATTGCAATGAAAGATTTAATTTTTGATCCCATTTCTCTTTTGGATTAAAATATTAAAGTATTGAATAATACTTTAATAATCCCTAAGAGGGATATTATTTGGCAGCAAAAAGGATCAATAACAGACAAAAAAAAAGATGTGTAGAGTTATTACTGTGGGCGGAAATGATCCCTTTTACTGCTCTTTGTTGTAGCTGAAGAAGCCTCTGACTGAACACACTTCTTTGTTTGATCCATATGTTATGGATGAGGTTTCTTCAGTTTCTTTGAGTCACTGTCTCTGATTCTGCTGCCCCAACAGATGCACAGTCTGCTCTGTCCCTTCTTAGAGACTGCTTCCGTATTGCATTTCCAACCTAGTCTTATGATTGGCTTATTTCAGTTAGATTACTCCTAAAATCCATAATCATCTCATTTGTCTTGTTTACCTTCGAGAAGAGGTGATTGTTCTTTATCCGTGCTGCAAAGCGGTTTACCAGTTCCAATATTCGGCCTCTTGTCCGTCACTGATACACCCCACAACGCAGAGTCATCTGAATATTACTAGAGATGACATGACTGAGTTGTACTGGAAGTCTGAGGTGGAAGGAAGAGAAATGGAGAGAGTACAGTCACCTCTGCTGCTGACCACCTACTAAAACCCTCAACCCTCCAGTCTCACAAACTGTGGTCTGTTTGTCAGGTAGTCAATAATCCAGGTGGGTGGGTGAGATTAGGTTGGGTTTGTCCAGGTGAGAGTGGGTTTGCCTATTAAACCATAATAATGGCTACAGCAATGGGTTTGGAGTTTGAATCATGGACATGTATTTTCTGCATCTGTGTTTGTATACTGTAGCCTCAGAGAGTGATCTTCAGAACAAGCGTCTCAAGTTGGACTATGAGGAAATTACTCCGTGTCTGAAGGAGGTCACGCTGGTGTGGGAGAGGATGCTTGGAACTCCTGGGAGAGCAAAGATCAAATTTGATGCAGAGACCATACACGCTGCAGTTGCTCAAGGTACATGTTTGGCCCCCGCAAATGAATATGGACGGGATTGTTTGTTCTTTTTTTAAATCGGCAATCATTTGCAAATATTGACCAAAGCTTAGCTTCAAAACTGAAAATATGTATGGTAACATCTTTTCTTACGTCTTTTTTCAAAATTCAGCAAAGGGAAGGATAATGAATGTTTCCAAACAATGTCTATCTCCTGTGAGCAGAGCGCTCTGCTCTGTCCATTTTCTGAAATCAGCATGTTCTGCACAGACTACAGGGAGGCCTCAAACAAAACAGAGCTAAAGTCCACAACACAATCTGGCCAAAGCGAGGTCGTCTTACTTTACAAATACATTTAGAATAACATAACTATGTGTCCTCAAGGATTGAAAATAAATCTGTTTTCATAGCAAAAAGTAATGTAGTATTGTAATTATTGGAGCCTCTAAAATTTGGACACGAGAACTTTGGAACTTTGAAGACGAGATGTCGGACCTTTCTCCTGATTTGCATTCTACAAACGCAGTTTGGAAGCCTTCTACACATGTCGGTTTTCTTCTTCTGTCTGTGTTCTCCGACAGGTGTCCCGAGGCAGCATCGAGGCGAGATTTGGAAGGTTCTGTCCGAACAGTACCTGCTCAGACAGACGGTCCCTTCCCGACCCCCCTCCAATCACACTCCATACAAAGAGCTGCTGAAACAACTCACCTCACAGCAACACGCCATTCTTATTGACCTGGGTAAGACGCTCACACACACACACACACACACACACACACACACACACACACACACACACACACAGAGAGAGAGAGAGACTCAATGCAATCTTTTATTCCTTACAGGGAATCTGGAGGTCTTGAAAAGTCCTTAAGAGTATTGTATTCAGCTTTGTCAAGACAGGAGATATTGTAAGGCTTTGAATAGAGGTGCATTGAACCATTTTATTGTCATTATTGATAATTAATTATCATTATTGCAGTTGCAATAACTGTAAAGTAACTATCTTAATGCTTTTTAGACCCATCAAATGAGTTGACATTTTGTTTCATAGAAAGTTTTGGTACATATTTCCCAAATTGTTAACTACACCTTGGATCACACTGTTCCAATAGGCCGTGAAATCCGATATTTTTAGCCTTTTTACCTTCGCATTGTCTGTTGAAAGTTCACCTCTCTGGTGTGTAACAGCAAGGATCTGATGTGTGCACTTATTTCTTTACTTGTCGATATTGTATGATGGAACACAACTTCTTCCCCTCTGAGGGCCTTACACGCAGGACAAATCGCTGCTTTGTTTTTCTCTTAAAGCTAAATATTCAATACTAAAATATTGCAAAAATGGCATACTGTGGAATTTGCTAGCTACAGTGGGCATGAATTTCATCAACATTATGGAAAAGTGTTTTAACAGATTTATACTAACTAAAAATGAAGATGTTACCATTTAATTAGTTAAGCCACATCACATTAATTGACATAATGTTTAATAGAAATGTTTATAAGAAATTGTTTAATGCATTTGGGGGGGATACATTTCTCTCTTGAGTCACAATGAACAGTCTTGAAATAACCACAACCAATAACTAGTTTGTTTGTTTGTTTTTCTCCAGTCTGTTTATTGATTTTCTCATTTTAAATGACCAACATACAAACATGTATAACAACCCCCCCCCCACAACAAGGTAACTGTAGGATCTAGTTACTCAATATTATGTTTCTCAATCTAACACTCTCAGCCTCAAAAGCTCTTCACACCTACCACCCAAAAACCCACATATTCAGTCCTCCCTCCCTTCACCCCACCCTCTTAGCACCCGCATACTTGTATCGACGCATCCACCCCTGTAGCACTTAGCCTCCTGCTTTTTGACTGTTAACCCTGTGTCTTTCATCTGCCAATTGTTACTGACTTTATGTCAGATAGGACAGCGAGAAAAGCACACACAGAGACAGTTTGCTGATATGCCTTAAAATAGGTGCAATGTGTTGTGAGATGAAGAAATGCACTGTAGTGCGTATTATATTGAGACTGCAGGTCAAAGCAGTGCAGATGTCAAGAGTTTGTTAAAAGGTTGACACTTCCGGCATGCAGGGTGGAGACTTTACATACTGTACAGAAACACTTGTCTTCAGGTACACGAGGGAGTCTTGACATTATGTTCACAAAGTTAAAGCCCCCACAGCACATTCCACGCATGCAGTTTCATAGGGTTGTCATTGTGTACTTAGAACACTTGAGTCAGAAGTCATTTCCAAAGTATACATACCTGCTAATTATCTGTCTGCCCATATTGAGAATGTTTTTTTATGGATTCAAAACCTTATTATCTTGTCTTTTTATTATTTTTTTTTTCCTCAACATGCGTGTCCAATGTTTGGGGACATGTTAAGCTTCTAAGGCAGGTTTTACGGTCTTGAAAAGCTTAAACTTGTTAAAGAGTGTCTTCGGGAACAGGTTTGTGAACTTGCTTGATACCTGCTCACACACCGAGCACCTTTGTAACACGAGCAGCAAGATGTGAAATCTAACATCCCAAAGGGAAGTTCAGCGGTGTGTTTCGTTCAAACATGCTTGCACACACACACACACACACACACACCCAGAGGCTTCTGTCTCTTGTGGATCACTCTACTTCACTCAGATTGAGTGTGTAAAAGTTGTGTCACTGTGTTTGAAAGGTGTGTCAGTTTGATCTTTAACATCAGATACATACTTTGTCTGCCATTTTACTGAAATGCTGATATTTCACAATGGATGGTTGATATCTACATGTCTTCCTCTGCTCCAGGTCGCACTTTTCCCACTCATCCATATTTCCAAGCCCAGCTGGGGGCAGGACAGCTGTCTCTATACAATATACTGAAAGCCTACTCACTGCTGGACCCTGAGGTATCATTTTTCTTTTTCGTCTCATTTCCTCTTTTTCATGGTCCACGTTTCTTTCCTAACTCAGTGGAACAAACTGAATGTCAACTGTCTTTTTAGCTTAAAACTTAATCTCTGCCCTGTCGTGTAAACCTCAAGTTGGTTTTTGTTGTCATTACAGGTTGGCTACTGCCAGGGCCTGTCCTTCATTGCCGGAGTGCTGCTTTTACACATGGGGGAAGAGGACGCCTTCAACATGCTCAAATTTCTGATGTATGACGTCGGGCTTCGTAAACAGTACAGACCTGATATGATTATCCTGCAGGTAAAATATACACATGCTCAGTATCTCTCGCAGAATCTGGCCCAGCTAACCGTACACCCTGATCTATTCATATTTACGCTATGTCGAAATGGGAGCTGCCGGTCACAACCTTTCGGTTTGTTCGTTCGTATATTAAGAGTTGATTTGATCATTTTTCCTTTTTGGCCTTTACGACTTCAGTGATTAGCTTAGATTTTTGTGTTAATAATGAATGTTGCTGCACCCCCGCTGATGTAAACACATGGTTAGTGATTATTGGTTTATGCGGAAGTTGAGATGGATTAATGCTTGATTCAAGTATTGATTAACCCTTTAAGACGTGAGGCTGCCTCCAGACTTGTTTTTTGCTCGAGGTTGTCAGGCCTCACTCTGTGATTCAGTTAATGATGCTCCTGCTGCAGACACACACAGTTAGCTGGAAGCACAGCATTTCTAGATGGGTGTTATCTACGTGGTGACCTTTCACAATTCCTTTTTTTTTCTTCTGAGAAGAGTTTCCATCGGTTCCAAAGGAGAGAGATGGTACATACGAAACATAGATACAACTTAAGTAAAATAAATGATAAAAAAAAATAAAGCAAAAACTGTCAAATCACAAGGAGGGAGAGAGAAAAAAACACACCACCAGGTTAACTTGGATGACAGCAGATAACGGCCCACGTGCTGGCTTGCATCGCATCTTTCCAGTCTCCCTGATCTACCTGAGCAGTGCATCTCTTGCCTTTGCGCATCAGTTGTACTTTGTCCAGCCGAGTTCAAAAAGTATGTGTGCATGATTTTGTGATATCAATAGATAACAAGAAAACTGGACTTGGTCGCCAGGCAACAGACCAAGGTTGATATCAGACATATCTAGAATAGTATTTTCATTACTTTCATTACTTATGATTTATTTATCTTAATATTCACTTGTTTTTAACTACTTTGATTTATAAAAAAAAAAAAAGCTGTCTATTTGTTCTTTTTTCTTCTCTCAGAAGGTTTATTTATTCTTAAATTGGGTGATGCAGCAAAGGAGGGAGGATGCCAGTGGGAGTGCTGAGGTATCAGGTGGGACTGTGTGCTAAACGATTCACATGGTTCATGGGTCAAGTAGAATTTTCTGTAGGGATCTACCGTAATACACCAAACTGACATGGGGAACCAAGAGTAGGCAAAAGCTGTTCTCTACTAAATCCTGCTTAACTGTTGGTCTTCAGGTTTTTCTGCTCCACATGGTCACTTTCCTGTGAGAAGCTGAACTTGTTTTGGAAGGATGAGGACGAAAAAAAATGGGAGCTACTCTGTGCCCCGTCTCATTCGCTACGCTGAACAGTCAGTCAGAGGAACCTCACACAGTGATCGACATGACAGTTTAAAAAAAAAAGAAAGAAAAACAGCACCTGGGTGCGAGTGCTCATTACATATCGCGTGGCAGACGTTCATCAGCACCTCTCACAGTTGATTGTCAGCTTCGTGTGCGAAGTCTAGTAGGAAGGAGGGGTCCCAATGTCCCAGAGACAAACGTTTTTGAAACATGTTTTTTTTAGGACATTTAAGGTGTCTACTTAAGATTTTTGCTTGTTGTCCGGGTCAACTGTGTCCCGTGGGGTTTTTTTGGGCGGCCATTTTGAATTTATGTCCATACGAATGGCGAAAACACCAATAGAACGCCAGCTTTCATAACTCCTAAACCAGACATCATACAAAGACAAATTAACACACTTTTTCTGATGATTTTGACACCAGCAGTCAAATGGAAAGGTCACTGAGATGGTAGAACCACTCTTTATGAGAGAAAAAAATTAACCACGCACACTTAGCTGCCCTTTTCAACTTGCTTACATGATTCAAGTACTCTTGGTTGAACTTGCTACGACAGGTCTCGTGGTATCGAGCCCCTTTTGCAAAGAGATCTTCACATTTAACTTTCCTAAGCAGGCTGCTTTTTCCAAGAGCTTCTGCCATGAGCTCATCAATGTCAAACTCATCAGAAAGAAATAGATAGTCAACTATCAGATCTAGAAGCACTATATAGAGTGGATAATCAGCCTGAAGTTCTAAAGAAGATCTCAGCATTAAGATATGAGTACAATTCCATATTGCCCATTATACAGAGCTCAAGAGGTCAGGACTGCTTTTCTCTGGCAGAAATCAACGGTTACTTTACTGTTTTATTAATATTTCGTGTCATTTTCGAAAAAGTTATGAACAGTGCTGTTTTTGTTGCCTGGTTTTCCCTCAGATTTATCTTTACTTTCACTTATTTTGGTTGTCAAGCACAACAATAAGAAGCATCTTTAGTGGTAAGTAAACTATTGCAATCTTTGTATACTTTGTTAGATTGTTGAGCCTCGTTTCGTGTAGTCTTCACTCCTGATGTCCACCAGCATCCCACAACCAACAAAAGCTGACCGCAGTTCAGTTCTTATAACCTCAGTGTAACGGGCGTGGCGCCGACATGTTATGCTGTAGTTGGATGATTTTTTTCATGAAGGTTAGATAATGCAACAGTGGATTTGTGTGGGCTCCATAGCAGTGATGCAGCACTTTAATGTGTAACAGCTTTCATTCATCCAGCTACATCCAGGTACATCCTGCTTTAAATGCACAAAGTCATAAAAGCACGACAAACTCACCTCCGGCGTCTTTTCTGGTGTCAGATTCAGATGTACCAACTGTCGCGCCTGCTCCATGACTACCACAGAGATCTGCACGGCCACCTGGAGCAGCAGGAGATCGGGCCCAGCTTGTACGCCACCCCCTGGTTCCTCACTTTATTCGCCTCTCACTTCCCTCTTGGCTTCGTGGCCCGTGTTTTCGGTAAGATCTCATTGCTCTATGGTTCTGCACTCACAAAACACAGTTTTGTTTTGTTTCTGCTCGGTCAGTTATTTCATGATTAGTCCCTAGTTAAATTTTCTAATTAGATTCCTAACCCGAGTGATAAATGGCAGGGAGGAGGAGCGTTGGAGCGAGATAAAATTGAGCAAACTGTGACTGAAGGCGTGACAGAAAAATAAAAGACTGAGATAATGAGTCTGAATGAAGACTGCTGGAAGTGGCTGTGCTCATCACGGAAAGGATAGATTTATAATAAATACAAGTTTTTCTTGAAACTGGATCCGCTTTCTCTTGAGATTCAAGTCTCAGAGCTGAGTCACGGAGACACATTGGAGACAAAGTACACATTGATTAACTACCATCTGTCTCTTTTTCTTTTCTTTTATCATTTTATCACGTGTAAATATCACACCCACTGTTCGGTATCTCTCTCTCATTCCTTACCAACTATTGCTTTCATGCCTAATTTCTTGTATATTTTTCTGTAACTGAACCAGACTTACTGGCTCTGTGTGTTCATCTGAGCATAACAACTCGCATGTGCGCGCGTGTGCACGCTCAAGAGTAAGGACATCATCATCATCATCATCTTTCTGCCGTGGCGAGTTTGATATAGTATGTGGGGCTCCAAACCTCCACTCCCATTTCTTAATCTTGTTTGCGATGTCATGCTGTCCTGCCTAACCCATACGTCACCCTGAAGTGTTCGAAGCACACTGCACACTCCGGATTCAACCTAGCCTATATTTATGTTTGTTCAAGCGTTCCATATTGACGTCAAATCATCCTTCTCTAATAGAAGCCTTTAAGTCAGTGATAAATACAGTAAGCTTTCCTGTCAACACCTGCTGTTATTGATTCTACGTTTTCACGTCATAGCCTTTAATATCCTCCCATCTCTTTGTGTCTTCTCTTTTCTTTCGCCCTCTGCTTCACTAACTTTTGCTCTTTTTTTTCTTCTCTCCTCCCCTTCTCTCAGATATGTTGTTCCTTCAGGGCTCAGAGGTCATCTTTAAGGTAGCCTTGAGCCTGCTGGGGAGCCACAAGCCTCTGATCCTGCAGCACGACACCCTGGAGTCCATAGTGGACTTCATCAAGACCACGCTGCCCAACCTGGGCCTGGTGCAGATGGAGAAAACCATCAACCAGGTGAGGCCTTCAGTAACAGCTGACCTGCCTCCGTGGAGAACTAAACAAACGAGCTGATCTAACTATGCTTACTTGTTAGGACATGATTGTCGGAATATCGCATCACATTGTCCTAATTCTTTTTGGTAATCAATACATTTTTTTTTTTAAATGTTGGCCAACTTTCATAATCTGCCTTCCATTACTGATATTTACAGCATCCAGAAGTCCATACCTAACGAGTCAAGGCAGGCAATTTCATATTTACAGTCTTTTCACAATCTGTGAAATAAAGTTTTTGGTGGACGACACTGAAATTTATCCAAAAGAGAAAAAAAAAACATGCTAGTTTCAAATCATTTTGGTTTGTTACATTTTTCCAAAAAAATATGTGAAAGTAGTTTAACGATTAGTTTTGCTTCGGTCTCAAAAACAAGTATTTCACAATATTAAAAAAAAAAAAACCTTTGTCACCTTTCCTTTGAATACAGCACATCTATTTGCATAGATTAGATAACAGGTGAGTCAGTGGCCAGATGAGCTCCTGTAGAGTGTTGTAAAGTGTCGCTTTAAACACTGAACTTCTCTCATCTCAGCTTGATAAACGGCTGTCGTTTTTTTTTTGTTTTGTTTTTTTTTACCATAAAAACTCAGACGTTTGCTTCTAGATAGATCAAGGAGGAAACTGATGATGCCACATAGGCTATCTGTTTGAGCCCCCACCCAGCTGTTGATTAGAGCAGCCGCTGGGTGTGGACCTGTCATTCAACCTTTATGTCATACCTCAGTGTTTAGGAAAAGAGCTGTGTCAGTAATACTGGGCAAACTTGTCTAATGACTCCGTTAACAAAACACCTCAAAGTGATGTCATGGTAGGTTTGTGTAGGATACTTGTTATAAGTGAACCTTGGTATGTCAGTAGATGATTGATGAGTTGAGAAGGGAGATGTTATCAAGGTACGGCACACGTTTGCTGGTATGCGTTTATATTATTATTTAGCATGAGATGGCAAACTGGTGGCGCTTTTCCACCTTAGATTGTCAGTGTGCTGTGACTCATAGTTTCAGCACAAAACAACAGGGAGTGACATCAAGAGGTTGTTTTTTTGTTGGGTTTTTTTCCCTCCATTCTTTTTAGGGAACTTTGGTTTCATGCAACTGTTCGTCTTGGCATCGATTCAAACTCTTAAGGTCACTTAAAGCAGGTTTGCTTTGTCAGGTATGATGCTGTCATGCTGAGGAATTGTTGGAAGTGAACCAAACTTCAGTAATTAAAAGAAAATGAACTTTTAAACAAAATCAGAACAAAAAGCTGAAGGCGTACTTTGTTACTTTTTTTTTGCTTGAAGCTGGATTCGTTGCCTTCTCAACTTGGCCCTTCCTGTCAGGTTTTGGGGTTGAGGGTGAAGGGAATGTAGGACACGGATGCGGACTTCAAAAGAAAAACTGGATTTATTTCACAAAACAATAAAGCAAACAAAGCGTGGCTAAGCTGGATTCAAAAAATGTTACTGAGAAAACAAAAAGGACTTGGCATGGCAAGAATAAATAAATACTTAACTTTACGAAAACGACGTGGAACATGGGAATAACATGAAGCAAGCAAGGTAGGCAGGTCAGGTATGAATGGCAAACAAAGATCCGGCGACAAGACAGGGGAGACAGGAGACTAAATAGAGGGCTGGGAGTGATTGGAGACAATGACAGACAGGTGAGGGGAATTAACTAATTAACAGAGTGAAGGGAAAAACCAAGACATGACTAAAAAACTAAACATGAACTGAAAATCAAAACCTGGACCTGAAACATGAAAACTAAAAACAATAGTCCCATGGCGGGACACTTCCTCCAGTGATGCTGCATTCACAGTAACACAAAAGTGCGATGTTGCAACTCGTACACAGTCTTGTCACAAAAGACAAGTTTGTTTTCATATGGCGTTTCAAACACAGTGACAGTTCGGTGTTTTGTATCAAAGTTAAGAAGAATAAATAGCAAAAAAACAAAAACAGTCAAAGTACGGAAAATAAAACCGTTTAAAAGCTTCCCAGGTGCATTGAATGCGGCACTGACATTTGAGATTCAGACTGAGAATGTAAAGCAAAAAAAAGAACATGATTGCTTTCCAGCGTTTGTGTTTATAAAACACATATAAACATGTCCACACAACCCCAAAGAGAGCTGCTTTGTTTGTGGAATTTGTCTAGGCCAGATTTCTGCTGATGTGAGTGTGTGTGTGTGAGAGTGTGTGTGTGACAATGATTTGAACTGATTGTTGTTCTGACATCACACTCACTTCCAAGGAAATGACTGTTAGATAACTTTGGTATGTCTGTTCTTTTTTTTTTGTTTTTTTCTTTCCTTGTTTCCTTTTGAATATTCTGAACAATGTGCCTCCAAGTGTTTTATGAATGAAAACATTCAGCAACCTAACATCACAAAAAAATGTAATTTTTTTTAAAAAGAGAAAAGTGTTGAAGAAAGTTGTCCAGGTCTCACTTTTTACGTAATCCTGCTCGCTGGCAAACAAACGAGCGTCACTGAAAAGGTAGCTCTGCCTCAGCTTTGTTGTTCCAAAGCACTCTTGAGTCCTGAATATAATAAAAGGAAAGGCCTTTAACAATACGCGAGTGACACCGGTGCACTTGGGTGACTGCCACCACCCTGCTGAGGGCTCGCTCTGAATACGTTTGTTTTTCCGACTGCCTGAAATGTGGGCTTGTGGCTCTCAGTAATGTCTTTGATGACATGACATGACAAACGTGCTGCGTTCTCGATAAACCCACCCCGGCACCTCGATCCATCTATATTTCTTTCATTTCAGGTTTGTGAGATGGATGTATCCAAGCAGCTCCAGGCCTATGAGGTGGAGTACCATGTGTTGCAGGATGAGCTGCTGGACACACCCCCAACCCTCAACCAGCAGCAGCGAGCTGCACAGCTGGAGAGAACCAATCAGAGCCTCCGACAGCAGAACTTGGACCTTCTCGAGGAGCTGCAGGTACACAACGATGCTAACGAATAAGGAAAGTCGAGTGCTCCTGCAGAGTGTTCATTTAAACCGTCTGTCCCTCGTCCCTCCCACGCAGGTGTCCCACGCACGAGTCTGCTGCCTGGAGAGTCGAGTGGAGGCTTTGGCCCAGTCGGAGGGCAGGCTGAAGGAGCAGGTTTCTGCACTCGAAGAGGAGAAGATGGAGCTTCTGAGTGCCGTCACGCACCTCCAGAACCTCTTCACCAGCCTGGGAATAAACAGCCCTGATGGACACCCGCTCCCCCCGACCCTCTGAAAGCCACCGACGCATCCAAGCTGGACGGCAGGGCAGCGGACTCTGTACCTGACCCGCTCACGCTTCCAAAGGATTTGTAACTGCATCTGTCACCTGTCGGAATGGTGAGGTGCTCTGACGGAGGAGCCAGCTGCGAACAGCCCAAGAGGAGAAGGTCGTTATGATGGCTCCCGACCCCGCAGCTCCCACCTCAAGAATATTTTAATTAAAAGAGGAGACACAGAAGTTGTTGGACCTAAAACAGAAGAAAGAGGGGAAATTAAGCAAAATATTAGTTTAAAACCGAGGGGGAAAACAATCCAGCATAGGACGTCTTGCCCTGCTCTAACAAGTATAAACGTGATTTGACTACAATCCCCACAGATAGCACTGGGTCTCTACTTAACTGAACAGTTACTTTGGCTCCTGTCCCTGAATGTTTGGATCTTAGAGAGCAACCTGATTCACTCTGACGGATGCAAGAAGGCAAAAATGGCCAAAGAATGTCCTCGTGCTTTAGCTAGAAGAACAAAGACTCCACTACACAGTATTCTGAAACATAGTGACGATCACTGTTACATAAAAGCAATTCTGAAAGAATTTCCCAAAAAAAAAGAATACATTTTAAAAAAGCGTGTAAGGTGAAGAAAGTGAGATGTAGGGACACATCATGATAAAGAGTTTTTTTTGTTTGATTATCTGGTGTAAAAGGTCGAATACGACTTGAGCTAAATGATGATGGGCCTTGGATGTCGGTACAGATATTTGAGAGGTCAAGGGTGGAGCTATTTTTGCTTCTTGCCTTGCATCTCACATTTGGTTTCCTGACACTGCGTGTTTTGACTTCATTTCGCCTCAGTCGCTCACAGGAAGAGTAACACAATAAATTCAGTCCATTTCACATCCTGTTTTTTTCACCTTTGGATGCAGGTTGATTCATCTGTGTGGATGGAATCATTTCAAACGGTAGCTCTCCCTTTCCAGCGAGGGGAAGCACGGACTTTAACCAATCAGCTACTTTAAATTATTACGAGGCGCTTGGGTGTGAAGCCTGTACTGTTGAGACAATCATTCACCTGTAAATCATTTACTGTATTCAGCACACTGAACTCCTTCAACCCGAGCCGCAGCTCGGTGCGTTTTTTTTGTTTTTTTGCGGACGTCTGAATGTTACTGTGTGTCTGTGTTCTCGTGCACTCCACTGATTGCAATAGACCTGTTTGGTTTACACTGTAAAGATATTTTGCTTTTACCCGACACTTGTTGCACATGCCTTCTGTTTTATTGATTTATTTTTGTTATTGCGTACTTTAAAAAAAAAAAAATATATATATATATATATATACAGTTCATATTCTTTCAGCACATCTGAAGTCGGACTTTTCTTTGTGTGTGGCTCTCTGCATACGTGTGAAAGGTTATATCACGTCCTGTCTAAACATGCGAGTCCATTTGAGTGCTATAGGCTTCAAATAAGCCTTTGAGCGTATGGAATCCCACTGCACACAGATGGGCCACATTTGTTTCCAGGAACTCCTCCTCCGATGGCAGAAGCATGCCGGGGCAAGTTGTGTCTCTGTCAGTATGCATGTACTCTTAAGTGTATTTACACAACTGGGAAAGGACGAGCTGTAGAACATTAGACGGTTAGACCGCTGCTGTGTATGTTTTGTGTTTTTGTTTTGTTTTTTTTTCCAGGTGATTGTGATGGCGATTAGATTTCCACAAAGTCCTAGTCAAAGCAACGGGAGTTTAAGGTTTCACCAAGCTCCTCGCATTCCTAAACCCGTATGAGGTCCTCTGATTGTACCTTCTTTTTTTTTTTTTAATCGACCAGCTGTTCAAGGTGGGGCTTTGGGTGTATAAAGTCAGCTGTTAAAATGACGGGGCTGAAGCCACCCCTTTAAGCTAGCGTTTAGGGTTAAGGGTCGGGACCGTTGGGAGAGAATGCAAGATAAAAATCAGAATTTCTGTTAAGCAACGGATAGAACAAAAATGGATATAAACACCACCACGTTACCTCTGGGTCTGTCTGCTGTTTTGAAAGCTTGAGTTTTGGCCATCGCCATTAGGTTTTTTTTGTTTTTGAGACTACTTACAAGTGACCGACAGAGAACAGCCCACATAGTTATGTAGAGCGGTCCCCACGGCTGAGCTGTTAAAACGTTTTCTTTTCACTGTCAAAATGTTCGTTGGCAAGACGACCTCGAGTTGATCCCAGTGCTGGTTTCGTTTGTCCTTCTTCATTGAGTTGGATTAATTGGGAGTCGCGTATATGAATATTAGGACAGGAGAGAGAGTGTGATAAACCGGCGACAATGTGCATTTACCGCTGTGGCTTCATCCTTCTTTAATTCTGACGTCAGTGACTCAACAAATTCCAAGTAAAAACTGTAAGAAATTGGAGTGCACGTTCGGTATACCGTAATTAATGAAAGGTCTGCTAGAACAGGAACGTTAAAAGTTTGGTTTCAAATTCAGGTTCAGTGGTGACAAACTTCAGCCCAGCAGGCTGCTTGTTCCTGAAAAACTGGACTACAGTAACCGAAAGGACCCTCAGCAGGCTGGTTATGAAATTCTGAGGTCAAGAAGACGATGTACGAGACATTTTAGTTTTTGTATTTCCTCTATATTCCACAGATGGATGCTTTCTGTTTCCACACGTCCTTGTTTTCTTATTAAAGTAGTGTGTGCATATGAACTGTACTCCTTCCTCCTTCCAGATACCACATTTCCTGTAACTCTGCTGTCATTGTGAAATCATGGCAACATGCCAACGCAAAATAAAGACAAAGATAAGTGGGACTTTGGGGCACAGCCTCTTCCAGTAGTTCCATAAATGACCTTTGTCCCGCTGTGTGGGACTTGAAACTTTCCCCTCAGGGATCAACAGCAGCATCACCTTACAGCACCATAATTAATACTGTCAGTGAACCGTAGCTGGCATAAGTGATGTAGCTTATGTCTCATCCAAAGTAAACACTCCAGCTGAATGGAGTTTTCCATGGAACGGCAACAAGGAGAGTCGAGTTCTTTACATAGCATCCAGAAGCCGGACACACCCTCCTGTGCTGATGTGACTGATCAGCTTGACTGCTCCACATGTGGCTCCACCCTGCAGACCACCAGAAGCAGCCTCATTCAAGCCCGGTGCAGCTAATCTGCCGTGATCTCTTGGTTAAGTCAATAATTACGCAGTGTTGTAACAGCCAAGAGTTTGTGTGTGTGTGTGTGTGTGTGTGTGTGTGTGTGTGTACACCTGCTGTGTAAGAGCTCCTGCTGCTAAGGGGTTGGAAACGTCTTTTCTGTTCAGGAGTGATGCTTTGTCACGTCTGGGGTTAAAACTTTAAAAAAATTCTCTGGTTGAATGAGCCAACAGGGATCAGGAACACGTGCTGTCCGGGGTGCTGCTGTTACCGCCTGTAAACAGTGTGTGTGTGTGTGTGTGTCTGTGTCTTTCTACCAGGCTGAGCAGAATGCTGTGCCATGACGCAGAGTTTAGTTTTATTTGACTTGGCATCCGTTTACCCTTCCACACACCACCTCAGCCCTGCCCTGCCCCGCCCTGCGTTCAGCTTCACTACATGTCTGTATCCTCCTAGAAACCAACTCTTAAAGAGGCTGAGTGGGGATTCCACCGTTTAATATCAATTGCACTGTGATCAAGCACCTCGATGGCACTGTATGTGTGAAAAATCGAATGTTTTGTGGTTAATTTGTGCGTCTGTTCGGGTGTTTATCGAGCACATGGAGAACTTGGTCATTATTTGCAACAAAGGTTTATTGGCTTATTTTCAATATTTGACTTTTCAAAGTCAATTACAACTCAATTTAAAACCTATTTCACCTTATCTACTGAAGCTGCCCTGTGATCTGAAAATTAATGTGTAAATGATGGTATAATTCAGGTCATTAAGGTACACAGTAAGCCTTTAAGTTGGTCTTATATTTAGTTTTTAAACATGTGCATAGTAGAAATGATGAGGTCATTGGAATTCATCCTCTGGTGACCGTGAAGGTCTGTTAACATTGTCATTGCTCTAAAAATATCCTCACAGCCACTCCCATGGCTGAGATTCCAGCTGTAGTTACGACTTTATCTTCTCACCTATACAGTGACCAAAAGCAACTCCACCCCCCCCCCCCTATGTAATAGAAAAAGCAATTCAGCTGGTTTCTCTGTTTGTAAAGACCTATGACAGCATAAGTACAGAGATGGTCTGTACAAAAGGTCAAACAGCAACAGATCATAAGGCTCCGCCGTGGCACTAAATCCTGATAAGCAGATAGTTTACCTGTAGCATCTGGATAATTCTGGGTAAAGGTTGCTGTAAAGCCTGCTGCTGATTACGGCAGACCATAAGAAACTTGCTCTTAGATGGCTGTTCAGAGTACTTACAGGGTCACATCAAGCTTAATTTCTGATTGACCGTTTGTTTAGATACAGCAGCAGTACCAACAATTAACAACATGCGTAATCTATGATCTGTACTCAGTTTTAATGGTTCGAAAAGTTCTGATCAGGAAACAAAGAACTCCTTAGCAGCCTGTCAGAAGCCGTCCACCTTTTTCCTTTTTAACCCTTCCTTTGTGTTGTTGGATGTGAGGTTTTATGTGATCCTACCCAAAGACCCAACACATCCAATTCAAAGCCAGCTTCCTGACACTGAGTGACCCTCGTTTGCTCTAAAATGTCTCGATTATATTCTGATTTCATCATTTCTCTCATAAGGCATTTTAAGACAGTAGGAACATTTTCATAATTCTGATAACTACTGGAGGAACTTTCTCTTCTATATTTGTGTCCTCACCACAAGAACTAAGGCAGATTGTAATTCATAGTTTTTTTCATCTCTCTCTTACCTTAGAGGAGGGTGCTTTCCCAGTGTGTGACATAGCTGATTGTCAAGACTACGTCTAATTTGCTATTGGCCATACAGAAAAAGAAAAAAAACGTAAGAGTTCTAAAACTTTAACTGAACACAGAGTGTAGGTTGACTGAAGCCAGGAGTGTGTTGATCTGATCCACAGAGCATTTATTACGTGCCTTTAACTCGACATCAGCTGGCTGTTACATCACATTACTCTTTCAATCTGTGGCGTGAAGGTGGCTAAAAAAAATCCTCCTGAAGTCATGTTGCCTTGCAAGTTCCTCGGAACTCCAGGAAACAAAGCAGCCCCACAGCATGATATCACCTCTGCCGTGTTTTACTGATGCTATGGTAGTATTTGTCATGTGGGCTTTATCAAGTGCAAACTTAGAATGTTAATCGAGTGAGAAATTGTGCAGGCCAAACGCTCACTACCCGACACACACTCGACATACTTTCCTAACATTTAACAACTGGTATGGTTCAAATTCATAGCGTGAATTTTTTTTTTTGTTGTTGGTGTTCTTCCCCATTTATGTTGGATTATGTCTTGAGGAATTCTCTAAAAATGGAACGTCTGAATTGTCAGATGAGAAATGTGAACACTAGACAAAGGCAGAGTTCAGACATCTTGCTTTGACAGCTCACCAAGAGAGGTTTCTGTTTCGTATTCCAGTGGGTGCAACCTGTGCTGCAGTTTGAGAGTTTGACTGTGTGTCAGAGAGCCGTAGATGGGGAGGGTGTCTTGGTTTCGGGTTAGGTGAAAATAGAGGTTAGATTAAGGTTAAAGGCGGGGTAGGGGTTCTTTTTCTGGAACATTTTTTTTACATATTACTTGAAATACTCTTCACAACCCCATTGCAACCAATTAATTAAAACTTTTGACACAAAAATGAAAACAATCTAGGAAAAACACTATCCAATCATACTGAAGGGACCGTTAACGATGATTGGATTCTGATGCCGTCTATCAAACTGCAATCTGCTCCTCCTTCCCCCTGTGCGCGTACCCTGCTCCGTGAACGATGCTTGGCAGGAAGCTAAACTAGAACCAGCTTGGCTAGCACCTAGCATTATTAAACGTATTAGTTACCATATACTAAATACTAAATACGGCAACGATCGAAGAGTGCTGTTCATGTACTCTAGAGGCGTGGCTTCGGGGGGAAAGTGAAGAAAAGGGTTGGGACTTTTGACCCGTGTATTTTCAAAATGCAGCTTCGCTGGACTCAAAATCCAGGATCTCCTACTTTACCTTTAAGTGTTAGGGTTAGGATTAGGATTAGCCTGTACAAAATGAAATGAAGTCAATGCAATGTCCTACAAGCCTCGCAGTGTGTAAGAGTGTGTGTTTCATCATTACAACGAGGCATTGCAGCTCCTCACGTCGAAACTGCTAGTTAACAAGCTGTGTTCAACCAATAACAGTGCAGGCAAACAACAAATTGTCAATCACATGTCAATCTCACGTGTGCACAGAAGTTGTTTGAATGAACACATTGCAAATGATAGCACTTCGAAACACTCCCTCTTGCGTCCTATTTTAGCTTCTGTGCTCCTTCTGCAGTGGTCAGCAGAAACAACACTCGATGTTCTGTTTCATGCTCTCTTTTATTTTTGTGTTGGCGGCAAAATACACGTTTGTGCAATGTTCCGATTTATTGGCATGTCTATAAAGAACTAATTAAGCACAATGCTTGAGGGCAGGTCTGTTTTTTTCTTCAACAGACTTATAGTAAACATTGCGTGTTGTTTTTCTAAAAGTAAGAACAAGTCAGTTAAATAAAGGCAGCAGAGACGTATGTAGACCACTTCACATGTGAGTCAAAAGCACCGTAAAGTAGATGCAGTTCACATGGGGCTTCTCCGTCTTAGTTTTTCTCAGAGTGGTTGTGAAACTGTTGTGGAAAATGATAAACCATGAAGCCTTACATAGGCGTCAACAGAAAGTTTTTCTGATACACTTCTCATTTGTGTACTCAGTGCCTGCATGTTGCCTTGAGATGAAGGTGAGAGCATTCGGGGAGTGTCTGAGGTGATAAACTGAATTAAATAAAGGAAGCAGATATGAAGATAAGTTGGCTCGAGGCACAGCTAGCAGCCAGCTGTCGGCATTTTAAAGGAGCAATGATTTATGACAGCATAAGTTGTAAAAAAGTAAAAAGACTAGCTTGTTTAGGGTCTGAGTCAGTGATTACTCAGCTCATTTGATTAGTTTATTGTCTCTTTATTAACTGTTAAAAATGTACCTGGACGTGCATAGGCACCCGTTATATTTATGTTTATGCATTTTATGTAATGCATAAATATGTATATTTATGCAAAGCGACTTACAAATGAGAATATAACAATGCAACTAACATCAAAGCTAACAATAAACTACATAGAAGGAAAGCCAGAGTCAGACTCTGTCAGAGGTGACAGTGTAGTCACAGAGGGAAGTACAGAAGGAGATAATGCAGGGGGGGGGGGGGGGGGGGGGGTACTCATGAATCATAAAGCATTCATCAGAAATCTGTTTTGTAATAGTTCCTCTAAATTTTATGATGCACAAACATCAGAAACTAGAAGCATCAGAAACTGACTAAAACTTCGGTAAGGACAATAAAAAGAGTGCATTTATCATTGTTAAGTGTCCGTTTTCCAAATTTATCTTCATTCCAATTTTTCAGCCAAATGAAGCATAACCATTTTAAGCTGAGTGAGCAAATTGCAGATTTGATCGGTTACAGCCATAATCTACATCAATCAACAGCAACATTAAAACCGTGGGCAGGAAAAGTCAATAACTTATATATATGATAATCTTGTTACAGTGCAACGGTCTGCTCGAAAACTTTGCTGCCTTTTGTTTCATTCTCTGTCGAGATGATCCCACGCTGATACAACGGCAACAAGTCCGCCAACTGAAACGATCCAATGAGTCGTTTGTTCGTATCCCAGAATACGACTCATAACGGCATCCTGTACAGTACCGACGCCACAAGCAGCAGAAGGGAAATGCGAGTCACATCATTCTCAGGTCTTTTGTTCAAGAAGTCTCAAAGTCCAATGCTGAAAGACCTTCAGAAAGCCTAGAAAAAATATTCCTCAAGACCACATATAAAGACTACAAGAAAGTCTGGCTGCTTGGAGGCAAACTATAAAGAATTTTGCACTGTAAAATATATAAGTAAAGACATAATTGAAAATCTTATTTACATGAATTCTGTGAAGCGATAAAAATCTTTATTACATACTTTTAATTAGCCGTGTTTAAAGCATGAATCCCATACATTCAGTACAGACTTCCAGATGTTTTCAACTCTGTAAAAGCATCAACTTCAGTTAAATTTAGTTTTGTTACTTTCAGTTTAAAATGCTAAGAATGCCGTTCTTTGTGGAATAAAACACTAAGTAATACACTTATACATATAAACTTAGGAGTTGAGGATCAAACCAGCAGTCTCCTGATCGAAAGACGACCACTCTGCCTTCCGAGTTACAGAAAGGTATCTCGGAGGAAGAAATGGGCCAATGGCCCATGGGCCCCCTACTTTACACACCTGTCCACATTATCTTTGGTGTGTATCGCTGCATTTGTTCCAGTTGTACCAGTCTAATTAAAGTCTTCCAGGTAAAATTAAACAGGCAAACATAAAAGAGGGACAGTAATTAGAAGTGAAGTTTTCTTGTTGAATTTGTAATTCATGATATTATCCCTTTAACGCCTGAATTTATATAGCTGTATATAAAAAAATGTTTTGTGTGTGTTTTAGCCTTTAAGTAGATGGTAAATAATGCTGAAATTATTAATTTCACTTTGGCACAAAAAATGAATAGAAATTTTGGTATGTTGCTTATTTGCAACACCAGGCATAATGGTCAATAATAAGATAACAACAACACAGTAATATAACAGTGAAAAAACAATGTTTTTTTATTCACCCTTTTTTTTTTTTTTTTTTTACATATTTATTTATATAAAGGTTCCTAGGTCCGTAGTGAATATGGACTAACCGCCATTGCGGGAATAAAGATGCTATCTCAGCTGGTTGATTCAGTCAAACGGTTTGTAGCATATATGCAACAATAGGCGTTAAGGGGTTATAGTTCAGATGCCTGAAAATGTTCCCATCTTTACCCCCCTCTTCACCTAAAACACTTGGCTAAAAATGTCTGGCTAATAAACTACAGACTTAGTTTCTGTATCATTTTGAATTTGGGCACAATGATTAAGCTCATTCATCAGAGCACTTGTCCCAGATATGAAAGTGGCATAAATGGAAACACGACAGTAGGTATAATGCTTGACGAAATGCAAAGTGTGCTGCAGTGTCTGTGTGAGTGACCTCAGAGTGTGAGAGGCTCGGGTTATGAAAGAGGCAGATTGTGGTCCTGCTGAGTCACAAACTGCTAACATGGATCAGCAGGGTGAGCAGAGAAACACATCCTCACAGGAAAACTGGGAGAGATGATGTTACACCATGTGTGTGTGTGCCTGTGTGTGCATTTGTGTGTGCCTGTGTGTGTGTAAGGGTGTTTCTGTTTGTTGTAGAAGGTCAGGCGCCACAGTTTGGGTGTGACCACTGCTGTCCTGTCAGCACATCAAGTGTCCACAAAACCCCTCCCTTTACCCCCTGCTCTTTCTCGCTGTCTTTCTCTCCCTCTTTCTTCCTCCTTTCCTTAGAGCCAGGGTGTAACCAAGACTCTACTTGTCAGTTTTTCAGATCTGTAAAAGGAGAGGTGGCTGTGGGTGTGCGTGTGATAAAGAGAGTGTGTGTATGCGTGTGTGTGCGTGTGTGTGTGTGTGTGTGTGTGTGTGTGTGTGTGTGTGCGTGGGGGGGGGGGGAAGGACGACAGGCAGAGGCAGCAAGCAGCTTCTCTGAACAATAAAGCTGTGGGTTATTTCTGAACCCTGGAGAGGAAGCTCTACTCCCATCAGGGTGGGGATACGATTCATACGGCCCCCACCCAAAACACACACACACACAAACATACATGCACTCGCACACTAACGTGCACACATATATTCACCCACTGATCCGCTGGCGTACAATTCACAAACTGTACATGCTTGTGTTTCACAGATTTGTAAAGAAGTGATTGTATTGTTGAAGGGACTTCCTGAATCGAAGCACTGTTCTCTCTCAGGTCTGAACAGTTTAAGACTCTCACTCAGGATTTATGTGAACTGCATGTTTGGCGCAAAATAGAAAAAGATTCATATTATGAGTTCTCATCATTGTCGTCGTAGACTGATGTCATGCCTTATTATTCGTTGCGAGGGAGGGCTGCTTCACACTTGAGATAGCTAATAAAGTTTGATCACAGAAAAAGGGAGTCATGATTAAGAGAGAGTTTGCTTAGAGAAGCAGTTCCTTTTTTTAGCCTCAGTGCTAGTGGCAGTCATGGACTTTGCGAATATGATATTTCAAACAGATTTTTGGCCATGACCCATAAATTAAAGGGCTAATCGTGCCAAAATTTCACCAAAAAGTCTACTAGGATAAAATGATGATGTTTTATGTCTAAAACGTCAACTTCACTGTGCCATCATTATGTCAAATGCATATGCAAACTAACTCAGGAATTAAGGGGCAGATGTGGGTAAACCTGAAGAGTGAGCACAGGAAATCAATCATGATGTGATAATTCTGGTTCTGCAACTGACTGTTTCAGTGCTGAAATTTGGTAAATGTTTGGTATGCACATTGCATCCAACTGTGGAACCCTTTGGCTATATCGCACATGTAATGTAGGCAAACTGATCACCTTGAGTGGATACTGCGGGCTGGACTAACCGGCTGGACCTGCAACTTGCGTGAGGTGTGGAGTTATATGAGTCGGCATATATTTTTTGTTTGTTTTGTTTCGTTTCATCTAATTTGAGTAGCATGAGTAAGTTTCCACCTGCACGCTAAAGGATTTTTCAGAGATACAGCAATAAACCAACTGCTGGCACAAGCAAAATAAATGTTTATGCGTATGTGTGTTAGTATTTTCATTAAAAGAGATCCTGAAAGATTTTTCACAAGTTGACTCAATTTCTGTCTGTGACATGCTGTAACGTACCATAACTATACACCTCTTTTCAGAGCAGCTTGTTTTATGTTGTTGCAGTGATCCACCGCAGTTAAATTCCCCCATTTCCTTTTAAGATCTGCCTTGTTTGAGATCAGAGTAGTCCATCACCCCTGAAGCACATGGTTACAGTAAAACAGAGCCTGCAGTTAAAAAGCCTGAGAGCTCAGAGTACCACAAATAGAAAACGAAGCCCAGGCAGCCACACACCAAACTGACATTTGATTCGCGAATATGTTCTCAAATACTTCAAATATTTTTCTTCACATGCAGTTCCACCACAAACGCTTTGTACTGATTCCTCTCTCAGGCACAGTCTCTGAATGAATCATGTGTCGAACTGGCACCTGGTCCAGGCTGTCAGAACACCACACTGCAAAATAACAGTCAGCAGGCAGGTTGATACTCTGGTCAGAAAACACGACATAATTCCTCCATCAGCTATCAGCTCCATAAACCCTGTGCGTCACTGTCGGTTCATTCCGTTGTGTTTTTTGTTGTTGTTGTTATTGTTTTTAAGGATAACTTGATGAACTGTTACAGATACTTTTCATCTAAGTTCGCACGTTTGTTTTGTATTGGCTGCTGATGGTGCATTCGGTGACAAATGGGAAGTCAGAATAAATGGTAAAGGTTGCCTATTAAAAGCCAAATGTTTCAGTTGGAAGAGAAAACATCAAGCAAAGTACTAGCAGAACATTATCAGTTTGTTTCTGTCTTAAAGCAGCATTAAAGAAGTTGGCAGTTTTTTTTCGTATGAAAAGATCTCCGTGTGAGCCCTGAAAATGTACAATATGATTTTTTTTGCCATGCTGAAGAGACCACAAAGAAGTCATCAGATGGCCACAGAAATGTTAAGAGAGCATAAAGCAAAATGGTGTGGTGCGGGGCTGGAAATCTAATTAGTAAACTGCAGTATCTCGGCCCCCAGGTGCTTCTGGGTAGTTTCAGACCTGGGAATTTGCATAGCTAAATTCAATGTGCTTCAGAAAAAGCCAGATGCATGCATTCAGGTTCACATCTGTCTGTAGTGTTGCTTTGCATAAAACGTTTAAAAAGGATTTACCAAAGGTATCATCACTCAGCCAGAGGGGAACATGAATGCTAGCACAGACAGATTAGTCTGTACCTCTTGGACAAACACCCCAACCAACACATTTCATTTTACATAACAGAAAACACGTTTTTGTTTAGTAGGAAAAGTCTTCAATTCATAAAAGTAGAAGAAAACAAAATTAAGACGCTTTGAAGTTACACGCACTGATCGGGCTTGTTTAAAAATGGAAACACCAAAAGGCATTATCAGGTATTAACCAGCCTGTGAATCCCTTTATCTCACATGATCCAGAAAAAAACATATTGGTGGCCATGACACCTTTTATGCACTGTGACATGACAGAACACATACTGATGCTTATATGCAAAGAAGGAATATCAGTGCAGGGTGGAGCTTGTATTTAACCGTGTATGTGGGCCTCTGTGTGTGTGGGAGAGGGAGAGAATGGGTTCGAGGAAACAACAGGATGGAAGGTGAAACAAACATGTTCTTTGAGCAGCAGTGTAATTGGAGAACTAGGTGTGGTTTCATGACACTAAGCACCTGGTAGAATTCCTGCAATGTAACATGTTCCAGGCAATATGTGCAGCAGAGTACAAAGTGATCCCCGTGTGCTCTTTTTAACCCCTAAACGTCCTTCCCCACTTCTTGGTAGAACACATCTGTCAGTGAACATACTGTTCTGGGTTAGAATTACCTGAGCCATTACTACCACTTGGTTTAGGCATGAAATGCTAAAAGTGGATAAACGTAAAGCCATTCCCTTTCCAAATTGAAACGAATAATTTTACCGTGAAGTGATATCTCAACCATTTGTTTAAAGACACCGATTCTTATTATTCTTGCCTCATAGAAATTAAACAATGCAAATAAAAAATTCAATATTGCCATGTCACTGAGTGCATAAAATGGTTAAAACATTATGATGATGTAGGGAATAAATAAACAAAAGCTCTAACAATGAATGACACTTCGATGCTTTATGTAGTTTACTTATGTAGGCTACTATAGGAAGCTCAATCTTGCCAGGCTTTATGCCGTGTGTAAGCACCAAGGTTCAAACCAACCAATTCCCTCCACTGGAAGTGACCTTTTAATGCCTCTATGACATCTGTCATATCAGAAGTAGAGAGTATTTCTTTATTGATGAAAGCACAAAGAGCGACTCTGGATTGGGTTGTTTTCCATTGAACACATTGGTTTTGCTCTTGATATAAGGTGATAGGCAGATGTTCAGCCGACCGCACATGATCTAATTTGACATTTCAGATGGTTCGTCTCACAGAACCATCTTGGAAGTTTTCCATGGAAACAAGAAAGGGCAAGCTTATTTGTAAAGCACCTTTCCTACACAAAGGCAACGTGAAGTGCTTTACAAAAGGCATTAGGATGCTTAAAGAAAATGCTTAAAAGGAAAAGTGTACTGGTGTGTTCTGTAAAAATCTAAAATTCAATTTCAACAAAGGCACAGAAACCAGCTGACTTTAACTTTAAAAGTGGCCGGGGTGTTGAGGTGCATTTCATTTTAGCACAAAGTCTAATTGGAGCTGGTTGGATCTCTGGCAGCAGTCTTTTGGGGATGACAATAGAAAAGAGTATTACATAGTCAAGTCTGCATAAGTAAAAAATATTGAATGAGACAACTGTTCTTTAAAGTCACAATCAAACTTGTGAACTGGAGCCATCGCTGTTGATTGCTATTACTAAAATCCATTTGCAGCTACCAGTGCTGATTGGTGTGCATTCAGTGCTGTGCATGAACGTGTTGAAATCAGAAAACACATGAGTGGTTTTCATATTTGCCAGAGGAACAGAGAAAGTGTGAGCATAGCACCTTCAAATGTTTTTTTTTCATCAACATTCGATCATGCTAAATCCCGTCTGCACTCATCCCGCAGGTGTGCGCTCCAACAGAAGCCACAGACAGCAATGATTTCTGCACCAGTTAAAGATATTTACACTGTAGATGCAACTAAGGCAGCTTCATATGGACAATTATAGACATGTTTTGTTATAGGCATGTGTTGAACTACACAGCAACACAGTTGACAGTATGACTTAATCTTCTGTCATGCTCCGACACCAGATTTTCTCACAATGCAGCTGCTCTGTTTTCTTGGCTTCTTTTAGGCATAGATAGATAGATAGATAGATAGATAGATATACTTTATTGATCCCAAGCTGGGAAATTACAGCTGCTGTTGTTGCTGGATGTTTTGAAGTTTCACTTGTTTATCAATTTATCTTCTACTGGATGGTGTGCCTTAATCAGTGTGCAAAAATGTTCAAATAATGTACTGATCAAATAATGTTGGCAATGAGGATTTTTCTTAAAATCACGGTTTGATTTTTAATATTTCATGATGGGTTGTAGCAAAATAGACAAACAAAGAAATGTTTACACGTCTGCTTCAATGGCCGTTTGGGCCATGTTCAGAGACTTCATAGCACTCCGTAACTATGTTCCATATAAGGAGGAGAATTCAGTTGTAAAAAAAATGAGAAATTAACATCAACTTGTTCTATTATTCAGACCATACTTTGTGCTTACCTTTTGGTGAAGATACTTAAGGAAACTTCCAAAATGGCAGCAGTTGCAGCGCTCTTAATAATTTGGCAGCTTTCTTTTTATTTTGAGTGTTTTTATTTCACTTTTCCTAAATCGAGTTTCCTAAAACTGCTGATGGTTCTGGATTATAATAACTACCACACTTTTAACAATAGCTGCTGGGACTACATTCTCCCAGAGATTCGGAGGCCTGCGGTATCCACTTTAACTATCCCTCCGCTGAAGTCGCACAGGCAGCAGAGGCACAAGAAACAGAAGAGGGGGGAGAGAGCAGGGCTGAGGTCTAAGCTAATGTACATAATGCTAAGTTAGCTATGGAGATCCAAGAAATAGGCAACTCAAGCACATTGAGTTGCCTGTGGTATGAAATGCGCTATATAAATAAAGATTGATTGATTGATTGATTGATTGATTGAAATAGAGAGAGAGAGACTTTAACCACAGGCTGCCAGGTGGTGTGGTGGTTAGCACCTGCCCTTCACAGCAAGGTTCCTGGGTTCCTGGTTTGAATCTGTGTTGAGTTTACATGTATTCGTAGGAGTGAGTGTAAGTGCGACCCTTAGTTGAATAAAGTTGAATGGATGACTCATCTTGGACTTTTAGATCATCTCTCTCTGTCCCTGATCTCTGCTTATAAACCTCTAATCTACAGACAAAGACCAACAGTAAAAGTAGTTGCGGTGTGTTTTGACACTACAGACCGGGGTATAGTTGCAGAGGGGACAGACCTGTAGGGTTACACATCTGCCGTACTCTCATACTTCTGTACCGACTGTGTAACCACAACCACAACAAAATCTGCTCAAGTGTTCCCGAACCATCAAAAAGGCCAAGCACAAACACAAACAGCACATCGAGGAGCGTTTCAACAGCCGCAACTCCAGGCACATGTAGCAGGGGATCAAGACTCTCACCGGCTACAAGGACACACATGTATCGGCAGACTCCTCCGACAGCACCCTACCTGACACCCTCAACCAGTTTTTTGCCCACTTCGACCAACGCAACATAGAAGCCCACACCAATCCTGCTGTTCCAAAGGGAGATGACGCCCCCGTGCAGCTGCCCAGCATGAGATCAGAGCCATCCTGCGCAGAATCAATGTGAGGAAAGCAGGTGGTCCAGATGGCGTCACAGGAAGAGTACTTAAGGCTAGCGGATGTTTTCACCATCGTCTTCAACCTCTCGCTCTCTCAACCTCTGCAGTCTACAGTCCCCACCTGCCTTAATGAATCAGTCAATTGGGAGGAGGTCAGGCATCTCAACTGCTCTCAACTCAGAGCAGATTTGACAGACACTGTTTGGAGTTTGTGTGTAGAAACAGCTCAGGTGTTATAATGACCCCCCATCCTACAATCATAAATCAGTGCAATCACAACTAGAAAATGTTGACCTGCCCTTACACGAGGCCACTTAAGGTAGCAGCACGTAAGGTAGCAGACTTGTTTCAGTTCACATTCAGTCCATCTCCAAGCTGAATCATTATTAAATCGTGCCGTGTACAATTGAACACATGATCGCTTTTTATGTCTGCATGCAATGTTTGCATGGCGAACGATTTTACTCTCAGGCTGACTTCTTGTTTATTGGTAATGGTTTGATTATTGCCACAAGGCAAATTCAGAAACATCTTGTACTGCTTCTACCAACACACACTTTTATCAGGAACATTAAGACAACAGAGGAATTTTGGAAACTGTACTTGAAGTCGAAACATAGATGTGATTGTTCCAAAGTCAGACATTGACATATAGCTTGGATTGCGTCTTTAAGTGCTGCCATAACACAAACAAATAATGTCAGGAAATAGAGGGAATAATGAGGACAGATCCTGATGTCTTTTGGCAGCTGGAGCTCCACACATCTCTCTCAGCTGTCAGATAAGGCAAGGATTGTGTACTTAACTTACTCATCTTACTTATCTCTTCATTTGTGAGGACTTTTTGATGGCATTTATTAGATTGTGAAAAAAGAAAATGCAGACGTCTCACCTGAGCCTCTTCACCTAAAAGAAGGCCTGCTCCCTCTGCATGTCTTTCACTGACAAACAGGGAAGTCAATACGGGCTTGTGTTTACAGTACATCACAATCATTCTCATTAGTCTGGGATAACAAAAGGAAGGGCTTGAAAAATGGGTTTTCTGTCTGCCATTTACAGATATACATCTTTGTATTCGCAGGTGTGATGGATTCCACACAACTGGCTGCTGAAAATCGATTAAGTATTGCATCATGTGTTGTTTTTAGTGTGTTTAAAAGAAGACAACACGGTTTTCTTTTTAACTGGTGATAATATTGGACAAGTTGCAACAGGTCTTACAGAATGATGAATCCTCCCCAGAGGCCGGACCTCAACTTTACCCGAGCAGTGTGGGATCATTTTGACAGAGAATAGAACGAAAGGCAGCCAACATCCAAAGAAGCCCGAAGAACTATTCCTGTAAACTACTTGAAACAACAAAAAAGCTTGCCTAACATGGTTCAGGCTGTGTTAATGGATTAAGGTGCTGATATCAAATGTCTCTGTTCAAGCTTGTTAGAGTAGAAACATTATATACTGTATTTCCACTTATATTTTGTTAGCAATATAAAAAGATATGAAGAGTGGCTCAGGACTTTTACAGAGTACAGGCACAGTTATGGCATTTAATATGTATGTATTGTGTTGAAGTGTTGGACATTTACATAGTTGCAACAACTAAGACATGTTTTAAAATGTTGAATCTAATTAGTAATACTAAGAATAAATGGTTGATGTAAAAATCTATGTTGCTGATGAAATATCCAGACCAAGATCAAATTCAATCTCAACTAATATCAGATCAGATATGTTGCTATTACTAAAGTTCACTGAATAACTTTTGGAATAAAGGAACTGCGTCACTGTTTCCACACTGTTTCCACAGCTGAATAAGTCACCCAGAAAGCAACCAGCTGAAATATGTGTCTGAGGTGCCCGGTGGCTTGAATACTGCCTGTTGGCCTGTTGTAGGAAGAGATAAGAAAACAAAATGGCTGTTTTCCATCATGCACGTGCAGTCAGGGCGATTTTCATTACACATGTTGGAGTGATGCCACATCGAGTTCGTAGCGGGTCAGACAATCGTAATCAGAATGCGCTGTGTGTGTGATCAGAGTTTCAGCCAAGTTCTGGTTAATCTCAAACGAGACTACTGACATCTTGAAGTCATCTGCTTCCAGCGAAAGATTTGGTTGGAGAATGAGGAAAGAAATGTCTGGGGGGAAAAAAAAGAAAAAAGAATTTGGTGAGTTTTGACAAATGCAGAGATTGTTGCAATGTTTTCAGCTTTGACCTGACACTCATTAATCAATGAATCCTGATAGGAAATGCGAATAAGCCATCATCCCTTATAAAAGCTTAAGTTGTATATTTATCTTTTTCATTCCTCAGCCCTGGAGCAACAGTTCCTGCAGGGCTGAGGAATGAAGTTATCATTACGGTTCATCTAACTGGAGTTTTTTTTACAGACTTGCAGTTCCACTGAAATCTTACCTGCCGAATCACATTCTGCAAGTCACCTACAGGCTTCCTCAGAACTAAGATTTAGTGTTCACTGTTTTTCTTTATCTTATCTCTGTTTTTGGCATTGGTAAACTCTAACATCAGAGCTGTTATATTGAGTCAGTGTGTCTGGTGAAGCAGAAAGCAGGAGCATGAAAGATTAATTAAATACGACAAAGTCTGTGCAATGGAACAGACATCATGCTTATTGTTATTATCATCATTACCATCACATTCAGTTTGCATTTGAACAGTTAAACACTGAGGAAAACACAAGGAAAGCTGTAATATAAACACATTATAACAAAAACAAGAAGAAGAAACTTATAATAGTATGAATCTGTGATCATATCTGTGGGAGTGTGCGAGGCACCCATTTGTCCAGTGTAAATGAAATGGCAGATTACTGTTGTGGACAAACACAAAATCATGGAAACCAGAACAACAAGATTAAGCAAAACCAAAAATGTTTGTCTGCTTATTATATGGCATACCTGGTTAGGGTTAGGAACTAAAATACCTGGTTATTGATAGGGAAAGCAACATGATGACTGAAAAATGTAAAGTTTAAAACAAAAGTCAAACCAAAGTGAAACGGGGTCAGCTCTATGTTCCCACGGCCCATTGGTCCCACATTGCTAAGAATTTTTTGTTTTTTCAAAATTAGGCCCAATGGTCCCACAGCCAATTGGTCCCACATCATAAAGACTTTTAACATTATTTTTTAGGCCCATTGGTCTAAAATTTAGAATTTTAATGAAAGTTTTCACTAATCTTTATTGTCACTTAGCACAGTGAGGGAGGCCCATACAGAATTTTTATGTGGGGTCTGCATGGGAATGTTCCCATGGTCAAGTGCGCCACCCCGGACTGTGATGATATTTTATAGGCCACTTTTTATTGTGTAAAGTCAATTTAACCATGAAATACATATTATTATTGTTATTATTAGTAGTAGCAGTAGTATTAGTAGTACCAGTCCAGTTGTAGGTGTTTTTCTACTTTTGGAAATGAAGCTAAAAAAACAGCTGAGAAAATAATAATAAAAAAACAAATAAAAAAAAAAGGTTAGCATGTGCAGGCCAAATGTCTTTACACCTTTTTCGCTATTAGTTTACTCAGAAATGTGAGAACATGGAGTTTTGGGACATAGGGCCTAAGCTGTGGGACCATTGGGCTGTGGGACCAATGGACTGTGGGACCAGTGGGCCGTGGGAACATAGACACGCTCCCAGTGAAACAACAATTAATTTGAGAGAATAATGACCTGAAGAAAAGCTGAAAGGCAGGTACCCTGGCTAAAATTTATATCTGTAGCACTCAATGCCTCCGTCAGCTCTACTTCCTAATGGTGAGTTGAATTAAATGGGCTGAAAAAATTCAAATCAGATGTTCTGTGAAGGAATTATTTTGTCCCAAATTACATGACGATAATCTCATGAAAATGCTTTTCACCTATTTGCTTGCACGTCATCTGTAATTCTCAGGAATTGGATGATAAAGTAAAAGGTCGTGTTGATACATGTTTCATCACTGAGTTTTTCTGAGGGCTATCATGAACAGATTTAAAACAAGCTCTCTCTTGAGGCTGACCACATTATTTCGAAGAGATGTTTCACGAAGTCACTGAAATTCAACGCTACAACTACAGTAACAACAGCTGCTATCATGTCAATTCTGTTTTACACTTTGGTAGAAATGTCTTTGCTTAATCCGTCTGTAAGGCGTGTGGTGTACTTTGATGGATGCAAATTTCAGTTGGAACTTTAAGCATGAGCTAAATGCGATGCAAGACGATCCTGCTGCACAGTGCTGATGGGGAGCAGCTCTGTTTACTGCACATAGGACCCAGTAGAGTGAGTTTGTCAGAGCCACTAAGGTATTCATGTCTTGTCTAAGGTGTTCACTGTCTGCTTTTTATGTTTGTCCATATGGCCATAAATACGTGTAATCCATGGTTGACGTGACTCAAAAAGGGTAGACATGAAAGTTTCCCTGTTGAAACTTGAGACCAATCACATGCAACTGCAACGTGAAAGAGTTGAAGTCTTGTTGTCAAATTGAATCATGGGTTCATTGCTTTGCTTGCCTAAATTGTGGTGGAAAATTGAGAAAAGATCGACTTTTCAAGTGGCAGCATAGCCAGTGCCAGCCAATCAAAGTGCCTGACTGCTGGTGTGTCAGATCTAATGATCCAGTGTTGTTACAGTTGCAAGAGTTGGCAGAGAATTAAAGCATCGCATCTGTCTGCATCCTGCCTTTGGGTCAGGATGGATCTATACAGCAAAGATTAATGTACTGTTGTTGATTACATTTGCCTGATACTGTATTCGTGTTCTGTAAAACATAACTGGCATGGTGTTATTGTTAAATAGCCACCATGTTTCTTTTGGAATCTAGTGAGGGAATAGCAACCCAAGGGGAAGTGCAAAATCTCACAAACTTTTTTGCTACTATACTGATACTTGGTCAGGAGTCAGTTGTGTCGGTATTTAGAGCAATGTATACCACCAATGAGCAATTCCAGGATGTGCAAGGATTCCCGAGCAAGTAACGTATCATCTGTGGGGGATGTTTGTCCTTTAGTATTTTAACGCCCAAGTATGACATGTTTTCTAACCTTTTCCTGAGTACTTGTAGTGCCTAACCTTAATGTACTACCTTTAATGCATTATGAATTAGTACAGTAGTAGAGCCAAGGAAGCCAAAAATAAAGATCAGAAGTGAAAATGAAAACATCCGTCTTATGGTTGGACTTGGATTCATCGTTTAAATATGGCTGACATAATGTGACGCAGGTTTGTCTTTTTCTACGTGCTATTGATATCGGATGACAAACAGTGACTTGGCGTCCAGAGGTCTTTACACAGCTCTTGTTAGTTGTTGACTGTTCAGCACTATGGGGTGACATTGTCCAGTCACTGTTTACTATTGGTGCATCAGGTGCATTACTTACCCCCTCAGAAGGATATCTGGCAATATGCAGCTGTGGAGCACTTCCTCTTCAAAGTGAAGAAAAAAGGATACCCTCTGCATTGAAACCTAATACGAAGAATATAAAAATCCATCCATTTTCTTCCACTTATCCAAAGTCGGGTTGCGGAGATCTGAAAATGATGAAAATCACCCAGATTGACTGTTACGGAAAAAATACAGTTAGTTATCAGTACTTAGTAACTATGGCGAGAAAAGATTTAAGACGGAGCATTTAAACAATTTTATATAAGTAATCTCTGTCTATTTTCTGTTTTTAAGCTAAATTTGTCTCTTAATCTCAGTACTCACTGGAACTTGAGAAAATTAAAATCGATCACTAAGAAGTAAAATTTCAAATAATAAACTTAATAATACCTCTTCAAAACATTATTCAGTTGATTTGTTTTACAGCTCTCCTTCATTGTTGCTCAAGATGACGTATCATGTATCAGAGGGCAAAGGATTGTTTCTTCCACGGAAAGGAATTCTGTTTACCTTTTTATTAGGAAACAGCATGATATCACACATCGTCACATGACAGAGAATGGAAGACACACGCAGCGGGATTTTTAAGTAACATGACTCCTCGCCAGAGGTGTGACCAGAATGGCATGTGTGGGTGGGCAGTTTGCTCATCTGGGGGGGCAGAAAACAATACCTGAAAAAAATCAGTGGAAAACCACTACTACAACTTCAAGCATAATAATAATTATAATATTATTTATAAAGAACGATTGTTCTGCCCCTTAACCCCTTCGCCATGTTGCAAATATGTCCTATTTTTGAGAGGTTTTTAGACCAGGACTTTAGGATGCAATAGCTTTTGTTTAACATGCTCCACATTCTCCATTGAGGATTTAAATTCAAGTAGATACTTGGGGCAAGACATCCAGCCAACTCCAGCTTTTTATTACCTTCATTAAGTCTACATTTCAGATCATTCTATACAACAAAAACATCCGAAAATGTGAAAATCGCCTTTTTTTTTTTTTCCAGCAGCAAGGGGTTAAGGTTACTGAGGTGGGGGAAACACAATAACAAAAAAATAAATAAAGCTATAAACTTTGCAGATATATGCTTCTTTAAAATCATCCACCTGCATTTATTCTATCAATACAAGACACAAACAGAGATAATAAATCGTGGCCTTTTTTCTGGACAGTTTTCTTTGGATGGACAGGGCATTTCTCAGGGGGGGCAGTGCCCCCCCCCGTAGCCACGCCCCTGCTCCTCGCTGTCATGTGTAAAACTTTTACAAATTAAAATCTGGACAATGAAACATCTTTACTTGTAAGTATTCCACGTATTGCATACGCACACACAGACACACACACACACACACACACACACACACACACCGAGAAGCTGCTGGTGAGCAAGAACTGGTACTTTGACATAAGTTGACTCAAAAGCATGTATCCTCCTCTGCGATTAAACCTACTTTCTGAGAAACAGGTTGATTTCACAAACATGTTTCAGGTTTGTGTGTCATCTTGGGCCGGTTGAAATTGTGCACCTTCTTTGCTGTTGCAGTGCATGCACTGACAGTAAGGACGTGGAGAGCCACTGATCGCACTGCAGTTCATTGTTAGCTGCAGCATGTAATCTCTGTTGCAGTTCCGCATTGCACTGACACTATATCCTACTTGAATTTTTTTTTTTTTTTTTTACCTTTACCTTCTTGTTGAATTTTTACAGGGAAACGTCCTCGCACCAGTGGACTTCTTCCGGAAAGGCAAACATGTTTTGCATGAGTAAACTAAGCTGTGAGGTACAACATAACTTTCCTGTCATCCATATTTATTTAGTCAAGCTCAAGTGACATAAACGGCTTTGTAGAACAGTTTAGAAGGTTTTTTGAAAGCTTGATCGAAGATATAGTCAGTCTTTGTGAAACTAAATCCCTCTTGGATTACATTTTCTGCCACATCTCTCCGTAATCTCTCATCTCTCTAAGACGTCACGGTTGTTGTAAGAACAACTTTCTCAGACCTTTGCTATTGCTTGTGCCACCTGTAGTTGCTGTTCATATGGAAGATGCAGAAACAGAATATTCACATTCCTACTATTATTACATGTTAACATATGCCATGGCTTTAATCTTAGTATTTTACCTACTCACAAGGCCACTAAGCTTTCATTAAGAACACTAAGGTCAAGTCCTTACTCTGTTTCCTGGGAATTCAGTGAGGGACCAGCAACCTGAGGAGAGGAGCAAAGTTTCACAGCTTTAAAGGAAGTGAAAAACTCTATCATGTCAATAAATGTTAATGATTTTTTTTATTTCAAATAAATGTAGTGTATGTAATGTAAAAGTTTTTTTTTTTGTTTGTTTTTTTAAACATTTTTTAATCCAGAAGAAAGGAAACTATGAGGAGTGCCATGTAGCAAACGTCCCCTGCCATATGCAAGGACCCCACAGACCGTGGACTCCTTTAAAAAACACCTTGAGACCTTTCTTTTTAAAGAGGCTTTTAATCTATTTTAAGTACTCTTTTTAAATTGTTAATGTTGTTGTGTTCCTTTTTAAGTGAGTGTAGCACTTTGAGAATTTTTTTTAATGGAAAGTGCGTTATAAATAAAAATTATTATTGTTATTATTATTATTATTATATCCTTCTCTGTTAAATCATTAAATCAATCGTTAAATCAAGAAGGATGCAAGGGTGGGACTGTTTTTTTTTCTTCTAATATTGTATATTTCTTATGTTTTATTCTAAAAGCTACGGACAGGCATTGGATATTAGATGTTACTGATGCTGTGATGCATTGCATTGGCAAATTGTTAGTAGGACATCTTTTCCTGTCAAACAACACATAAAAATTAGCATATTAAAAAATAGTATATACAAATATCTTCATTTTTTCTGGCTAGAAGTATTTGAAAGGCACCTTTTATAGAACTCAAAATGAAGTGGAGATTACATATTTAAGACACAGATCTTTTTTCTAGCTATGGGCAGCTTCAATGGAAGAAACAACAAAGACGTTGCTTGTCAAGAGTTTTGAAAAAAACTTTAAATAGCTTCTTGTTGTCAGTCTGATGTGCACTGATCTCCGTGGGTTTGAACTTGACTTTTAATCATTGTAATACAAAATAAAGATCAAGAGAGAAAGATGACAAAAAAAAAATCCGGTGTTCGTTGCTCTTTGGTCATTTCCTGGTGTTGGGAAATTTTTGCAGAAGGTATACTGATACTCACTGTGCAGAGTCCAAAACTGTGTCTGTTTTGTTTGCCTATTAAGTTGGTATCACGATGGAAAGATCAAGAAAAAAAGAACTTAAAGAAAAGTGTCTACGGTACAAATATGTGTACTAATTTGCATCAGAAGATTTCCACTGATGTGCAGCTGTCATGCCCAATTCACAACATGGCCTGTAGTGTAAAAAATGACATGAAAAACAAGACATTTCATTCTTCTGGGCCAAGTTTTGTCAGAAAGGTAGTTAAGGTGAGTGTGACACAGTAACACATTACCATACCACATGTTATTCAATGTCAGTTTTATTTCAACACACGACACTGCAGAAACACGTCACTGATTCGCCTCAGCAAGGCTAAGTGAGTATGAAGTATTTAGCTGAGATACCAAACGTCTCAGTGCGTGTGTGTGTGTGTGTGTGTGTGCGTGTGCGTAGAGGCTGTACACTAGTTTTTGCATTTGACAATAATGTTGAGACAAGTTTATAATCTTGGTTTTTCTGCCCCATGTTATTCTGTCTGACTATTTTCAAGAGAACAGTGAAATACTTGGATTAATGTTGGTAAAAAATATAATTAACTTTTTCCCCCCATTAATTCAATAAATTTAGTGTAATTTCTCACGGGACTACACGCATTAGGAGTGCCTGTGCAATATAATGACACCTAAAGTAGAATCACCACCTTTCTCATTTTGAAAGACTGCAAAAAACAAACTTCAGAATCTACAGAACAGGAGCTACATTGTCATGTTTTCTTTATCAGTCCTCAAACAAAAGGAGTGCTTTGCTTTCAGGTGCAGTTTACGATGGCATTTTGCCAGAGGTAGAAAGAAGGAAATTCGTTCAAATTTAACTGGAATAGATCTTAGGAATCCTAGCTGTCATGTTGGAGAGAAAATTTAAATATTTTTCAACATATGGTTGCAGGTGAAAAGGCAAGCTCTCCCCTTAGTGCAATAAAAGTGCCATCATCTGTTTTTAAGACTGGTTTATGGCTTGTTTAAGCCAACATTTTTAATAGATCCTGAAGCAAGAGAACATGTTAGGAGGCTATATACAATGAGTGCCCTCACTGGCAAGCTAACATGCAGCAAGAAAGCGCCACAGGATTGGTGCGTTGTGGGGGATTTTTCACGAATAAGGCCACACAACTGTGATTTTAGGTGCATCTCCTGGAGATAACCAGGAGAACAACATGGACACATCTAATGGAGTCTAGATCTTGCATCTGTGATCAGTGCCAATCTGTCACTCCCTTAACTTTTCACTCGTAATTCACGGAAGAAATATCTGTTTATCTGTAATATCTTCCTGGCTGGATAAATTGAAGATATTAATTTGTTAGTGGTCACGGCATCTTGAAAGGCATCCTGGACACTTCACATGAGTTTGATAACCTGCATTTCTTGTTTGTATTATTTTACAAATGCCTGAAACTAGTTTTCTCCAGCCTCATAAGTTGCTAACAAGACTGGCAATCAATCTTTTTGAATTTCACAATTTTTTCCTGAACTCTTGAGTATAGTCCTAGTGATGTTCACATTCAGGAGACGGACTCTGTGCAGGTGCTTGAACAGTCCTGTCAGCCTGTGCGCACGGCTGTGCCAAAACAATGGGCTCAAGATTTTAGAAGGGTCTGACTTTCAGTGTCTTCACTTGTAGCACGAGCACTTTCCCCTCACATGAAGGTGTTCAGTGCTGTGATGTTGGTGATGAGGAATCTTTCACCATAAAGGTAAAGTTAATCGTAGCTACTGTTAAACATAGAGGCACTGATAGAGATCTGTAGTTATGTAAGCTGACAAGAACTAGGAGTGACGTGACCTGAAACTTTATTTTTATGTTAACGGCACTAATCAGAAACATCTCTTCACTCAGTGACAGATTGAAAAAAAACAACTTTAAATTACTTACTTTTTATTCTTTGTTCAACGGGTGTCTTTCCACCTCTTTTGTTGCCTCTCCTGAACTTTTGCAGTTCCTTGTAAAAACAGCTCAATCCATGTCACATCCCAGCTGTCCCAATCCTCCTCCTACACACACACACACACACACACACACACACACACACACACACACACACACACACGCACACACACACACACACACCATGAATTGTAAAGACATTTGAAAATAATTTAGATCATCGTATTTTTTCTTCTTTTTCTTTAAAATGCTGTTAAATTCTTGTGCACATTATTTAGACTTTATGACTAATGTTGACAGTTGCCAATGTGAAAATCTAATTCCAGATTAATTTAAAGAAGCTATTTTATAATTATGGAATAAGATTATTTGTATCATTTTATTGTCTAATTAAATGGTCAGTTCTATAACATTCCATAAGACAATCATTTAGGTATACAGAGTGCTTTATTAAATAGAATCCAACATAGAATGCAGTCATATTGTAGATTGAGTGATTCCGTTTGTACATTTATTAAATTTGACAAATAATCATGCTCGACTGTCAGCCTACTAGCAGAATTCTAGCGCTGGCTTATTTGACCTTATGTCAGACCTTTGTAGGCTCTGAATTGTTCTACTTCAGGTTAGGATGCGTCACACTTTTGGCTTCTGCTCATTTGTTTTGCCACTTAGACTGAGCAACTGTCTTACTAAAGTTACACTGCTGCAGTTCCTGCTGGCTGTCCATTCCAAACTTGAAATGAAAATTGCCACACACACACACACACACACACACACACACACACACACACACACCCAAGCACACGGGCTGGACCACTCCACCCAGGTCCCGCCCAGCGGTCCGACCCCATGAGGAGCGCAGACAGCGGATCATGTGACAGCAGCAGCAGCAGCCTCTAAACGACTAAATCGGAGAAGCGCACACACACACAAGACGTGCACACCGAGAGAGGAGTTTCGTAACTTGAGGAAGTTTTGTGGAGCCATCGATCACCGGGCGGCTGTTTTCTCTGAGCCTTGATGTCAGTGACACCGCGGAGAGCCTTTTCAGCGGAGTCGCCTAATTGAGTTTGTCCCTCAGAGGGATCCTGTGCCGTCCAGCAAGGCAGCTGTGAAACCACCGTCTGTCCTGCAGGCTCTGACTGCGTGCCTCTTCTGAGAAGTAAGTCTGAATGTGATGTCCCTGCAGTCAACAGTTACTTCCTATCGGATGCGCGTGTTCTTTAAGAAGTTACATGTGGCTGTATTCGTGTTTTATTGTATTATTACAGTCTTTGGACTCAGTAGTAGTAGGATCCAGTTCTGTGGGATCAGCCGGCTTGTGTGTAGATTTTGTGTTATCTTGATTCATCATTTACCGGCAGTGCCTCTCATTAAACCGTTCACAGTTTGGCTCCTTCCAGCCAAATTGCGCTTTTAAATAGACTTAAATAGGCGTCTGTTTTTTAAATAGCCATTGACATGATAACTAATGGTCTTAACGCCACCTGATAACTTATGTAACCCGACCATAAGTCCACAGCGAGACAAATCTTTTTAAGCTTCCGAGCTCTGTAACAATATGTTGCCATTAATTAACACAGATGTGACTTTGTTTTTTTTTGACAGAACATTTACCATTTAGAGACTTATGAGTGTGGTATTTATTCCTTATTCTGATGTAGTTTTTATTATAATTTGTATAATAATTTAGGATTTAATTAATTAATTAATTAATTAATTAATGTCCCCAGTTTATGTGTTTAAAGGACTGAAAGGGTTGGTGGGGGGGCATCAGAATAAGAATTCCTATAAGCCTGAGTGGACATCTCTGAGTTTCTTCCTATCCAATTTTGAATTTAAGATTTTACTTTTGAAAATTTCGGGACAGTATATAGTTGCCAGGTTTGACTAAATAGTGAAATGATCATTTTGGTCTTTTGAGGCGTTGATCCATGAAGTCTGATGGTGATGCGGAATCGAGCAGTGGCGTGGGAGTGGGAGATAACACACTGCAGGGCTACACAAAGCAGAGATAATGTTTGTGTGTGTGTGTGTGTGACAGTGAGACAGTGAGTGACAGATTCAAACGCTTGGTCACACCTGAGCTTTTCTTTCCGTCCTCTCGTCTCACTGCATCTTTTGCAATCCTCGTCTCTTTCCCTGAGTGTGTGGGTTTCTCCGTCTCTGTCTCTCCCTGTTTCCTGTGCTTTGTTTCAAGGCTGAGGCTTGCGTCACACATTCCACTTGGCATATGAAGCCCTTATCCTGTTTAGAGCCGGAGAAAGAGGGGAGGAGGAGAAAGAAGGGAGGAGAGAGGGATGTGGGGGGTAGATGGGTGGAATGAGGGCAACATCTCTCTCTGCTTCCCTCTGCCTCTTTGTTTAAAGTCCATTCTTTTGTCTCACTCCAGAAACATAAAAGAAACAGATGATTGTTTCTCGCCTGTCTTTCTGTTTTCTTTTTCTAAACAGATTTCTTATTTATTTGTGCAACATTAGAGCAGTACACACTTATGCACAAACACACACCCACACGCCCCAAATACTCCACCCATCCCAACGCCTCCTTTCCTGAATCAACATGCTGATGTTATCTGGTGGAACAAAATGCGCACAACTGTGTGTACACGCACACACACCCACGCACGCAGGCACTCACACGCTGCTCAAAGGGCATGTCCAGGGGAACATTAGGGCTAAACATTAAGCTCTTGGATGCTGAATAGTTGCTGATTCTCCATGAGAAGTTAAGGAAAGAGGACACTCTGCTCCACAGACAGCCATAAACCTAAAATACTACGAGTAGTTACACAACTTAATACGTGCCGGCACACACACACAAATTCACATTTAAGCACGCGCACACAGACACAAGTGTGTGGGTTTGTTGCAGCATTCAAACCGCTGGATTGAGCCACTGTGACTATCTATTGCCCCCCCCCTCGTGTGTGTGAGGTTCATTGAAGTTTTGTCATATTTTGGTCGAAACCCACTTCATTTTCTTCCCCGTTTCTGTCTCTGCCTTGTTGTTTCCACTTCCATTTTGACATAGTTTGGTCACGGCGGCTGTTTTTTTTTTTTTTTTTTTTTGTCCTCACTCCTTCCATTCCCCCCTCCTCTCATTCTTCAGGAGGGGTGGTGCAGTGTGTGGTGGTGGGGAGGGGGTCAGACAGGAAACCGCAGGCCCCCAGCAGCAGCACCCCCCCATTTGGCTTCATTCTCCTCTTCCTCCTTCTCCTCCTCTCCTTTACACCCCCTGACCCATCACGCAGTGTGGAAATAATAACAGTCGGACTGAACTCTCGGGGCTTCCGCTTCTCTCCCTCTTTCTCTTCTCTAGCGGCGCTCTCTCCTTCCCTCTGTCCTCAGTTGTCTGGAAAGCCTCAAAACGCTGCTCTCTTTGACAAGTTCGACTCGGGGTGTGTGCACGTGTGTTTGCCTTTGTCAGTGTTTAACAAATCCGGTGTTAAAATGTGTGTATACACCTTTACGTGTGTGTGTGTGTGTGATAATGGATCCTGTTTCCTCTCCCCTGCTGATGGCCCCCTCTGGCTTCCCCTGAGGTCTGCAGGCCTGCAGCCTCACACTCTTCTGGAGAGGAGCTGAGAGGGGCAATGTGTCAGTACGTGTGTGTATAAGTGTAAAGTAAGTGTATAAACGGAAAGCAAAAAGAAGAGGATAGGGGGCTTAAGCAGGGGCCTTACAGTGAGAAGAGTCAGCAGAGCATATGTTTTTTAGGGGATCCAGGAGCAAGAGGTGAGGTAAGGGGTTGAAATTAGGAAGCTGTTAGGGTTGCAAGCTTTAAAGAATGAGCACATTTGTGTGAGTAACGTGCAACAGAAGAAGTGTGGAGCAATAAAACACTGGAACAGAGCTCCCAAAAATTCAAACTTTGGAATATTAGCTTGCCACCTGGATGAGTTACACTATTAGGATCTTTAATTAGGACTAATTGCAAAGTGTAGATCAAGCTGCTGGGAGTACATGAAGTTCCACACCACAAGCTGTGAAGCAATTTTTGCCTTCTGCGTTGCTTTTGAAGTTGGGCAATTTTGGTTAAAAAGTGACAGTCTTGAGATAAAACAGCACAATACTGACGTGAGGTGAGACTGACAAGAAAAAAAGCGGCTGTAAAGTAAAGAAAAGTCAGAGTCAGAAGCAGGAAACTGTAGACTTCAAGTGTGTGTGTGTGTGTGTGTGTGTGTGTGTGTGTGTCGGCATGTTCTTGGACAGAGCTGTTGTCTGGAGGTTTCTGGTCTCTGGTGATCTCATCATCTCCAGCCTGTTGCCATTAGAGCATGTGTGCGTGTGTGTGTGTGTGTCTGTAATAATTTAGGCCGTTAGTGATTTAGTGTGTGTATTCTGTTGAGCTAGCAGAAACTCAGCGAGTCGGTAGCCAGGGACTCCAAGCCACAATATTTTCCCCTTCAGTCATGTTGTTTTATATCATTCATTGTGAGGGAGAGAAGAAGAAGAAGAAGAGTGCGGGGTGCTGTGTGGCTCAGATAAATACAGTGAGTGGAGACATGAGTGATTGCTGTGGAGCGAGTGAAGAGGGGGTGTAGGAGAAGATCTGGAGGCCGATGGTGGAGAGAGACGGAGACAGAGGGATGTAGGAAGTGTTTGCCGAGTGGGTTGAGTACACAGTAGCTCTACTGACCTAGAAGGACAATATTTGCAGACATGCACAAACACACACACCCAGTGGTGCTCAAGGAGAAAAATACTCAGCAACCGAGGTAAGACTTGTTACTTACCATATATGTGTAACAAACACTGGTTCCTTTACCTCGCCGTCAGGGGGTTGTACCTGGAAATGCTCTGATGAGGAGGAGGTGAAACAGCTGCCTGATTTGAGTTTTTTTGGGAGAGGTTGTTGCCTGCCAGGAGTCTGTCAGAGGAGAAATTCAACTCGAGCTGGACTCATCTCACTCAGCTGATATAACATGAATATTAATTGTTTCCTCTATAAACGCACACACACAAAATTAACAAAAAAAACCCAGCAGATTGCCTCATATTGGCTGAATCCTTTTCGTCTGGGTGGAATATGCTGTTCATCGCAACTGGTTTGAATTTTACGCACACAATAGCCCTTCTCTCTTCACTCATGTGTGTAGAACAGATTAGAAATAGCGTTATCTTTTGTTGCGGCTCTGTGATGCAAAACTCGCCATCGTCGCAAATTGCGCGCAAAATCATAGATGACTGGCTCCGGTGTCTCAGATGACCAAAAATCCATTTCAGCCTCATGCAAGCGGGCCTCGTGAACGACAGGTGAACTCTTATGAGAATCCTGTTTTGAGGAATCAAACCTGAGCTGAGGGCCACTTGCAGTTGTTCAAGTGAAAGATGAAATAAGATAAGCAACATTCCAAAAGCTTTTTCTCATAATCTAAGTGTACCTGAGTGTACAGGCTCATAGAGGTACACACGTGTAACTGTTCAAGTGCCTCCGGCTGATCTCACTCTGAAGTCAAAGGATAATTGCCACTTAGTGTATTCCAGTGTTTCAAGAAGGCTTGCCATCAGTCATTTCTGAGTAAATCTGTAGTATTTTGTTTTTTAAAAATGCTTTTAAATGTGCCACACCTTATTTAATTGCCTTATTAAAGAGTAGTTGAGAAATAGTGATGTTGCCATCCACAGCCAAAAAAAAACAAAAAACAATAAAAAGTTGTTCACACACACACACGTGCAAATAGTGTTTGCTGCAGTTTTCAATACTTCAGAAGCAATTACTTTCCTTGCCTATAGATGGAGCCCAAGTTCAGGACTGCATTTGAAAGCAGAAGCTACCTTTTTAGCTGATAATTGGCAAAAATGAATCAGTTTGTGAACTGACGAAAGATCAACTGCCAGCTATTTGTGCGATCCATTGTTTAAAATAAGAGAGAGAGTCAAATTCTCCCTAAAATTCTCCTTTTATATCATTTTAACCTCATACATGGTAACACTTTAAGTCCCCCTGTTAGATTGTATAAGCAGCACGCAGACCTCCATCGCACAGTTTACATCACACTGTGTGATGTTTTTTGAAGCAGCTTTAAGGACATTTTAACTTCATGAATGTGAATTTCTTAATTGCTATTTCAGTTAAAGTCACAAGACACAGGAGGAATTATAGTTCTTACCAAACACATTAATAAAGCACTTAAATATGCACTGCTATTAGTTGTAAAATGTTTATTAAACATATTAAAGTTGAGTAGTGGACTTAAATTAATGTTTTGCCTGAAATCTGGTAGATTTGGACTGTTGGTGGTCCGACAGAAGAATCTTTGCTGAACAACTTTTTGCTTTTTGTGTGCGCGCGCGCGTGCGTGTGTGCGTGTGTGTGTGTGTGTGTGTGTGTGAAAATAAGAGCAGAGTGTGCATGCAAGTTGGGAACTCGCAACAAAAGATTGTTTTTCACACATGAAACAGGCTTTAGGACATTTAGAATTTCTTGTTTTTGTACGGAAAGTACCTGTAAACTGCTTCCTTTGACCTTTTCCTGTCTCAGGATCTGTTTGTGCTTCATACTTGCTCATTTTGTCAGCTCCGTGTATGATTCGCAGTCACAATAGGACAATCACTTGACCTCTTGTTGAACTGCAATACAATTCAAACCCGGATTAGAAAACACACCATCTTGAACGCGCCACACACAGACACGCGAAGTTCCCACCTGACCGAAGACTCTTTGTTTCTTTGGTGCCTGGCAAAGGGTGAGGCTTCAGCCGTCACGTTCACACCCTTCCTGCCCCAGCCAGTGAGCATCCTGCTCTCCAATTGGCCTGCTCTCCATCTGGACCCTGTGTGTGTCTGCATTCCCGTATGTGAGCGAGAGGGCGTGATGGCTTGTGCTCTTGTGCATTTGTTAATAATTAAAGGCTAACTTTTCTCCAGACTGTGGACTTTAATCAGGTCACACACAAACACAGACTCCCTCAGTTAATGTTGCTGTAATGCTCCAGTGAACAAACACACACACAACGCACGCACACAAACACACACAATGACACTCATAAAAGCTCTCACTTAGGCACAGGCAGTCAACCCACCTGGCCATTCAAAGCCAAGGTAACTGGAAATACCTTTGAAACCTCACACCCTTTTATCCAAATACTTGACAGGTCTCAGTGGGTGGTAAGTGTGTGTGGCTGCATGCTTGAGATGTGATGTGTCTTGCCGATGAAACTGTGAACTTTCCAGGCACATCATCACTGGAACTAGAAGTAGACTCAAAAAATGATGCATCATTTTGTCAAGTATTTTCTAATAGTGTCAATAACTGTCCAACAGAAATGTATATGTTACATATCCAGGTATCCAAAACCATTTCTATATGTAAACACGGTGCACAGATAGGCAGTACATACTGTGAAGAACTCTCACTAAAATAAGCTAACCTTATGTTTGCAAAATTACTATGAGGATCGAGGAGACAGGGGAGTAAAGCTGCCTTAAGAAGACAGTCATGACAGCAAAAAAAACAGTGTTTGGATGTGACACATTTTACGTAATGAACAACGATACGGTAGTTTGTCAGTTTTAAACAAAGCAGCTTTCTTACTATAACGACAACAAATCTGCCGAGTTACGTGCTGGCTTACCTCAAAAGTAAGGCAGCGGAGGCAACACTGTTTCATGTTCGTGTAGGAGAGCTGCACATTACATGTTTATTCTTATTCTTTAATTCGTTCAAAATTGAGTTTTGGAAGAAAAAAAGATTCAGCTCTACTAGGACTATAAATCACACCTTTCCCACCTTTGGAGCCCTAGAGAGAAGCAGTGTGCTGTTGAGGCTTCTGGTTGTGCTATTCAGAAGGCAATAAGAAAAGAAAGAAAGAAAAAAAGACAAAGATCAGAGTAAAGCCTGAGAAAACTCTTCCACCGTTATCAGATGTTTCTCTTCTGTGCTGGCCTCATTAATCATCTTATGACCCTCTCAGATTTATCTTGTGACCTGCTGTAGGGCCACAATCCCAAAGTTGAGAAACACTTGACTGTAACAGGGGTTCATTATCTACAGAACTACTTGTTTTTCTTTAATTGCTTCATGTATATTTAGCAGATAATACTTGTATAGTATTTCTACAATGTTGTAATGGCTCTTTTATTAAAAGCCGGGGTGCAGTATTTTACATAAATGAAAGCGTGCTTCCTCCAAGCCCTCAAAACAAGTTTACACTGTGCTGATAAAGCCTATCAGAAACAGGGACATGCATCTGCATTTTGCAATATACTGGATATACTGGCTGTGGTGACATTTCCACACTGGCGCGTGGGGATTTGAATATGCAGAAGCTGAAGGGGGAAGGAACCGTAGAGACTGAGACATGGCAGGCCACAATACGGAGGAGTGTGGTGGAGGCTGTGGCAAAGAAAACCCTATCGCAAACACAGATTACTGTTGGTGTTTCTATTACTCTTCTAACGTGTGCTGACTGACTTAACAGTGTGAGCTGAATCTTGTGTTGTGTAGTACATGTGTGTGCTGATGCCTGTGTCTTTGTTTGTTTATCTAGGAGCCTGGCCTATGCAGCCATGCTGATGTATGATTATCCGCTGAAAACAGATATGGAGACGGTAAGGCATGTGCACTTACGACTTTGTTTTTGTGTGCTCCCAACATGCCTGAACATGTTTGTGATGCCCCCCCCCCCGCGACATACATGCACACACAGATAAAAACAGCTTCTGTTACGTGTCTAGACAGACTGCTTCCCACATTCCTACTCTTCCTGGACAAACAGGCTGCTGTACAGTGGACATTTGCATACAATGGCTGCATACACTGCCAGGCAGCAGGCTAATGAACGGACACACTATGTACTCTGAAACATAACGGTTACCTGCTCCTAAACGGAGTGTTTATATGTTTTTGGCTGGCTGTAGTTGTTTGTGTGGCAGAAACATGTTTTGATGTATTCAAGGCAGAACGGAAATGTCTAACTCTCTGCTCTTTTGTCTCCCCTCGCTGCTTCCGTTTTCTGCATCCTCTCTTTCTACTTCTCACAGTCATTCCACTCTTCCTTAATGAGAACCCATACGGAGCCATACGGAGTGATCTTCCCCCATCCTGCTCCCCTCTACCAAATGCACATGCAAGCCTTCCCCCAGTCTCACACCCCCAGCAACCCCACACAGACCCAGATGGAGCCAGTGGACCTCTCAGTCAACAGGCGGTCCTCGTCCTCCTCTTGTTCCATTTCTTCCTCCTCCCCTTCTAGCTCCCCATCATCCCCCTACAGTTCTACTCCCCACGCGTCCCCCCGCTCCCCGCTTTCACGCTCTCAGCTGCACTCCTCGCCCGCCCACGCCCTCTCGCCGCCCACTTACACCCTGATCCGCCCAGGCTCAGGAGTCATGGTGTCTCCAGTCATGGTGCCTCTACTCTACCAGCCGCCTCTACACCTGCACCAGCAGATAATAGTGGAAACCCCTGTCGCCAGTAAGGACAACCATCATCAAAGCAGAGAGCCCAAACCAAGTGAGACATGTTTACAGAATTGGTTTATACACTTAAAGAGGAATACAATATGTTGTGCTATTTTTTTGGTGCAAGTAAAGGAATTGCAAAGTTAGGGAGTTATTTTGCTACCACAGAAGACACCGCTGTATGTAATCCAGGCCTTTCTCCGATATTTATCTACATCACCATGGAACATCACATTTGAATAATGCTTGCCTAGTAGTGCAATCGCACCAAACAAAGAATAAAAGGCTTCTGCATTTTTCGCCAATCAGTTGACCAGTCAAAGTTAACTGGGCCGTTTGGGGAAGGGAGCCTTAAAGAGAAAGGAACAAGTTGACAAAAGCGATGTGGAATGTGATACAAACATTAAAGAGTGTTAACGCCCTCTATCAGACCCATAACATACAATTATGAACTTTTAAACTGGTATGGAATGGGCTCTTTGAAGTATAAGTTGAGCTTAATAAACATGGCATCAGAAACACATTTATCTGTTATAGGTCACAAAGGATCGCGCAGGTCTCGGAGACGGACTCCCTTGAAAACTTATATGACTACCGTGTTTTTTCAGTGTGCAGTGGCCATTCTTTGAGGAACTTTTCAAATAAACCCCCCCCCAAAAAAAAATTACAATTATTAACGTTCAGAACTTACAAATGTGGACTGCTCCAAAATGGTAGCGCCAAAAGAAATCACAAAGGCTATATTGTGGATGTAAAAGCGTTGAAGATAAATCCTTTATTGTCTTACATTTTCTCAGTTCATTCCACGAAGTCCCTTGAGCTGCGAGGTGATGCCCACGACCTGCACAAGTCTATCAAAATAGAAACTCCCTCTGAACTCCCTCATGACCTCAACGGCAGCCACGAGGTGAAATCATCAGTCATCATGATACCACAGGAGTACGAGTGAGTAACACACCGAAACACACAAAAAAGTCAAGTTTTGAGAGAAACGCCAAAAGTTTCACAAGTTTCATAGTGTGCTGCAGTGCTTCCCCTTTAACTGAATATGGACGTATTGGTCAGACTCAGTTTCAGCTGTTTCCCTGTCGAAGACTTTTTTTTTTTAAGGCAGGTGCAGTTCCAGAAGTAGGGCTGGGTCTCGTTTTTTAAGTTTCTAGAGACAGGGACTGACATAGCAGTTGTGCTACAAACAATAGATCAATGTAGTTTTTACATGTTGGTACTGCTCTGTGGAATAAGATAAGTAAATAAATTAATCAAATCCTAAACATCAACAATGCTTATCTTGTCTAATTCTGTTCAAACAGTTGTAGTCGGGTTATCTGGGGAAGAGACCAGCTTCTTTCTTCTTGTTTTATTTGTATCTCAACCCAAATCAACATTGATGCAATAAGTATGGTCAAAGAGCAGATCTGATCTCCAGGACACTCACGCTAACGCACTGTAATTCTGATGCCTCTGACTTGAGCCTTGAAATGAAGTTCTGTTGCCACAGCCGAACTGGCACTATTACCTCTCAGTCTTGTTGAAATGATGATTGGCCATTTTGCAAGTCACCTGAGAAGTGGGTTGGCATTTATTTTCCAGTGTTGAATATGTCGTCTTGTTGTGTGCTCAGGAAGTGAGGATCACAGATTCCCTGTTAGCTCTTGCAGTATGCTGCCAAATAAATTCAGAAAGTGTCCAAAACGCATTGACATTTGTTCACATATTGGTGTTTTTCCTGTTAGAAAAGGAAAAACACCCTCAGGATAGAGCACATAACACAGCATATGCTGTGCATACTGTACGCAATGTGTGTCAGTCTGTCGCTCCTCTGTGATGTCTTTTATTCTCTCGTTTTCTTTCCCCACCCACCTGCCGTGCCTCTAAGTTGAAGCTTTGCTCGCATTCACATAGACCTCGAGGAAATGCTGCAAGTTCAAGTTAGCCATCATGATCCTTCCACCTTTTGCTTTCTCCTCCTCGCTTTGTGGCTTCCTCTGCTGTCCAACTTTTTCTCTTCAACTCCCCTCTTCCTCCCTTCCTCCTCCTCCCCTTCTCTGGCGTCTTCTCTGTTTTGTGCACAAGTGTTTCATCTTCTGCAAAATAAAGGCTTTTCCTCTGAAAAATAATTGCAGGTTGGTTCCACACGTAATAGTCATGCTCTGGCAGTTGGTTCTCACCTGTTTATGTGCGTGTGCAAGAGTCCAACCCCATCCTTTTTTCTGTTGTTTCACGGGTGAATGCCTTCACAAGTCACTCTTGTCACTGTGCCAACAGGGAAATAAGAGGGGACCCTTAAGAAAAAACAAGTGGGCGGGACTTTATCTGTCAGCACCTCTTCTCTCAAAACACACGTATGTTGTATGTTGCACATTGTAACCAAACACTGAACAGGACAGGGGTGCCGTGTGTTTGATAATGATGGGTTGGCCGGCATATATTTAAGTGTTTGTGTTGCAGGGGAATTTCTGCACATCCCTTAATGTGGAATTGATTCAAATTTCAACACTTGACACCTGCTCTCAACTGCCACTTAGACTCAAACACACACGCACACACTGGATATGATCAAAGAAAAACACCACTTTTTCACTTTTTTCTTATTAAATGCACCATCTCTACTGTCTGTACACTCTTTTCTGACATCATTTGGTGGACGTGAACATCATATTTCACACAGAGCAGCTTAATTTAGACACATAAAGCCTTCGGGCACACACCACTGCACAGAAATGACACAGGTGACAGGACAAAGCAAAGGCGTGGCTGACTGGAAAAAGGCGGGAGGAGTTTTTCAACTTCCTGACTGGCAGAAGTTGTTATTGCACAGAAGAGTAGCTTCCAGCCAAATTAAACTTGTTTTATATTTCAACAGAGTGAAAGAGAGATTTGGCGCCCTCTGGTGGCCACACCAGATAAGCAACATGAATTGATCTGTTTTTCCTTTCTGTGTCTATCTTAGGTGTAACAACCCATCTGTAATAGTTCGCACAGGCTCAAGGCATCCTCTCCCCCCCGACTCTCCAGACTCTCTGAAGAAGCGGCGAATTCACCGCTGTGACTTCTCTGGCTGCAACAAAGTCTACACCAAAAGCTCCCACCTGAAAGCACATCGCAGGACGCACACTGGTGAGAGAGGCCTCACTCAAAGAGGAGCCTATGTTTTTCATCAACATTTCCATCTTCTTTTACCAACCAGTCTTATTTCCTCTTTGTGCAGGGGAGAAGCCCTACAAGTGCAACTGGGAAGGCTGCACGTGGAAGTTTGCTCGCTCAGACGAACTGACGAGACACTACCGCAAGCACACGGGTCATAAGCCGTTCGAGTGTCCCGACTGTGAGCGCAGCTTCTCCCGCTCTGACCACCTGGCTTTGCACAAGAAACGCCACCTCCTAGTGTGAGACCCGCCATCGGGCAACTTGAAAGAAACTCTTTGCTGGGTTGATCGTTGGACTGTACCACCTTGACTTGATGCTGTTAGAATAGCTGGTCTTACACCATGGACTCTTAACTGGGAGTGGGGAAATGTTCCTCAGGGTGCACGTTTTTACCCTTTCACCTCACTGTCCTGAGTAGGAGCTGGTGTCATCTTGCCGCTCTCTGCTCAACTCAATTTGAAATTGCAAAAGAAATGTGGTCTCTGTATCAGATTTCGGATCAGCTGTGGAAGGTCCAAATACTTTGTAAAGATCGGCTGCAGCGTCCCAGCTGGTCTGAGAGCAGCACCCATCAGATCTCACGTCTTTCCACGCGTTTGAGCAGAAAGTCCACACACCCTTACATATGCATGTTATTTACTAGCTCGGCCAATAAAATGTGAAACTTTCCAGAATGTATCATATCACACCACCTGTGCATTGTGTCATACATTCTTCAGCTTTAGTTTTCTTCATCAGTGCCGCAAGCTGTGACATAACGCTAACGCTAACTCCTCCTTCATGGGCTGCCACGTCAAAACACCACACACCTCATCTGCCTCTAGAAGCTTACACCATGAAGGGATGACAGGTAGCTAATGCTTGCTTTCTTTCAGACGTACATACACAGCAGAACACGTGCACTTATTAAAAGCAGCTCAGCCTTGGTCTTGTGTGCTTTCGGGGTGTAGAAAAAAGGGGACTGTGGGTCTCGTTCATTGTCAGAGTGAAGTGTTTATCAATGTTTTCATACAGAAATGTGAAAGTTGCTGCACAGGGGCATTAATCTGTGAGTGAGGAAAACGCACCACTCAGTTGGTTAAAGGGTAGAAAAAAATATATATTATCTTATGTTATATAACAGTTTTATATATATATATATATGAACTCTTTTGGTTTGTGATGTGGCACCGTTTATCATATGACACTTTTATATCGAAAAAGAATGCAAAACAGGGAAATTTGCTCTTAAACTTCTGCATTTTAGGAGCGATTGTGTTGTGTTCAGAACTTCAGGCCCACCTTGCAGAACATGTGTTTTGAAAGTAAAATTCAATATTCTTCTAGGATTCTGATCATAGGTCAACGCAGTAGCAAATGTTCTGCTGCCAAATGCAACCGTGATCTTAGAGCACACTTTTTTTACACCACCTGGGGAGCAAAATAGTTTGTACATCTCCAAATGGGCACTTTATCTATCTATATATACATATATATATATATATATATATTTATATATATATATATATATATATACATCAAGAGTATACTGAATATCATTCAGAAAGCCAAACATTTTAAATCACATCCTTTTTTTCTGCTCATAGATATACTGGTCAAGATGATCAGAAACCTTCAGCAGGTGTCCTGGTTTGTCATTATCCATGTATTTTCGCCCGTTTTTCCACATGTGAACACACATACCGAATGTAGCAGTTCAACTGATCTGCATTTGCCCCTCGATACACTTTGCAGTTTTGCTTGTATATGTTTTTGTATCTCTGCACAAGCAAGTTGTTATATATTACAAATGATTATTAACCTGAAATGGCAATAAAAGGTTTTTATTAAGCATGATTTTGATACTCTATTAAACATTTCTTCAGTTTGTGTCTTTAATAAATCATATCTTTTTTTTAATCTTAAACGTTGGCTATTCAAAGGGATCGTGTTAAGCTGTGAAGATATAACTGTACAGGTCTATCATTGTATTTTTAAACCGAATATTCCTGCCACTCAATAAACTTATTGGTAATATTTGCAGAATGGATTGTTGTGTGGAAAATTTTGTGTCTTCTTGGAGTTGTTATTACATCATTGTATGGGTAATTAGTAGTTATGTTATAATTATACTGTCCTAGTCATACATCTATGATCTTGGCATACTTCACTGATTTGATACACACACACAAAGACACACAAACTTCCCAATGAGTTTTGAAATGACATGGATGCAGGTTTTAGCCTTGTTTTTACATCGTAAAGATGTCAGCTGACCACATATTTTTGTTGCTACTTTGCTTTATTGTACAAATACAAGAGATTTTTGAAGTTACGCAAAATGAGGGCTCGTCCGGGATTTGAACCCGGGACCTCTCGCACCCTAAGCGAGAATCATACCCCTAGACCAACGAGCCGCGGCAGCGAAAATCAAAACTTATACATTTTACTGAAATAATAGAATATTTTAAAGGGTGTTTATTTATTTCGAGTGACAACAAGAATATGGTTTTAAATTTAAACGCCAATATTTGTAATTTAGATGCTTCCCTCCTGCCCACTTGCCATTTTATTTGATCGTTTTATGGTTGTTAGCCTAATTTACGTTGTTGTTTCTCCCTTGCAAAACAGGATACCACATCAAAGGTCAAACTGCCCTGTCAGCGAGTGGAACTTTATTCTTAATATAGAGTATAATGTCTTAACAATTAGACCTTTCCGTTTAATTTTGCAACCGCCGTCGTGTCCTCATTGTTAGCTTAAGTTTTAAAACACAAACGGCTTATTTTACAAGCTGCTGCTTCCGGGGTAGTGAACCATCTTGACGGCTCTTACTCTTTGGCGCTGTCAGTGACCGGCCTGCCGACGTGGCGGGGCGGAAGAGGAGCCACCGGCTGGCACCAAACGGGTGAGCTGCACTGTCACTTTCTGTAAAACATAACTGTCTTTTCAGCTTTACGAATTTCCTTTGGCAGTATGAACTGAAGTAGGAAAACGCGCATCTAAAAAAATAGGTCTTACGAGTGAAATAATCAACTGAACTGCTGAAGTGTGTACTCGTTAAAATGAAAATAACTTGCTTTGGGGTTGACATAAAGTTTAACAAAAGTGTTGCCACTAGTTTGCCTGACATCCTCTAAGTCGTCGTGCTGCGGTAATGTTTAAAAAAAAATATGTCAAAAGAAACAGAAGTGTATTTGATAAACGTTTATATTGATAACGGCTTTAATGTGAGTAATTGTAGCGGTTTAGGAACCGCTTTAGTGTGAAATGCAGTCGCGTTTTTTCGACATTTCAGGGCATTTTATTCTTTCAGTGCAACAATTGTAAGTCGTGTCGTCTTTGCTAGTCATCATTAATGTTGATTGTTTTGAAGTTATTTTCTTGGTTCGATGGCTCTCGAAGGGATTTGTTTTGGTGTAAAATCAATAGCCAAGCAGTCTTTTTTTTTAACCATAATTTTTCTCCTGTTTATTGAAAATACAGGTGTAATTTTTTTTAATAACTTTTAGCTGGCAGCAAAACAAACTTTGGATGAAAACACTGGGTGAAAATCATGTGGAATGCATGTACACCATCTGGCCACAAGATGGCGCAACTGTTACTGAAATGCCTTCCACTGCAGCGGTAGAGTACAAATCCATATTTCTGGACTTTGAGTCTGAATTTGATATAAGATGCAAAGGTCTTAGCAGGTATTTTAGAGTTTTGCGTTTTGGACATTATTAGTTCATCAGGCTTTGTCTTCGATAAGTATAAGGTGTTTTATTATTGTTTACGTTTTGATATTTTAATTGGATGCTAAAGACATTCACAAAGAGATTTTTTTTTTTTTAAAAAGAAGCACAGATTGGTGTTTACTCCGCTTACAAAGATTTGTGCTTTTACAGATCACCATGTCCCAGGCTGCTCCCTCTGCTGCAGAGCCCTGCACAGACACCACGCCTCCATCTGAGGAGCCACTCCACGCCGACCCCGGCCCCTGTCAGGATGTCCCATCTGCCCTCGCAACCACGTCGGCCCCGCTGGAGCCTCCTCTGGTCCCTGAGAGTTTCGACCTTCCACAGTCCAATGAGGAGACGGCAGTAGAGGACACCAGCGCAGAGGACAAAGACGACACAGCCGAGGGCCATCCCGAGCCGGCCGCTGAGGGCCAGGTGATTGAATGTGACCAACCAGTGAGCCTGGAGCCAGATGCACAGAATGCGGAGGAGGATGTGGAGGTTTGCGGCTTAAGTTTCTGCCCCATAATGCAAAGGGACAATCCTTTTAAATGTGACGGGTTTTGTTTGTGAATAAACAGCTCAATGCAGAATCAATATTTTACATTTCCTAAATTTACCAGTTTGATTATTTTCCATCAAAAAATGCCCAAAACAAGTAGTTCCACTTTTCTCACTTGTGCATATTTGCAACCTTTGTTTTTGTTAGTTGAGAGTTCAGTGAAGTGATTAATGGAATCTGTATTGAAATTAACAAACGAGTATAACAAATACCTGGCGATTCAGAAGATTTTGATGGTTAGTTTTCTTTTTGCATTTGAACATCATTTGCACGAAGCAAACGTGCATGCCAAACTTGTGTTTTCTAACTAATATGTCACTCCAGCAGAAAGAAAAAGCCTGGGGAGGTTGGAGTTCATGGGGAAAATCTCTTCTGAGCAGCGCCACCTCCTCAGTTGGTACGTCCTGTGTGGTGACATCCCGCTGCTCATTTTCTATTCCCTCATTCAGTTTCTTTCTTTCCTCTCATTTCTGTGGCTTCCAGAAACTGACAGTTCAACAGTTTCACAGAAATTTGTAACCAGTCAGGGTTAGAGTTTCTCTTGTAAACACGAGTGAAGATTCATTCTTAAAGGGTGGATTTACTCATTCTTAACCTTGTTGTGCTAAACAGAACAAGCACACCTTTAACATCATATTCAACTACCGTGTCTCGCACTCTGCCTTCATGCTTGTTCATTTGGAGCAACTTTACACTTTTTTTTCTTTTCTTTTTTTTCTATCTTATGTGTATGTGTTATGTTTAACAGAGCATAATCTCTCCCGAACGCACAATCCCTTATCGTGGCTGTAATCTTTAACTTTGCATCTGTGTGCAGGGCAGAGCATCACCTCCGTTAAGGTGAAGGCAGGAGAGGCTCTCCGTCTCCACAGTATCTCAGTGGGAGAGGAGGCACAAGAAGAGGAGGAGGGAGCAGAGGAGAAGCGAGAGGGAGGAGGTGAAGGTGAAGGTGAAGATGCCGACCTGTCCAGCTTGGGTGAAGCGTCATCTTCACATGCTGCTGCTGCAGCAGCACCAAGCAGAGGGATGTTCTCAACAATCTCACACGCTGTGCAGAACACTGTGAGCAAACGCACACACACAAACTACAAAGCCTTCAGTAACATTTATGAATTCACTTTTGTGAAATAATTCAGCACAACCTCTGATTATTGTGTGCTGCTGTGACGCCACACACCACAATGAACTGCTGTAAGACCATAAATCCAAAAGTAAAATGCATGCTATGACTAGGAACATTTATTTCTGTGTTTTCAAATGTCCAGAATAGTACAGATGCTTCATGTGACACCAAACTGAACTGCAGTTTTTAAATGTGAAGCCATCCATAAATCTGTTACAGACATATATCAATGAAATCATGAAATGAGAACAAAGTGTATTACTATACCTAATATGTGATTAATATTAGATTTTTCTTATTTCTCCTTTTTTCTTCTTCTTTCCTGTCGAGTTATCGGTTGCTTGAAGAATGGATAAAAGTTTCCTGTCGATATTTGTTTGTCCACTCTCTGACGAAAGTCCAAATTTATCAAGTAAACAGTGAAATTTCTAGATTTCAAACACTTTCAAGTAAAAATTTTGAATCGTTTCCTTTGAAAACTTTTGAACTTTTGACTGTGTCTTGGTCGCTTTTGCAGTATATTTGACAACTTCACCAGTAAAGACTTAGACTTTATTCTGATTTCCATTTCTTTTTATGATTCCTCCGTCGTCCTTACTTTCTATAAACCTGTTGGACTGAGTGAGCCTCCATAATTTGCCTCTCTCTGCCTCAAAGGGTAAGTCAGTGATCAGTGGAGGTCTAGATGCTTTGGAGTTCATTGGAAAGAAGACCATGACTGTGCTTGCTGAAAGTGACCCGGGCTTCAAAAAGACCAAGACCCTGATGCAGAAGACGGCTTCACTGAGTCAGGCATGCAGATGTGCATTCACATACACTCCCACCAATGTGTCTCCTATCTGACCAAAACTTAGTGGAAGTCTGCAGCTTGTAATTTCTCTGCTTCTGACCGCTTGGTGCTGATGTTGTACTATATTTTTTAGATGCTAAAGGAAGCCAAGGAGATAGAGCGGGCACGTCTGAGTAACCAGCCAATCAACGCACCCACAGCTCACTACGGCATTCTTTTTGATGACTACCAGGGCCTGTCGCACCTCGAGGCCCTGGAGATCTTGTCCAATGAGAGTGAAGCAAAGGTAACAGCGCAAGACTCTGGAACATACAGGATTTTTCATTGAGACAGTGTGTTTGTATACAGTGTGCACATATGACCACGTGTCCACTCTTAGGTCCAAGCCTTCCTCTCCTCCCTGGCGGAAGAAGAGCAGGAGGAGGTGAAGAAGGAGCTGATTTTCATCAAAGAGATTTTCATCAAACAGCACGAAGAAGAAGAGGAGGAAGGAGAGGAAGACGGAGGACAGACGAAGGATAATGGTGATCTAAGTTCCCAAATACACTGTCCTATCCCCTTATGTGAGTGACCCGGACCAGCTGGACGTGTAGGCTGTCCCCGAGCACTGACCCAGGATCAGGTGGCCTGTGGCAGACTCTGACTTGGCGGCACATGCTGAGAGTAGAGTCGCATGGATCTGAGCTTGGGTTTTAACTTGTTTTCGGGTTTGTTTTGGGGGGCAGATGATGAATAGTTTGTTTTTGCTCAGGTGTAACAAACCTCTGACTGATGATGACATTTTTCAGCCTGCCTTTACTGTTTGGGGGCCTTATCAGGCCTTAGGAATGTTTAGACCCATGTAGTTGAAATAGCAGAAATCTATTGTTGATATTGTTATTGAAAAAAATCCTCCCCATACTTTTACAGTAATAGTCTCTCCTAAACCTGGCGTATTGGAAAACCCCGCCCTAATATCATATTGTGATTACACCAATCTGCCGCAGCATCAAACCTACTGACGGGTAAAGAAACTATTCATTTCATCACATGGCAATACTGTGCTTGAAACCTTGGGTTCTAGCATTCATTGACACATACCACCCACCTACGGTAAATAAACAAGCAGCTTCCTGTGGCGGTGGGACTCCCTGACAGCGTCTGCCTCCTCTAGCAGACATAGACAATGTCAGATATATGGCAGGTTTAATATTGTGGCTGATCAGTATATTGAGAAGCATGACAAAATGGTAAATATCTCAACCACTGTTTGTGCTGGTAAGAGATTGATCAAACAATGCCGTAGCGAAGCATTGTGGTCTCTTGTCAGTACCCCCCCCCCCCCCCCCCCCAGATTTAATTTGTTTTCTCTGAAATTGTCTGGTTCTGTACAAAGGTTTCAGTGGAGTGTTGTAATTTGTCCAGTTTTCAGCAATATTCACCATTTCTGTTGCTCCAGTAAAACGTTTATTAAAAAAAAAAAACAGGCCCAATTCACAGCATGGTCAGTCATGTCCTAGAACACAACAACTGCTTCGCCCCCATCAGTTTTATACCGTAATGTTTCCATCTGAACTAAAAGTTTAGTTTTAATCACAATATTAACGATGACATCATGCTGTCTGTGACATGATTTCACAATGTAAGCATCAAACAGATGTTCAAAATCTCCAAAGTGTTCTATCTTTCATCATTTTCTTGTGTTGGAGTTAGAAAATCCAGCCTCTCACAAACATGACAGATTTGTTTCTGTTTTCTGAAGTACAAGTATACACTGATTATTCTTTCTTTTTGCAAAAGCCCCGAACGGCTCAAAATCCTTCTTGAAATCAGCATTGAAGAGTAGCATGTTCCTCATCATCCGTATTGGTTAGAGGAAAGATTTCTGCCACAGAGAAACTGTGTCAAAATGGTGGAAACTTTCAGTTTCATCGTATCTCACCAGCCTCACGTCACTCTTTAAGTTTTAAAGGTATAACGTGTGACCTTCAGGCAACGTCACAGCTGTGCACAGTTCAGAGCAGACACCTGAAGGGGTTGAACAGGGTGCCTGATCCGGTGTCGGTGCTCAGGGGCCACTGATACAACAGAAACAGATCAATCAGATCGAGACGCTGAATCTGCATGTGTGTTGAACGTGTTCAGCTTCTGAATATAATGTTGATGCAAATGGTGGGATTAATTTGGCACGCAAACAAGAATATTGTCATTATGATCTCAGCATGGGGGAAATGGAACATTTACTCACCGCTGGTGTGAAGCTGCATGTAACGTGTAGGCGCCGGAACATGTGCTGTGGAAATTTCTGTCCGCTGACGTGACAGGGCTGTTTGTGTTTGTATTTTCTTCTCTCAGCTGCGGACGGTGAGGAGTTCGTAAGTGTTCTTACCGAGCTGCTGTTTGAGCTTCATGTTGCTGCAACACCAGACAAACTCAACAAGGTGATACACGCACACATATAGTGAACACATTTACTTGACTAACAAAAAAACAAACCCAAACGACTTCAGTGATTATGTAAGAATTTCACAGTGCATGTAAATATCGTACAAACTCAAAGCTCTCATTGTTGTACAAACACATCCAGATAATGAAGATGTTCAAATCTCTCTCTCTCTCTGTCTGCATATGCTCCAAAGCATCTTTTTCTTAAAACAGGAAAGAATAAGTGCATATTATAAGAACTGAACTCCAAAGAAAGCTCCTCTCATGCACATTTTTTATTTATTTTTTGTCCAACAACGACAAGCAGCAGAAATGATCAGAAATCAGTGCATCAAGACAATGTGACATTAAGACGATTTAACCATTTCCAGACTGTCACTCTGCTCTAATAAAATCCGGATTTTATAACTGCAGCGTCATCAGCTGAATACAGAATGCTCAAAGTACGTTTATCTCGCACAAAGATAGTTAGAAGTGGCAGATTGTCTGGAGTGCTTCCTCACACAGTCCACAGAGTAGTGGTGTCAGAAATACTTCAGTCAATAAGTCCTTGTGCATGTATACCTGGACAAAGGAGAGTGGTCGAGTTAACCGTCGCTCAGCTCAGCTCAGCTCAGCTCAGCTCAGCTCAGCTCAGCTGTGTCTTTCAGGAAGACCTATTGAATGTTTGGGATAATTAGTAAAAAAAATATAAAGAAAAGGTCTATACTTCATAAAGTAGAGGAGTGTACAGCAAAACATCAACGCAACGCAACGCACCATCAACATGGTATCAGACAGACAAGAAACTGCAAAAAAAATGTATTAAGTAAAAAATGCGATGTGTATATTTCCTCCTTTGATGTGGACATACCACAATATTTTCATTGATTGGAACAAGAAAGCCAGGAATTGAAATTCCTCACTCTGCAGTTTCCAATCACTTGCATTTTAATCAGTTTCTCAACCTGATATGAACAAAGGTGTGCCTGATCAACTTAAAGCTGTTCACTGAAATTTGTATTTTTAGCCTCTGATGAAACTAGCAACATGAAATAAAAATGATTTCAGAGGTTAAACTCTCTGCCTTTGTTGTAAACCCCCAACTTCCCCCTCAGGTTTATTGCTGTTCTGTATTATGTGTGAGTCACTTCAGGCTTAAAATGCCAAAACACACACGTGTCCCATCAGGTCATAAAAAATTGAGCCTTTGGAAAGGAAAGCAACTTCCGCTGCTCTTTTACACAACGGCTGAACTTCTCAGAACAACTCCTCTAATGCTGTAGATACTTAAGATAACCAGGGTGTCATCCTATTCAACAGAAATTTAGGAAAATACTGACTTGAGTTAGACTAAGTCCATTAATCCATTAAAGTTGCTCGACAGAAGTAATTACAGCCTTCAATCTCAAGGTCATTTCAGGAATACACACATCATAACTAATAAACGTTGGCAGAATATCTTCTTTTTGCATATTTGTGAAACGCTGTCCACAAATCAACAGAAATGTGCACATACACACAGCTACAGCCTTGTTAATATCCTGCTTCAGTCTTGAGGTAATATAAAAGTTATCTCCTTTGAAGATCCTCAGCATAATCAAATTCACATTTACAGAACCAGCATTAGCATAGAATCATGTATATGCATCTTATTAGCATACATCAGGATGGTGATCTCTCACCATGCATAGCTGATGGGTGGTTAATTATGCATCTTCAGGCTAGAATGAGGGCCCATGATTGGGTGAACAAGGTGGAGCAGCCTGTCACTACGGAGACGGTTGGCAGGGAAACGCAGGACAAGCCAGAACAGGCCTCACCTGAAGAGAGCCGAGAGGAGGAGAAGAAGAAAGATGGCGAGGAGCATCAGGAGAGGAGTGAGGGGCAGGAGATGAAGGGAGGAGAGGAGGACGAGGAGGTAAAAGAGAACGACCCAAGATCTGCAGAGGTGAGGTCAACTCAACATTTTGATTTGGATTTCAGCCACTTCCCCTCCATCTGGTTTGATTTTATGTACATGTGCTTGTTTGTGTGCACATCTTCATCTCACCCTCTGCAGGCAGTCTACCTGTCATCAGTCAGCAGTCTGGCAGAGGTGACGGCTCGCAGCATCGAGCAGCTCCACAAGGTGGCAGAGCTCATCCTTCATGGTCAGGAGCTGGAAAAACCAGCCAGAGACCAGGCCCAAATCCTCACCAGGTCTGTGTGTGTGTGTCAGAGTGAGTGTGCACGACTCATTTTGCTTTAGAATAATGGCCAGATAATGAAAAAAAAATAATGTTCTTTACATTGCAGGTTGACATGTGCCATGTGTAAGGAGGTGGATTGTTTGGCCAAAAGGTTCTCTGACACACTGCTTCTAGTTGGGGTATGTGAGAGTTTTTTGTTTTTTTTAAAAAAATGAGAGAAAAGACCAAAACCAACAAAAGAAACTGTCTTTGTTGATCCGTCTTACAATAGCTTGCAGCTTTCTGACCTGTCTGCAGATCTTAACCTCAAACCTAAATTAGCTAACGCTGAAGAGGAATCTTTCAGTCTTCGAGAAAGGTTCCAAATATAAACTTCTTTTTATGAAAAAGCTAAGAGTTTTTGTTTTTCAAGTAAATAGTGCAAATGGTAGTGGGAGCTGTTTTTCTGCTTTGGATTGAGATGCAGAATCTACTGTGGGTGCAGCTGTGATGAAGGATAGTGTCAGCCACTGCAACACAGTGACTCAGTGGGAACAGAAATGAGCTCTACAGCACAGACGGACCCGGAGATATATCAGGCCTCACCTGCGCAGGACACATTTGTTATGTTTTAATCAATCTGTGATGTTGTCTTCTTTCTACTTGTATTTTCCACCCACGCTGTTATTTCCTACTCACAGGACTGGAGACAGTGTGAGTATTAACTGCAGCCGTCTCTCTTGCAGGGCCAAAGAAAAGCAGAAGATCTGAATCCATTTGTGGACGGTGTGCTGCAAGAGGTGAGAATATTTCCGTCAAGCAATCACAATAACAATCAAGGAGTTGATGAGTGAATGGTGTAGCTATCTCAGCATCACGATGACTGCTAGTGAAGGACGTTTATTTGATGATTAAGTTTTTATTTGTTTATAGGGAATGGGGTGAATCATGCGTAGTTCTTTAAAGACATTTAAATGAAGAAGACATGAAAATTCCTTCTTAAGTTGCAAAAATGTAGGTAAATTGGTGTTTATGTTTTCATGTTTAACAGTGTGATTTGAAGTATTTTATTTGCATTTTAAAGATTTATTTCATTCTTCACCTCCCCTATATTTGTGGTGGGTCGGTGAGAAAATCAGAACTAGCGTAGTTGCTTTGATCTGCTACATGTATTGCCGATCCTTAATGATGTTGATGACAATTAAACTTTATGGGTCTTTCGTGTGCAGGGTTCCAATAGCACCAACTACATCCATAACGCATTTCAGCTGCTCCTGCCGGTCCTGCAGATCTCTCACATTCAGAGCCAACACTGCCAACCCAGCGCAGAGCCAGGAGCGCAGTTACAGCACTAACATGTACTCACTAACTGCTCATACGCTTGTCCTAATGTATGTATAGTTGTACAGTAACGTATATAGAACAGATGTTCCAGATGAAGTGCTCTCATCCACAGTAAGTGCCACGCAGCAACAACAAATAAATGATTTAAAGACGATGCAGTCCTGAAGATAACAGATAAATTAATGAATGATTAACTTGTGCATGTGGAAATAACCAACATGGTGGCTCTACCACTTTGTATCTCTGACTGTTTTTCAGTTGATACGGTATATTGCTTTAAGAAATTATACCTCACTCAAGCTAACTGATACTCATTCTGTGTTACAAACAATGTTTCTCCATTTACTTGGAGAATTGAACCAAAAATGAAAAAATCGCAGATTGAACTAAAGGGATTTTCCTTTGATGTAAATGAAGTTTTTCTTTACGCTCCTCACAGTTCATTGTTATTTCAGCAGAAACAACAACATAGGATATTTCACTATTTCTGAAACTAAATGCCAGTATTAGTGAATATACACAGTAATTTCTCGCTCGTTTGTTTTTGTGTTAAATTAAATGAAGCAACACTACCTTATATTCAAATCTCATATTGTGCAATATAAGAAAATATTGTAATGCTCTACAATAAAAGGATTTCCTGTCCTGTCGCATTATTATGTGCATCAAGTGTTGAATACAAAAGAGTTCATCTTGAAGTATTTTGTCATTCTGGTACAGTCTTTAAGGAGAAAAAAAAGAAAAGAGTTTCAACATTTTCAGAACTTGCTTTTTCTTTCTTTCTTGCAGAGAATGATATGAACGAGAGCACTTTTTAAACATGAAATACGGAGCTCTGGCTGCTTGGCAGAGCATAAACAGTGTGAATGGGGAAACAGCCAACCAACAAACAGTGTGGAATATAAAATAATATTATCTGACTGATATTGTAATCTAAACAAGTGATGAGCACAACTCTGTAGACAGGCAGGAAGTTAGAAAGCAATTATCTACACATCCAACCAGAGCAATGTCATCATTCAGCTTATGCCTCTGATGACCCGTTGAATAAAGACCATTATCAACCGTTTTAACACTGGATTCCACCCGTCCGTGCGGTTCTATATCCTAGCAAAACATTAGGTGAATGGTAAAAGACATTGTAAAAGTAAAGAGAGTTTTAAGTGATAACTCCTTACAGAGGATAAACTTTAAAGTTCTGATGCTGGTCTATAAAGCTCTGAATGGTGTAGGACCAGAATACATCAGCGACCTCTTGACCCAGTATGAACCTTCCAGCCCCCTCAGGTCACCTGGATCCGGTCTTCTATCAGTTCCCAGAGTCAGAACCAGACATGGAGAAGCTGCATTCAGCTTCTATGCTCCACATGTCTGGAACAAAATCCCAGAAAGCCTCAGATCAGCTGAAACACTCAGTGGATTTAAATCCTATTTTCAGCTGCATTTGAATAAAGCTCCAAATCTGAAGCTTGAGTTTCAAAACTTAATCACATTTTAATTATCCGAACTATCTATTGTTCTTGTTTCTTTTTTGTCTAAAATTTGAATCATGCTTTTTATTTCTAATGTATCTGTAAAGCACCATGTTGTTGAATTGTGCTATACAAATAAACTTGCCTTGCCTTACAGAAGGATGGCGACACATGGAACCTTAGTTACAGTGTTGCATAGTTTTCATATCATAATTTCATACATTATTATGTAGATAATTTGCGACTAATTCTAAATGCACAAAATACATAGAGGTGTGGAGGTACTGATATAGCCTCCCAATGCAAGTTTGCATGTTCTACCTGTGCCTGCAAAGGTTCTGTTTGTGGTCTGCCGGCTATGCTACAAAAAATTGATGGCTGTTTGTTATGTATGAGCTGACTGGTGCCAGGTTAATTTTGTTGCTTTCAACAGGGCTAGCTGCTGAGCAAACTGGTTGCAGTTTGACATGTCACTTCCTTTATGGGTTTTCAGTTTGAACACAACATGTAAAGGTAGATTTCCTCCCCACTATTACTCAGAATATCCTGAGTGATCTCTTGGTTTCCTCAGTTTAATTGGATTACATTAAATTGGATTAAAATGAAAATGTTCTTTAATCTTACGTGGATGTTACTGTTCTGACTTTGACCACCCAAACATTCTTGAAAACCAAACAGGGCACCCCCCAGAAATCCCATTTCCATGTCATGACTGTTGGAGGCGGCTCAAAGATGGACCAATAAAAAATAAGATTTGTGGCTCTGTGTTTTAACTGATAGATGCATATATTTTGCTCTGCAGAGATACATTATTCTCTCTCTAGTTTTTTATACAACTCTTTCTTCTCTCTATAAAGTGAAACCAACAAACTCCTCTGTGCCTCCACTTTCAGAGATTCATTGATGCAGGCAGGGAAGCAATTATACGGAGAAAATATAATTCTCTCCTGTCAAAATCTTTTGCCTCCTTTCAGCTATAACCAGATTAGCTGCAGCTATTTATCAGCCACACGTCTGCCTCCAAATGCACACTTAATTGTACCACAGATGGAAAATGTCTGGAGGCCAATCGATTTATTTATTTTTGGAGAATTTACAAATGTAGAACTGTTTTCTAATAAAGTGCTTGAAGATGAGTTATTGGAAATGAACAAGAGTTTAGGTGCTTCAGGGATTTCATTTTCACCAGACAGGAAGCCAGCGGGTAATTCAGTCTTTTTTTCATACTTCATTCTATGCACACGCTCCTCTGGCTGTTACCCCATCACCAGGTGTGCTTCTCTGTTAGGGGTGGGATTAGCGGTGGGGTGGCCGCGATGATGCAGATTTGCTGAAGAGGATGAAAAAAGGTAACAAACACTCTAGTATTAGAAAAGTAAGTAATGAAAAAAAAAGTACTTTAAAGTACTTTCCCTTTTGGCTGTTTGGGTACTAAAAGTTAATAAAATTATGAAATAATTCACCATGAATTTGGCCTCTTTCAGTGTGTATGAATGCACAAGTATTGAGTTTACCAGTGTAGCCGTGATCAGCATTTCCATCCAGCAGAATTTCTATGTCATCTGAAAAAAAATGCATGCCAAGACACTTATCAGAAACATACAGAAACAATGGTGTGCTTGTGATTTGGAATTTGTTGTTGAAAATGAATGTAAAGTCAAGTCTTAAGTCACAGAAACATGGTGATGTATGGAATAACTGTATTTTAAGATATTGCAATGAGGACATGTTGGAAAAGTGAGGCTCTTTGGGCCAGTCATCACTTTTTCACACCCCTTAAAGCTTTTGTTTTTGAGGATTAAGACTTGGCATAAATGTTTAAGTTTGAATTGAGGTTAAGGAGAGGGTTAGGAAACAGTTTGAGAATGTGTTATGTTGTCACTACATAAGGAATGCCAACATCTGTGTGTGTGTGTGTGTGTGTTTCTGCGTGCCTCCTTACTTTGACTGTGAGCTTCTTGAATGGGTGACAGTCCTGTTCATTGAAAAAAAAAGACAGTGGCTGTCAACGGACTTAAATGACATATCAAATCATTTTGATTAATTTTTTCAGAAACTTACCGGTCCGGAAATCAAATCCATTCGATTTCAGGGTTGAGCCTGTTGGATAAACACTGTGTTAGACTTGGTGAATAGCCACTGTTTCAGGAAATGAGCATTATTGTGCAGTTTACCTTTAGAAGTGAAGATGTCCGTTTTCATCTCGCTCTCTGAATGAAAGAGCATCAGAAATATCTGAAATCATTTTTTCATACAAAACGGACTGTCTTTGGTGCGGTTAGTGTGGTCTTATCTAACTCCTGAGAGAATCATGAGTCTGAAACAAATGCACGCATCTGCATTCCATTGCTCATGAAAACACTACCACACCGTATGAAAAGATGGCAGAATCATTGAAAACAGGCTCTCTGCATACTTGTGACATTCTGAAATTCAGTGGTAAAATTGCTCGAACTAATTTGAGCTGATGCCACAGATGTCATCTTGTGATTTTTCATGTAAAACGTCAATCTTTTTTTACATGCACTAGTCTGACTTTTATGAAGTGTCTCATAGATTTCTGTCTCAAGACCTTTCCATATATATTATAAAAATTTCTACATATAAAATTTGATGCATTAAGTAGTTTTGTTTTTATTAGTTTTAATCTTTAATGTCCTTTTCTTTATTATTAATGTGTTATTGTATCAGGGTTTTACTTTAATAGTCAACGGATGTCATTCCAAATATGATTTTAAAATTTATATATATATCCAGAGACAAATTCACTTGATTAAATCTGTATCTACATGATAAATTATTTATTCTTCTTACTATTTACACGATCTGTTTTCAATCTGTATCTCTTGTCTTTTTTTTTCTCAATACTCCCTTTGTAATCATGTGTGAAGCACTTTGAATTGCACAAATTGAAACACAAACAGGCACGCAATAGAAATCTTTGTGTTTGCGTGGACACCCAGCACCACTCTGAAAGTATGTTTATCAGTGGGAGCTTTTCTTCAATTGTGCAACATTTTTCTGAATCATTTGTTGAGGGGGTGGGGCTCCAGTTCAGTAAGCCAGAAAATATATTTTTATGTGAGAGGTTATGAGATTGTCTGAGTTTAAGTATGCAATGAACCTTAAGCAGATTGATAGCAAAACACAGACAAATTTTACTTTCTCAAACTAACAAAAGGGCAAATGACTAAAAGAAGAAGCTTAAAACAAAAATTATGTTTCAAGTGAAGCACACGTAGGAAGTATTGTGTCAGACAGGACAAAACTTGGATCTCCTGCTTGATAACCGTGTGTCGCTAACACCTAACCCCTTATATGCGGACTTATTCGCCTGTGAGTTTTCATTTTGTGACAGTTTCGCGAGAGCAGTTCAAGCACAAAGGTAATTCTGGCGTAAGAGCACAAATCAAGAGATTTAGGGTTTGCTTTTCTTCTGGAAGCAGGAAGGCAAACGTGAACATCTGTGGTACAAGAGATGGTCGACACTGTTGTTACATGTTGTTGGTCAGCTGTGAAGCGATCAAAAGATAACTGTCGTTCATCATTGTTTGGATTGGTATTAAGTGTGTAAGTGTTTTTTTTTTTTTTGTATTTTGTGTAGTTTTGTTGCAAAGACAGGCTTGTCTCAAATTTCCCAATGAGGCATAAAACAGGTATTCTCACCTGAATATTACAACCAAAGATGTTCAACATGAAACAGAAATACTCTCAAGTTTGTAATGGGTTAACACGTTAAGGTGTGAAAGGAAAGCAGAAGAAATGTGAAGTAGAAAAGGGACTTCAGTGATAGAAAACAACTTGTGCTTATTTACCATTTAAGTCCTGCCTTAAACAGTTGTAATCAATAGGGGGCGTCTTAGTCTTTTTAGGATTCTCTGGAAAACAAACAAACAAATGAAACAAACGTCTCCATGTCATCTTTAAAACATCAAACCAATCCAATGAGCTTGTGGTGTGTATTTTTGTGACTCTTACCACACATCTTAGCACACATTTTCTTTCTGTAGATTTGTCTGATCACAATTGAGGCTACAGCCAGCAACACTGAACACAGCAGAGCCAACCAGACCACCCTTATTATACATCGCCACTCATCTGAAAGTCAAACAAGGATTGAGACAAATGCAGACTTGAGACGGAGCACAGCAAGGCCTGCAACAACTGTTATTTTCATTCTAGAGTTCTGGACCTAAAAGACATGAGTTATGTAGTGCCACAAATTCCTGGAAAAGCTAGTGAGAAATCATCTAATTTAGAAAAACAAAGCCCTGTAAATAAAGAAATAATAATGAAATAAAATCACATAGATTAAAAAAAAGGAAACAAACACATTCACAGGGAAAGGGAAGCTTTCCAAAGAGCGATGGATATCCAGCTCTCATCATGCACACTGAAAAATATGACATAGTTGTGGCCTTAAGTACTGAAGGAGTGCTGGAGAGCAGAACAGAAAGAAGCAAAAAACAACAACAAAATAAAAATCAATACAGAGGTTGAAAATGAAGATATATTGTGGTTGCAGAAAGATCTTGCCGTAAAAGGAAGATAAAGAAGCAAAGCTACTGCTGAGATAGGAGTCAGGAGAAGGGGAAATTAAGGAAATTTGTTTTATTGAGAAAAATGACTCCACTGAGAGCTGAAAGAGAGGGCGGTTTTGAATGAAATGAAAACAGATCAGATAGTTTTGTGTCTCTTACTGTCTCCTCTCTCATTTTCTCCTATCTTACAGTGAAGCCACACTGGCCACATGGGGAACAAAGAAGCACAGCTCCCTCATACAGACCAACCTTTCTGTGTCCGTTTCCATGGCAGCTTTTCCTTTGCTGTTTCAGTCAAAACTGTTTGATTGGCGAACCAAAGGAGACACCGGCTATGATTGGCTGATTTAGATATGGGCAGAAGAGAAAGACAGCAGTAGAATGCCTCCCTCTGTCCTTCATCATCACCCTTTTCGCCTTGCTCCTCCTCAGGTGGGTGGAGGTGCAAGGAGCTGTGATTACTGCGGCCGTACAAAGTGAGATTCAGGGACTCTGTGCTGTTGAGTTGAAGCTTGACTGACACCTCCAGATGCAATGTCAGAGCTGTGGGTGAAAAGGCCAGAAATCATCTTCTAATGTTAAAAACAGGACTAAGAATCTACAGCCATCTCTGTGGTTCTCTGAGGCTAAATATGGACAGAGTAGTATCTGATGTACTCACAGTGAAAAATGTTAGCATGCTGATGTTACACATTTTTGTAGCTCCTCTACACATGAACATGGGTATCTTGATAACCACAACATTTTTATTAAAAGGTTGAACTCAATCATCCACACAAAAACGTTGTTTGTGTGTCCTTGGGGACATGACATGTAGAGAACCTTAATGAGAGTCTTACATTGCCAAGTGCACAGACCGTATAAAACATAGGAAACTGGTCTGAAAGGAGAGGCCATTGCAGTACCATAAAAAACAGAAGCACAAAGGGTTGTTTGGCACTAGCTTAAAAAAATGTCCGTAGATTAGCGAGTTGATCACGAGCAAAATGTATTTTTACCAGCCACAAAAAGCCACAGTGAACCTGTGAAAAAATGTGCATTGTTTGCTCGTCACATCAGAGAAAACGTGTTACTAATCACTCAGCTAAAAGTGAATGATTAAAATATGCTCCAAGTGTAGCAAATTAGGTTTCAAAATCCTAAAAATATGAGCCGTGCTCTCTGCGCTGGGACAGTGGGGTTGTGTCACTGTGGGTGCTGATTGACAGATCTCAGACTACCTCAAATAAACCCCACTGACTGAGCCAACACAGCGGAGCTTAACTTAACTGAACAAAATTGCTTAGTGGTGAAACCATTAATGCTCTGATCTGATTGTCACCAATGTTCCAGTGTGACCAATGGCAAAGGAACGAACAGTCACTCACTTTACCCGTCATTGTTTTAATGTCATAGCTAACTGTTGTATCAGTGTTACTGTTTTTAATCATTTTTCAACGAACGTTTCACTATTTGACGGCTGTTTTTAATTCATTGTCCTAAGTTCTTATGGCTTGATAAAAACAGACCCCAAAGAAATTCTGATGTCAACTTTTCGATATGAGTCAGATTATTTGCTTAATCGTTTCCAGTTTTAATGCACTGTTTACAATTCATAACTGCCTTATGTAGAATAAGCACAATGGATTTCAACACTTGTATTTGAAGACCATTTGTATTTCAGTTAACATGACTTTTGATGGGCTGCATGGTGGTGTGGTGGTTAGCACCGTCGCCTCACAGCAAGAAGGTTCCAGGTTCAACTCCTGGCTGGGGCCTTTCTGTGTGGAGTCTGCATGTTCTCCCTGTGTATGCGTGGGTTCTCTCCGGGTACTCCAGCTTCCTCCCACCGACCAAAAAGGTTAACTGGTGTCTCTAAATTGTCCTTAGTGTGTGTGGTTGTTTGTCTGGTTTGTCTCTGTGTGGCCTTGTGATGGACTGGTGGCCTGTACAGGGTGTACCCTGCCTCTTGCCCATTGACCACTGGGATGGGCTCCAGGCCACCTGACCAACGGATTCAGCGGTATAGAAAATGGATGGATGACTTTTGATGTGTGTCGCTCAGCAATCGCAATAGCATTAGCAGATAAACTGGTGCTTATACCTAACAAAACCAGATGCTAAACATCAAACGTTACTTAACAAATTGTGTGACAGCAGTTATGTTCATCTTTTATAAAGTCTGCAAAGTGGTGTACATACACCCATTAGGCTACCAACCATCAAACTGAGAAACCTTTAGTTTTAGTTGTTACATCGAGTAGCTTTAGCTAATCTCTTCTACCACCAAAGATTAGAGGCATGAGAAACATGTGACCTTGGAACCAGGAACCAAAGTGAGTGACAAATTAAATTTGAACATCCTGACAGTGCTAAAAAAAAAGAAAGAATATAATTGAGGAGATCACCACAGTAATTTCTTCCCTTTGAATGAAACATGAGCTTTAGTTTAATAAAAATTAATCTCCTGAGCACCATGAAAAAAATGTATAGTAATGCATTACTGTTAATAGGATATTTCAGTCTGAAAATGAAACCGAGACTGAGGCTGGCTTTGCTAGAATGATATAACAACTTCTGTCAAGATGCCTACCTGAAGATGAGATGTTGCTCTGCATTTCCTCCATGTCATTGTCCGTTTCACACATGAACCAGCTCCTTTTTAGATCATCTCCACCTTTCCTGGTTTCTGGTGCTGAATCTGGGATGTATCTTTGATTCTCTTGTAAGCAGAGTTGCTCCCATTCTTTATGATCTAGAGCTGGAGAAGGATTGCAAATATCTCCTTGTATGTCTTGGCTATTTTCGGGCCTCCCATCTCCCCCTTTCTTCACCTGATTCCCTTGTTCACAGGGTTGGTAGGGAAGGCAGAGAAAATTCACTTTTGACACTGAAAGGATAAACAGAATATATATTCAGAAAGATCTCTCAGTGGAAGCAGGCATAAGGCAGGAAAACAACAAAGTGCTCTCAAGTCAGAAACCAGAGCAAGATCTTAAAATGGAAGCTGTTGCCTCCGGTTTGTACCTGACAGAAACGACAAACAGGGGAAGACAGAGAGGGAAAAACTGTAGGCAAACAGCACGACTACAAAGGTTAAAAGCAGGTAGTTCTAATAAATATCTGTTTTCAAGGCAATACAATACGGAAACCTTTTCAAACAGCTGTCAGTCACAATTATATGAGGCTATACGTGGGTCAGATCTTTATCTCAGGCAGGAAAACACAAAAGACTAATCAGAGAGACTCTACATAAAGAGGAAAAAGACAAAAAACATCTTAAGATATTACGCCTTCCAAAATTTGACTTTGATATGAAGTTTGAACAAAAACAGAAGAGAACTGTTCTCCTTGCTAATGCTTCAAATTAACCTAAATTGATCCTGTAAAGTGAAGCAAGTGGACTGTGACACACACACACACACACAGCAATATTTGTGTGCACCTGAAGTTGTCCTTGATGACCCACCTCTGTGTATTGTGAAGAATTCTGGGAGACAGATGATGAAGACGAGGATCACAAGGAGGAGCAGTTTAGCAAGAACCCATCTTGTCATGGTTGTACAATGAGATCAAACTCACGGACGCACACGCTCGTTAACGCTGACACAGTCTTGACATGTGGCTCATTGTTTGCTCCTTCCTGCTCGGGAACCGCACAAACGCATGCATTCACACGTTGTCTCTGACAGTTGGAGCTGCTCAGGTTGACTTTAAGACGCCACTATGATACTGTTCAAAATTCAAGTAGAGGAAGACAAAAACGCTTGTACATATTACAAAGTAACTTCACTTCCTATTGCACTTCCTGTCATTTCCTCAGAAAGAGTGAGAAATGGAGAGTAGCAGAGACAAAGAAGAGTTTCTGTCAGCTGAATGTAAGTACCAGAAATTTCTGTTTGGGTGTGTTGATTGGGCAACATGCAATTTTGTCTTAGAATAAGGAATATGCACTGTTTTGACTTAATGTGGCTCTTCTGAGATCAACATATCAGGAAATACTACATGTACTCTACAGGCTAAAATACTCTAATAACTAATATTTAGATAAATGTCCTGTCAGCAAATTACACCTTAACCAGACAAGTTTGGTTGCTTCAACAAGACTCTGGCAGAATTCCAGCAGAATATTTCATATGTCACAGGTAGAATTGGTAGAGCTCAATAAAATGTATGGTTTTCCTACCATGGAGCTTCTTCAACACAGTTCACACATTTTCAGTAAGGTTAAGGCCAGGACAAGAAATGTAGCTGGTTTTTAAAGTATTTTTGGAGTTATTGTCCTGTTGTAACATGACAACATACCTCTTGATTCTTTGAGATTATGCTAAAGAATTCCAGCTAGTTTGTGAAAATGAGTAAAACAGTCCCAGAGGATTTATGCTACAGCCGCAATGATTAACACTAACAGTAATACAATGAATGCTTCACTTTTACTCCTCCAAACAGTCCTCATTTCATCTGATCCACTACTTTGATGGTCAGGTGTAAGTTTTTTCTTTGTACAGTTCGTTGGCTGCAAACTTCAGTTGAGCGTGAAGGTGTTGATTTTGGAGCAGGGGCTTCACTTTTTGGACAGTATCCTCTACATTAACTCGGGTTTTCACCAGCTTCCATAGCAGGCCAGTGCCTTGTTAGGTCCTGGGTTGCTCCTACTTATCCCAACCGATTTGCTCTGAGCTGAGAGGGACATCTTGGGTCTTCTTTTAGACTTTGGAATACTGGCCACACTTCTCTATATCTCCTAAATATGTAGTTGTTTGAACATATGATCATAGAATCTGCAGCTGTTCAGAAATGGCTCCAGAAGACCCTCAAGACTTGTGTAAATCTATGGTCCTCAGTGCAACGCGTGCTAGTAAAGAGACAGTTCAAGCGGTGGTAAACTCACGATCATCAATGGGAAGTTAAGAAAGAATCTTTTAAAAAATATATATATATTAAAGATGCATTAAAAATGTAAGAAAATAGCAGTTCAAATAAATCACAGAGGCTAAACTTAAGCCATGAGCTGATGTCCAGTGGTTTAAGGATATAAAGTTGTTCCTAAAAGTGTTTTATATGTGCAACCTATGTCAGCAAAAGGACCAGGCAGTGGCTTGAAGGTTTAAAAAAAAAAAGAAGCAGAATCAAAGAGCTGAGCTTTTATCTCTAAATTGTTCAAATAAAAAGGGGAAAACTACACTATGATAAACGGGACCTGATGGTTCAGTTGCTGATAAAAATGATTAGAGAAACTCTCCAAGGACACATGAACAATCCTAATCTCATAATCATAAAATGCTCATATAAAAATCATTTGTATTTTTCCTTTGTTTGGTCTCACTTGATCTCTGTTGGGTGTTTGGCGAGGCTCAGATTCTATGGGTGGGTTCAGAGCCACTTTAAATCAGCAAGCTTGAATGCACATGGATACACAGGGGCTGGGACAAATACACACACTCAAACCCATAAACACGGTGATGAGCATGGCTGGCAGGTGGAGTCTTATCTCTACTCCTCAGCAGTCTGCTGCTCTCAGCGCTCGGCTGGCAGCTTATGGAGGAGGATAGAAACTGCAAAAATTCTAAAACAAACAAGAAAAAAAAAACAACCATACTTTGTGTGCTTTTTAGTTAAATAAAATCTGCTCGACAATTGGAGCATTCCCAAATACATACTAATATGGCTGAAGAAAAAAAAAGCATTTTATGGCAACATACATTGATTTAGGTTACAAAAAATGAAAAGAAAAAATCTGAATACAGCCATATGTGATGGTCCACGTATGCCGCTGTCTTCTCTGGGACAAAGCTCATTTAAAATGAACTAGACTAATCAAGTTTCAAAATTCGTTTTGGGAATAGACACTGTCGCCTCTGGACAAAAGAGGAGAGTGAATATCCGACTTGCACAAAAGGCTGCATCTCAACTTGCATTAATGCCTATCGAACATCTGAAAAGGCACCATTGATGTTGACAGGCATAAACAGGTTTTTAAACCTATCCAGATGATGTCTTTTACAGGAAAGGCCTTGCATAGTTGAGCAAGACAATGCTAAATCTATTACAACAGCATGGCTTCATAGCGGCTACATTTAATGAATTGATAAATTGTCTCGCATTCCATATTTGAGGTGTTGTGTCTATGTTCTATTGTGATAAGATATTGGTTCATGAAATATACAAGTCATTGCATTTTGTTTACATTTAAATTTTGTAGAGCATGCATGCGGTAAATGGACTGAACTTGTATAGCACCTTTCTAGTCAGTCTGATCACCCAAAGCGCTTTCACACTACATGCCGCATTCACTCATACACTTATACAGCACGCTACACGGTGCTTTGCTCCAACCACACACCGATGTACACATCGGTAGGTAACGTGGGGTTTAGTGTCTTGCCCGAGGAGTTTCCGACTGGTAGGCGGCTGCTCTTCCACCTGAGCTACAGCCGTCCCACTTGGTCCATTCTTCAGACCACATACCATTTTCAAAATGTTAGTGGTTTTTAGTGTCCATCGTTTCATGTAAAGGATCATTTATCCTCAAACAAAATAAATGAATTCACACTTTTTAAAAAAAAAAAAGCATCACTTTAAGACTCACAACAAGATAACTGGTTTTAACAGTGTATGCAAGAAAAAAAACACCTCCTGGGCAGACAGTTTACACCCCCAAATATATCAATTCTTTGTATTTTATCTTACAGAATGGGGAAAAACATAAGCTATCACAATTTACCACGTATTGATAGACTGAAATTTAATGCTCCATATTTTTCAGGGAACACGCTGGAAACCCCCCCAGGATCCTCAACTTTTCTTGAACTCTGCTCAGAAAACCACTGGTATGGACTCATCTTTTTGTTACTTTTGCATGTGTGATGTGAAGTGTTTGTGGTGAGGTTCACTACCACACCAGCATGAACTGGAAAGTAAACATCCCTTCCCTCGACACTAGGGTAAAGTGCCCATTTGCTGCAGTTGATTTGGTAAAAGTTCAACCTCTCAGCCAGACAGTGAATCGACTTCATGTCGATGATATAAATGTTCCTGAGTGATGAAACTCAGTGGGCTCATTTCAAACCCTACTATCCAGATGCCTCAAATACAGCCACAGCTTTAAGTCTCCTAAGATAAATCTTTTCATTTATTGACTTTCTAATCTTTACACCAATAATGTCATTAAAAACAGCAGAACACCAGTTAATTGTTAGTTCCTGAACTTATTGAAGTCATAATAAACTCTTCCGCCTCAGGAAATCACTTACAGAACTTGAGGCGTTTAGTCTTGTTTATAATATCCACTTCAGAGATTTAACTCACTTTGGGAACATTTCTATTACGTATGGATTTGAACAGGTGCTTTGTTCCATGGTAATCTATTCTGTTGCACAGTTTGAAATATCTGTCAGGCTCAGCTAATAACACACATCTATCATTTCTAACACTGCAGTCAGAGGCTTTTATAATGAACTCAACACATCTTTGCAAACGCTTACAGGGTGAGAAATGTGTGTGTGAAAAGAAAAAGAGTAAAATAATGAGCACTGAACTTGTCCTTAAGACATATATATTATATTTTAAATATATATTAAATATAAACCCTGTCACATTACTGCAGAAATTCAATGTGGAGTTTGGAGAGGCAATGTAACAGCGTGGTGGAATTAGGGGATTTAGGTAAAAGAGAAGATTTTAAAGAATCGGTGATAGTCTGCGAGTGAAGTGTCCAGGTAGCATTTCAGGCATTAGACGAAGGATATTTGATTTCCCCCATCACGTTCTCACGGGTGTCTGAACTTGGATCGGCTTTGAATGGACACAATGATGTTTTCAGACAGGCAAAGACATCAATAGCTACAGAAATCTGAAATTCTCTTTCATCCTCTACATCAGGAGCAGAGTTAAAATCATTGCTTTTAAGGTCATGCTCTGTTTGAGGGGGTTTGCTGTTTTTTGTTTGTGGTATATAATTGTTCAGATACATCAATGTACAATTCAAGCATTTCTATATTATTCTTTGTGTATATTTCCCCCATATCGGGGACACTGTGTAAAGGGATAAGCAGCACATATTATTATTCTTACATCATGCACATACGCTTGAATTCTTTGTTTCATGTAACAACTCATGTTGCCAGAAATAAGAGTTACCAAATCCAAATTTACCCAACTTTAAATTGCATGTTAGATTTTGCATCAGACACGCAGACAACTTCCACAGCTAATAAGAAAAGAAAAATACCACTTCGGAGCCTATATTGTCATACAGTGCCTGTTGGAAATTGAAATCTTTTCCTTTCATCTAACATGTGGCATCTCAGGAGAAATCAGAATCATGTCATCCATCCCTTCTAACCATACAAGTAACGTGGCTCCGGGGATAACAGTGTTAATCTTTTGATCAGCCACCTTATGCCAGACAAAAATATATAATCGGTAGATGACATTAATTTTTCACATCCATTTCTAGCCAACAGAGGATCCTAAGCTGACTTACATAACCTGAATGTTTCACTGGCACCATTAACAAATTGAGAGTCGAAATGCATTTCAGATGGATTGTCATGGAATTTGGTCAATTTATTTGTTTTTTATTTTGACCACCAAACCTGTAGTCAATGGCAGCTCTACTCTGTCTCCTAATGGCCAATTAATATTTTCTGTGTCTACAAGACGCAGAAGTCAGGTTTCCATTCAGTAAGGCAAATCAAAAGCAGCCTTTTGAAGAGTTGCAAAAAGGAAAATATGAATCTGACATATTTCCTTGGACAGTTTTAAGCAAGTAAACTATAGGCTGCGTATTATTTCCAGAGGATGGTGCTACAGACTTTGTTGCTAGTGTTCTAAGTCAGTAGAAGAAGTATCTTTCACAAGCTGGAAATAAACCTAGTCCTCAGTCTAGTCGTTTACTCAGCTGGTGGGTCACATATTTTTAACTTTGACAAAGTCAGAAAGAGCAGGTCACCAAGGTTTTGTCATTGCAACTAATACACATAAAGAATTCTTTGAAACAAGCAAAAACCATCTTAAGCAAGAATATAAACGGTTTGCCCAGTAGTAGAAGGTTAGAAAATTTCCTTATTCACATTTCAAAATGTAAATCACGACCTTGTAATATAAAGCTGTACAGTGTGACGTTAATTTAATTCAATATCCACATTGATGTTTTTGCACACGTGCCAAAAGACAAAAAGGACACTGGTTATGAAGGGATGCTTTGTAAATGGATTTGCAGGATTTTATTTTCTTATTTCAACTTTTTCTTATTGTTAAAATGGTAAAAATACACACATATAGCATCAAACTCCAGGTGCGAAATCAATGCAAATTCACCTGAAAGAATGCGCTCATTTTTCTCAGCATGTTTGCGATGGGAAGGCGGTCAACTCTGGACTCATCAGAGGAATAATCGACATGGTGATGAAGCCCATTCTGTGGCTAGCTGCTGTATTTGCTGCAAAGACCCTGTATCTAAAAAGAGCAAAGTCACATAGCAGAACAACTAATATCTATCTCAACAAATTTGATTTAGTGAAACAGCATCTGCTGTCCATGTTCAAAGTGCACAGCACCCCACACACACCAGGGATTCACCTACCACAAAGGCTAATATTAGTATGACTGTTTGATGTACAGGTATAGCATTTTTAGCAATTTTTTAAGTTAACAATATAACTGCTGATGAGAATATGCAGTCACCAGTAAATCACAAAAGCAAATCTGGAGGCAGTCATGTTTCTTTTCCCACTTTACTCTTGAAACTCTTGGCTGTTATATAAACACAAAATTAACTTGTGTAGTTGTCTTGTGTTAAATTTATTAACACAAAGTACTGTTAGCTGCCTTTTCCCTCAGAGTAAACATGATGTTTGTATTAAAATCCATTGGTAAGTACTGCCAACACAAAATAGACATTTTAAACAGTTTCACTCACCACTTGTAGTTCAGACTTGTGCATTTTAAATAATAAAACAGTCTCAACTTTTATCCTTAGAGTCCCTGCAAAGCCAGTGTCGTACTTTCTTGTCCATAAGACTGTTGTCCATGAAGTATAGATGTGCAAACCATCCAAACCCTTTCACGACTATGTTGCTGGTCAGGAAACGCAAATCGCATCCATTGACCCAAGACTGCTTGGTCCTTGGGGATGCTGAAAAAGGTCAACTTTCCCTCACAACCAAAAACACATTTTCTTGAGGACATCTCTGAGGCAAAGACAAAGTACCATTCATGATTACTCGTTCCTTCCGGCACATCAAACCTCTGCTTTTTAAATCCTCTCGGTGGATAACGTGCAAGATCTAGCTCCCATGGGCATGCACTGCATAAAGAATTCCTCCAATCCTGCTTTTCTCTCACTGTGACTTGTAAGTGAAAAGATTGTAGAAAAAAAGTCTTGAGAATGAGAATTCAAGGTTAAAACAAGTCCCTTTTGCATAAAAATACTATAACATGCATATGCCTCTGTTTTAGCTTTAAGTCAAAGGTGACAGTACATCATTTATAACACTGTCTGCAGAAAACCAGAAAACATAGGACCTGCAGCAGGACCTTTAATTCATAGTTCTGGAGTTGGTAATCAATTCAGATATATGACTTCCAAATGTATGATCTCAAGCACAGAAAAAGGTTTTTATTTTATTTTTTATTTCATAACACTTCCCCTTTTAACCGGTTCATCCACATGGAGCTGATTTTGCGTTCTTTAACTGTGCGTTTTCTGTTGAAGGCATTTGTAAATGATGATCATCCTTTGCAAAACAAGTTAAAGGGGAGAAAATTGGGAGAACAAATGGAAAATGACCTATGGGAGTGAGCATGTTTTTCCATTAAAAACAGAACAGGAGGAGGGGGAGGCGGAGGAAGAGGGATGAAAGCATGGTGATTTAGTGCTGTGTCAGCAGTAAGGCGTCGTCTGGCTCTCTAGAGACGAATCCTCCGTGAAGCTTTATGACTTTTTATGGAAAAATTACGATGTTTCACAATGAGATTATGATCATTAGTGATACTTTAAAGGTGATGAAGAGTTCCAGACCTATCCTGCTGTTGTTCTAATCTCTGCATATGTCTAAATCACCATGTTTTATGACATCAAAGTGCGCTCTGATGTTATGCAGTCTTGCAGGATGTTATTGAATTTTTTCCTTAACTTCATTGGCATTTTGCTAACAAAGAAATTCCCAGGATTGTATTTTCTCAGAATTTCTTAGTTTGGTTTTTAGAATCACATCTCGCTCTGTCTAAACATGCGTGTGTGGGTTATTGTGACAGACCCTATACTGTATGGCACTTTGAATGGGCCATATTTTGTACTTTCAAAGGATGATAGAGCCACTAAAGTGGGCTAAAGTGGGGTGAAATCATGGAGAGCTCTGACCCATCATAGTGTTGCATCCCTTCTTGTTTCACCTCGTCGTTCCCTCTCTTCTTTCCTCCTCTGTAACCTTTCTAGTGAGAAAATGCCATGTCAATAAAAGCTTTTTAACATGGGGAGAAAAATCAATGTGCTCTGACTGCACCTTTTTTCGAGCGAACAAATGATTGGTTCTGCTTCAACACACAGGATATTTGCTGCATAAGAGGCAGTGAAAAAGAAAAAGATTAAAGCAGAATATCAGTAGATTTGCATACTGTACTCTGACATTAAAATACAAATCTACAGATCTTCCGCAGCTCTTGAAATTCTGTAGATAGCACGTGTAAACTTGGAACACTTTACACTTTAAATTGCTTTATTGGTCACAGTTCACACCATCGTCTTTTATTGTCATGAGTGGCAAAGAAAACTTGCCGGGAGCACTGCAATAAAATGCCCAATAAAAGTTAGATCATAAAAGAATACAAACATAGTGAAATAGATTGGCAAAACACCCCATTAAAAATTACAATAATTGGACACATTACACTAACTACATTAACTACCAACATCAGTTTGTAAAAACACAGAACAAATCTCTTTTTGAAATGACCAATCTCAGTAAAATATTAATCCAACCCTCTTTTACTTAAAAACCTTATTTTCAGCAGGGTTAGGGTTCTTTTTAATGCCCTAAATAGATTACTAGATAGATGTAAATCGTCAACTTGTTTGAACCTCCCAAGTCCAAAGGAATAATTTTCACTGGTTTCCCTGACCAACTTCAACCTTTTTAGAAAATGAGAACAAATTTAACATTTAATTCCAGCAACTGACTGAAAAAGAAGTTGGCAGACATGTGCATATTTACCAATGTGTTACATCAAGCTAGCATTTATAGAGTGCCGATGAATTAAAAGCTGGCTCATGGTCGCAAGATCCTTGAGGTTCCGATGACAACCTATTTCAAAACAAAAAAGACAAAGTGCAAAGCCAAAGGACCATTAATAGGGTCAACATAACTAAGAACAGCCCATAGCCCACAAGTTTGACATATTCATGAGACTGTTCATGAATGACATATTTGACATATTCATATTTGACATATTCATGAGAAATGGGATTGGGCCAGCTAAATGCTCTAACATGTAGATGTGCATTTAGATGTACCATTGGAGAGCATATGGAGAAGCATACGGAGAAGCATGTTCAGCCCTTAAATTGTGTAGAATTAGGTCTGCTTAAACAGCCACGGATCTCCCAGGAAATTACGTCAACTTAATGGCAGCATATGTCTCCAAAATTCCAAAATACAGTACATCTATGCATCATTGGTACCTCACACATATCCAAGTCACCAATGCCATAGACACTTCTGCACTCCCATAATATCACACCATCTCACCTTTTCCTGATAACAGCCTGGATGGTCTTTCACATTATAGATTTTTCCAGGAAGCAGCTGAAACTTGGACTCACTTGACCACAGAACATGAATCCGCTGTTTTCCTGTCCATCAGAGAGCTCTTCAGTGTTTCTCTGCAGAATACATATATAGCTTTCTTCTTGCGCAACACGGTTTCGGGTTATATTCCTAGAAGCCGAGGCAGACTGTTTTATGTGGAAATGGCTTTCCAGGGTATTCCTGAGCCCATTTGGCTCTATCACGGAGGTAGAATGGTTTCTTATGCAGTGCCATGTGAGGGCTTGAGGGTCACATGTATTCAGCAGTGGTTTTCGTGACTGACATTTATGAATTGAGATTTCTTAAGACTTCCTCAACTTTCCACAATGTTATGTACAGACGATGTTGAAAGACTAAAGTTGTGTGCAGTCTTGCATTGAAGTTCCAATTTTTTTTAATCGCCTTTGGAAGTTATGAGTAATTTTTCAATTTATTTTTTTTCGCTCAGTTTGACAAAGTGATGAGCCGTAAACCATGGATAGACTAAGCATTTGATTCATGCTCCTTTGATCCCTAATCCTCACACCCTCAGCTGCCACCAATGTGTTTTTATAAAATCGTGCCTGACACTGAGTGTAACATGTTGGAGCATGAGCATTGTGATATTACAACAAAATGTTTGGTGTATCAAACAGACAGTAATAGTCCTGTTCATTATCTTGCCTGAAGACAGATTGTCAAACTGTGTTTGATAAAAAAAAAAAAAACTTTTCTTCCTCAAATTTTATTCCGTTATATTATATTATTATATTTATTTTTTATTATTATAAAATAAGATTTGGTGATTTGGACAAAAATCTGTGAATCTATGTCAGAAAGCTGACGGGTGGTCTTGACTATATTTTCTTTCAAAGTAGTTTGAAGCCATTTAAACATGTGTTTATGTTTATGTTTTTTTTCTTTTTTTCTGTTTGGCATTGATCATTGGTGGGACAATTTCATATATCATGATTTAATCAGGAGTATATCACCAATCTCCAGTCTCCCCTCCAACACACACTAAGTGCTCTTTAGTTATTGGATTTTTTTTTTCTCCCTCACCCAGTTCACCACATGCATGCTAAAAGCTAAAAACATGAAGAGCTGAAGGCCAGCACTGCTTTAATAATCCTCAGTGTCAGCATCTTCTAAATGTTCCCCCTCCTGTAATTATCCCACCTGCCGCTGCTCAGTCCCCCTGTCCAACTAAACCTACCACCTGTTCCTCCTTTCTTTCTCATCTTTATCAACTCATTCTAAGTTGGTGTCATCATGCCCAGCTCCTTTTATCCTGCAATAACCAGAGACATAGTTTCGGCTGTTGGGATGCAGAATGCACATCGACAAATGCCAACTCAGGTAAAAATAATATACTGCATTGAACTGAGCAAGCCTATACACTTTTTTATTCAAATTACATCTCATCAAGTATTTCTTTTTACAGATGGGGCTGTGCTACCTTTCCACCTCTGTCCATTCTCTGTATGCTCAATTTGAACACCTGTTAGTACATTTATATGTAGTATATGGTGTTCTTTATGTAATACTGTCCGAATCGAACAGGGCAGAAATTGCCATCACTACATCCGACCACAATTCCAAACTACTTTGAAAGAAAAGTAGCTTAAGCCTAATAGTGAAAGTAGTTTAATGTAGCTGGATTTCATTTTATGCCACTTTCATTTGAATTGGTCGATAAGTCATCCAGTTGATAGGAACATACTGTATAAGTCATTTGATCACACCTATGAATACAAACCGGCATAATACGGCATCCTATAAAGTAGCGTTCCTACATAGAGTGGAGGGAAATACGTCTCATCAGAGAATCACATCAGTACAGACGCCTTTCTCTAGTTTTTGGGTTTAACAAGCCCCAAATTCTTTATAAGGAGGGCAGAGCGGGGATTTGATAATGCAGTGACATGTGACACGTTCAACACCAACATATAATAAAGGCTTTTTTACTTTTGGCGTACTTTCAGTTGACAGTTCACCAATACTTCACTATAACACTTTTGTCACATCCGGTTGGCTTAAAGGGATAGTTTGCCTCTTTTGACATGAAGCTGTATGACTTCCCATATCAGCAACATCATTTATGAACATTTTCTTACCCCCTGCTGCGTCCTGTGAGCCGAGTTCCAGCCTCGTTTTGGTGTTGACGAAGGTAGTCCGGCTAGTTTGCTAGGGTCCCGAAAATAAAGCGTCTTGCTTCTCAAAACAATATGCGTTCAAAAGAGTAATACATTTGCATCACAAAATCCTCCCTCCAGAAAAAGTCAGACCTCACATCGCTTGGCGCTATTTTTGCCTCCCTTCATATTAATGCGTACAGCCACCTAGCGAGACCTGTTACGGTGTTTACTGCTCGGAAGCAGGGGACTGCTCGGTCTACACTTCGGTCTGCACAGTTTACACAGCCCGTAGTGATATGAAGAAAGAGAGAAATAGCGCCAAGCGATGTGAGGTCTGACTTTTTCTGGAGGGAGGATTTTGTGATGCAAATGTATTACTCTTGAACGCATATTGTTTTGAAAAGCAAGACGCTTTATTTTCGGGACCCCAGCCAACTAGCCGGACTACCTTCGTCAACGCCAAAACTCAGCTGGAACTCGGCTCACAGGACGCAGCGGGGGGTAAGTCAATGTTCATAAATGATGTTGCTAATATGGGATGTCATACAGCTTCATGTCAAAAGAGGCGAACTATCCCTTTAAGGCAATAATGGTACTTGTGTGAATTAGAAAAATAATCATGATTAGAGCTAAAACGCAATGTTAATACAACACTGCAGATTCCCTCATGGACGTAATTTAGCCGGTTGTCTTGGTTACAAATAAACACAGCAAGTTACAACAAAACTTTATCACTCATTTAATTAGGTGTAGAAAACAAAGCTATTGGGTTAGAGTTAAAAAAAAAAAAGACAAAACCATCATGGTTAGGACGTATGAATGCCATTTTTACTATTCATATTCAGTTGCTCACACAACTACTACAGGTTGCATATTCTTTAAACATAATTGTTATAGGTTGTATCTGCCACCCATAAATAAATAACGTTGGGCAGAGGACAGTCTGGTTGAGGAATATGGACCAGGAATCCAGTAATATGTGATAATGACACTTACTTCTTAATAGTGTTCAATGTGCTATTATTGTGTTAACTTCGATAGCCATAATAAAAAGTGAGTCTTAACTGTTCAAATACGAAAATTCTGCGAGCATTTTCGAAAGTTTTGTCAGTTTAATCGCAAACTTTGCATTTAGTTATGAAACCAAATATACAATCACCACTCTGATCATGTAATAATTCTGACAGCATTTGTGCTACACCTCATTATTACTTCTCCTTGTCTCATCTATCTGTGTCTCTGGCCCCTTGTTTTTCTAAGAATGGCCGGGGCAAAAGACAAATGCATCACTTTGAAACACTCACAATAAGTAGGTAACTGATCCAGAATTGATCAGGTGTCGACTTGCTGATTAAGTGCTTTAAGACACCTTTTAGTGAGCTGGGACTGTTCTCTTATTAGGCCAACGTTCAGTTACAAAAGCAGCAAAAAATGTACAATGTCTTCAACCTCTAAATAATCATTGATTTTCTTTTACATCTCCACTTTTACCTCTCTTATTCAATTCCTTGTTCTGTCCATCCTCCCATCCTCTTTTCGTGGTTTCATAGGTTTATGGATCAATAATCTGTAGGGGGAAAGGTGACCTTGCTTAGATTGACCAGTCCGGGAGCCTGCTGGATAACGCACTAATCCAAGGGCTTAAAATGCTTCAAGGATGCTAAAGTATATCTTTCACACAGTAGCAGCTCCATGAGGTGCGTGTGAAGGAGTGTGTGTGTTAACAAAATCTCACACTTTAAGATGAAGTTGCAAAAGCTAACTGATGTATGTGTTGTCCTCGGTTATCTTCATTCCAGCCACATTTGACGTTAATTAATTTCTTGCTCCAGTTGAGTAAAATAGGGGTTATTCTAGGGTCACATCTCCAACTGGTAATTTGGTCGTAACTAACTGAGTCTCTTCTCATTTTTTGAAAATGTCTTCTGTTTCCCGTATCAGTCCTCAACAACAGCAGTTCTCGAATCTTAGCATCTTTCCGCATAGACATTTATCATGCCATAGTTCTATAGCCATCCTTGGAGGTTTTTGTTCTTCTTGCGTCAAACCAGGCACCTCATCATCACAAAGTGAATTTCCTTGATTGTGTTGCATTTGCAGTGCATGTTTGAAAGCAGCCTCACAGAGGGAGGACGATGTGTGGAGGATGACAAAATCTCGATGGCTAACGCTAAGTATTGCATCTTAAAGCGACATTAAGCCAATGTTTATATCAAACATCAGCTAGGATGTTTTCCACACCACAGCAGAAGTCTTTCTCATATGTTTCCTTTGGTTGTTATTTTGCTGGCTACACATAAACACAACTTGGTATGACCTAATTTAGTTTGGCAAAACACTTCAGTTGATTGGGTGTTTGAAAGCAAAACTTTTTGGTTAGTGCTAGAAAACAATAATGGTTAGTACTAAAATACATTCTTTTTACAAGGTGATTGTGACTGTCAGCTTCATAGATGCCATTTTTATAGTTCACATGCAGTTGTTCTAATGACAGCTAGAGGCCCCATGTTTTATTAATATAATTATAGGCCATTTCAGCCTATGTGAACAAATGCCCCTTGGAGATTTGTATTTGGGAAGATGAAAGTCTCTCTCCTACAGAAAACACTGCCTCTAAACACTCTGAAATGCCTTGTCTGTGATCCAGGCTTATCCTCCCCTTACTTAGCTACATCACATTTAAACATGTTAGCTTAAGGCCTGCCTTTTGGTCAGTTTCCCACATCTCAAGCAAAGAACAAGCAGCTACCTCGCACTATTTTTGGCCAATCAGCTGACTATTTGCTGAGTGTTTTAGAAGGAAGAGTCAAAGATGTGCTGCAGCCACTTACAGTATAAGAAATGCTGTGTTATAAAAGTATGTAAACCTATCCTAGTAGGACTGCATTGCATGACACTCAGTCCAATAGTTTGCCGTGAAAGGCAAACTGAAATTTTACATGCAGTCATTCAGCCAGAAAACATAACTACGAGTAATGGTAGTGTCGCCCCAGTAGTTCAATTGTCATTTAATGTGTGCTAACACATTAACCAGCAAGTACAATAAGATAATAAAATCCCATTATTGTGTTTACAGCTTGATCTACAGCTCCCCTGTGGCCAAAAAAGTTTAATTTTCAGTGCACTGAGCTTCACTATGTGGGCTATATTAAATAGTGTCTTAAGCAAGATGTACTGGCACAGTGCAATATCTCTGACCTCGATGTCAAGTTCTATCATTCTGCTCATAAATATTTCACTTTATTCACAAAAACCGTTACGTGTATTGGGGAAAATGTCAAACTATAATTACATTGTGATCTTGTGACAACTTCAGTGGCCATCTCCGTTTTCTTGACATTTTGACAGTGAATTTCTCAAAAATTTTTAGACCTCAAATGTCTCATCACAGGATCAAGAGACTGTCAGTTCCAGTGCAGCAGCCTTTCTCCATCTGTTTCACTGCTTGTGACTCCGTCTCTCTCATTTCAACGAGAGCAATGGGTTCTGATTGGCTCATGTCTGCAGGGCAGAGTGAATTATTAAGGCCTGCTCTTTATTTGGCCATAAATGCTCCCTCCCTCTCCCTCTCGCTTTCCATCTCTCAGTCCCTTGTGTTTTAATCTTCCACTCCTCTCTCAACACTCTGCCCATTTAGGAAGAGAGTGAACAGGAAAAGAAGGCACTGCAGCGCGAGGGGGAAAACAACCGAAAGGGGAAATTACACAGAGACAAATGAGGTTTGTGGTGATGGACAGAAAGAAGAAAAAATGTCAGAAGGGAAATTGGAAAAAGAGCTATGGAGCACTGGAGTTGGAGGAGTGACAGAGAGAGAGTATTGAAATGAATTGCACGCTTGAGCTTTTTGCAAGCCTCCACACCTGCCCTGCACCGAGACCTGAGTGCATCAACGAAGTCACATGGCTGCTTTATGCCTAAGACTAAAGGCCACCGGTTGGTGTCTGTCTGTGTGGGTGCGCAGTATGTGCTTGTAAACTAAATCAAAGAGATTTCCGTCATTAAAAGATGTTAAAGTGCCAAACAGCTGAGGGCAGAAAGAAGAGAAGACAGGGGGAGGAGACACATTTAAAGACAGAGTTGAAAGAAAACATTGACTTGTTTTCATTTCCATCAATAATTCAGGATGTGTATCATCTCCTGTGGTGTGCAGCTGCAAACTTCATGCCTCAGCAATTTCAACAGTGTTAAACACGATGACACACACACACACACACACACACACACACACACACAATCAGGAGGATTAGGAATTGTTTGTGTCATTCTTTGGACAGAGAAATGTAATTTATGTTAATGTTGGATTCTTCTCTGACAAATTCTGACTGCAGGAAAGTGGTGGGTTCATTATTGGTGCACTTTTTTATCGCTTGATGTCTTTTGCATCCAACAGGCAGCACATGTTTTGCATTACTCTGCGCTCCTGTTCCATAAAACATAACTACTCCATTTTTGTACCAATGACAGACATCTTAACCTTCTGATCCTCTCTTCTCCTTAGTACTATGAATACAGCTGCCCTGATCAATACTTCCAAGTATTCTAGATTTTTTTGTTGGATGTGATTTGAAGCAAAAGGTATTTATCTAAAGGGAAAGCACAGAAAAACAATCCCTTTAATTTGAATCAGCTCTTTGAAGCATTTTAGCATCTCTCAGTTCATGATTTTTTGAGTGACATGACATTTTGAGTCTTTTGGATCTCTTACATCAGCATAATTTCCAGCATAAAACATGCTTTTCTTTTCAATAAGTAATATCACTTCACTGTACACAGCTCATCACAAAGGCAGGCAGACAAATCTAGCAGCTGCCTGGTGAATATAGTGGAGAATTTAGCATTTAAAGAGCTCCGTGGGTCCGTGGAGAGCAAAAGTCAGGTGAAAAGAATATCGGATTCAGTTAATTTTTAATCATAAATCAGTGTTAATGATGCTCCATTTTATGTCTGCTGAATAAAAAGAATAGGCTGATATGGGGGTTCTCCAATCTATACGACCATATGGGTTAAATACATCCCTAACTTAGTTTTAGGTCATATACCTGCATGAACAAGAGCCACAGACATGTTTTGGGGAAGAGACCATTCTATGAAGCACATTTAAAAACAAATACTGACTAATGTGTTTTAGCAAGTTATTGCAAATAAGGCCCAACAAGTTCTCACTTTGCGAAAACTGGCTCATGGTAGAGTGGGTTAAGATTGATGATTGATGTGGTTATTACATGCTTGTTCATTCATAAGTTGTGTATAAAGTGGAGGGGCAAAATCAAATAAAAAGTTATCAAGTAAAGCAAAATACATTTTCTATTCAGTATTTATCTACCAATGATTCTACGTCTTGTGAATTGGGCTCCAACTTTACTCAAATTATGAGTAAATACTGTCTTTGGCTCATAAACTATTATAACATTTTGCATTTAACAAGGCAGCATATTCTTGAAAGCTTACATGATCACAATAACACGCATCCAATAAACGTACCGCGAAAAAGAGCAATGAGAATCATAAACAAAACGACTTTAAAAGAAGAATCTGATTTACTTTTTATGCAATCAAAAACACTCATTTTGACCTCAAAATAGCCCAAATTGTGTACAAAGCAAGAAACCAATCATTACCCCAGAATATTCAGACTTAGTTCAGACTATTTAAAACCATATATTAAGAATATGTGGGTGAACAAGTAAGAAAGCTATGTTGTTATTTATCTCATCCTGGTAACCTTGATATGATTTTTGTTACTATTATTTTATTCATGATTGCAAAACAGTTTATTTACATAATAAATATACGCATTGCCTGTTTGAAACTTTTTTATCTTCATCTCTTTTTGACATAAGGGGGTAGGTCTCCATAAATGTGTACTTCTACCTTCTCCCTTTCAGACAAAAGAGGCGTCCATTTACATCATCCTGACATTGCTGTATGACTGATACTAACCTCTCTGATTTTGTTTATATTATTTAAAATTGCTGCACAGCTCCAAATGAAATAAATTCTTGTACAGTCTTGTTAAAAGATTACCATTTAGATTGGAAGAGTATTTGACAATTTAACATTATACAAATAGTGGGAAGATATCTATTTTCTTCTTATTATACAAGTACTTTATTTTCACTGGCTTCATTTCCATCAAGAATGCATACTATGACATGTCAGTGTTATACATTGCATTATACAGTGTGTGGGAGATAACAGGGGAGAGCATTACTTTAAAGCTGGATATTATCAGACAAACTCTGGCATCATTATATCTGAGGCTGACAGAGTGCACAGTGCGGTTTAATGGGCTCCACATAATCTAACATCAGCACATAACCTTCTGTTTGACCTGCGGCAATCTAATTTATTGTCAAAGCTAAACAACAACACAAACCAAGGCCAAATCTTGGGCTCCTATACATTGATGGCTATGTCTGCTATCAAAAGTTGTTTACATTTTTCTGTGTCAGGCCAGGAGGTGACTTAAGGAGCCACAGGCTATTGTTTTTCATTGTCATTATCATCATCATCATCATCATCATCATCATCATCATCATCATCATCATCATCATCCTCCACCTCCTTTACTTTAGAGTTGCCAAAGAGATGCACTGCTTAACATATGTGGTTAGATTTTGCAGTTTTCATTTTGCCCTCTGCTTTTCAGCTCTCTCCATCCTCTTAGGCAATTAGGGGGCCCAGAGCTGGCAAGCCAGACCCAAGCCATTATGTCGTGTCAGTGAATGAGAGTGTGTCCATGTGTGTGTGCGTGTGTGAGCCCAGGTGATGTGCTTAAAGGCGAGAATGAAGAAACTATTTTCTCCTCTCACAGAAAAAGGCATGGATCACTGTAAATTGGACAGTTTGGGTCACACTTAGGGAGTCCAAAGCCCCTGTGCATATGAGTGTGTGAGTGTTTTGGTGAGTCTTGTGCTCTCCTCTTCCTCCACATTTCAACACACGAGGACACACATTGACACTTTTTCTCTCTGCAATTTATGTCAACAGACTGTGGAAGTAAAAGTGCATCAGAGTCTGACTTGCAGAGGTAGCAGGAGGGAAGCTTTTGCTCTGATACAAGATCAGATAGAAAGAGTTTGTGTGTGAGAGCATAGGATATGTCTGCTTCCCTGAGTCAAGCCAAGGCATAGATGTGACTGTGGACCATTTAAGTGTTTTGATCTTTGCCTGTCTGTCCATGTCTCAGATCGAACAGGTGTTTTTTCCCCTTTGTCTCCTTCTCTCTTTCTTTTGCTCCCACTCCCTGCTATATGTGTGCATTCAAGACCTTATATTAGTTGCCTACATGAGGCACATGTACTTAATGCCCATCTCTGGAAGGGGGTTTTGGGGGACGATAGAGAAGAAAGGCTAATGAATGAGAGAGAAGTAAAGGAGGATATCAGAATATGGTCAGAGGGGGATGAAACAAGAAGTGACCGAAACATGATAGATAAAGATAATAGAAATGGAAATAAAGGGATAAACATCTGAAGAGTGGTCTGAAGTGACCACAAATCCCTGTTTATGAACTTTGTTCTGTCTGATAGCACAAACATTATATGAAAGGGGGAAAGAGGGAGAGGACCAGTGAAGCAAGGCATCTAAATTCACTGTCAAGTTTCTTTCATCTATCCTATTAGTTACGTTTTGGGAAACTGGGACAACATGGTCCGTTTGGAGCTATAACACACTCTTCTTGAATGCAGATAGAGCCCAACATGCGCACAAACACACACACAAACACACACGGACCGCAGAGAATGCTTTCCTTGATCTGTGTGGCTCTGTTATTGACTGACCCGATTGAGGATAAGAGGGAAATTACCAGCCGAAGGTGGTCTGCGTTTTATTCAAATCAGACACACGCATAGACACACACAAACTTTAAACATCTATGCTTATGAGGACCATCTTGAGCAGAATACGATCCCTATTCTATTAACTCTTCCTTTAAAGTGGAACGCCATCCATTTTTCACACCAATATGTGTTTTCAGATGAGGGGGGGGGTACAGCTTCCTGTGAAAAGGTTTCAGAAAGGGTTTTAACACTCCACAGGGAGCAGCAAAAAAAACAAACAGATGACCTGCTTCTTGTGCCTTGATGTCACTTGAGTAACCAATGGTTGTGGCTGAAGATTAAAGGAGAAGTTCGGTTTTTTTTAACCTGGACCTTATTTCTGGCATAAAATACGTTCATCTACTCTCCGATAACAGTTTGGTGAAAGTCGGCGTCCTTCGGACGATATTTAGATCCCCATATATCCATATATAGGGGCATCGACGGATGCCCCCGTTCACTCCCGTTGTATCTCCCGAACTTCTCCTTTAAGGCCAAATCCCAATCCCCCCCCTTTGCCCTACTACTTGACCCAAACCCTGCAGGGAATCTGTTCATCCAAATGGTGCCCAACGTGCTTGTTAAAGGGCTAGATGACACTATTCTTCATTCCCAAAGGAAAAAATGGTTATCTTATCCCTGCAAAATGGAGGGAAAGGGTCAAGCGGGGGAATTGGGATTTGGCCTAAATGTCTGCAAACAATCTGGGAGTGTGGAGAAATTAATGAACCAGTCATTTCTGCCCACTGCTTCTTAGTTACAGTGGTTGGTATTGTTGGGAGGCAACAAGTTTTATGAGCAAGAATAATGTGAATATAAAAGAAAATATCTGGATATGCTGCATTAATTTCAACCCCTTATTTTAAACTGCACAAGTAGAATAGAGTAGAGTTCAAGTACAACCCTAAATATGTAGAGTGGTTCCCTATATCATCACAGGGCTGCAGCCTTTGGGTGAGAAGCAGGATACACCCTGGAGAGGTTGCCATTACGTCAGAGGGCCTGAACAGAGACAACCAACCATGCAAACTCACACTCACTCCTGAGGTCCATTTATAATCACCAATTAACCTAACATACAAAGAACAAGCAACGAGGCACTAGCCAAGATTCAAAACAGCAACTTTCTTGCTGTGAGGTGACAGTGCGAACCATCACACTTTATTCTAGAATTGCTTCTTCTTTTTTTTGTTAATGGCTGTATAATTGCTTCTTGGTATCAAATAATGAGTAACAATAGGTCCAATGGATTGTTTTCTTAAAGGGATAGTTCGCCTCTTTTGACATGAAGCTGTATGACATCCAATATTAGCAATATCGTTTATGAACATTTTCTTACCCCCACTGCGTCCTGTGAGCCGAGTTCCGGTCTTGTTTTGGCGTTGACGAATGTAGTCCGGCTAGTTGGCTGGGGGCACAAAAATAAAGCGTTTTGCTTCTCAAAACAATATGCATTCAAAAGAGTAATACATTTGCGTCACAAAATCGTTCTCCAGGAAAAAGTCAGACCTCACAATCGCTTGGTGCTATTTTCTCTCCCTTCGTATCACTGCGTTCTGCCACCCGCCAACAGCCGCACCTGTTAAGGTGTTTACTGCTCGGAAGCAGGGGACTGCTCGGTCTGCACGGTCTACACAGCATGCAGCTTTCCAGCATACTCAACTTTAATCATCAAGTTTAAAATTGTCGACCTCTGCCAAGGCCAGAATAAATGTAGAGGTATATGACCACTGCTGACTGTTTGTCTGTCTGTCAGCTAGATTTAAAAAAAACAAAAAGATGAGCAACTTGAGCTTTAATTAAAGAACCAACTGCACAGGATAGGTTAGGTTCAGGATGCCTGAGGCTTTGCTTTTTGCCAACTTTTTCTTGCATTAAAGCTATAAGAGATAATAAAAACTATTTATCTTGCTTAGAATGTTAAAGTAGTGAATGCTATAGTATAACAAGGCTTTTAGAAAAGTACTGTGGCCTTTTACACCAATCTTATGTAAAACAAATAGGCCACAAGGATTACGATAACTATCACAGTTAAGATTAGCAAAACTAGTAATTAACCCAGCATTGATACACAGATTTGGAGAACCAAAATTTTTGCCAACTTAAACAACAATAAAATTCTAACTTGGAGAAGTCTAACACAACTAAAACCTTTAAAATGACTCAAAGACTAAAAAGGTTTGTTGCCTTGATTTTCCCCCGCCCCCTCTTACAGCACCCATAAACTCATCCATCACGTTTAATTTGATCCTGCAAAACCTTTTTATAGCAGCGAAATACATTTTCTGTTATAATTAATATTGAATATTGTGTCTCCAGATCAATTGAACTGCAATCCCATACACACACACATTCGAGAGAGACGTGCCTTTTTCATGCGTCGGGTGGGGCTGGTGTGGTGAAGAGGTAATTATTTGCTTGGCCAGTCTGAGCTTGCTTTGACTCTCAAGGACGGAGAGACTCGCCCGCAGCCAACCAACCTACACAACGATTACACAAACAAAAAGTGTGCGTGTATTTTGCTCTGCCTGTAATGTCGGTTTTGGGACTTGAATTAAAGTATGCCTCTGTGTTCTTGTGTGTATGCATGCAGAATGTATAGTGGGCATGTGGTTCATATTTTTCAGAGCTGTGTATGTGTGTACGTGTGTGTGTGTGTGTGTCTGTGAGTCTCTAAGGGGTGGAATGATGACTTTTGCAGCATTGTGCCTGCGAGTCCACACCTCAGGGAATGAGCACCAAGTTGCACCATTACACACACGCACACACATATATTCCCTTGTGTGTTGCAGTATAATAGCAGGGATGGAGAGCAGGAAATTGAGGTTGGGAAGGAGATCGAGGAGAAAGGCTTAGAGTGTGGATGGTAATTGGAGGAGTTTTTTTTTTTAACTGATAAATGCACAGGACAGAAAAAGAGGGCAGAAAATATGATTTTTTTTAAAAAAAGGGAGGGGTTGGTGGAAAGACTTTGGAGGATGAACATCAGTCATGTGAGATGAGCTGATCATCACATCCAGGCCAGACAGATCATGTTTCACTTTCTGGCCCCATAAAATCTTTTTACGGCAGCTTTCCCAAGATGATTGGTACTTGTTTTTATTTGGCCCTATGTTTGCATTTATGTGAGTTTGAGAGTGTGTAGCTGAATGCTTATAAAGCACAAAGTGTACATAAACATGTGTGTTTTGTGCATGCATGGCTGTACATGTGAATGCGGATAAACAGGATGATTAACAAACATGCAGAGCTGTTATATAGGATATGACAGTGTCATTTGTGTTTGTGTGTGTGTGTGTGTGTGTGTTCGGAGTGCTGAAGAGTCGTAAAGTTGCACCAGAGACTTCTGAGCGATTGCCTTGGACTACCACAGCCAGGAGACCAATAAAATAGGCGGCTCAAAAAAGGCTCCTGCCAAGTGTCCAATGATTAGATCCAACTGAGGGAGACCGGAGCTGAATGGCCCGTCATTACTCAGCTTCATTTCCCCTCAGAGCCCCTTTCCCAGTATCCCCCAGTAACAGGACGGTGTTTCTATCTCGAGTGCTGCAGAAACGCGTTGGTTTACGCTGTGGGTCTTTTTTCTTTTGTTTTTTTTCACAGCTGTGTGCACATGCTCTGTAGAAAGTTATCTATAGAGTTTTATACAGTTTTCTAATACAGTTCCTGTTTATTCTAATAAACAAAGCAAGACACACTTCTGTGAGCACAGTTGTTTGGATACATTAAAGGGATAGTTTGCCTCTTTTGACATGAAGCTGTATGACATCCCAATCTAGCAATATAATTTATGAACATTGACTTACCCCCCCGCTGCGTCCTGTGAGCCGAGTTCCGGACTACCTTCATCAACGCCAAAACTCGGCTGGAACTCGGCTCATATGGGATGTCATACAGCTTCATGTCAAAAGAGGCGAACTATCCCTTTAAATGATGGACTTCACCCAGCTATGCCCAGGGCAAAAATAATGCATGAGATAAAAAGCTCAATTATAATGGTGTAAAATGATTGATTGGTGAGGATCTGACTTATTTTGAACAGGAGATTTCCATAGTAATGTTAACACAAAGTGTAAATCAAAGTGAGATCCTGTTCGAAACTCCTGAAACTGCTGCTTGTTTTCCTGCTTCCTTGTAGACACTGTGTGTGTGCGTGTGTGTGCGCGCGTGTGTGCATATATTGACTATGTCGTATTGATCTGATAAAACAGCAGGGTGGTCCAAATCAGTACATCCTGAAACTGAAGAGCAGAAGCTGTTGCTCAGAGTCTGGCAAACAAAAGTGGTGAAAGTTAAATTGGCCACGTTTAACTTGCTCTTCTCAGTCTTTAATTCGTGGAAAATCTGAGTCCGCAGGCCTCGCCGTTCGTCTTCTGGGCCAATTTATGAGCAACACATCTCCCATCTGTGTAATTCACAATTTGACCTCGCTGTTTGACTTATTGATTTTTTGCCAGAGTGGATCTTCTAAAGCATCCCTCCCGTTCTTTTGTTGGGACTTCATCCAGAACGCACCGTGTTCCGACCATGGTCCAGGGGTTACTGTGGAAGGTGAAGAGGGTTCTGGTTGGCTGGTCTGCGGGGTTCCCCGGGTGTCTGGATGGTTATAGCTCCCACAGGACCAACTCCCCACAGATCATTGTTTTTTTTCTATGAATAGCTGCTGCATTGCAGATGGAAAGAAAACGGCGAGAAGAAGGAAATGGGGAGGAAGAGCAGTAATGGATGGCGAGGAGTAATGATTTGTGGACACGCAGGGGGATGGGAATAGAATGTGGGGATACATGTAGGGTGACCACCTGCTCATAAGCCAAAGGGGGGACAAGGGGTATGTTTATGGGGGACAAGGGGGGACAAGGGGTATGTTTATGGGGGACAAGGGGGGACGCCGCCCCGCCGCCAGACTCTTAGTGGTTTACCCATTTCTAGCACATACTACCTTACATGGTATATCAATTTTTTTATATATATATATATATATATATATATATATATATATATATATATATATATATAGTGATTCCTCTGTTATTGGTGATGTAATATATAACAATAATAATGATAACAATATTTTGAACATTCAATGACACACACTACCATCTACACTGCCATTTTCCCCTGTGTTTTTTTTTTTTTTTTATCCACAAACCACAATCCACAACTAGTTCTAGCCAAGTATGCCGCGCCAACTGACTGACTGAAGTGCCTAGTGATGAGGCGCGTGAATTGACGTTCATCATCACTGCGAACGTTGAGTCAATTGTCATGGCAACAACAAATATTTGATAACAGCCAGCCTGTCAGATGCGACTGCAAGGGGTGTGTGTGTGCGCGCGTGTGTGGATCTGTTGTAGCTCTACAGTCTGCGGCGACTGTGCTGTTCTGAAATGTCAAGTAACGCTCGTTTCGCTATCTGGGTGGCGCGGGGAAAGTGACAACCCCAGCAAGAATCAATTATGCGGGACAAACTCTGAATTTGCGGGACGGACTATTTTGGCCTCGAACGCTGTACGCGCACGCGCTACGTGGGACGGTTGGTCACCCTAGATACATGTATGTTGGAGGCCGGAATTCAAGAGACATGTAATTTTCAAGGAGACTCGTGTCCTCTGCCATGGCGTATAAAAGAAATAGGGACTGTTTTCTGTTTCCAGCATCTGCTCAAACATCATTTGGGCACCTCAGCCTCTTGCAACAGGACTTTGACGCCTGTGAGACAGACAGAGAAAGGAAATGTGCTTAGATGAGCAAAGGAGGGACAGTCAGACAGGGTGGGGGTGAAGATGATGAAGAGGGTGCGTCTTCCGCCTCATTACCTCTACAAGTATTTGATGAACGTGCCACGATAGCTGCAGCCTCGCAAATTTCCAGAAGCAACAACCGTCATGGCACACACAATCACAAAGACACCCGTTTGGAAAACACGACATTTATATGCTTTTGTCCATGAAACTAAATTTTATTTTTTTAAAGATAGGCGGATGTATGGTTTATTATTTGGTTTACAGTTTTTAAGAGGCTAGGTTGGTGTTTATCTTAAAAGGGTATGTGATGCACAGAAACTGTTAGGCTACTCGAAATATGATTTATGGTTTATTTAGTTTTTGAAAGTTGTTGGCAAGAGAGTGGAAAAAATCAAATAACCAAAATAAAAGAAATGGCCTCTCTTCTGTTAAGCCATCCTTTTCTTTTAAATTAATTTTTATTCATCTTTTTTCTTTGCAGACGGTAGAATTAATAGACTTATAAATAAATCAATTGACTGACAATCAAAAATGTGGGTTTCAGCCATAGCTGGCCATTCATTTTCTGATTAAATCTTCCCTAACACATAGGCAGGTATAGCACTTCTAACTTATTAATTAATGAGTGACAACGTTAATAACCTTGCCTCCACATGACTACAGTGCAATGCCTGCAGCATGCGTTGTATTATTCAAAATAAATGTGACATTAAACTGTCTTTGTGTCAGATGTTTGTGATTGGAGTTAAGGTTTCGGCATTTACATTCAACTCTGAGTCGCCCTGCTTTGCTCTCTCCCTCTCCTCTCCCTCCATATACTCCATATACTCCGCGTTATTCCACTTACTCCCTCCAGTCTCGGTTTAATGGGCGTGCGGTTGCCAAGAGAGACGCGCGTGCAGTGCAGTGTACAGCTTTAACGGCGAATCGGCACGGGATCTCCCCCGCCATTTCCTCGTGTCGAGCCCTGGAATGTCGAGTAGTGGCACGGGCTCTTCCTCGCGGAAGGAGTTCGATGTGAAGCAGATCCTCAGGATCCGATGGAGATGGTTCGGTCACCCCGCGGTGCCTCCGCCTCACTCTCCGCAGCCAGGAGATTATCTCGCCGGGAGGAGAACGGGCGGCAGCTCCGGGAACGGACCCTCAGTTAGCGGTTGCAGCAACTCAAGTTCAGCCAGCGTAAACCCCAGCTCGGGGAGTCACAGCGGACTCGTGGCCAGCGGCAGCGCTGGGTCTAACCTGTGTAACGGCAGCGGCAGCAACAGAAAGTTTGCTGATCCGGCGGGGAGTCGGGGCGGTCCGGGAGGAGCGGCAGCCGGAGCCACGGGGAACTCTTGTACGCGCTCCCTCAGCCAGCCAGAGTGCAGAAGCTCCGCCGCGGGGCTGTCGTGGGTCTCCCCGCCGCTTCTTCGTCGCTCTCGTCCTGTGTCAAATATGGAGCCCCCTGGCGAGGCCCCGGTGCCCCAGGTGGTACCCGAGCCCTCGGCTCGTGTCGGGGTTGAGGAAGAAGCGGCGGCAGTGGCTGCAGCAGTGGGTACAGAGGACAACCAAAACCACCCGGAAACGGACTCCAGCTCGTGCAGGTAGGACTGTGATACTGGGGGTTGAGCGAGTTTTTTTTAGTAAAAAAGTTACAAAAAAAACAGCAAAAACTGTGAAGTCGCGTTTTTTTTTGCCTTGTAAATTCACAAAATAACTTAATTTAAAAGTTCTGAAAAAGTGTAAGCCGTAGCTGTCAACATTTGTTCTCAGCCAAGCACATGAGTTTGCTGAAGTTTGATCAGTCACTGTCACAATTAACCTCGGTCTCCTTAAAAAGGTCATCATCACGGACACACACATGGCAGGAGGAAGTTATGAATGGGGGAATTAACAAGCCAGAATTTGTTCAGGAAATCCGCAGTTATTACTCAAAACATACTGACTGAGATAGTGAAAATGATGTCTGAGGGCCTTTGGGTGGGGGTGTAGTGATTTATAACCTCAGCCTCCCTAATGACACCTCACCAGCTCTGTAGTTTTCACACAAACACGTTCTTTGATCATAGAATTATTTTAGGAGTCAAATTTAAATTACTCTAAGGCCAATTGTATGCTGCACCAGAAATGTATAGTGTGTTTTTTCATTGCCTTACTCAAAGTTTTTTCATGTATGTTAGCATGGACACACGTGATGGGGTTGGCCAACCAAGTGGAGTGTGAAGACATTTAAATGATAGTTGCTATGGAGACGGCAAAGTAAAGACATTAGAGCATCTTAACTTCTCCCTTGCACTTGTTCAGATGTTTTATTTTTATTTTCATGAAACAGCCAATATCAGCCAAAGGGGTCAAATGTAGCCAGTGTGTTTTTCCCTATTTACTCTATGATGCACTGGACAACCTCCCATCAGTGCTCTCAGGATACACATAGGAAATGTAAATGATTTATAGGACACCACACACACATACACACCATTTCAAAGAGCTTTCAGCAAAAGTCGATGTCATTTTTCAAACGAGGCTTGTCTCATCTCAATTTGTTGTTACTGCTAATGTATGTGTTTCTGGGAGGGTTAAGAGAAGTAGAGGATTATCATTCCATTGTTATCCACATCTCATGTCATTGTGATGGGTATCTGGATAGGCTTAAAGAGAAAATGTACATCACACATATTCACATATATCACATTAGCATAAGCTGAGAAAAAATGTATGAGTTTCAGTGGATTTTGACTATATGTGGTGCATGTGCATGCATAGAGCCATATTCTTTATATGGAGCCACATTTTATGGTTGCCATACCAACGCAGATATTGGTTTTTTTGCAGCATACATGTGCCGTTCGGGGGCATGTTTGCTTTTTGTGTGTATACGTGTGTTTATGCCTCTCTGTATGCGACTCATCCTTTCCCTCAGAGAGCTCCTGTGTGTGCTATGGTGCTCCCAAGAACCCGGGTGGCAAAATCCCATATGGGATCGTGGGAAGGGTTGCAGAAGGGTTCCCAGAGAGTCCGAAGGCTCTGCTGGGCTCGACTGCACTCATTTCCTCCACTCCCTTTTACTCTCACACCACAACAAGCTCGCCCTGCTTTTAATCCTAGTTTGCCTCTCTTCCTTGCTCTCTCCCTCCTTCTTTCCCATGTTCATCACCTCCCACCCTCGGTCATTCACTTTCTATTCCCCTGCTAATGAACCAGGACGTGTGTCTGTAGATGTGTGCGTATAAGAGGAGAGGGAGGGGAAACACTGATTGGCACTTGGGTGAGTGTCCTTGCCTGGTGCAGGGGTTTAAAAATCTGGCTGCATGGTGAGACGCTCTTTCCTCTCTGTCTCTCTCTATCCATGTTGAGTGCCTGCCAGGCTTAGTTAAGGGGACTGAAAGGCAGCGTCCCCCCCACTTCAAAGCCATCTCCTCTGGCAGTGTTTAGCCATGCCATTCGTCTACATGTGCACTAACACAAACACATGCGCGCACACTTGAATACTCGAGGGCAGGAAAGCGAGCCAAAAAAGCTTCCTTGGAGGGTTAGATCTGGAGAGGGAAGAGAGGAAATGAAGGCGCAGATGGATGATGTGATGAGGTGGAATGAAGTGAGTGAATGATGAGATTAGCTGGAGAAGTAAAAGTGGAGACAGGAGACGGACAGAGGAGACAGAGGCAGAGTGAGGATGGCTGCTCCTATAGAACATCAGCAGCAGGACACACACATGCCTAATTGGGAGTATAAATACACACAGTGTGTGCATTCCACACTGTAGGCAGATGTCATTTTCCTAACAGTGCTGCAGAAATACACAATATTTAAGCATTATATTGAGCAACATCAGTTTTAATTATGAAAGTACAATCCCCTAGATGGAAAGAAATTGGCATAAGCTGTGTGAAACGCCGACATAACGTCACGTTCGGTTCCCAAAATGTCTGAATACAGCTCCACATCGGCACCAGCATCATCATCACTACCTAGATGAGAGGAGGGCCTAAGTGCTGGCAGGTGATGAAGTTTGGTACTGGGTAGGTAGTCTACAGGGAACTAAAGTCTATAAATCTTTATAAGAAAAAAACAGAATAGATGAACCTTTTAACTTAACAAAAGAAAAAAGACGTATGAGGAAAAATCCCTCTTTCAAGACAGAGAAAATCAATAAAGATCAGCATCAGTAAGAAAGGAGAAAAAAAAAAAAGAATAACACTGTTACACAGCTAAATTGCAAATGTGTCAAAATTATTGATCAGAGAAGATGAACCATCCACCAGCGCTTCGCACAGAGGGACTTGACCGAGACTTGAAAGACACGCAGCACGGACACACTAAAGATGATTTACGATTATCCTTTTTTTTTTTTTTTAGGTCATCCAGTCTTGGCATTTGTTTGTCTACACGCCACATTTTCTTATAGTTCTCCCAGAATTGATTTCTGGAGTTTCTCTCAGGCTCTCTCTCTCTTTCTCTCTCTCTCTCTGTTTGTTCCTGAGAGAAAATGTGTGTGGAACATTGCATTTGAGCCCAGCGGGTTTTGCAACCGCCAAGGCTTTTGATACACACGCACTAACGCATATACTTCCATGCCACTAAAAGAGTTAGATTCCTCCTCTAACTGTGAGGTTGTAATTGGGCCGTTGTTGGCTTCGGCTTGGATTAGACTTCTTTGTGCTCTAGGGCCATTCCTGCCACTTCTGCTGTTAAATTAAAAGCTCAAGTGCGGTTCTTCCTCTTTTAAATTAAATGCTGGTTTGGGAGCTACAATGGCTGATAATTCACAGAGCAGCTATACTTTGGTAATTAACCAAACACACGCGCACACATGCACTGACATACAGTATATACCTCTTCAGCTTTTGACTGGAAAATAAGACTCCACAGTCGTTTATTTTTCAGGGTGGAGCCATCCAGGAATCCCTGCTTTGTTTCTTATTGTTGGTGTAGACACAAGAAAACCCATTGCCTTTATGGGTCAGAGAAAATGACTGTGTGTCCTATGGGCTTAGCTCCTACAGTGCTTTAATTGGCATACTCTGTGTTTAAATGGGCTAAATTTATCCGTCCGTTTGCTCCTAGTAATTGGACCATTAAAGAGCTTTTGTGTGTTCCTGGCAACATACACTAACCCTGCTAAAAAGTGAAGGAGGGTGAATTGGTGTGAGGAAATGGTACAAAGGAAAATGTGGTTGCATGGAAAAGGCGCAGAGCAGCCGGCGCGGCTCCCTCCACACAGCTGTCTCTGTGTCTTGAACAAAAGAGAATCGACACCAACACATCCACTCAAAGCTTCTGTCTCCTCTTTGCAGCTTTTTCTGTTTGTGTTTGTATTAATGCCTTTCTTTCTTTGTGTTTGTGTGTGTGTGTGTGTGTGTGTGTGTGTGTGTGTGCAGGACGTCCAACAGCAGCGCAACACTGTCCTCGTGCGTGTCGTTGGAGCCGTGCGTGTGCCCAGAGGAGTGTATGTTCACCGCTTTGTCCCATGCTGACGTCACCTTCCACAAGATGGAGGGTTACCTGAGGACCAGACAGCTGTGTGACGTCATACTGGTGGCTGGAGAAAGGCGGATACCTGCGCACAGGTGAGGGTGTGCAGAAGAGCTTTGGGTTGTTTTCTAAGTTGAACCGTCCGTCCACAAACACAAGGTTACATGCACCACAAAATGGATGCAGTTTGGAAAGAATCTTTCAAACGAAGCAGACAGTCATGCTCATGAGAAGTCCTTTTTTTAATTATCATAGTATATCTGTACTTTATGTACCATAGTCAGCAGAGTCTCTGAGTCATGCATCACTCACTGCACACAAACAAACGGACACGGCCCCCACTACCCTGTTCCTTTTTCTGCTTCTCTCTGGGCACGTGGCCACCGGTGTAGCAGCAGGGTCCATCTGTGCGAAAAGAAAGAGACAGAAAAGTGGTCCTCCACATCAGAAAGACTCCTTTTCTCTCACTGCCTTCCTCTTCTGCCTCATTTGATTCAGTCCTCCAGGCGCAGATGGTGACAAACAAAGACCCCGCTGTACAAGAATCCTAATGGTGGATGTGAGAGAGTGTGTCGGCAGCTGAAGTTGTTGTGTTGTGTTGTGTACGTGTGCTGTGTCTGTTGTGTTTGCGCGAGAAAGAAGGTAGGAGTAAGACATCTCTGTTGGAAAGTGGTTGTTTTGTTTGCAGATGATTTATTGTACACCATGTGTACGAAAACACGCGCCCTCTTTGTCTCCTTCTTTGTCGTCTTACATTTACAAGCAGATGCAATGTACATTCTGAATGGGCTACTTTCACCGTACAGAGTCCCTGATTTCTTTGGAGTTTGGTGCAAAGTGTGCGCTTTGAGCAGAGAAACTTTTTGTGTATGAAAAATGCTGCACACAATTGAACTTTTTGTCTTAGTCTTTGGCAGCACTGCAAACAAATGCATTGCTTTGCTAATCTATTTTTGTATTCCCAACTAAAAACTCCTCAAAGGCCACTGTGAAGGATTTTCAGTAAGTAAGCCATTGCCTCATTTTACCATTACTGCAGATCAGGGGTTATGCTTGCATGCTAGCCCAGCTCAGGTGTCTGTGATCCGCTGTGGGGGAGACAGTACTGCACGGCCCTTCAGAGAAGCTAGAGCGAGGTAGCTGTGTGCTGCACTTTAACAGAGATTTTACAAGGTTGGTTTTACAAGACAAATAACTTGGAGGGTGATTACTGCTTGTCTGGCTTTGCAAATGCACATTTGGTCTACCTCAGCACGCTGTTAAAGAGCAGCGCAAAGATACTGTAGGAACTTTTCCACCGGACCATTCGGGACTGTTTCAGGAGTCGTGGATCGTTTCAGTAAACACTGTTGAATGTATCGTAGTAAATCGTAGTAGTTGAGATAACTTGCTAATGTTCGTCCTGGAAGTTGCTGAAGATTCAGGATAATCCACCTAATAGTTGTTGAGATATTTTTCTCAAAACCAAGAATGTGGTGGTTACCAAAATAATTTAAAAGTTGTTCAGACATTTCATGGCAGGCCCACTAACTGACTAAGTCGGCTGACGTGTTGCAATCCCTACAGTCACGTCATCATTGTGATTAAGCTGCTCTGTCAGTCCTTCCTTTATACCGACATACTTCAGTACATGTCGAGAAAAGTCACAAGATTTAAGTAAGTCCCTCATGACTCGCTTGTTCTTTCCCCCCTTTCTGCGTACTGTGGATGTGCTGCTTGTTACAGGAACGCCATAAGTGGAAAAAACAAGCGCAGTGTTCAGTTTCCAGCTCTTGCCCTCTTTTCCTGAGTTTAACTTGTCTGTTTCCTGCTCTCTTCTCTCAGGCATTTTGTCTTCTTTCTGCCAGCTCGTAACAGTGCGACACACCAACTGACCCTCCTGCCTCTATCCTCAGCACAGCGCATTTGTGTGTAAATAAGTCAGTACTGCGCATTATTTGTGTCACTCATAACAAGTCAGGGACTCACATGAAATATCAAAATGTGTGTGTCTGTGTGTGTGTGTGTGTGTGTGTGTGTGAGAGAGAGAAATAAGAAAAGAGATATCTGACTGGCATTCTGGCAGTACACCTTCCTGCTGACTGTAGTTTATTTTGACATCACTGTCTGCACAGTGCACACACACCTGGACCACACACACACACACACACACACGGCTATGCTTTGCTTCAGGCGATCTGTCAAGGTCTCCGTGTCACCCTCAGTGAGATAAACACTCTCTGTGCATGCACACGCATGTTAAACTTACTTAAAACACACAAGGACATGCAACGTTGAAGGCACACCCTCACATGAGTCAATTCTGCAAGTGATGATGATTTTCATTATCAATTAATCCAAATGTTATTTCCTCAATTAGAACTGGAATCCAAGGTGGTGCGATCAATAAAGTTTAGAGCGCCATAAACGAGAAAAGCTCACGATCCTGAAGAAGCTGGATCAAGGTCACAGTTGGTATTTTTCCCTCTAAGATTACTTTGTTAAACAAACTGGGTGTTAACTCGTTTACTGCTTAACTTCTTACTTCTTACTGGCGTTTTGCATCCTTCAGCTGTAGAGATGTCTCATTTACAGAGACAAGCTAAGGACATGCTACTAATTTGATGTTTAGTTCTTTTTGATACTTTTTTAACCATGATATGCGAGTGTTAAACTTCATGATGACTTTAAACGGTAATGGACTGTTGCAGAAGGGAATTAATTAACTGTCTTACGAGTGACATTTAGATAATGCCTCTTTCTCCTTCATCTCCTCTGTGTTCCATTATGCCACATAACATCTCTGACAGACCCCTCGGGCAGTAAATTTGACATTGACCTTATATTAAGGGTATGTGCCTTCCTCGCTGGCTTTGTCTCTCCTTCTTAAGTTCACCTGTTGTGGGTGACACGTGCAAACTTGAAAATTTCTGCGGACTTAACACAGTCTGTGGCAGCGGACTGTAGCAGAAACTGGTGCAGCGTCCCTTTCAAGGAGAGCGTAACCAAGGTTGTTTTTTTTTTCTGTGGGGAAAAAATAGCAATGTTCCCTTAATCCCACCAGCAATCAGCTTTTGAAAACGTGTAACAGACACACTCATTGAAAGTTACGTTTTTTTTAAAGAAGCAGTCTTTTATGATGCTCTCACTGAAAGGCTTGTGTGCATCACTACTAATCAACATGAAATTTGTGGGGTGGGTCAGAGCCGAGGAGCAGAGCTACGCTAATCGAGGCAAATGCCTAATAACCAAACAAACACGTGCCTTGTATTAGTGGCTTGCTCGGATATCTTCATCATACTTTGTGAATATGGCAAGGAGTTATTTGTGCCAACATTTAATTGCGGCGTATCCCATAGGTTCGGGGCTTTTGTGACGGTGTGTGACATGATGGCAGTTTAATGAAGTTCTCTAAGGGCCTCGCATACGGGCAGCGGTGAAATCTGACAGAAAACAGTTGTTTGCCAAAATAGGAAAGCCTTTACTCCAAATGACGTCTCTTTACAAACATATGAATTTATTACATTAAGTGTTGAGGTGCAAAAGAAGATTACACTGCAGCTACTTCAATAATTTAATCTCTTTTTAGGCCTTGTTTGACCAAAAATAGGTCCAAAACGGCTCAGAGTGATTCTAAATTTAAATCAACCAAGCAAAGAGCAAACAGTGCTGCAAAATGGGAGTCTGAAAATAAAAAATTACATAAAATATTTAATGACTCATGAATGAACGAGTGGAAATTGTGGCCTTTAGTTTAAACTCCAAACCTACAGACATGAGAAAAAGATGCTTTTATGTATCAGGACATAATGAAAAGTCATCTGGTCTAAACTAGAGCTTAAATTTAGGGAATTACAGCCTCAGATGAACAAGAACAAAGGACATATTGCGCAATTTGAACGCACCACAAGACTTCTAGGTCCTTTGGGCAGACTATACCAACGTGTGGATGTTTGGTCATAATGCACAGCTCCGTGTTTGGTGAAAACCTAAACACAGCACAAACACTTGGGTGATGATTTGGGCTTGTTTTGCAGCCGTTTAGTCCACCATGAACTCCTCTATATACCAAAGTGTTCTAGGGTCAAATAGGAGGCCATCTTTCCAAAGCTCAACTGAAATCGGATCATGCAACGGCACAATGATCCCGAATGCAGCAGTAAACAGAATGACTGACAAAGAAAAGAATCAAGGTTTTGCAGTAGTCCAGTCAAAAGCCTCACCTGGACCTGACTGAAATGCTGCGGTTGGACCTTAAGAGAGTTGTGTAGGAAACAAATGCAGCAAACCTCAGTGAGCTGGCTCAACGCTGTAAATTTCCTCCACAATAATGTGAGAGATTGGTAACATCATGTAGAAGACAAATACTTTAAGTTATTGCTATTAAAGGTGGTTCTGCAAGCTGTTGAATAAAAAAATGTTTATTTTTACACATTTTCTTTATTCATACTTTAGTTTAGTTGTTTTTTTAAATAAGTAATGACATTGTAAAATATCATTGTGTTGTCCATCTGAGGTTTTATTTACCCAACTTTAAAGGAAAACGCCGGAAAGTTTCAAATTTACTATTTTCCCTGGTACATGTTCCCCAAAATCGATTTCTCACCTTGTTTACATTTGTCAGCCCGAGAGAGTAACATTCGCGAATGTTTGAAATTCAAGTTATACCGCTCTGGCTCTCCCTCCCTAGCGCCGCCATGTTCACTCAACATGACGACGTTTTCCTTTAAGGCCTGGTAAGACCAAGATGTTTTATATATATTTATATATATAGATTAACCGAGGTTGAACCTTTCTGTTTCACTTGACTTTTTTTCCCCCACTTGATTGCTCTGGTTTCATCTCTGTTTCATCTCACTGTCTATTGTGGACGAGTATTTTCCCTTGACTTCTACACTTAAACTGCTGTACGTACTGGCACACAAGGCTCGTCCTCGTCCAACATCAAAGAAAATCCATATTTTCTGTGACTTTTAGTTATCACTTCTGTTCAAAACCTAAATGCATCTTTCTTAACCAGACACATGTATTCCAACGGATCTCCTCACTGTATAAGAGTTTTTTTTCTTTTCTTGAATTTGTCACCCATTTGTAGAAGACAACATACGGTATTAATCATCTTTCTTTAGCCACAAAACAGCACTAACTGTTATGTGTAACTTATGATATGGTGGAAGTAAGAGCTTCAGAGGCTGCTTGACCAGCCCACAAGCTTTTTAGTTTGCTGTCTTTTATATAACTTCTCTTTGCTGACCTGTTTACAAGCTGATTCTGTTCTGCCTCGCCCGCTCGTGTCATCATCTCCAGGCTGTCCTTTCCCTCTGTTCTGCAGCTTTTCCCTTTCAGGTTAGGTTCATCCAATCAACAAGGTCAGACTGGTCTGTTCCTCCATTACAGCTGTCCATCCTCTCAGACTGATGCCCGACTCTATCTTCTCTCACAGGCTGGTCCTCTCATCTGTGTCAGACTACTTCGCTGCCATGTTTACCAGTGATGTGCGGGAGGCCAAGCAGGAGGAGGTGAAGATGGAAGGAGTAGACCCCGATGCCTTGTGGGGTCTAGTTCAATATGCATACACAGGTACACACGCATTTACTTTCTTTGCCAGAAAGACTTTAGCAGAGAATGTTTTATTTTTCTCTTTTGCTAGCGTGAACATCACATTTATATTTGTTGTTTTTAAACAGATCCACTACTTTCTCTTTGGTTTATGGTAGAATGAAGCACAAATTGTGATTTAGTTGTTATTTATTTTATTTTTTGTAAGATTTGATCTCTACATCAAATGGGCTTGTTGCTGTGCCACAAAGCGGATATGATCATTGAGAAGCACACACGGTGTTGCCGTTTTCACGAGATGAGTTGTAATTGTTAACAAGTCGGCAGCAAATGGTCTTAATTCCGTTATGAAAACTGTAAGTGTCCGTGCACATTTATATACTGGGAGTGAGATTATGGTTTAAACTAGCGATAGATTAAGTAACCATGATCAGTCGGGCCAAATATTTGAGTCATCCAAAGATTCTGGATTATTAAAGAAAATGTTGATGAATTAAGAGTGCAGGCATCCATATCGGTGTAGCCTCTGTGGAACGATGTGTTTGATTACCCACAGACATGTGCTGAGATAAAAAAAAGATGTCTAAAGAAAGTAGACTGCGGACAGAATACAGAATACGGTTTTCTTAAGGACATAGAGTCTATGTCATAGACCAGGGGTCTTCAACGTTTTACAGGCCAGGGACCCCCAAACTGATGGAGAGTTGGAGCAGGGACCCCCCTACTATTTATATGGCATACAATTGTGTTTTATATTTAACGGGGCCTAGTGCCGTGTATAAACATAGGTCCTCTGTTATTGTACATTCAATACTAAGCTATTCAAATAATACACAAGTTAATATATTCATGTTTTTATTTTAAACATGTGCAAGGTACAGGGTGGCCGTGCCACTGCCTTTTATAAACAAACATCTTGCATACAACACTGAGCTATTCAAATAATCCAGAGATTTTACCTTTAACCCCCTGGAGTCTAAGGCTTTTTCAGAGACTTTGAGGCAGTTGTCACCACCTTGACATTTTTAATTATTTCAACTAACTGTAAACATCAATGCAAAAGTGACACATATGGTTGTGTTCTGAAAAGCCTAACAAAAAACAATATGACATTGAAGTGAATGTAATACAAACAAGTTTTATTTAAATTGAGGGGAAACACAACTGTACAAAAAAACAAGTTTTAGAGGTCTTCAAACAGTGCAAGAAAACACACTATAAATATATCTAGCCAAGACTTTTGAAGGTTGAACCTTGTAAACAAAAGTGTTGGCTGCATAAAAGTAAAAAGTGCAGTCAGAAATGTTTTTTTGTTTTCACACAAACTGTAAAAAAGTTATTGTAACTCAAGACAGTGTCTCTGTTAGTTGAATACTAATTAGATGGGTGTGTAACACCCCTGATTCCCCCCACCCCACCCCCCTGTCACTCTCCATGTGATAATTGTCTGTCACTGGCAGGACATTGCTGCCTTCCCCCACCTGCTGGCTGAGGCTGCGGCTACACAAAAACGTTTTTCACTGTAAACAATACTTTTTCTTATCGTTTCGCTGTCGCGGCCACACGGAGCCGGTGTTCCCACTACCCCAAAACGATAGTTTTTGAGAACGGGTTCCAGAGTGGGAAAGTTTGAAAACGAGGCCGTTTCGTTTCCATTATTACAGCGAAAACGTTTTTGCGTCAGTGAAACGTTGACGCTGTGAGACTTCTCTATTGTCTCACAGCGTGGCGTGACACAGTGGCGTGTGTACTGCATCGTTTCATCGTTTTCATCCGTTTTCGTCTGGACCTGAGTCTTTACCGCAGCGTTGCCGTGTGGTTGCAAGAATTTTCGTACCCGTTTTAAAAAAAAAACTTGTTTCGTTTCCGTGTAGCCGTAGCCTGAATGGGGCATGTTCTCACCTGTGAATAGCCACTCAATCACCTGGTACTTTACATGTGAATAGTGATAGGTGTGGCCTAGGAAGCTGCTGCAGTCTGAGACTACAGAAAATCCAAAGATTTTTGTTCACTCTCTTTAAAAAGGGCCACCTATATAATTTATTTAATATATATATATTTGAAAACTAGAAGTTTCAAGGTTTTTAATGGTATCACTTATATGTTTGAATGACAAAAACTCACAGAGTTACAGATGTGTTTTTGGAGATGTGTAAAAAAATCCTGCCGGCGGGATTTAGAGTCCAGAGTGTTTGCATGTAGATGGGACAATGAATCCTCAAACCATCTGTGGATGGCACATGTTTGCACACAATTTGTGAGAAAAAAACTGTTTGAAAAAAAAAAAATAAAAAAAATAATTTTTTTTTTTTTTTTTTTTTTTAAATCGTCTAATCAACCAAAGATTTCGCGACCCCCCTGCAGTACCTCCGCGGACCCCCTGGGGGTCGCGGACCCCCTGTTGAAGACCTCTGTCATAGACGGTTCAGATACAAAATAGTTGAAAAAAAAATACACAAAACCACTTCAGCTGTTGTTACACATGTGTTTATGTAAGTAATGTTCTCATCAGAAATATTAGAACTGTTCTTGTTCTTCTTCCTTCACTCTCCACCTCGCGTCGTCCAGGCCGTCTTGAATTAAAGGAGGACACCATCGAGTCTCTGTTGTCAGCCTCCTGCTTGCTGCAGTTGTCCTCTGTGGTTCAAGCCTGCTGTTCCTTCCTCATGAAGCAGCTCCACCCATCTAACTGTCTCGGCATTCGTTCCTACGCTGATGCTCAGGGCTGCCACGACCTGCAGAAGGCTGCCAACGCCTACACCATGGTGGGTACAGAGCCTGTTCAAATGGTCTGTACACATCCAAATGAATAGATAACAATGGGCATTTGGGCAGACTAGCCTACATGAGTTGTTCAGGAACATTATGAACAGTTTTCCTTGGTACCAAATGGCTCCTCATTCGCAGCGCGCCACACCATTACTGCCCCTGTAAATGTTTTTCAGCATGGAGTTGCTATGGTGACAGTGAAAAAGCTCTTTCATCATGTTGATGATTTTTTTTCTTCTTCTTCTTTTTTTTTTTTGTTCTCCCCTGTCTTTACACGCCTCATTTGCACCCAGCTTCACTTTGTGCCTGTTAGTAGCAATGCTCCTCTATTACTCTTTCTCTAAGTGGATTATTGTGAAAGTCTAATCTGAGGTCATTATGTTGCAAAGGTGGCTTTATTTGAGTCTTACTGTCTCTGTGTCGAGCCAACTTGCACATACACCATATTTGCAGAATTATTACAGCCTTTGTAAAAATGAAGCGACTAGTTGGAGAGTGTTTGCACGGACCATTTTTAATCAGATTAGCAGTCAAATTAGCAATCAAAATTCCTCATGTAAACGCCTCAATCAAATCAGACTGATCAGATGAGGCTCAATCAGGGTGAATTTTCAGTCCCGCTGAGAAGGCTGGTTTAAACCGCTTTATAAAGTGATGAGATGGAAAATATTACCATGTATTGACTCATTCACTCAAGTGGTAGAAACACGGTGGCAGCAAAACCTAACTAGGATGTGATGGACACTTTTCTTTGATGGAGTGGAAGAATTACAGATTGTTGAAGATCTTGACCAAATATTTTCCCAGTGCTCCATTCCTGAACAGTAAATTCAGTGAGGAGAAGTCTGACGGTATGCTATATGCAGCATGTAAACGTGTAACTTTTCAGAACTCTTTATATAGAGTCCGTGCAGACTGAAGAAATATTTGCCCATGTGTGTAAACAAAGCTACTGTTTTTAACCCAGCCAAGACGAATTGGAGGCATGTTTGTCTGTTTCTGTTTCTTAACGAGATTATGCAAAAAAACTATTGACCCAAATTTCTTGAAACTTAAGCGGAGCCTTGGGACAAAGGAAGAACTCATTAAATTTTGGGTGCAGATCGGGATCATTTTCAAAGCATAGCACTGGCCTTGTTTGCGGGGGCGTTATTTTTGTTGTTCATGTGAGAAGCAGGGTACATTTGCATGTTGTCTGTTTTCCCCAAAAGACTTAAACAAGATTTATTCATTTCGAAAATAATTCTGAAATTAGTAATTGCAACACATTATGCCTCCCATTTAATCTTTTCTTTGCTAGTCTTCTGAGCCTTTTCCTCACTCAGTTTCACCCCAACCCCTCTTTATCCACCAGGAACACTTTCTGGAGGTGGTCGGAGGCCAGGAGTTTCTTTTACTCCCCGTGGAGGAGATGGAAAGGCTTCTAACATCCGATGACATCAATGTTCCCGATGAGGAAACTGTCGTCACCTCTTTGCTAACCTGGATCGGTCACGATGCGCCCACTCGGCAACGCCTCCTACCTGTGCTGCTTTCTCTGATCAGACTGCCACTGCTGCAGCCACAGGTGAGAGCTGCAAATAACGCATGCTCACATACAGTTGTGTAAGAAGATTTAACAGTTAGACATGCACTATTTTTTTCTTCTAAAGATGGACATTTTAGTGCCCCTCCTTTAGCATGTTTTTATCTAATACTTATCTAAAGCCACAGGTGTGTTTTATTGTCACATTTCAAATCTAAATATCTCATTATATCAAACTCATTCAAATCAGTTCAATGCAAGTCAATCCATTGTTGGATGACTTTGCCTCCAGATGCAACAGCAAATGTGTATTTGGGGCAAGACAAGAACTGCTGGTGAATCGCAAATAATGAATCACAAACATCTTATTGTCTAAATGATCTATGCCAGGTCACTGAATATATTTGTGAGTTTCCAGGAACATCAGTAGACCTGCTGTTGTCCGGTTTGCTGCTCAGCGGATAGCTTCCTGTGTGATGTTGGCTACTTGTTTATTTACTGAGATCTGATCACAATGGGTCACTCAAGACGCACGCGGGGATGCATTTCAATGCCAGGTGTGAGATGTGGATGTTCTTAGAGCTGTCCGCATTCGATTGGATCACCCAGGACACATTAATGCTAGGTCTGAGCAGGGCCTCAGACTACATAAGGACCAAAAACCTTTTCACACTGCAGTTGCTTCTTATTGGTGCTAAGAGATGTCCTCGTTAAGCTTTTTCTGTTTCCTCTAGGAGCTTGAATAAGGGCGACTTTACATCTTTTTTTTTTTTTCTTGAATCTTAACACGTCTGGTTCTTGTCCATTTGCCCTTATTCAAGCTCTTAGAATTACCATGACCTGAATGACTGAATCTAGATAAACAAACTTCCGCTGTCTCCCTTTGGTAATTTGCCCGGCCCAAACATACGGAATAAGCTGAGTGACGGCAGCGTTGAAGGTCAGAGTGATGTGATCGGGTCATGCCAGCTCTCTCTTAAACACGGTATCCGTTTCGCCTCTGTGACTATCTTCCCAACTTTAACTCCTCATTCCTCTTGCAAACCTGATAACAGCGTGCAACAAATTAGTTTGATGTTAGAAACAGAATTAAAAATTTATCGAAAAGATCAGTTGTATTAATTACTGTGATAGTTGATACAGGATCCTCTCATTGTTAGTCCATCCATCCATCCATCCATTATCTTCCGCTGGTCCGGGGATCGGGTCGCGGGGGCAGCAGCTTGAGCAAAGAGACCCAGACGTCCCTGTCCCCGGCCACTTCCTCCAGCTCTTCTGGGGGGACCCCGAGGCGTTCCCAGGCCAGCCGAGAGACATAGTCTCTCCAACGTGTCCTGGGTCTTCCCCGGGGTCTCCTCCCAGTGGGACGGGCCCGGAACACCTCACCGGGGAGGCGTCCAGGAGGCATTCTCACCAGATGCCCGAGCCACCTCATCTGACTCCTCTCGATGCGGAGGAGCAGCGGTTCTACTCCGAGCCCCTCCCGGATGACCGAGCTTCTCACCCTATCTCTAAGGGAGAGCCCAGACACCCTGCGGAGGAAACTCATTTCGGCCGCTTGTATTCGCGATCTCGTTCTTTCGGTCACTACCCACAGCTCGTGACCATAGGTGAGGGTAGGAACATAGATTGACCGGTAAATCGAGAGCTCGGCCTTCTGGCTCAGCTCCTTCTTCACCACGACGGGCCGGTGCAGAGCCCGCATCACTGCAGACGCCGCACCAATCCGTCTGTCAATCTCCTGCTCCATTCGTCCCTCACTCGTGAACAAGACCCCGAGATACTTGAACTCCTCCACTTGGGGAAGGATCTCATTCCCGACCCGGAGAGTTCTCGAAAGTTATCGAAAAGATCAGTTGTATTAATTACTGTGATAGTTGATACAGGATCCTCTCATTGTTAGTATTTAGGATAATGGAAAAGTAGTGTATAACGTTGATGAATATATAACAGCTGCAATAACATAGTTGGTTTTGTTTTCACCCTGTTAGTTAATATTGTATCCGTGTTGTTGATCATTTCCCTCTCTATGTAGTGCTCTGTATTAGTGTATTCAAAGCTAGGACCACATACACGTTGGGGGAGTTTTTACGGAAGCTACTAAAGTTGCTGATGTTCTCATAACTCTTCGCAGCAGTCATCAGACATCCTGCAGGTGTTGTTTTCCATGGCCAGTTTTCTCTCATGCTTTCTCTTCTTCTCCTCCTGGTTGTAACTGGCCTCTCTATCTCTCAATTGGCTATTCTGTCCTCCTCAGACGATTAGAGGGACTATTACCGTTATGTTTACCATATATCACGACCATTACTCTGTTAAACGTGTGAGGATGGGTTTAGTACTGAGAGTGTGTCTCTCTGGTCTGCCTAGCTTGTGTAGCAGTGACTGTTGCTAAGAATTTCATATACTTGGCAGAAGCTCACTCACTGCCCAAGGCTTTGGCTTCACACACGCGTGCATTTATAACTTAATTGATTCTGATATGTCTCTTAACTGCGATGGAGTAATCTTTTCTCTTCATCTCTCTCCTCGTTAATGTCCCACACTGTGAATGAGGAAACTGCAAAGAAAAACCGTCCCTTGTGAACGCCATCATTTTCCATCATTTCTGCAGGCATCTACACGTCTACCTTCTTCTTCACTTGTGAAGTATGGTGTTCACAAAGCCTTAGATAGATGACTTTGCCCCGGTCAGCTAAAATCACGAGTCGCAGCGACATGTATTCGGGGGTTGAAGATTGATGGGAGCAGAGGAACTGAAAGCCCAGAGGCACAGAGCTTAGAGCTGACTCTACCTTCACTGCATCATGTGTGAAGGCCCTTCCCCCGCCATCACCACCAAGTTAAACTGATAGATGGATCAAGATTCAGCAACCTCATGAGCTGTGAAATGCCAATAAAGTGACATATAAACGTTACACCGTCTACTGATCAATACCCCTCAACCAATTACTCAGCTTTCTATCGAGGCTACAATGTGATCACTCATCAAAAGAGTGTCACTTCATCAGATTAATACCCTTAATGCCTGCTCCTCATTACTGTCACATAAATGCAGGCACGCACACACTTGATCTTATCTTCTTAGAGGAGCATCTTTGCTCTGGTATGGCGCACTAAGCCGTATACAACCGTTTGCGTGTTACAAAGAGAGGAATTTATTTAAGGCGAAAGCAGTGCACATATTTTCATTCAATTCATTGTGCTCATGTCCTCGGACCAAAAGTTTGGTCTTAAGTTTGCACCTCTTTACCGTTCGTTCTCTAGTCATGGCCTGACATATGCGTCAGTGTTGGATTATCAATAATGAAATGCTGATAGGAAAGTTTTGAGCGGAGAGGACCTGATATCTTACAAGCAAATCTGATGGAAGCAGCTTGACAGTGTAAGTGTGTGTAAGTGCTTTCATCAATGATGATCATTTATTAATCTGTTGATCATGTCTGCAGCTATGCTAGAAAGCTGTGCAAAGGGCCAGGCGCTTGCTAACAGGCTTTCAATGGCAACGCTAATATGCTTATGCATATTTGTTTATCCTAAGTGAGCATGATATTCATACAGCTGGCTGCTGTACCCAGCTTTAGTTTAGAGTGTGTGTGTGCTAGAAAATAAAAAGCCTGACTGACAGACCCACACTGAATCCCTGATTACTTTAACTGACTATGCTGAAGAGAAAAATGTTTGTACATCACCCTTGTGTTGCTTTGCTGCTTAAATCAATTAATTTGATGTTTCAGGTTGAGTGTACTGCCTGGGTTTTGTGGAGAGAAGAAAAATGAGAGGGGCCTGAAGCATGAAAAACAAACATAGCTGGGAGATGTGTGCTTCCCTGTGTATCAGAGTGTGAGTGGGTTATAAGTGGATGGCGCCCATCCTGTCTTTTCCAAGAGTGAACTGAGACGGAGGATAACACAACTTTCCCTCTGCACACTGTGAGGTAAAGAGAGGACGGGGAGGGGAAGGTGGGATGCCTGTGGGACTCGGTCTTATCTGGCCCTCCACATTCAGTCCTGCACAGCATGATGGATAATTTACCACAGAGAGGAACAAGTATGTTTTTCTATATCTGTCCTTCTTCGGCACACACAAATGAATGAGCAGAAAGGCCTCGCTGTTGTTTGTCCCTCTGACTGTACGCAGAAGTACGGTTCGACCCTGACTTGTAAGCTGCTTATCCATTTACCATGCTTGTTTCACACTCTCTGCATCTGGCTGTGAAATTTGATTGCAGATTCAGTGACCAAATCTTTTCTTGTGTGGGGGTGGGCATGATGGAGGAGAGCACGTAGCAAAACGAGAGGGTAGATGCGATTATATTTCTATCCTCATCATAGCCGTCTCTCCACTTGGCTCGAGTCGTCTCCAAAGAGCACACACAAGAGTGAAAGATGTCAAATTTACTTACAATTCCAGGAAACCTTCAGTGGCTGCTATCTATTAGCACAGACAAACATGAAGACACGCAGTCGCACTCGGATTTAAATGAAAATCTTGTAATTCTTGCCTGCGGGGAAAAATACTCTCCCAAAACCTGCCTCTCACATGCAGGCAGCTGCTTCCTCTGACTGTAATCTAAGGACGAGCCTGGTGAATTGAAGGATTCATTCTGCAGCCCCTGGCTGCGTGTGTGTGTGTATGTGCTTGTATGACTTTGTATGTATGTGTGTGATGAGGTTAGAGGGTATTGACTGCAGGGCTGATGAGATGTTGAGGACAGATTAGTGCTCTAGTGTGTCAGATGATAAGTGCGTACTTATGTGAGTGTGTGTGTGTGTGTCTGCGGGAGAGAGACAGATTGGTCTGATCTAATCTCACAATCAATAAGGTAGCTGCCTTATTTAGACTCTCAAACCTCCTCAATCAGGGATAACATGGTAACCGACACGGGCCTACACCCATCTTGGGGCGGTACACGCATTTACCCAGCATATGTTTCAGCAGTAACTGTCACCTGATCCTATGCGTTGATGTGTTTTAGTTTTTGGCAGACCTGGAGTCCAACTCCCTCCTCCGTGACAGTGTGGAGTGTCAGAGACTCCTCATGGAAGGGATGAAGTATCATCTTTTGCCCCAGCTCCGCCCCACGCTTCAGAGTCCCCGCACACGACCTCGCAAGGCCACCGTAGGGGCCATGTTTGCTGTAGGGGGTATGGATGCCTCCAAAGGTAGAGCCTCACTCCCACATACACACACACACACAAACACACACACAATATTGAGGTTATTTTTCATTGTGAAATTAAACTGTGCAAAAAAATGACAAAATCTGACAATTATATCCATCTCAGGGATAGGGGAAAAAAAATCTACAGGTGACTCAACACCACATTTTTACTGACAAATATACAATACTGTGCAGTAGTCTTAAGCCACCTTTCATTTATTAATATTTTACCAGTAAAATGGGAAATAAGTGCAGACATGTATTGAAACGTATGTGAATCTAAATGAAAATACAGTACATAAGGCAAAAGCAATTTTGTTTGTACAATTCTAATGAGCTTGAAAGTCAACATTTGGTCTGAGAACCTTTATTCTCCAACACACCTGAACCCAGGGCCGCTGACAGGTTTGGCTGGGCCCGGGACAAAATTCTCTGAATTCATTTAGAGCTCATAAACTGCACATTTCATCAACCATTTTTCTCTTGACCAAGGGAATCATGTTAAGGGTACTTTTATTTATCGCCAGACCTGCGTGTATGTCTGCTGAACTTTCTGAGAATGTTCGGGGAACAAGGCGGAGCCCATTCATCTGGCGAGTGTCAAGTTAAATCAGTCTAAACGAAAGTTACAGGCTACCCCAAAACGTCACGTTTATAACCCATTCGTTACATTCAACTCTAACTAAATGGCAATTTCACACGTTGCCATGTCTATACTGGCTTATTTTAAACAAAATAAGGTTAAACCAGAGCCGCGTTACACTGGCTGTTATTCAGCTGACCGGGGATGATTCTCAAATCAATTCAGCCTGATTGGCGTGCGTGCCTGAAACATTTGGACATATTTGCGGACTAATGCGCATATTTTATTTTATTTATTTTTTTTGGGCCCCCCCCCATTCCTGGGCCCGGGACAAAATACCCGTTTGTCCCCCCCTATCGGCGGCCCTGCCTGAACCCTCTGAGACAAGTTCTTTTTAGCAATTTCTTTCATTAGTCTTCAGGAATAGTTCTCCAGACTTCTTGAAGGACATCCGAAAGCTCTTCTTTGGATATATTGGCTGGCTTTTGTTCCGTTCTCTGTCAAGATGATCCCACACTGCTTCAGTAATGTTGAGGTCCGGGCTCTGGGGAGGATTCATCCCTCCATCAGACCTGCTGCCACTGATTTTCAGCCCACTTTTTGTGTCATTTGGCACATTTCTTCTCTGTTTCCCTTCCTTAAGAAAGGCTTCTTGACAACAACCATGGAAACAATTTCTGATGATTTCTAGATGGATCAACTCAAGGTCCAGAAGCATGTCTCATGTCTTTCTTAGATTTTTTTTTTTTTTCCCTACTCCATCAGGGCGTCACTTTAAGATACTGTTCATCTGCGGCAGACAGTTTTTCCAGGCCTGTGACTTGTCCAGTTTCCTCAATTTCTTTAATGACACACAGTATTCCACACCATGCCAAGGTCTGCCAAGTTTTCAGCTAATAGCTATTTTGGAATCACATTGTAGGGACAAAATGTCTGTCAAACTGTGTTGTCTGTCATTATTTGTAGATGCACTTAAAAAAACAGAAACACAGGATGTGTCTTTGTGACAGGCTTCTAGTTACAAAGTACCGAAATATACAATTTTAAATTGATTCTTTGTCAAGTTGCCTATTACTAGTAGACTGGTTACAATACTGGTTCATCCTTTGAGTTATGTGCCTTTTTTTTTTTTTTAGATATTTGGATGATTCACGTGTCGATGTTAAGTGGCTTAACAAACAAACAAACAAACCGGGGGGGAAAAAAAACCTATTCCTCTGAAAATGGACAGGTACACAGACTGGATTGAAAATTGGAGAAATGTAAGCCAATGTCCAAAGAAAAACTTTAAAAGACTTTGAGAAAAAGCCTTGAGAACAATTGCTCAAGACCACTTTAAAAGATTTCAAGAAATTCTGGGTGCTTGGAAGCAAAATATGAGGAAATACCACTGTATGTCCATTTATAGAGAATTATAAAGGGAACATCGCTGTTACTCATCAGATGTTCAAACAATGAAAGAAACAAGGTATTATCAGTGACGTGTTTAAAGTCGATGCAGATGATTAGACGGCTTCATTTCAATCCATAAGTTGTCAGTCATACTTTTCTCTTCTTTTTTTTTTTTCTTTTTTTTTTAGGCGCCACAAGTATTGAGCAGTACTGTCTGCGTCTGGACACATGGAGGCAGGTCGCCACCATGAGCGGACGGAGACTACAGTTCGGTGTTTCTGTTCTTGACGGTCGTCTTTATGTGGTCGGAGGCAGAGATGGACTGAAGACCCTGAACACTGTGGAGTGCTACAATCCTCACAGTAAAAGCTGGAGCGTCATGCCTCCCATGTCCACGCACAGGCACGGCTTAGGTGAGCGCCTGTTTCTTATAGAAAACGGGACAATCTGAAAAGGGTTCTGTCCTGGTAGTCTTGCAATTCAATGACTATTTTTCACAGGATAGGCATTTGTTTCCTGAATATTGGGTGTTTTGTAATATAAGATTTATTTATTTATTCATTTTTTTCAAATTTACCACCACTTGAAAAGGTTTCTCAGACGTCCGCCACAGAGCCGCACCTCTGCAGCATTTTTTTGTAAACAATTCAGTGTCGCAGCACAAAAACAGATAGACTGAACCCGTCTCCCCGCTCACCGCACAAGCCTCCTGTTACTATGACAAAAATTTCATGAGTCGTGTTGTGCTGCTTCTACAAGTTTCTAAATGTGTGTGAGAACAGATAGGACGCACGTCTGGCAGCACAGATGTTGTGGCAGATAAATCCCCGCAGTGTGAAAAGTGTCGGCACGCTGCTAACTCTGCATGCCTAATGCCCTGGATTTGGTTGCACACAAACAATATGAACTCACAGCCCTTGATGTAAAGGAGTGCAGTTTCAAGAGCTCGTCAAAGGTGGTTGTTTTGGAGAGAGGCCACGATTTGACGATGCACACATGGTCGTTGTTGCAGGTGTGGCTGTCCTAGAGGGACCCATGTACGCAGTGGGAGGACATGATGGTTGGAGCTACCTCAGTACCGTGGAAAGGTGCGAAGATACTTTCTATTGTTTGATTCTGTTATTTCCTCTCCTTAAGGCGCAATTTCCCCATAACTACAAAAAAAATATATATACCCTTAGTGGGGTTTTTTTTACCTGCAGACAGTAATGCTTTCTTTTGACCAGAGGTATTTGTGACATCTGTTTCTCCACACAATAATTCAGAGACTGTTTATCTGGTTGAGAGTGGTTCTAATAAAAAGGTCACTGTTTCTTAAAGAGACCTGAAGGATGCGGTGATGTAAACTTCTTTCCTCCATGTCTTCAAGGTGGGACCCCCAGGCTCGCCAGTGGAGCTTTGTTGCGAGCATGGCTACACCCCGAAGCACAGTGGGAGTAGCTGTTCTCAATGGCAAGTAAGTGAACTTGACAATTGATTTACATATTGCTTTTTTGCTGGGTGGCATGTAAGCTTCATTATTAGGACAAACGTAAAAAAGGAACAAAACTTGGATTTGTAATTTATTCATTTGTTTGAACTTTTATTCAACAGACACAAGTACAAAAAGTTGCACTAAAAAAAAAAATTTAAAAGTTGGGACAGAGGCAAAGAAAAACTAAATAAATAATTCATAAAACAAATTGCTGATTGTTTCTGTAAGGGGTGGAAGTGAAGGAAAATTGCTTAGTGATTAAAAATGGAGTGGATGAATATGCATGTTAGTTAAAAATGTTACAGGGCAAAAGAAAGCTGAAATGATGAATTATCAAGTAATTTGAGTGATTTAAAACTAATTTGATGGAAGTAGATTTGATATAATGATATCAGAGCTATGTTTCATCATTCTTTCAGTGTGGAATTCAACATTTATCAACACAAAATCTGCTTTTCGTGCTTATGGGAAAGTGGAACAAAAAGTGATAGCAACATAAATAACAGAAGAATCATGAAGTAATGAAAATATTTACAAACTAATTATTAAAGAGATTAAACGTATGATAATAATGAACTAATAATAATGAAAAGATAGAAACAACATTAAAATAAAACATCAACATAAAAAGAAGTGTATGTCTTGAAATTCCTGTTTCCACAGGTTGTTGTGTTATCAATGAGTTTTAGTCATTAAACTGTGAGGAGGACACCTCCAGGATGGGACACTAACACAGTAAGATAGGCCTGTCAAAGTTGGTGCAAAATGTATTAAGAAAAAAAAAACGTATTTTAAGACTTGCAGAGAGCTTCTGGCAAACATGAAACAATCTGGAGTGTCGGCTTCAGATGCTGCTCATTAAACCAAGAATGACACCACCGACGACAGTAAAGCTCAAGCAAGACAAGACTAATGCTTACGGAAACTTTCAGAGATGAGCCACAGTCCTTTTGGATAATGCTCTATGGACAGAGAAAACCCAAGAAGAGCTTCTTTGAAATTAAATGCATCTGTTTCTTTCAGAGTTTAGATCTGCCATCGCAGGAAGGATTCTAGCAAACTTAAAACGGCCTGAATGCATTCACGTCTGAAGATATTCCAACTTCTTTGCTTGCCTTCAGAGACTGGCCAATCATCATGATCTGCGTTGTATGAATACTGCAGCACCCCATATGTCACTCTTGCACTGACCCGTTATTAAAGAATACCCATTGCTTGTCGTTTGGGCAGATTTGACCCAAAGTTTCACTCTCTATGCCTGTTTGCAAGTATAAGTTGTCAGAGTTACAGAGACTGCTCTACAGAATCACTCTTCCCCGACAGATACGCTCATGTCCCACAATACTGGGAAAGTTGACAATATTCATTGTGATATACACACACACACACACACACACACACACACACACACACACACACACACACACACACACATATTTAAACAGCAGGGCTTAATAAGTTCAGGACTGCAGCTCCTCGCTTGCACTATAATAAGACAGCTCACCGTTTTGATTCTAATAGCTTCTGTTGTTTTCATTTTTCAGTGCCTCAGAGAGCTGCTACAGTGAAAGGCTCTACAGATGCTAATTAATACTGAGACACAGCTTTGTGCTTACCATACCCAGCAGTGGTAGAGTGTGTGTGTTTGTGCGTATGAGTGTGGCATGTATACGTTGTATATTCTCCAGGCTCTTTGCCTGATGGAGCTCATTACTTGCTTGACTGGTCTTTTTGCACTTCCTCCTTCAACATCCCAGCCTCACATCCACGGATGAGTGTACTCGTGCACAAAGACACACACAGATACACGCTGAGTGAGTGCTTAGGGTTGTGATGTCCCAAGAGTGTCAGTTAAGTGATTTTGCTCAACTTATTTTGCCCCCATAAGCCTGGACAACACACACACACACACACACAGAGAAAGTTGAAAAAGACAATATTGAGTATATTGTGTGAGCATGTCTAGAAGGATTAACACCGTCCTCTGTCTTCTGCAGGTTGTATGCTGTCGGAGGTCGCGATGGCTCATCCTGCCTGCGATCAGTGGAGTGTTTTGACCCCCACACAAACAGGTCAGACACTGTGGGCTTCACTTCACAAGAATTAATTGCCTTCCCCTGCTTTATTTCCTGTCTGCTACTGCTTCCTCTAGTGAAACCCCTCTTCTTGTGAGGTTATTTATCCACAGATTAATTCTCTCAGGACATAAACAAACACCTTCTGTTTATAAAGTACCTTCATTAAGGTTTCCTAAGAGGTCCGTGGCTTATGGTGCAGATTTTTGCGTTTGCACTTTGATCAGGCAGCTTTGCTTTTGTACTTTTTCCTGATGATTGAGATTTCCATTTACAGGTGGAACAGCTGCGCTCCTATGGCGAAAAGACGTGGGGGTGTGGGAGTGGCCACGTGGCATGGCTTCCTCTACGCCATCGGAGGTCACGACGCTCCAGCTTCATCCCTGGCGTCTCGATTAAGTGACTGTGTGGAAAGGTGAGACTGCTTTTTTTGTGTGTTGTTTGTTGGATTACGGAAATGTGACAAAATCATTTAGGAAACATCAAATTTACTGTTTACTAATTTTTAGTAAACAGTGTTCCATCACAAATTCTCAAATTCTACAAACAGATTTTAAACTGATAGCGAGGCATTTTAGCGGTTTATAAATTCAGTCTCCTTCAGTTTCTTCCCAAGAATTAGGTGTGAGGACTTTGGTCTGTCTGCGTGTGAGGTATTAGCTATTGTTAGAACTTGGCTAGCTTAGCGTTATGAATCAGCACAGGGGATCAGGGGAACTCACCAACCTGGTTCTGCCCAACAATTTTTTCAATGTATACTTATCAGCAGCATTGAAGCAAATTGAATAAAGCATTGTGTGTAGTATGTTTAACAACAAAAGAAGACAAACTGGCTGTACAGGTTGTTGAGTGATGACGTTCTGACATGTTTGCCCTTCTGTTCGAATCTTTCGTGCCAAGCATTGCTGATGATGGATACAGAGATCTCTTCACATTTATCATAAGCCACTGTGTCTGACTATTGTTCACCAAAACAGCTGATGCACAAAAGTCCTATTGAGACTACAAACTGTCCTTTTTATTGATTTTCTTTTTAATATGTTTTAATACTGCTCTGCTCCGTCAGTGTTGAACTTTGAGTCATACATAGTCTAAACAAGAGACGTTTCGTTATGTATTTGACCTAATCAACCATTGAGTTGTGTAAACTCGTGTTAATACTGCATGTGTACAGGTATGACCCTCAGACAGACGTGTGGACAGCTGTGGCCCCCATGAGCATCAGCAGAGACGCTGTTGGTGTTTGTCTCCTTGGCGACTGTCTCTATGCTGTGGGCGGATATGACGGGCAGGTGTATCTCAATACTGTGGAAGCTTACGACCCTCAGACAAACGAATGGACACAGGTACCGTGTAAAGATACACTAAATAAGCAATATATACAGTCGAATAAGTTCTATTCTCATGTAATGCAGTCATCCAAAGCAGACTGATGTGTGTGTTGTTGCTCATATGTGCACTGACACTGAATTGAGTTCAGTAAAAACAGGAGATACATCATAAATAACACCAATAAAGTTGTTATTTACAGACACTTGACCTTCCTACAACTCCTCTCCCGTGTATCTTGGCATGTTTGCATGATTATGTAAATGTGTGTTTTCCCCAAGCTAAAGTTGTCCTTGCTGCTGCAGCGGCAGGAGGTAGAGGGTACTGTTTTAACATAGAACAATCTCACATGGCAGCTTTCAGGAGTTTATACCCCACCTCCTCCAAAGCCTCGGAGGATTTCCAACTAAAGTTTCTGGAAATCTGACTTTTTAAAAATTCCTTTTTTTAAGAGACATGCTCCCCGCTGAGAACAAGAGAGTTGTAGGTGGGTGGATATATATATAAAAACTCAGGGAGCTGTTCACACTGGCAGACAGCGACGGGGATAAACTGAGATATGAGGCAGCTTGTTGAGAGCATTAAAAGTGTCCTGTGCGCGTTGTCAGTTACTGAGACAAACGACCCAGTGGGTGTATTGTCTGTCCTGTTCCGGCTGCACCTTTTCCTCGTTTCAGCTCAAATCTGTCAACTGTGGGACCTCCAGGGAACATGAATGTTAAGTTTTGGTTTAAAATCAGGCGGCGCAAGTTACTGTGTGGAAGCAGCGGATAAATAAACAGATTGCATAGGTAACCCAACAAATGAAGGCACGCTTCTCCTGAGAGTGAGGATTTCACTTTATGTTACTGGGGACGCCTGTATTACACAGTGTGTTGGCGATGGACTCGCTGTGGCTGATCTTTTTCTCTGCTTGACAGTGTTGCAGTGTAACGTAGATGTGCGTTCGAGCTTGGAGATGCGTGTTTTCTGATCTTTTAAAGCCGGAGCCATTTCTTCTCTTTCACTCTTGATATGACTGATGATGGTAACGCGTGTCGCTCTTGATTTGCGTCACCTCATCCCATAGTGCTGTGGGATGTCACATAGAACAGCTCCGTTAAACGGATCCTCAACCCTCGGGGTAAGCGAGCACAATGCTTGGTCTGGGCTTTCCCCATGTTGAGTCTTTTTCACTGATTCTGTTTATTTAGTTTCCAATTTGAACTGCTTTTCAGAAGTAGTTTTTTGGGTCGATGCAGATGTGTCGTCCAATTTTCAAAATGTTGGTCAGAGCTCAGCAATTCCCCTGTCCATCCACAAATAATCTGTTTATTTGAGTCTAGAAGGTTATTTTTAACCTAAAGGCAGTTAGCAAAAGAAATCTTCCTTTTAGAAGTTTTCCTGGCGCTTCACATGATCTTCATAACCAAATGAAGCAGCGTAGTAGTCCTGGCATTGTAGTGTCCGTTTGAATTTTTCCTACAGATCCTGAAACATCTAGCAAATACAAACCATCATTCAGCGTTTCTGGTTTTGCAAAGAACTCAAGTTCAGTTCTGAGAGAATTAAAGATTTCCTTGGAGAGAACTTCATGGTACTGATGTTACACCCACCATGTGGCAAAAAGACACTTGACTCGTTGATCGCAGACTCTTGGCCTGGTGCAAAATCACAGAAAGCTTTGCTTTATGAATTTTCCTGGCATAGAAATGAGATGCATGTAAATGCCTTTTCTCGTCCTCCAGGTGGCCCCTCTGTGTCTGGGCAGGGCAGGTGCGAGCGTGGTGGCCGTCAGACTGTGAAAACACAAACGTATGATGACCCACTGCGTTCAGAGACCATCCTCGTTGTCATCACTGACACCGAAGGCACACCAAGTGAACCCGCTGGCCTCAGTGAGAAACAAAAGACAGGCCTCTGAGAACTCTTCAGGTTTTACTCTCATATTTTACCCTTCACACTCAAAAAACCGTTCACATTTTAGGGAGAGTTTAGGGTTAAGTTACACATCCTGATTAGTTCTGCCACGAGAGGAAACTGCCATCTGCACGCACGGCGAACAGGAATCTGCAGCATTTATCTGAATTTGACATAACGGCTGTCTTTTTTCTATTTTTTTTTCTTTCTTGCTTATTATTATTATTATTTTTCTCCAGGCAAGTGGGGACACGCACTCACTCGCACTCACTCGCACACATGCAGCATCAAACTACACAGCTGCTCTCAGCTTCTATTTCTGCTGACAAATAGCTGAGACAGAGAGAGATTGTCAAAACTGTCTCCTCATTTCATGCTCTCAGCTTTCCTAACTGTATCTGGTAGCGTATATTGATGCTATTTTAATACATTCCCTGTTATTTTAAGGCTGCAGTTGGCAAGTGCACTTGTGCTGTGCCTTGCTGCTGTTGCCCCCTGACAGATAAAAAGAAAGAGTTCTGACATAATCAGCACAACATCATAAACAGCTGTTCTGGAAGGATCTGTGGGGTGCTTTATTATCTTTCAGTCGAAAACACATCGAGCTTCGTCTGATATTTCTGTGTGCATGTCTTCTCTGTTGCATCAGGTCAGATCCCCGGCTTCTGCAAACTGAATTGGGAAATGAGAAAGGGACCCAGCCTTTGGCTTTTGTCGTCCGTTTTTACTTTTATTACTTATTTTACATTTTTCATTTTGTACTTTTCTTATTCTGTTTTTTTTTTTTTTTTCATTTTTGAATTAGAGGCCCATTAAGCAGTCTTAATAGGTTTACAGCCTGAGCAGTAATAATTGCACCATGGCTCTGTGTTAATCCCTGCAGGGAAATTTGTTTTCAATTTCCCCCAGAGCACAAGGTCAGCTATTTACAGGCTTGTTTTTTTTTTTTTTTTCACCGGGTTTGCTTAGCTTTTCTGTCTCCCAGCTATCTTATTTTTCTCCGTCGTATATGTTTCATCACTGCCTCTGTGTGTGTGTGTGTGTGTGTGTGTGTGTGTGCTAGCGTTGGGTGCTCAGAGATTGCCAGAAGTATATTTTTATCTCAAATGAAAATCTTCCCTCCGTTCCCCTCTCCACATCCTCAGTTCCCTGCTGCTCTGTCTTCAACCACATTTTCCCATTTCATCACCACGCAGACACACACAGACGCATGCACCATTTAATTTCATAGCAGGAATGGGTACTGAGACAAAAATGAACAACAGACCTTATGATGAGACCATGAATTTATTAATACGGTGCCGACGTTTTGTTTGATGTCATGTTCAAAGCCTTATTAGATTTGAGGCTGCTGTACACAGAGTATGAGACATGAGGGGGGGGGGCATAAATCGGTGGAACGAAGGCGCATGTACATAACTGTGGGCTGTGACAAGAAACCTGAATAGTGCACACTATGCCACAATGATTTCATGCTGCATATTTGAACGAGTATTTCTTATTGGTTTGCATAGTGGATATCTGGTATAAAGAAGAAAACTGACAGTGAGAGCCAAAGCAGGCATCCTGTCTGAACTGGCAGATTCGGAACTAATGGAGACCACAGGAAGCACTTTACGTCCGAACATGACGGGCTGCACACGCTCGCACTTGCGAGCTAAAAGCCAAGTGCCCCAGGAGCCACTGGAGATTGAAAAGCCTCCCAAATTTGCCAGCATGACATCTAAAAAGCTGGGATGGGCAGGCCGGCTACTCCCTACAGCTGTGCTGATGTTTATTCAGGGCTAATACGCTGCTGCATCGTTCTGTTTTCCTCCCCTTAAAACCCGCCTGCCTGTTTATTTAAAGTAATTCTCTTTAGGCCTCGGCAGAAGAAGTGTCATCTTTTCAGAGTCGTGTCATTTCAGGCTGAGGGTAAAAATGAAAAACGGACACATTCCAAATAAAGTTCTAAATGTATTGTATATTATGTATATAGATGAATAGGAAATCTGTATGAAGTGTTACTGCATTATGCTGTGTACAATGCCCACTAAACATACCATGTGTAACTGTGTGCTTCTTTTTGTACCATGACTTCAGATGATAAAGAGGTGTAATAAAGACACTTGGTGCCACAGCTGCGCATCTTGTCCTGTTGTGCTGAATGTCACACCTCCCCTTTTACTAAACGAATTCTGTATGTGCAGAGCACGCCGCTGCTCAGTGGTCTTTTGTACATTAAAGTCAACATGTGATTTAAAACTCGCTTCTTTGTTTTTCCCCAGCGGCTCCAGCTACTCGTGTTTATGGCGCAGATGTTTTTGCAGGCAGTCTGCATTTGTCACAATCACCATGAAAGTCATTACGCTTTAAATTTGTTTGCGTATGCGCGGCTCGCATCTCTCTGGGCACCGGCATCAGTTCGGCTCCAGCGGCGGCCTTTACCGTTCAGCGGTTCTGGCTGCTGAAGGGTGACTCTGCATTAATTTTCTGTGCCTGGAAGTTAATACGGATGCTCATTACTCTTAAGAGTGGCTGCTCTAACTTAAAAGCCGAGCCGAGCCGGGGACGTGGCAGCAGGCTGAAGTGTCTGTTGAGTAAAACAAGTGTGCGAGGATGAGGAAACGCTCCCAATTTATAGATTCTTTAACCCCGGCACAGCGACTGGTAGCCAACTTGAGTCACTCTGTTATTTATTGCAGTGGAAGCTCTAAATCATAAGTGGTTTTGACGAACGGCCCCTGCTGGCGCTGAGAGATGATGCCAGTGACCTTGCCTTGCGGCCTTAACAGCACCTGATTCTATTACGGCTGACAAAAAAGAAAGAGGGAGACGAGGAGTGCTGGACTGTGAGGCTGCATCCTCAACATCCAGACGGAGACAAATCCTGCAGACTCGGCTCAGATACGCAGCTGTACATTTCACTGCAACTATACATGCGTGCATTTAACAGGCAGCTTGAGAGATAAAACTAAATATCAACACCAGAACTGTGTTGCTGAAAAGGGTTCAGTTACAGAGAAACGTTGGTCTTTACGCGTCTATCAGTGAAAACGTGTCAGTTTTTAAAAAATATATGCAAGGTCTCATCATCAGTCAGCATGATGTGTGATCACACTTAGCATTAACATTGTCACTATTTGTCAGAGATTGTAAGTTCATTCATTGATGGCCATGATTAACAAAACAGCTCACAAAAGGTTCACTTATTAAGCAGAGCTTGATTAGAAATGTCAGCATATGCAGATTTGTCTGGACAAAGAAATGCTAAATATGGTGGGGTTGCATTGTCAAGTAGCTCTGAAACACTAGCCGTTACGCTTGTTACACATGTTTGTTGTGGAGAACTTAAAGACACCCAATCCCACTTTTGTGCAGTCTTAAGACTCTACATTCAAAAAGAAAAAAACAACCTTTTAGTTCTAAGGTTTTACATATCTGGACATGATATAACTTTAAAAACGATTATGATGATTACATGTTAAACGTAAATAAAGACAGAATGCAATGATTTGCAAATCTCATTAACCAATATTTTTATTCACAATAAAACAAATGTTCAAAGTCATTTTACCGAATGATGTCAAATGCATCGGCTCATCTTGAATTTGATCGCAGCAGCATGACTCAAAATAAAAAAAGCTGGAAAGGTCAATGTTTCTAAACAGAATTAGCTGGAGGGACATGTTGCAATTATATCGACGTGCAACAGGTCAGGAACACGACTGAGTCTTAAAAAGAGCACTTGAGAGAGGCAGAGTCTCTCAGAAGTAATGCTGGGCAGAGGTTCAGCAATCTGCCAAAACAACGTGTCTCCAAATTGTGGCGCAATTTCAAAATAATGGCTTTAAATATTATAATATATAACATATACCAGGGGTCCCCAACCACCGGGTCGCGGACCGGTACCGCCCCCCCCTCGACCGGGCCGCAGGAACAAATTGCAGAACCAAACCGGTCCTTGGTGCTGAAAAGGTTGGGGACCCCTGATATATACAATATACACGTGAGAATACAACCTAACATTTGCATCAACACATGACATGCTACACTGCGTTGTTATTTATTTAAAAGCCAAAAATGAAGAAGCATTGAAAAACAAGTCCACCCTTACTGCTTCCATGGGAATTAAGAGTGCCAGCAGCAGCCAGGTGCTGCTAATCCTGTGGCACTGACTATTGATCATCGCAGGTGTGAGCAGCTCTGTGAGAGCAGACGTTTTGGCGGTTAGCTGCAAATCTATAACAGAATGTCTGAGAAAGGAAAAACAATCAAGGTGTTGCAGTGGTCCAGTCAAAAGTCCAGACCTCAACCTGATTAATAAGATGAGGCAGGACCATAAGAGAGCTATGAATAAATAAATACCCACAAACCTCAATGACCTGAAGCAAATGCTGCAAAACGATGCGAGCCAAAATTCCTCCACAGTGATGACTGATAACATCACGCAGAAAATGAATACTGCTGCCAAAGCCGGTTACCCATTCTGTGAAATCATTTGGTCGTTCTTATTTCTTCTCACACTTCTTTTCTTTTTTTGTTGCACATTGACATTGTATTTACCTCATTTCAAGACCTGGTAAGAACCAGGATGGATTTTCTTTTATTATGCCTTGATACATTAAGCGGTATCTAAATAATGAATGAATGATACCTACATCTTTTTTTGCCACCAGATTGTCCTGCAGACAATCTACCTTAAGCCCAGTATGAAATTACCATTAACCTCAGAATCTTTGCACAGACAATTTTCCCGCAACACACTGCTCAGGCAGACGTCTTACAAGACGTTCTTCAAACGGACAGGGCCAGAGCCCAACATCTGCACCGTTCAAACAGAAACAAGACAAAGTTCAGTGGGATTTCCTCTGGTCGCAGTAAAGATCAAGGAGCAGATACACAACTGATTACAGCCTAATTTTCCCTGCAGCTGCAGAAACAGGAGGTTAGGCACCCTCAGCGCAGTTTGATGGCAGCAGATGAATTAATCATGTTTCATGATTCATAGGATGGCTGAAAGATAACTGCAGGGAACCAATTTTATTTTTTGCTTAGAAAAAAAAAGAAAGCGCCACAAACTGTAAAAGCCCTTCTCATTTGGGGTTTATTGTCTTGCTGGAAAAATATAATTTCGCAGTATTCATATTACAACGCTTCGCCACCCCCTAAAAAACTATTTCTCTGCTCTATTTTTATCGTTTTGCTCTGAAAATCATTCAGCTGCTCGCTTCTGTGCATCTTAATGAGATCTGAGTCAGCACGCCAGAGCACACCAAAGAGTATTCGTGTCGCACAGCTGGTATTTCATCACAGTTCGCCAAGTCGCACAGGAGAGAGAAGCTTGTCATCCATCCATCAGCCTACAGGAAAGTGCAGAGGGTGCCATTTGGTGGGTAAACGGGGAAAAGCACAAGTTTTTTTGGATGAACAGAAGGCTGGTACAGTCAGCCTGTCCTCTGCAGAGGAAAAAGGAAGGCAGCTTTTGCTCGCTGCCAGAAAGCTTTGTGGAACACTTTCAGGATAAAAGAATGGGGCAGAGTTTGTTATGGAGGCCAGACGAGTCGATTATGAGCAACGGTACAAAGCTGCCACCCTCAGGCTTAGTGGCGAAAGTACAATTTTAACATTCAGCACACCATTATAGTGATGTAAAGTTTGTAAATGTGGTTGATTTCTCTATAGATATGGATGGTAATCTTATTTTTGCATCAATTTCAAAATACAGATAAAAAGAACTTAATAAATTAGAAAAATATAACACACTTGTTCACATATGTTTCAGGAAAATTGTCCAATAATACAAATCTGTGAGCGGCAAACGTGTGTGAGACACACAAACGTAGGGACTTGTATTATTCAGGTGCTTTCAACAAGTTGGATGAGAACCAGCTGCGATTGTGTGTGCTCTTTTAGTGAAGGAAAAAGGGATCGATCGCCTCTCCACGCGATAAATATTTTTATAAACGGAAGAAATTCAGGACCGTTTCCACGTCCCCTAAAACGGAGGACCAACACAGGTCACCTAGCTGCTGGAAGTGTTTAGTTGCAGTTAGTGTCTCACGTGAGTGTCACACCTGATGCTGGGAGCAAAGGCTCACTTGTTTTTGTCACCTGCAGATATGTAATGTCTGAACATTGTCCTTCAGTCATTTCCCAACCATAACATTTTCGTCCTCTTGTATAATTGGGTTCTGTTACTTTTGGGACTCGTTGTTGTTCATAATTATACAGAAACGTGGAAAATCCTGAAGTGTTCTATAAATAATTATGACATCCGCTCAGTGCTCAGCAGGAAATAATGCATCATGAATTACTCAAGAGCAATTATTTCTGTTAGCATCGGCCTGAAGAAAAAGGATTCATTGAGTACATTTCAGAGCAAAGCAACGGATCTTAGAACTTAAGAAACACTCCATAACACAACTTGTAGGTCTCACAATTGCATCTAAAGGTGGAATCCATGCATGTGACTGAGGACCCCACTTAAGGCCTATGAGCTAAGTTTGATTATCACACAAATGAAATACTTCAGTAACCCCAGCTGTTGTTTCACAGAAGGAGAAACAGTGTTGGAGATTGCGTTGGCACACCTCAAGGCTCGATGTAAGAAGTTTCCAGCTTTTCAGCATGTTTAGAAAAATATAGAGTTCCATTTTTTGATAGCGCAGTCTAGCATTTTAAGAGGTCGATTCATTTTAATTTACAGCTATCTCTTGTAGACAGCCGTAAGAAAATGGGATCTAATAATCACTTTTTCACTCTCCACTTTTGCCCTGTTTTCTGTGATTTCAAAAAATGGGTTTGAATATTTTTTCAGGTAAGAAATAAAGGATGGAAAAGTCAAACGGTTGTCAAAATGTTTTGTGATTTATTTTCTGTCAGTCGACGACAAAGAAGCAGCTCCCAGTGTTAACTTATCAAACGTTCCTCTGACGTTTAATGGAGAATATTACACTTCAGAGCTTTATGCGTTTGTTCTTTTTTTGGGTTGAATGTTCAAAGACCACAATGCAGAGTGTGATAAAGTTGCATTTCATCTGTATAGATCAGTACGGTATACTTTTTTTTATTTGATTGACAATGTGCTTTATTTGTGAATTAGATTTTCAACAATTGATATGAATTTTCACTTGCTTTGGTTTTGAGTTTTGAGTCGTTTGAGGAAAGCGGAGCTTGCCAGGTAAAAACCTGTGCAGGGAGAACAGGAAACTCCACAAATGGAGGATTTAAACAGAAAGAGAGGAGACGGGACGGGGTGAAAGGGACAGATATGGAACAGAAGGGGAAGTGGAAGTGGTGAAGTGGGGGAGGAGTGGAGGATGTAGGAGATTATCAGCTTACGCTCCTCTTTTTCTTTCATTTTCTTTTCAGTTTTTTCTTGCCCCCTGATAATTTGTCCCACTAATAACTCTTCATTTCTTTGTTATCCTTCATGTTTTCCTCAACTTTTGTCTCTTCTCTCTCTAATTCTTTCAATTCTTCACCAGTTGTTTCTCTTCCTTCCTGTTTTGCCGCTAGTCTTTTCACTTTCTTCCTTGACTTCCAGTTCCTTCATCTTTTCCTCCAATTCCCCTCCACCAGTTTTTCTTCTTCTCATACTCCACTCGTCTAATCTTCTGTGCCAGTGCCTCCCTGTCCTCCAACTTCTATTGGAGCTCCTTCTCAAGGTCATTCACCTACATCATACATTTCTCTAATCAGGCTGTGTGCATTTCAATCAGGTAGAAATTCCCCTTTCAGCCAGAAGACCATTGCTATGCTGCCTCAAAAAGTCATGATGTCAGGGCTGATGTCAATACAACTTCTTTGGGCCGTGACACCGTGAAACGAGGACACTGCAGAGAAGTGAAGCAGTAGATGTTTGTGAGTTGGCCTACCACAGTGCTCTGTTGCACCACATACTGGATAGCATTTCTTATTAATGTTATCTGAATAAGAAATTTAAAAAAAACAAACAAACAAACAGACAAAGTGATTGAAATGAGTATTAGGTCAGAAGACAAGAGCACAGAAGAAGAAATTAGATATAGCAAATAGGACTAGAAATCAATAGCAATGAATGACATAAAAACATGTATTGTATTTAAAAATAATTCCAAATGCAAGTGCACTTAGAAAAGAAAACGTAAAATCTACTTGAAATGTCTACAGAAAAATAGAAAAATACAGAAAGAAAGAAAAAGCAGGTATGCTGGACAAAGTTATTGGCATCCTTTGATGAATTGAAAATATTTGGTCAACTTTTTATTGAATTTTATTTATTTATTTTTTGGCAGATTGCACCGCTGGTTTTATATAAATATTGGTTCATAATACACACTGTAACATCTGTTCTTTTGCACTACATGAATTCTTATTGCTCACAAAGTTTAACATCAAAATGCACTCTTCTGCCTCTGTTACGAGTTTTTGAATGGCCACACGTGTTTTCCATTACGATCTGAGTACCAAAGCATTTAACAATTTACAGTAATTGACATTTGCCAATAAGCGTTAAGACGTTCTTTAGTTCCCATCGATTTCGTAGTGTAAAGACCTGTTGCCTTGGCTTCTGTATGGGGCGCGCCTCATTGGCTACTCACTGTTGCTATGACATCGCCGTCGCAGACGCTTTAGAGTGAAGCATCATGGGAAACACACACACACAGGGTTCTTGTCGAAGATGTTTTGAAAAGAACAAATCCATTCAACTTTGAACTATTTAAACGCCATCAATATGAAGGTTGGTACCAGAAAGAGCTGAAAACTGCTTTTTCTGGTCGTTTTATAAATTACATGTCAAGTTTTATCACATGAAGGCGCTTCAGCGAGCGAGCCATTTACCTGCTAACTGTAGGCAGCTCGTAGCTATCGTGTAAGCTAAAGTGACATTAGTTCAACAAAACAACTCTGTTTTTGGCTGTACGAATTGCGTTCCCAGGGGTAATATCGTTGGTTGCCCCACTCTTATCTAATTAGACTTCTCTACTTAGATTGTGGTGTTTAAAAAAACAACTATACTCTGTTAAAATGGTTTGTCTCTGTCACTAATTCCTGCTAAGATAACATGATTTGTGGAGGCAAGGATTACTGATGTGCATGGTAAAGTTTTATTTTTTCGATTTAGATTTTTACTGTCCTGTATGTCTGTTGGAGATAACACATATAGTTTCATGAGAAGCCCTGCTACCAATTTGTACGTATTGTTTGAAGTTTTACACAACTTCAAACATGTACAAACATGTTTTATCACATGTACAAACCCTTAATTTGAACCTTTTCTAAAGGTCAAATTAAATGATTTTCAGTGTGTTCAATCACCAACTTCCTCAACATTTTCATTTGCTTATATGTTCTTGATACAGTGAAGTTGGTCAGCGATACTGAAAATAGTTTATTTTGACTTTATCTGCTTAAAGAAATTTTTTTTTGGATTTTAGAAAGTTTCCCAATATTTTTGGGAAAAGGGTTTGTTAAACACAACACTGTAAACAAGGTGATGGGAGTTTTAGTCTGTTAGTGATGCCGGCCATGGTATGCTTAGGTGATTATCCATGAGTAGAATGGTCTTAATGAGTTTATTGCTCATTGTTTAAGGCTCTAAAAGCCTGGGAGACTAAACTCCGTCGGAGTGTGTTTGGGACTGCTCAGCAAAAAAATTGTGCAAACATTAGAAGTGCCTAGTTACTTCCTGTTGCATAGACTACAGGGATAGCAACCCAGTCTTAGTGATGAGCTCAGCTCATAGTCAGGGCTTCTAAAAGTTAGAGGCATGCCAACAGAGCTTGTTAGACCCTGAATCTGAGCCCCTCCAAAAACTCAGAAGGTGCCGGATCCAGAACTTCCAATAAACAAACTTGACACAATCTTTGAATAGATATTTTCTCTTAATATTTCCAGACACAACTTCAGGGATGCAACTTGAATTCATTTTTTTGCAGACTTGGCAAAACTTTCCCAACGCCTCCAAGATGATTAAATGGTCCCATCAGCTGCAGAGATACTCTTCATAACTTGTGACCCTCAAAAAGAAAAAGAGAAAAGAAATAAAATAAAATAAGAAACATTTTAAGAGGAACCTTTATTTCCGCAGAGTGTTTTCGTCCTTGCTGACAAAGCCTGGGTGGGTTCTAACCTTCTGTATAAGTGGCAGAAAAGCCTCGGTAACTACATTGCTGTCGCAGGGTGAGTAACCTGGTAGGATGGAGGATGAAACCAAGTGATAATCTTCTTCTCTTTATTCAAGATTAACATCGATTGAGAATTGTGTTTCTAACCATGCAGGCAGGACAACTCTGTGAAAATTTTTGATCGACATGGAAATAAGTGGACTGAACTCACTCTTCCAGGGTAAGTGTGAGACTCCCCATCTTTAGATTCTCCACTTTGGTCTCTTTGATGTTTTTTCGCAATAAGTCTTTATCGGCCTCTTCTTTGTCTTATTCCCATTAGGCGCTGTGTGGGGATGGACTGGGATAAGGATGGCGACATTCTGGCAGTGATAGCCGCAAAGTCCAGCTCCATCTACCTCTGGGATGCCAGTGTCAATAAAACATCGCAGATAGATAGTGGCATGAGGTATGACGAGCATGCATTTTCTCTTCAAAGAGGGAGAAGTCATCATTTCTTACACTCTGAATTTGTTCCCTCACTGTTTGTGGTTTCAGCAAAGATCAGATGTCCTTCATCTTGTGGTCAAAGACTGGTCCTCTGTTGGCTGTCGGGACAGTGAAAGGAAACCTGTTGATCTACAATCAGCAAACGTCTCGCAAGATCCCCGTACTGGGTAATATACACACACACACACACACACACACACACACACACACAAGGCACGCACTTTTTGGATGTTTTGTTTGTAGCTGACATTATAGTGTTTTATCCACTCTTTCTCCTCCCATGCCAGGTAAACACACCAAGAAAGTCACCTGCGGATGCTGGAGTTCTCAGAATCTACTGGCCCTGGGAAGTGATGACAACAGTCTGAGTATCAGCAATCATGAGGGGGACACCATCAGACAGGTAGCCACACTGACACAATCCATGTGTGCGCCATGTGACAGCGCAGCTATGTTAGATATGTATCACTGTTAGTGCCATCTAAGTGCAATGTCATCACAAAAAGAAACATAAAGATACAGTTTGTCTTTCTGATCTTTGTTTCAGGCATCGCTTCATGGAGAGCCTTCAGAAATTTACTTTTCGGTCATGAAGACGGATGAGAGGTCCTCTCAAGGGGAGAACACTGTGAGTTTTGTTTACTGCAACTTCCCGTATTTTTCTTAAATGATATATGTTGTTGGCAGCTGGCTTCCATTGCGATAGCCTTTACAAATTGCATGTGGTTCTTTACCAAGCTGTTAGAAGCAGCATTTCAGTTTTAACGCAGAATGTTTTCATTCTTCCCCCTCTGCAGCTACACATCATTGTATTCTGGTCTTCCACTGATCAAAACAGTGCAACAGGTCTTCTTCCATTTAGTGTCTCAAAAGCTCTGTTGTTTTCTCTTTCATCTCTGGAACAGACTGAAAATGGGTTCCCCAGAGATCTGCTAAAAGTGGCTTTGTGCTAGATCTGGTGAATTGGGGTGGTCGTGTGCTGCAGTGTCTTTCCCAGACAAAAGAGTGAGCTCAATTGGTTGGTTCTTAGATGCAGCTTGTATCAGCCGCCACATCATCGTGATAGCATTTTGTCCCAGGTTATCTTTTGGTTGCATGATTGCAACAGCTTCCTTAAGATCAGATTTATTGTATACACACGAAATTTGTCCTCCGCTTTTAACCAATCCAGGTTGGCACCTGTTGACACACACATACACATACACATGGTCACACACACACTCAGAGACAGATGCCAACCTGGAGCGGTGGGCAGCCATGAAGCGCCCGGGGAGCTCAAGGGCACCTCAGCCATGACAAGGAGGTGGACTGACTCCAGCTATCAGTTCCACCAATCTTTTTCGAGTGGTGAGAGTGGGAATCGAACCGCCAACCTTCCGGTTATTGGACGCCTGACTCCACTGAGCCACGGCCGCCTCTTCCTCTTAACCTCTCTAACATAGTGCGACGTAGGACTCACATTTTTGGTCCTTTTCAGGCCAAACGTGCTCGGGGTATGCCTGGCTTCACGAGGCACCTATTACCACTCTGATACCACTCTGGTCTGATTTAATCTCAAATGTTTAAATGTTTATTTTTTTTTTCTTCTGTAAATTTGATCTATATGATCTGTCTCCTGAATGACTCATTCTGTTGTCTGGCACTAATACTGAAAGTTTGACTTTATTCTTGGAATGTATGCTTCATTATTGGCAGCATAATAACAAAAAGGTCCTCCTCTAAAGTATTTAAATATGAGGCCCAAATACTGTGTGATATCCTTCTGATTCTTCCTCCCAAAGTGTCTAGATACTACTTGTGCATCTGAGGTGAAAGAGAAAAAAAAGATGATAACTGAATTATAGCACCTGCATTTGTAGGAATTTTCTAAGAGCCACAACCCGTATTTACAGGATGAGATTTATTCATGAGCTTTTCTGCACAAAATACAAGAATAATGTTTAATGTGAGTAATGTGTATCAGGCGGATGTTCATATTGCTGCAATCACTGACCCTTCAGGTGAGCGTGACTGTGGACAAGAAGATACTGACGCTCGTCAATGTCAACGACCCTCAGAACCCAATAGAGCTGACCTTTCAGCGGCGCTACGGAACTATTGTGTCCTACCGCTGGTACTGCGCGCACTCACACACAAACCCAACACTGGCACTAAATGGAAGCCGTTGCGCATGCCTCAAAACTTGCTCCTTCTCTCGCGCTCTCTGACTGTTCAGGTACGGTGATGGGTATATACTCATTGGCTTCTCCCATGGATATTTCGTGGGTATCTCCACACACATCAGGGAGATAGGAGGAGAGCTCTATCAGGCTCACAACCACAAAGATAGTCTCAACAGCGTGGCCATCTCAGCGGCATTAAACAAGGCTGCTACTTGTGGCGACAACAGGTACACACGGGATTTTTAAGAAAAAAAAGTTTCAAGTTTTGAAAGAAAACAACTTTTTTGTTTTGTTTTTTTTTTGTTAGGGAAAAATAATTATGTTTCTGCAATTTTGTTGCAGCATAAAGATCTATGAGTTGTCTGATCTCAATGACATCAGCAGTATAGTTCAGCTGGATGATGAGACAAAAGGTGACTTTTCTTTTTTTCCATCCAGATTCTTCTTGATGGACTTGTTCTATGTGCCTCGGATACATCACCCACCTCTCTTTGTCTCTCTTTTCGTAGGTCTTGATCAGATGAGCTGGACGGACGATGGCCAGCTCTTGGCAGTCTCCACACAAAAAGGGACTCTTCATGTCTTCCTCACCAAGCTCCCCATCCTGGGGGACAGCTTTGGTACACGGCTGGCCTACCTCACCTCCCTGCTGGAGGTCACCGTCTCCAACCAGGTGGAAGGGGTGAGAACACAGACATGCACACAAAAAGAGTAGCAGTTTACTAAAAAATAAGAGAAATTAAGCTAAGAAAAGAAAAGAAAAGAAAAAGAAGAAGATGTAATGCAAGGGCACATGATTCTTTAAGATCCTGAGTGGTGACAGTGGCTATGATGCTGGAAATGACTGAGCCCTGTCCAAAGACTAAATACCATTTGAGGACATCTCAAAGGAGATATATTATGCCCTTTTTTCATAAGTTGATACTTTCTTGAGGTCTTAATGAAATGTTTGTGACACGTTTTGGCCAAAATACCATAAAAAAGACAGTACAGCAGCTTCTTTTTCCACCTCGAATTTCCACCTCTTATCAGAACGGCCAGTTTTAGTCGCTTGAGTGACCCGATCGACTCTACTCCACCCGCAGGGTCTGCCTCTTTTTAGATCAGTAGTATTCAATACCTCCTTAAAGCACAATATTGTCATATGACAGAGAACATAGTACATATTCTCACACCAGCACTCGCACAGCAAACCGAGCTCAGGCTACTTTTTTCCATGATTGTTCTACTAATGGCCGATCTGCTGATGGTGCATTCAGTGACAAACGTCAGCTTGAAATCACCAGCTTCTGGCTGGGAAAAAGAGTCAGATTTTGTGGTCGATTCAATATTGAGTTTCTTTCTTCTGCGTTGTGCTGTCAGGAGAGTCCTGTAGCCATAGAGGTGGAGGTAGAGCCCACGTTCATCGCCGTGGGACCATACCATGTGGCCGTGGGGATGAACAACAGAGCCTGGTTTTATGGCGTGGTAGACCAAAAACCTGGTGTGTATGTGTGTGTGTTCGTGTATAAATTCATTTAGTCGTGTCAGAGTGAGGGAACGCCAGTACTGTGACATTATTAAGACGGTTTTTTTGTGTGTGTGTGTGTCTCTCAGGTTTTAACAAACTTAAGGATATTGAGTATTTGGGGACGATAGCCAGCATGTGCCTTAACTCAGACTATGCAGCAGCGCTGTTTGAAGGAAAAGTGCAGCTGCACATGGTGAGCCATCGACTCTGCACGTTTTTGCATCTCCATTTATTGGCCATTGAACTGTCACGGGACGGTCCACAGCATTTGAGCCGGCTACAGGTCTGTGTTGTGTTTCAGATTGAAGGCAAAGACCAGGAGGAGAGGAAGCAGATGAAACTTTTCCCAGATAATGACAGAAAAGGTCGGATCCTGTGCCACGCCCTCACAACTGACTTCCTCTACTATGGCACCGATGTAAGGCTCAGCAAGTTCCCCATCTCAGTCTGCAACGCTGCTCCACAGTGAATGGAAGTCATTCTGTGGTTATCATTTCTGAATCCCAAATTTGCTCTCTAGTTTAACCAAGAAGGTCTTGCTCTTATTCTTTTATCCTGACGGAGCACTGATTTGAAGTTGTCAATCAGTCCGTTCTCTCTGGCGCCATTAAGAACACAGAAAAGTGTCATTGTAGTGTCATCAAGTGTCTCAGTGAATTTTCTTTTCATCCACACTGTTTTTTCTTCATTTTGACATTGTAGTGCACTGGCAGACTGCTAATGCAAGCCATCCATCTGTTTGTTTCTCAGTCAGGCAATGTGGTGTGTGTACTGGTGGAGGACTGGGAGACAGTGAGTAGCTACAGCCATTCAGTCGGCGTGAGGAAGGTGTTCCCTGACGTAAATGGCACGCGGTTGGTGTTCATCGATGACAAGAACGATGGCTTCCTTTTCTCACCGTCAAACGTCAGTACATACTTACAGCGTGCGCTGAAAGTACACATGCTCAGTGTTCCCTAACTTTCGTCTTCTTTTTTTTTCATTTCCTTTTGTTTGTTTGTTTGTTTGTTTGTTTGTTTGTTTGATTTTTTTTCAAATGAATTATCTTTAATCACCTTTAGCAGGTAAAGTATCCCCGATATGAGAAACAACAGTTATTATTACAAGCAAAGGGTGCAGGAAATTGTGGAAAAACAGAATATTTTTTGGGATGAAGAGAAATCTAAAAGTGTGTGTGTGTGTGTTTGTGTCCAATCCAGGCTACGGCCTCCTGCTTTGAGCTCCCCAGCTTCTCTCCCACCATCACAGGAGTGCTGTGGGACAACTGGCATGCAGACAGAGGAGTGTTCGTAGCTTATGATGATGACAAGGTCTACACTTACGCCCTGCATAAAACTACCATATATGGTAGGGGGATGCCACACATTATCAGTGATGATAAGATCACATCCCTGCCATGTTCATTTCCTGTTCAAAGATTTCTGGCTTTTTCAGACCTCTGAAAAGACAAACTGTCAGAGTTGTTCTGCAGCAGAAGTAGAGAGGACACGGACGCTTCATTTTCTTTCACTGTCGCTTTGCTCAGGCCCCCAGGTGGTGTTGGTGGGGAGCACTGCGCTCCTCTTTTCCCAGAAGCCTTTGCTCTTGTACAACGGTGAGCTGACCTGTCAGACGACGAGCGGTAAGACCAGTGAAGTGGCTCTGAGCACACACTCGTTCCTCAAGCGCTCACCTGGCACATCGATGGATTCGCCGCCGGAGCTCGGCAAGCAGCACGCTCAGGCTCTCATGCTCAAAAGGTCAGCCAGGGCTGTCAGTGCTGTGCAGTCTGCTTGTGGTTGGAAAATAGAAATACACATCGCCGCTATTTGACTTGTTTCAGCACTGTACAGGTGGACTGTTTCATCTTTTGGTAAAAGAAAAAAGGTTTCACCCAATAGACTGCAGCCCAGTTGGGACGGTTCACAGTTCACACAGTGTGTAGAATGAATGGGCAGAGCACACAGTATGCAGCTTATGATGCCAAAGTAAGCTGCAAATATAGCAGCGTTTTGTTGTGACACATGTGGCCTACCAGCAATTATGAATTTTTTTGTGTTAATATTTACATAAGAACAAGTGGAAAGTGACATACAGACAGCAGACAGCATGTAGCAGCAACCATTATTAACACAGGCACTCGCTCAACATGAATTTGCTCTATTCATAGATGCATGGTCTATTTGTTAGAGATTTTGTGGGCTTATTATCGAATAGAGAAGTGTGTCCATGTCTGTTTTATTTGCTTTCTCACATGCAGCTGGAAGAAATGTTCAAGCTGCAGTCTGTGTTGTGAAAAATAATCAAGAAACCAACTGCAAGAGTAATAGTGAGACTTCCAGCGTGAGACCAAAGCTATTCGATTTCCACTCTTCAGTCACAATTTGGTTCAAGCGGCTTTTAAATGATGGTGGTTTGAGTTAAATACAGACGCTTTCACAAAGTTAAATGTGTTTTAGAAATCACAGAGATTTCTTCCGGAAAGTCTCATACCTGAAAAACATGCTTAGTTATGAAGTGACGATTTCAACCCAGAAACCAGATTTTCTCTGAACTCATAAAAAGTAGCTTTGATGTTTACGCTCAAACAAAGAAGTGCGACTGAAATCTGCAAATAGTTTCCAACGATTTAGGTTTAAAATCACCAACTTTTGTTTCCAAAGGGGAGTGGAAGACTGTCCTCCTTGGTGAGAATCCTGATTCTGAATCCTGGTTTCACCACGACTTCCATCCCGACATGTGACTTTGTTGCTCTTTGTACCGTCTCACCTGACTCTCTGGCAGGAAAACACGGAGGCACACGTCTCCCGCTCCTCCAGGTGTGCACTAAATGAGTTTAGATTGAGAATTATGCAAACTTCCTGTCCAGGTTCCATGAGGCGTGGAATCTGTGCAAGTCGGCAGGCAGTGACGCCGACTGGGCTGAGTTGGGCAAAGCCTGTCTGGTCCACATGGAGGTTGAACTGGCCATCCAGGTCTACCGCATGAGCGGCAGCGTGGGAATGGTCCTGTCACTGCAGAGCATCCAGGTACACACACACACACACACACACACACACACACACACACACACACACACAAACATACACATCAGTTTGTGTCTGACACACTCATTATACTATAAGACCTCGACACAATGCTTCTCAGCTCTCATATATTTGGCTCTTTCCAGGGTTTAGAGGACAAGAATTTACTGGCAGGACATTTGGCCATGTTTCTGGGAGACTACAACCTGGCCCAAGACCTTTATCTGTCCTCAAGCAGCCCGATCGCTGCACTGGAGGTGGGTTTGTGTTTATGCACGACCGAGATCCGAGATCAGCGCCGAGTAAAACGTGTGAATCATTTTCTGAGACGTGTAAAACGAGCATGTGTAATGTTGCGTTTGTGTATTAGATGAGAAGAGACCTGCTGCACTGGGACAGCGCTCTTATGTTGGCCAAGAGGCTCGCAGACGACCAGATTCCCTTCATATCCAAAGAGTATGCAGTCCATCTGGAGTTTATGTGAGTACATACATCGCACACACGCCCAGTGTACAGCGTTAAGAAGACTTGACCTGTTACTAAAGCCCTCTTTCTCTCTTTATAGTGGAGATTATGTTAATGCTTTGGCACACTATGAAAAAGGCATGACACACAATAATAAAGTAAGTGCAGTCTGATTTTACATGGCTGTTTAAAAAGCTTTCTTGCTACACATACTGCAGTATTTTCTCACTTCATCATATTACCGTCAAGCCTAAAGAGCGCATCTCCTGCCCACGGTTTGTCGTCCTGTCCGCTCTGTTTATGTTTACAATGAGCATTTAAAAGACAGGCGGGAGGATTTCCTGTACATCAGGCTTAGATCCTCAGTTGAAGATAGAATAATCTGAGTCCCGGTTTCACCTTCCTCGTTCTTCTACCCGTCTGCGCAGTTCCAGGAGCACGACGAGGCGTGCCAGGCAGGTGTCGCCAGGATGTCCATCAGGATGGGCGACATCAGGCGAGGAGCCGCCCAGGCTATCCAGCACCCAAGCAGAATCCTCAAGAAGGAATGTGGAGCCATACTGGAAAGCATGAAGGTAAGAGTGCTGTAAAAGATGTATGTGGAGATTTATTGTAACGACCAGCAGGGCGGACTCCTGATTGTTTAAAGGTCTCTGGCCAAATGACTCCACTGTTCATGGGATTTATCTGTTTATTTACCTCATTACAACGTTTATAGTCTCAGACGTTAGTGTCGGGTCTCATTTAATAAAGCATGATGTTCTTTTGCAAGTGATTGCAGAATCTGAACCTCAGATATTGTTTTTTTGATGTCTTTTTCTTTCTATTTTCATCCGTGTTTTTTTTTTTTGCGACAGCAATTCTCTGAAGCTGCGCAACTCTATGAAAAAGGCCAGTATCACGACAAGGCCGCATCGGTTTACATTCGCTGTAAGAACTGGTGAGACGGATCTTTAACGCACACCTAAGCTTTTAAAAAAAAAAAAAAGAAGAAGAAATAAGTGTCATCCCACTTATTGTTTATCTTTTCTCAGGGCGAAGGTGGGAGAGTTGCTTCCAAACGTGTCTTCTCCTAAGATCCACCTGCAATACGCAAAGGCCAAGGAGGCGGACGGCAAGTGGGTTCTCAGTTTTTTGTACCTTCTTCTTCTGCAGAATGGGTTGTTGAGAGGGAATCTGGTGTGATGAGTACTGTGTGCATCAGGTATAAGGACGCAGCTCAGGCCTACGAGAGCGCAAAAGACTGGGACAATGTGATCCGCGTGCTGCTGGACCACCTGAACAATCCAGAGGATGCCGTTCGCATCGTCAGGGAGACGCAGAGCATCGATGGAGCAAAGATGGTAGCCAGGTAGAACAAACGTGACCACGGATGGACACACAACACAAAAACCGGTTTCTTTTTCTTTGTTAATGAGGGTTTTTACTGGCTTACTGTCACCACTCCTTAAATCTAGTCCCTGACATTTGTGCCAAACATTTTAAATTCTAACTGTTTAAAAACAATCCAGATTCTGATCTGAGAAGGCAGAAGAAATGTAAGTGTATGTAATGTAAATGTAAAAGGCCAAGTTTTTTTTTTTTCTCTTTTAAACTGGTTTCGTTCATCAGGACTGCTGCTGACTGAATTCCGGCGTCAGCTTACTGTTCCTAAAAAATTTTTAAATATTCATGTAGCGTATGTTTGTGTGTGCCCAAGGTTCTTCCTGAGGTTGAACGACTACGGCTCAGCTATCCACTTCCTGGTTCTTTCTCAGTGCAACGACGAGGCCTTCCAGCTGGCCCAACAGCACGGACAGATGGAGGTCTACGCAGACATCATCGGTCAGTCTGTGTGTGAATGTCCGTGTGAAGATTGCACCAATATTACCCAACTTGAAGCTAAATTCTCAGTGGCCCCCCCTTCGTTTCCTTTTGCGCTATTTACTAGTAGCCTTGCATCTTATTCTGATGAAGTGAACAGTAAGCTTAGTATTCTTTGATTTGCTTTTGTCAGGCCCTGAATCTACACAGGAGGACTATCAGAGCATCGCTCTGTACTTTGAAGGAGAGAAGAAATACCTGCAGGCCGGCAAGTTCTTTCAGAAGTGCGGGCAGTACAGCAGAGTAAGAGCCACTGATTTATTTATATGTTCATCAGTCACTTTTTAATGACTTGAATCATTTATACTGCTTCTTTCTTCTTCCTCCACCTCAGGCCCTGAAGCACTTCCTTAAGTGTCCCAACACAGAGGACAACCTGGCTATTGAAATGGCTATTGAGACGGTGAGAGCTGCGCGTTGCAAACTGAATTTGTAGAAAACATTCCGAGCGTGTGGCTGAGCGCGTGTTTTTGGATGTGTGTGTGCACCATCTAGGTGGGCCGTGCCAAGGACATGACTTTGACCAACCAGCTGATAGATTACCTGATGGGTGAAAGTGACGGTATGCCCAAGGTAACCAATACACAGGAGCCCTCTGTTTTGGATTCAACTCGGCAATATTAACTTTCCAAAGAAAAGACATTCTATCATCAAACTCTTGTGCTTTATAGTTCCAGTGTATAGGATTTAGGAGGTGATAGTAGCTGTAATGCAATAAATTATTCTCAACTGTTTTATTATTGTAGGATCGCGTGAACTGCTGTGTTTTAGTTACATTAAAACAAGCCGCGTAGAGTCTGCCATGTCAGGGTGGCGGGGTGGGGCGGAGCCTATCACAGCTACATTTAGATGAAAGTCAGGGTAGACCCTGAACAGGTTGCCAATCACACGGCCGACTCCAGGCTGCCCAGCAACAGTTTTTGGACCAAGAACAAGTTGGAACGCATGTAGTTATTTCACAGGAGACATTTACCTCTGCTGCTGAACACGCAGTTTGAAAGTGCTTTTCTCATGCCTCAAAGCACTTAAATGGAGCCTTGAGTGACTATAGAGTGAAGCTTTGGCTAAAATGTTGGCGCCTAGTTGACAGTCGCTTCTTCCTCCCAGGATGCAAAGTACCTGTTCCGCCTCTATATGGCTCTGCAACAGTACAGAGAGGCTGCTCGCACCGCCATCATCATTGCCAGAGAAGAGCAGTGTGCAGGTGCTGTTAACACCACCTTAGGATATTATACATATTTGATCATGTGTTAATAAGAGTTATGATTCGCTGTAGGGAACTACCGCAATGCCCACGATGTGCTGTTCAGCATGTACACAGAGCTGCAGGCTCAGAAGATTAAGATCCCCGCTGAGATGGCCACCAATCTGATGATCCTCCACTCCTACCTGCTGGTTAAGGTCAGTACAGCAGAAAGCTGAAAGCTGCTGCTCAGGCTGTAGAACTTTAGAAGCTGATGACAGGATTTTGTAGCTCTGTGGGCATGTCACGATAACACTGCTGCCTTCACACATGTGCAGCTCACATTACGTGATTAGCTCGTTTAGTTTTTTTTAGCACTGAAGCCCTTTTCACTTATGGGTTCTGCTTTACCAGCGCAAAAAATTCTGTCCCCCAGAACCCGCCTGCTGAAAAGCAACACCAATATTTACACTTGTTTTCCGCTCTTTTCCCGTTTCTTATCGTTGCTGCCGAACATGTTGTTGATGGTAATGTTCGCCCCACATGCTCTATGTTTTATTTTTAGTTTGTTCTAATACTGCTTCCTCTCCTTTTTTTTTCTTTTTTTTTTAACTCGGCTCCAGGGCAGAACAGACATTACAGTGACTCACATCTCATCTATAGCTACAAAGCGGTCCATCCTCACAGGATGCGAGTTGTAGATCCCAGCTGCATACTACGTAGGCTTTTTTCATATGTTATAGGTATTGCTTTTTTTTTTTTTTTCTGTTTCTACGACATGCTGTTAAAGCACACACTCTTGATCAAGGCAGCCACACTCACAAGGCAGAGTGAAAAAGCGGTCACTCATAGTAGCTGTGACTGTTATCGGTGAAGTTTAGATGATACTGATAAATAGCCCTACTTCTAATGTCCTAGCCCACATCAAACGGCTGCCTAATGAGCTGGTTGGAGCAGCGTATTTAACAGTCCTGCATGGCCCCTTTCCCATTTTGGGCACACAAAGCTATTATTAGCTATTCAATTTGCATGAATTTGCCTAATCAGCTGTTAGGTTGTAGAACCTGTCAAAGGGCAAGAGCTGCTCCAGATAATTGCATATAATGTTGAGTAGCGACACTGAGCATACGGTAATCTGGTTATATTTGCAAAATTGGACTCATTTTTTACTTTTGGCCATTGAAAACCTTGAGACAAGTGTTTGTGGCAGATAGGAACGGGGTCTAAGATGGTCTGGAGCCCCCTCACCAGGACACTGTTTGACACTTCAGTGAAAATGCTGACCTCACACTGCAAACGGCTTCATCGCTGAATGAGTCCTAAGTTATTTCTTCATTGTTGTCTGCAGGCAGGGCAACGCTGTAAAGCACAAATAGTGAAATGCTGTCTGAATGATCAGCTTTGTCAGTTGGTAAGTGGAGTCTTTCTAACCTCGTAAATGATGTTTTTATGTAGATCCACGTAAAGAGAGGAGACCATCTGAAGGGAGCGCGGATGCTCATTCGCGTCAGCAACAACATCAGCAAGTTTCCTGCACGTGAGTCTACGCAGAGATCTCCCCAGCCGCCAAAAACCGTAGTCCCATTTAGTCTTTGAATTTTAAAGAATCCGTGTGTGTGTGTGTGTGTGTGTAGATGTTGTCCCCATTCTGACGTCGGCAGTCATTGAATGCCACCGAGCCGGACTGAAGAACTCAGCCTTCAGCTTTGCTGCCATGTTGATGAGACCGGAGTACCGAAACGAGATAGACGCAAAGTACAGGAAAAAGATTGAGGCCATGGTTCGGTGAGTGACCAGGATGTCCGTGCCTGCTATTTACCATTCTGCTTCCTGGTAACATTTGTTCCGTGTCCATCACCTAATCCTTTCCCACACATATTCAGTGCCGGTCCCATCGTTCTAGATTCTTCTCGCACTGCCTCTGAATCCCATGTTGTTCTCCGTCTATGCCACAGACGTCCCGACACATCCGAGCTGGAGGAGGAAACCACTCCGTGTCCGTTCTGCGGCTTCCAGCTGCCACAGAATGACCTTCTGTGCATCTCCTGCAAGAACAACCTCCCCTACTGCATAGCCACGGTACAAACACATGAGCACCCACGTGTTGCATCTCTTTTAAGCAAAGTAGTTTTCCCAGCTTTAGTTGGTTTTTTTTGTTTGTTTTTCTCATCAGGGTCGTCACATGCTGAAAGAAGACTGGTCCATCTGTCCTCATTGTGAATTCCCTGCCCTCTACTCACAGTTCCTTCTGTAAGTGGCACACACAAGATGTAATTCCTGTAGTTGTGGATAATCTAAATATGGTATTAATAAGTAATACAAACAATGTAAATTCCACTAAATGGAATTTCTTTAGTTTTTCTAATAGATTTTTCTCTCTGGATTTCTGGTGACAACCTGCCACATGTCGCCAACCTTCACGTAGTTCTCCATTTCTGCTTAATTACTGCGTAAGACCACGTACCATGCGGTCAACAGTGCGGCCTGAACGAGTCGACACATACTAATTAAATCCAAAGTGTGTTTTTACTTCGATCTCAGCACTCCCAGTATCACAGTCAGTGTCTGTGTGACCATGAGCCCTGTACTGTGCACTGAAGCTGCTGCTTACACTGGCCCCTTCAGTGTCCCGCCGCTAATTAGCACAGAAGGCGAGGACAGACGCGAGGAGAGAGGCGGTTTTTAAATAAAATGAGACGTTCCTGCTTCAGAGCGTAATTTGACACAACTGCATCAGCTGAACATTGTTTAGTTACAACTTAAAACTTATATGCCACGCTTCCTCTGGACGTCACGGGCGCCAAGAAAGTTCTGCAAAAGATAAAGAGTTGTATGCGCGTATATATGTCCTCTGACGAGCTGCCCCTCCCCTCCGGCTGTCGTCAAAGAAATTTAGCTGTGACGGATTTCTGAATCACAAACAGAAGGCTGAGATGAGCCTTAGGAAACACTCTCACCAAACAGAGGTCGTGGCTAAGAAACTGCAGCTCGCAGACACGCAACAGAAGTTTAAGGCGAGGTGCTACTCGACCGATAATTGCCCTTTTTGACGGAGCCAGGCTGACGCTGTCGCCTCAAACTTAGCTGATAAAAGATGATTACCCCCTCACATATCTTTCATACCAAAGGGAAGAGGTGTTTCCCCCAAAATTTGCCCTTCTCCCCCCTTTTCTACCACAACACCCTCGTATTTACAAAGGCACGCTGGACTTTGTTGCAGGCTGCTGGAGGCCGAGGCGACGTGCCCCATGTGCTCCGAGAACCTGAGCACCACGCAGGTGAAGAAGATCTCCAACTGTTCCAACTACCTGCAGGCTAACGAGCTGGATCAATGATGAAAGCAGAAATAAGCGATTATAAAATCTATATTTAAATTAAGTTCTATAGTTAAGTCAATGCTCATGTAAAGAAACCCTTTTTTTTTCCCATATTGCTTATTTCTTATGCCCCTCGGGGTTAGTGAGTCTCTGAATATTTACAATAATCAGTGTTCATATTTGTAAAAAAGAAAATGAAACCAAGTAAAAAAAAATAAAAAAATCTTGTTACGATTGTGAATTTTCGAATAAAACCTTTAAAAAAAAAAAAACACTATTTGCCAGATTGCAGCTTCTGCTTCCTTCTGTTGAAACCGTTCACCTTAAAGCTACAGCAGTGAGTTAAAAACTGATTCGCTTTGCTGAATATTTCTTTTTCGATCAGCATAAAAAGGCAGGAGAGGTAGAGCGTTGTCCTGACAGCGGTGAATAGGAGGAGTGGAGGACCCGGGTGGTCGTAAACACGGTTTTGTGAGAAGTCTGAGGGCACAGTTGACAGAAGGAGATGAAATTCGTTGCTACGCAGTGGGGGGACGGCTTGCGAGACGGTTGCCGTCTCCAACCTCGACTGCTAGATAAGGAGAACAGAAGTAATGTGGGTTAAAGGAGCAGCACGAGCCGGGGAGCGTTTTTAGGCACTTTGGTGCTGACACCCTAACGCATTTGACATCATGATTGAACTCTTCACACAGAGTATCATTTAGATTTTCAAACACAAACCTTGCAGAGTTAGATTTTTTTTTAAATGGTTTTCTGAAGAATCGACACATTCAAGAAGTGCGATACCTCCTGAAAAAGCATTTACACAAGGGTCTGTTAAACTGGGAGAATCTTTGCGTTTGGAAATAAAAACACCAACAATCACGAGCAGCATATTTCTCTATTACAAAATTGAAATTTACATGAAAATGATACTGACGGTAGCACAACAGCAAGGGCATTTTCTGTTTTGTTCGTGTAGCAAAAGGGTAACAGTCTTCTTAGTCAGGGTTACATTATTTACATCCTCGACAGCACGATTCCAAACGCAACTGGAGAAATGCGCGTTTCTCCCGATGAGACGTGGAACTACAGACGTGCGCAGACATGATAATGAGCAGATAATATGCATTATTTGTTCAGTATGGAGACACCAGAAGTTAAAACAAAAACAGGAAAAGACCATTCTCAGAAGTGCGTTGAAATCAACCGTAAAGGACAGATGAGTTCCCTGCTGTGTGGAGGACCAGTCTCACTACCTGTGGATGCTAATTTATGGATTGACATAAGTGCCGGGGAATACCGTTAGTGTGTGGAGGCAGAGCAGAGAGTTCCTTCTCCAGTTCGGAGTCATTTCTTAGCCTTGCCTTTCCCCTTGCCTTTGCCCTTGTCAGAACCTTCCTTCTTCTCCTTACTCGAGTCTTTAGTGGTTTTGGTCTTCTTCTGCTGCAGGGAGGAACAGGACGCACGATTCATCAACAGGAAGTGGAAAAAAAAAAAAAAGATGATGCCACAACATTTCACATGTTGAAAGTACTTACTTTGATCATAGCGTCAGTTTTGAGCCCCTCCCCTTCGTCTTCAGACTCCTGACCGTTCAGATCCACATCTTCCCCTCCCAGCTCTGATTCGCCCCCAGCGCCGCGGCGGCCCTTCTTCACGACTTGCAGGGAGTACGGCGTCAGGTGAACTTCTTTGTTGTACGCCCGTGTGAAAGCTGCCTTCACCTAGAGGGAAGCCGGAGGCAGAGGTGTCAGACTGAAGGTGATAAATATCACCTTAAATCTCCGTCACATCGGCTAAAACTCTTCCTCGAGCTTACCTTGGAGTCCAGTTTGGAGTAGGGGTCGGGCTGTCCTCCCCAGGCACTGATCTCCATGATGCTGTCCACGTCCTCCTTGATGAGTTGATAGTCATCCAGCAGCTGCACGGCTTGACTGGCGCCCTCCGCTCCGAGCTTCTGAAGTGGACTCAGGAGCGCCTGCCGCAGGTAGTACAGGTAGTCCAGGTTCACCGCCTGCCTGCTGCTCAACGTCCTGCAGGAACAGAGCAGATACAAAAAATAGCAAAATGAGAGTTTGTGTTTGATAAAGTGTGAAGAATTTAAAAAAAAAAAACTCACTTTAAACTCATGTGAGAGGCCAGCTCCTGTATGATGCGAGAGTGTTTATTGGTGGAGGAGTTCTTTCCGAGCCAGCTTGGGAAGAGTGGGAACTGAGTCATGTAGCCTCTCATGAGCTCACCCGGTAGCACACTGGCATAGATGGCCTATGAACACACACACACACACACGTATGAAGCTCTGTTCCTCCCAAACATGAGTGTTTTTGATTACTGCATAAATAAGCATCATTAGTAGGGCTGTGAGCGGAAGTCACTTGTGAATGCGCTCGAGGTCCCTTTCAGAGAGTGAGAATGAGCAAGCGTGAAGTTAAGTGTTGGCTTTCCTGTTGCTGCGGGTTACCTGAGTGGGCAGCAGTGACCAGTTTTGCCTTGAGCGGATCTGTCTGTCCACCAGATCCCCGTCTGAGATGGAGTCTGCCGTCTTACTGAGCAGCACCAGGTGGGACTTGACATCGCCGCTGGGAGAGCCGGGACAGAACAGAAACGTTAAAAGAACCGTTTGACATCTGAGCTTCAGTCACAAGGCCAGCGAGCCAGCGTGTCTCACCCAGCAGCGGCTGGACGAACGTGCAGGTAGTTTTCCTGGACGAACAGCGGCGCCAGCGAGTAGTCGTGGAAAAAGAGGTCCGACTTGTCGATGAGGCTCATTTCCTCCCCTGAGGCGAACACCTTCCTGCAGACATCAAACGGCCCCAGCTTCATGTCCTTGCGGGCGCGGGCTGCATCGGACTTGCACTGGTCGTACGTCATCACCTTGTCTTTGGCTGACCACATGCTCAGGTTGTGAATCACCTGGAGCAACAAAAGCCCGGAAAGAATGTGAAGCCATGGGAGAACATCTCAAACTCGCTCAAAACATTCGATGCTTTGCGTTCTCTACCTGGCGGACGTCCTGATTGGAGGCCAAGATCATTTCGTTAAGAGCCGGCGGCGGGATCTTGATTCCCTCCTTGTAGGCAATGGACATCATGGCTGCCTGAAAAGTTAAAAAGAAAAGTTTTGTTTTTTAAACTTTCCTTTAACCTACAGACTAAGATCTGTTGAATGGAGGAAGGGAGGATTTGCACCTTGATCTGCTCCACTCTCGGCCTCTGGAAGCGCAGATCAAAACAGTAGTTGGCCAACGACCTGATCTTTTGGTGGTTCCGATCGTTACACATGCAGATGATGGGAATCTTTGAACCTTTTATCAGGCCTATCATCTCCTACAGGAAGCACAAGGACATAGGTTAGCCGCCAGGGAAATATGATAAAGATCACCAATAACCACCACAGCAGCTACTACAGCTGCGGCTTTCAACTTCCTAAATAAACAGCTAAATAAAATCTGAAGATGTTTTCGGAACGCAAGAAAAGCGCGTTTGCCAACCTGGATTCCTCCGCGGTCCTCGTTACCGGCCATGCCATCAACCTCATCCATGATGAGGACGTGCTTACTGCTCACCGTCTGAGACGTACCTACAACACCAACAGAGAAGCAGCTGATGGCACTTTCACTTCTAGATTAACAGAATGCTGATTCTCTAAAAGAAGAAAAACACACAGGACAGTGTGTTTTCTGTAATGACGAGAAAAATAACTGCCGATTTGTTCACTCACATCACTTTTTTTTTTTTTTTTTTAGCTTTGGTGCATCTGACACGATTAGAAGACAGAAACAAAGGTTAAAGAAGGAATCACCTTTGTAGAAGTTCTCAATACTGGTGTTGTTCAGCGACTCAGAAACGACTTCCTTCAGACTGTTTTTGCTGCGAGTGCAGCTGGCGTTCATCTCCACGTAGCTGAAGTCCAACTCCTGCGAGCCCAAACGCAAACACGTTTGCAAAATGCACGCAACATACAACCAGAGAGAATAATCGCAAACTGGTGTTTTTCCGTCAGACCTCGCAAACCAGTGCAGCTGTGGTGGTCTTCCCCACTCCCGGAGGTCCAGAGAGCAGCGCCGCTTTGTATCCTGACCCATCATCTTTCCCTCCTCCAAATTTCCCAAACCTTGCTATCGTTTGGGAGAAAGCACCAAAAACACACGGTTTAAAAGGGATTTACTTTTAAAGCACATAAAATTCGGTTGAATAAAATGAGCTCAGTTTTCTGCTACCTGCTGGCTTGGTGCCGCTGCTGCTGCCGTGGTGTTTGTGCCAGTTCTGCAGCCAGCGCTGCAGCTTGTTGGCACAACTCTGATCCCCCTGCTGACCAATCACAGTCTTCAGAGACTGCGGACGGTACTTGTCCACCCACAACAGACTGGCGCCTTCCCCTGAAGGTGAAGGTCTTTGGGCTGATGAAGAAGAGGAAGCGGAGGAGGAAAGGCCCAGCCCCCTCCGGGCCGTGGGACCGGAGCCTCTCCCAGACGGGGTGCTACCATCACTGGCCTTTGATCCGTGGCTCTGTGTCCGGCCGGTCTTCGACGGACTCGGCGTGTGAGGGGACCTGGAATTACCTTTGGAGGGAGAGACCTTCTGAGCTTTGGGGGTGCTCTTTGATGTCTGGCTGGGAGGAGTCCTGGTCTTGGAAGCTTTGTTCTAATTGATGAGGATGGAAGAAAACAGCCCTGAATAAATAAATCCCTCTTTTTTTGTTTTGCTCTGAACAAAAAACATCTTCTGTGCCCGTTTTTTGAACTGCTAATATAACCAACTGCCCTCAAGACAGGTCAGATTTATGGCTTAAAAAGCTTCCAATTTCAGGGCAAATGCAAGCCCGTTTTTATGTTTCAGCACACGAAACGCAGTCTTTGATAGAGCGATGACGAGGACGAGACATGAGAGATGCAAGAGAACTGACCTCGGCTTCTGCTGCAATCTCATACTTTGACTTCTTCCCTGGTTTGGTCCTGATCAGCTCCAACAGGCCGTCTTCGTCCAGGATGTTGGTGCCCAAACTCTCCGCCTGAGCAGTGCGAGACACATGGGGGGGTAAGACTGGACTGTTTCAAAACATTGTGTATTTGGAGGACTGATACCGCACAATGAGAAAAAAAAAAAGAAAAGGACAGGAAAAGGGAAATTTTGCATTAATTTCATGGGATTTCTTTCTTTTTGCCTGCCTTTTTTAAAAAAAGATATTATATTGATGCAGTTTATCAGTATTTCAATGCATCAGTGTAGTGGATTAGAAATAATAAAAAGGTTCCAATCACAACATTTGGCTCTAAAACCCTTTTATAACCAGTTCATTAAAGCCCCCCCCCCCCCCCCCCCCCCCCCCCTTATCTGTACATCTCCCCTTCCGCCCCCCCCAAAGTTGACGGATGGGTCACCTTCTCCAGCTTTGACACTCCGCTGTCTCGGCCCTGCACCAGGTAGGTGGTCTTCTTGCTGATGTTGCCTGTCACCTTGCCTCCATAGCGCTCAATGAGAGATTTGGCATCATCTCGCTCCATTGACTCCAGGACTCCTGTCAACACAAAGACGCAGCCCTCCAAACAGTTCTCTGCTCCCTGGAAAAACAGAAAAATCAAGTATAAAGTCAGGACCCCGACGGAAAGTAAACAGGATATTTACCCGAGAAAAATGTAGTTTTCTACGTCACTCGAGCTGTTTTTTTTTTTTTTTTTTTTTGCAAACTCATTCTCATCTTTAGCTAATAAATCAAATAAATATTATAAATATGAAATGATTTCCCTCTGGTATAAACAGTGTACATGGTAGAATAATGTCTCCATACTTGGAGCTACATTTATTGACCGTTATTTCCACAGCTGATGGACAGCGTCACACACCTTTGGGATTTCCTTGGACCCCAGGGCTCGGGGTCCGTCCCTGTTGAGGAAGTTCCTGAAAGCTGCAGAGTTGCCCTTCTTCTTCTCGGCGTCATCAGGACTCGTACTTGTGCTCTGGTTAAGAAGCAGAGTAGAACACTGAGCTGGTTTTTACACACGGTGTGCCATGTTAACCTCTTGTTACTGCCCCTGTCGTATGAAGCGATTTACCGTGACCCACCTCAGGTTTCTTAGGAGAAGTTTTCACTGCTGTAGGCGTGGTTACAGTTTTGGGTGTGAATTTCTTGTCCGAGCTTGATGAGGCAATGGGTTCCTTCTTGGGAGAGATTTTCATTTTTGTGGGTGAAGCGGGCGCTTTACTTTTTGGTCCCTCATCCTTTTTCTTCATCAAGGCTAGCTTGGAGCTGGTTTTGACGGTTGCGGGGCTCTTTTTGGGGGACGGACTGATCACATCCTCAGACGTGACGTGGTTGGTCTTCGACAGGCTGCGCGAGCTGCCCGCAGCACCGCCCTCGCGGCTGCTTTTGGGAGTCGTGGTTATGTCTTGCTTTTCATCAGAGCTTTTGCGAGCCTGCGTGAGGAGGACATGAAGATAAACGTCTGCACATGTAAAAGTGTAGGATGAAAAGTTCATTTCTCACTGCCCTCTACCTTCTTGGCCTGCGGCTCCGTGTCCAGCATGGCCAGCGTTCTGGCAAACTCCTCGTCCTCATGGACTTGTTTCTCCAGCTGAGTGAACACAGATCGAAAAAAGGCACAAGTGTGGTAAGAAAAAGGTAATCTCATTCCTTTAAAAGACACTTAACTTGTGTTAGTCTCAAATTTAAGCATTAGAAATGTATTGAGTCATAATTTGCGTGTTAAAATTGGCCATTTCCTTTGTTGCTAGTGATCGTTTCAGTGCTAATGTGCAACTCTGCTAGCAGGATGACAGCGTTGACACGCTTCACATTGTGGAAGTATTCACATTATATTTGAATTTAGGATTGAAAAGGGCAGAAGGAACATTGTTACTGTAAAAAAAGGAAATGGTGCTGGCGGTAATAAGTGGCAGCTAGCTGCAAAGAACTTCTAAGCACCTCCAAGCTGCACACAGATCGACTGAGGAAGGTGACTCAGTTTGGCCGAAACTGTCAGACTGAGGGAGACTGATGAGCTTTCTGCTGGTCAGGTGGACAAAATGCTCCACTCAAAAGGTTGATGTACAGAAGCCTACCCACCTCCTGGGCAATATAACATGTGAAAGTAACTGCAAAGGGATGCTCATTTGTTATAAAAACTTAACATGAACGAAAATGATTAAGCACATCAGACCCCAGGGGGTAATGTCACGCAACAGGTGGTGCTACAGTGAAGAGAGACATTATGAGCCATTAAACAAGAATGTAAACAACTGAAGTGTCAATCCATAAATAAAAAACGCCTTTGAGGAAGGACGAGCGCTTAACGTCATCATCGCCCGTGCCAACCACTGAATACACAGAACTTTCTGTCAGTCTAAAAACCGGCCGGCCCCCATACCTCCATGTCCTCTTCCATCTGCAGCTGTCGGGCGATTTCCTCATCACTTATCAGGTCATCGGTGTCTTGAGTGGGCTGAGAAACAGAGATTTTTGTTTTGTTTATAAAAGTAATTTGTTGTAAAAAAGGACCCTCCTTTCACAAGAGTGTTGAATGGATAAAAAAAACAAAAAAAAAAACATATTCTGTGATAACTCAAGACAGCCAGAGGAGGAGAGAGGAGAATTTATCAGCACTTACAGCCTTCCGTTTTGCGCTCGCCACCAGCTTCTTGTCCGAGCGATGAATGGTCCCGCTGCCGAAGTAATCCAACACAGAGGTGGGAGTTCGCTTGGGCTGAGGAGGCGGTGCCGACTTCGGGGTGGCAGGGGCTGGAGGGCTCTTCAGCCCAGGTCTCCCCTGGCTGGAGGATGGCTCGACGGGACACTTCGCCCCGCCGCTGGCTCCTGGACGAGAACTTTCTGCATTTGGTTTTGTGCTTTTGGCATTGCCGTTCTGTTTGGGTTTGGAGCCCTTTTTCAAGGACTGAAAATTGTCACTGTCTGAGTCTACAAGGCAGAAGAGAAACAATCAAAAACACATTTGGTGTATATGATGATGCATTTGTTTTTTCCCCTCCTCATCGTTAGGGAAATGGTGCTTTGGGATGATCACCTGTTTCGGAGACATACTGCACAGGATCCTTTTTAGGAGGCGGCGCCGCTTTGCTGGTCGCTGCTTTCTCTTTGGAGGATTTCTTTGACTTCATCACCGGCTCCTCCTCCTCCGAGTCTGAACAGCACAAAACACAAGAACATGCATTGAAGACAGCTCAGGTGAGAATAACGTACTGTGTCGTTGCACAGGGGAAATGGACCGACTGGGGAGGGAATTTAATTGTACGTTTCCTTCATTTCAATTTAAATGCGGCTTACCTGATACTATGACTGCATGCTTCTTTCGTTTTTTTTCACTATCCTTGCGTGGCTCTTCTGCCTTGGAGCTTTTGACCTGAAGAACATAAAGCAAAGCAAATAAGAGGAGGAAAGGAGGCAAAATTACAAGTGGGAAGACAGAAGATGACATCTGCTTGCCTTGGTGGTCTTTTTCTTTTTCACTTCCTCATCTGAGGACTTTTCAGACTTTTTCTTCTTCTTCTTCTTCTCCTCCTCCTCGCCGTCTTTGAGGTTTCCATTGGGGGCTGGTTTCTGCACCGCAGGCTTTGCTGATGTCGGTGCAAAGAACCGCCTGATATCCTGTGCACAATTGCAACATGCAAAAGTACGAGTATTATAGGGTAGATGTTCACTGGGGGTACAGATTCCACAAACTGCATGCAAACAGATGCTTTTACAGTCCGAAGTTTTCACTGAGACCCCGCAAACCCATTTGAATTGTTTTTCCAAACAAAGCCACCAGACATATAAATATAACGTGTCTCTCGTTTACTTGACAACAGAAGTTGATCCTCTTTAGCTGCAGCTAACACTCGCAGTACGTTTCAACACCTGCGTGCTGGTTTAACAAGACAGCGCGCGCCTGTTTTCTCTTTATGCAACCACTTTGTTTTATGTGCAGTTTCTCGTCTTAACGAACAAAACGCTTTTTTTTTTTTTAAGTGCAACATACCATTTTTTACGCGTTTTCTGGCAGTGTTGTCGAAGGTTTGTTATCAGAGAAGTAAGAAAATCCTCCAACTGCTTGGCGCGAAGAGATTTCTGTTCGGTCGCCAGGAGATGACGCAAACGTAGATGGTCGGCGTACGTCAGTGCGTCATCATCTTTTTATTTTCTTTCTATTTAAAAAAAAAAACAACATAACAAAGTATAAACTCATTACCAAAAGCCTGGATTCTTAAGGTATTAATGTCCTTCACCAGTGTTTAAAGTTGTACTTTTTTCCTCTTTATTTGCATCGACAGATTAATACTGTTGATTTTGAGTATAATTTTATCTGTAGAAGTTTGTACAAAACAGAAACACGCAATGTTATAATGCGGATTATCAAGAGAGAAAATGTGTGTTCAAAAAATATAAATGTATAAAGGGGTTTTCTGTTCCTTTTCGGACCAAATTGACACAGATGGACGACCAAAATCAGGCAGAAAACAAATCTCCTTCAGGTGATGTGAAGAAATATGGCTGAGATTCGAAAATGTAATTTGCAAAGACAGAAGCACCGCGCAGGGCAAACAAAACAGATGTTAGGAAACACATAAGTTTAATCAGATATATTATATTTATATTATATATAAATAAAAGACTAAATCAAACATCCCAATTCATATATTACTAGAGAAAAACTAAGTAAGGAAGTGTCAATTCAACAACATTATGCTATTTTGGGCATAATACCAGAAGGACTGGAAAAGGAACACCTCTACCTGTTTTGGGTCTTTAGAATAACAGTACTTAAACAAATAACAAGAAATTGGAAAAAAAATAGAACCACCGAGTACAGATAAGTGGTTGGAAAGTATAGAGGAAATGAGAAATACGGAAAAAATAATGTATAGACTTAATAATAAAAAAAATGTATACGACAAAAAATGGGCCCTTTACAATGAGGAGCCATCTTAAACCACCCTCATGAGAAATTAATACTCAATACTCAATTCATATTTATGGATACCCTCTGCAGTGTATTTTGGTTAAATTGGTTACTTACCTAAGTTTTTTTTTTTTTTTACTTTAGATTAATTTTTTTTCGCTATTTTGTTTATGGGGGTTTAGACATGAGTGTGTTTGTATATAGATGGGTGAATGCATGTGTGTGAGTGTGTGTGTGTGTGTGTGTGTGTGTGTGTGTGTGTGTGTGTGAGGGGGGGGGGGGGGGGGGGGGTTAGAAAGAAGGGGAGGGATGGGGGATAGTGGATGCATGTGGATGCATTTATGTTGATGAGAATGTGGGTGCATGTGTGGATGGATGAACGTATGCTGATGCATTTATATGGGTGTGAATGTGGGCGTATGAGTGGATGGATGGATGTATGCTTGGAGATGGGAGGGAAAGAGGGGTTAGAAGGGCGGGAGGGTCTAAGAGTACATGTACATTAAAATGAAGAGGAATACTGCTAAGCACAGGTTAAACTGCATAAATAGGTGCATGCATTGTATTGGTATATATTTATGTTTGTTTGTTTTTTGTTCAATGTATTTAATGCATATTTTACTGTTACTATGATGATTAGGGTTTATTTTTTGTTTATTTATTTGTTTATCATGACTATGATGTATTTCATTTAGTCTATTTCACGGGTGGGGAAGGTGAAATGCACATAAGGAGAGAAAATGTGTTCACAAATGAATTATCATGACTGTTTGTGAAGTGATTGAGACCTGAATGAACACAATAAAGTATATATATAAAAAAAAATTAATATATTACTAAAAGCATCATTTGAGAATAACTCCATCATAATAAACAGATCTGACAGGTATCTGCAGATCCATTCAGCACATAAACAGATGACCCTTTTAAAGCACTGAAACTACTCTTTTTGACATTTGCAGAGATTAAAAATCTATAAACAGAATTCACCCATCAAAATAAGAAAATGGACAACTCCAGAATCTCTGGGAATATGTTTTTTTTTTTTTTTTTAAATAATTTCTCGACATTGAGAAGTCCCACACCTCACGGTTGACAGTCAGTCTGTCAGTGTTTCCACATCATATTTGTTGCAGCTGGACACCAAAAATGTGTCTGACATAATAAAACTTGCTCTTTTATTGGACTGTCAGTGGTCCAAGAGAACATTTAAACTCATCAATGAATGTAAAACTAACTCGAGGACTTTGTATCACATATTTCATCATTCGTTTTTTGTTGTGAAAGGAATCTAATAAAGAGATACACAAACTCTGGCAAAAAACTGGTCCTCGTTTTTCATTTCAGACACAGCCAACTGGGAAAAAAACAAAAACATCAAGTTGAATCACCTTCTTGAAGGAGTTTTATAATCCTTTTTATTGTTTGCACTGGCAGCTCTCTTCCTAGGCCCACCTTTCAAGGTGCAACAGCTTGTTAGGAGCTGCAAGCACTCTTAACTGCAAAGATTCACTTGCAGTATTTTTGTCATCCGTTTTATTTACAAAATAAATAAGCTGAAAGAACATTCTCCAAATTTGGTGACTGTATGAACACTATAAAAACTCCTGCAGCTTTTTATATGAAAGAAAGTTGAATAGATGAACCTTTTAGGACCATCTTATGTCACTTATGTAGTATGGAAACCCATAGAGACCATCCAGCCTGTAGCATTCAGTGAGTTCTTGGAACATGGAAGAAATCTTCGTCATATTCCTTTATCAGCTCTTTACCGAGTTACTTTCTAAAGCGTTTCAATGGCTGTTACTGGTGCTGCATCTAAACCTACAATTGCATTTTTCTACCTACCTTACCATCACTAAACATTAGGTTTTCAATTTGTATACCGTGTAAAACACGAGTATATGAACTGACCCACTGATCAAAAACTCTTGAGTGCTTTTACAAACCTGCATCTATTCTTACATGCAGCTCAGGAAGGGTGACAATATGGAAACAGAGATCTGGTAACTTGGAAAAAGATGGTTGCTTTATTGGTCATAACAGGACATGTGAGATTTTATTCAACTTCCTGCTCCACCACGGTGGTCTTCTCACTGACATAGATGCCATCCAGGAACTTCCTGATGTCCTTCTTCCTGACTGTGGTGGCCTGTTGGATCAATGCCGCTGCAGAGAAAGAGAGGGCAGAGTGTGAGGACCGGATGTCGTGCAACACGGAGGCTGCTGCCACAACATGCTCAGCTACCGGGGCCTGGTGGCAAGCGTGAAATGAGAAGAGATTCTTTTAGTCAAAAAGGATAAAACAATGTTAGGAGTGAAGCTGTTCGGACGAGTGTTCAGAGAAAAAAAAACTAAACTGTGAAGTTACATTACAAAGAAATAACATGCAGTCAGAGCCAACACCACGAGGCCGAGCAGCAGGTAAGTCTGAACGGTGTCATGAATCATTCCCTAAAATTATTCTGATGTGCTCACAAACATTTGGCCTATGAACGTGTCAGAGTTGAGTTCTGCAACAGCATTCATGCTTCTTAGTCTTTCTGTAGATAAGCTAGCATTTCAGTTGCGATGTGAGATTTGTTTCCCTTTTTCCCGTTAAAGCTCAAGTTTGACCTGTGAAAATAAGCCTTAAATCAAATGTCTTGGATCAACCAGTGTGAAACGTGAAAAGAAAACCTCTCTAAACAGAAAGCAGTTAAAAGAAGGCACCCAGGACAGACGTGTTAAGAAGATGCAAAGAAAAACAAAACAGTGTCCTCCCCCACTCCGTGGAGGACACGCAGGCGGCGTCGACGGCATCATCTAACCTCTAACAAGTGCAGATGTAACTTTTACTGCTGTGGTTCCACTACTGTTCCCTTCTCAGACACGTAAATGCCGTCCAAGAACTTTCGGATATCCTTATTTTTGACTGTGGTGGCCTGTTGGATCAGAGCAGCTGGAACAGAAGAGTTGGGGTGATAAGCAGCACGTCACACAAAGCTGTTCTGGGATGTTGTGTTGGCACAACCAAAAGAAAGTAACCAAACTTCACTGAAACAAACTAATCTGTAACGGAATACAAATATGAGCAGATCTTACATGAATATTTTTTTTGGGAAGGAAAGAAAAAAAGTCATGTTATTTCATAAAAACTACAGGCAAAAATAAACAACGTGATGATTCTGAGCATCTCTGTGATTGAACCCATTCATGTTTTGTTTGACAGAATAAGAAGTTATTTCACACCTAATGTAAGGTCTAAATCATATGACGGGAGTTCTGCAAACAAAACTAACCGTCAAAACCTGCTTTATCTCAATTAACTGTTTAAAATGCCCGAGCAGAGACCCAGAATGGTCGAGTTCAAGCTTATATTGGTCAAGTCATCGAAAATCTGATCCTTGGAGAAAAGCTGCGGCGAAAAAGGTGGACAAACATACCTGAGTTTGACACCAGCTCAATGTCATTGCCCTCCAGGACCAACTCGTCTTTCTGGGCAGCTGAGACGGAACACATCACACCTGAGAGCAAAGGGACAGAGCACTGTGCTTTACTGTGCGAGTGTATACAATGCAGATGCAAAAGACATTTTAACATGTAGAGGAGAGTACGCTCAGATATCACCGCAGTAATCTACAAATGTGGTCCTTTTATTACATTTCCTTCTGCCCCAGGTTCTTTTTCCTCAAGAAAATTAAGCCTTTCTAAGACTACCAATTCAAACAGTCACATCTATTTGTACCTCATGTTCAGACGATACACCAAATCCACAGAACAACTCTGATCTAATCAGGCACCAACAAAGACAGCCACCTCCTCAGTCTCTTTACTGTATAAAAAAAACCAGGGCTCTCACAATAAATGCACATTTGTAACTGCGGCATCGACAGGCCGGCAGCAGGGGATGTCACACAGCCAGAGAGTTAACTGGTTTTATTCTTCATAATTCAATGTGGATGCACTGAGAAAAAAAACAGAACAAAAAAAAAAAAAAAAAAAAAAAACACTCCAACATAATATTAAACTTAGAGATCAACCAGCCGATGGTTTGCTGAGCCCAGGAAACATTACGCCTAAGGTCTCTTCTGCCTGGTCCCTCACTGCTAATGTCAGGTGCAGCTGGATGGTCACTGGCCTGCTGGCTCCCACTGCCTACACCCCGGCACAGCCCTGGTACTTTAGCACAAAGTCTACTAACATTAGGTCTATGGTCACCGTTCGAGTCACGTGCCATAAATGTACTTCCAAAGAGCTGGCGTGCTGGGATTTTTGTAACGTGTCACAACCTCAATGAGATGCATGTATGAAAAACTAAGAGGGAAGAGTGTGCGTGTTGGTCTGTCTCTGCAGGCAAAAGACAAAGTGAAACGCACATTTAAACATTTGCGTATGCACATCGTACTTCCTGCAGTGTAGCACAGCCACTTTGTGAGCAGCAACGCCCGCTGTTTAGAAAATAAGGAGTGCAGCGAGCGGTTACGGTGCTGTGTGGAGGTCACCATTTGATCACAAAAACTAAAGCGGAGAGCATAATCGCTGGTGTCTCCAGCGGTCTCGGCCTCTTCACATTTCTACATCCATCACACAGCAGGCCGAGGACAGAGGACTTCATGTTGACCAGTATCAGCCAGCATCTTGAAGCCTTCACCCCAGTGTTGCCGTCTAACAGGCACCCAACTGCCCTCCTGTCTCTGGAAGACCAGCTGAGGAATTCAGTCAGTCGGAGGGAGGAAGGGGAACGATGGAGATATGAGCTTAAAGGTGAACTGAAATTAATCAGCAGATGCTGCCTGCAGCCCTGTCGAACCTCGCTTTCACAAACCGGTTAAGAGGTGAAATCCAGTTCTGTCACTTGTCCAGGTTGCCCCCCCAACTCTTAAACAGGAAGAGGTGTCAGCAGCTTCTTACATACTTAGTGACCAATCGTACCAGTGTACTTTGAAGTCAAAATAAGTCAAGGTCAGCAACTGTGACTACGTTTAGGCTTTGCTTTCTTCTTCTTTTTTTTTTGTGTTTCACTTCAACAGCTACAGCTACTCCATGATGTGTAGCGGACTCACCCCCCCTCATTCTGACGCGGCGGATGTACTTCTCTCCAAGGAAGTTCCTGATCTCCACCAGAGTTCCAGTCTCCTGGATGACCACGTTGATGGGGAAATGGGCGTACACGGAGCGCATTTTGTACCGGAAACCCTGCAGTCAGAGACAAGCGTGAGGGGGACTGAGCTAAACTGATGGAGCAAACGGAACACATTGTTCTACAACAACAAAGGCGGCATCGGGCTGCACAGCCACACAAGAGAAATCACTGCTAGAAAATCTGCTAATCCCACCATAAAGGCTGGGCAGAGAGCAGCGTGACGCCATTTCACCCGGCTTCTCTCATTAAACAAAGCTGACACGAGTCTTACCAGCGTGACGCCCTTGATCATGTTCTGGACGTGGCTGCAGATGGTGCGGACCGTGGCCAGCTCCTTCCTGTTGCCCCACCATTTATCCACACGAAGCTAAGGAAGACAGCACCGATTAGCATAAAACTGTACAGGTGTCCAGGGTTTCCTTTTGGTCAAAAATCACTGGCAAACAGTTACGATCATTCTGTTGCTTTCTTATAAACTTCAACTATCTTCAAAACATTGATTAGATGAGGTGGCCAACTATACAGTTTATTTAAGACAACTGAGAAAAGCAGAAAAATAGGAGTTTTTGTTATGTGTCCACAGAACTCTGCACACTTGAGATCCTTTGATAGAACGATCATTTTTTATTTGGATGAAGTAGAGTACAGAAATGTTAGATTTGTTCCTATTAAAGCAGCTCAATATGACAACAGAAAATCTCAAACTACGAGTTAAAGATGGGTAATAACTAGGGGTGGGCGAAAAAAAAAAAAGATTTTTCTCCCCTGAATAATTATAATTTTTATATATATATATATATATATATATATATTTTACCCATTTCCTGTCCAGCATTATGGCAGCAGAATTGTAATCTGAATACCGTTTATGCTAAACACATTTGCTATGCCAAGGGAAGCTTTATCGATTATATTACATCATATCCGTGTCCAGAAAAACTTCATCAATTCATCACATTAAGTTATGTTAAGACTAGCCCACATTTGTGCTGTGTGGACATTTCAATTCATTTTGTAACTGTAAACTTTAAAAAAAAAAAAAAAGCCTCTTTTTGTCTCAGTTGAAATAAATGTCAGCTGCTGGACTGACTGACACAGACTGATGTGCATTGTTTATGGGAACGACATTCATTCTAGAAGTGTACGATTCAACTTGTTTGTTTTTTTTAAGGAGGAAGGAAGAAAATTGCAATTACTGATTATATCGAATCGCAATACTTGGAGAATCGCAATTATCAAGAATCGTGATACAATAAAATCGTGACCAAAGCATATCGTCCCACTCCTAGTAATAACATCCTTTAGCAGATGCTACACTGACCTCAGCGCAATTATTACAGGATTCTACTAATCGAGCTGCTGATTTTGTTTGTACAGAGGCTGGTTTTCATTCAGTTTACAGACAGATATGTAACCGAGAACAGTCTCAGAGGAACACTTATGCTGAATGTTTTATGAAAGAACTTTTTCAGAGTATCAGTGGAGAACAGAAGCTCATTTAAGTCTAATTGAGTGTATGTATGCATGGACAAATGTAGTTACAACCGTGTTATCCGAGTGTTTCTGTTTGTGGAAACTCAATTTCCTACGCTCTCCTTGGGACTAAGTGGTTACAGGCATCTTTTTTAGTCCATTTAGGCCACACAGACAACAGCGATAAGAGATAACTGAACTTTCCAGAGCATCTTCACTCATCCTCACCTTCTTCTGTTTTTTGCCCAGCAGGCTGAGCTCCAGGTTGATGTGGTTGAACTCCCTGGTGAGCTTGCCACGGGGCCCCTTAACGATCACTGTTCGCCCCTTTAACCTCACCTCGACTACAGCAAAGAGGAAGGGAAAGACAAAAAAAAAAAAAACACGTGAGGAACCACTCCACGCGAGTTTAAGTCAACAGTCTGCGATTATGGCCAGAGAAAAAGAAAGTTTCTTACCATTGTCGGGTAGGTCGACAGTCTGGCTGCTGAGAATGGTCTTCATTCTGCAAAGAGACCAAATGTGGAACTTAGGTGCGTCAACATCAATATCCTGCGTTACATTTACTAAATGCCAGTTAACAGCTGTGCAAAAGACTTAGTATCTTGCACCATATAGGTCTACGAGGTTACATTTAGTCCATTTATTAAGGTTTTAAGGTCAGTCTAATAATACAGTGAGCGAAACTGTAACTTTTAGTAACGAATGGGAGTGAAGCCACACTGCACTGAACCAACGTTACCAACTATGCTAACAGGCATGCTAACACCGGTGTTACCGTACACTGCATCTCGGGTTTATTAGACAAAAACTGTCGTTGAAACCGACACAGACGTAATGAACACACTAAAGCCAGACCGACACAATCTCTAAATATAACAACCGTTCAAACGGATGCGGCCATTAGCATAAATTGAGCGTCAGGCCTCAGACCTGCAATCTGTTGGAAAACTACTGTCGTATCTCAAGACAAAACGAAAATATAAAGGTAAAATACAACATGTAACGTGGAGTAGAATGTAATACACGTCTAAGTTATTCAAAACTGAACGAAAAGGACGTTTAATCAACGCAGATTAAGGTAGATGAAATTCTTGTAACAATTTTCGAGTTATCCTCACCTCGCCGGTAGCAGAGGAAAGGAAGAACGTAGGACGTCACGACGCAATTGTAGAGCACGTACGCGCCGTCATCAGACATTACGTGACAATCGTTGACCTTATCTGACATAATGTGGCTTTTGAAGTGTAGATTGTGTTAACATGGCTGTGGTGAGAAAAACATTTTAGTTGCAAAAAGTGGGACATTCATAAATGCGCGAGACGAAGAAGTTTAAACGAGTTTAAACGTGTCACTTTAACACTTTGTATGAATTTTCTGGTGCGTTCCAGTTACATCGTATAATTGGAAATCATAAATCATGTCTGCTGAATGTGGGGGTGGTGGGGGGGGGGCGTTCACGAAGACATATCATAGTTACGATAGAATTTAAAAATTTACTTAAAAAAATAACTTTGAATACTAACTAGTTTAATAAGTCTTTCCAGCTAAGCCTAAAACTTGAGAAACCCAATATTCCCTGCCGTCACTGCTTTTGCCGTTAAGACCTGAATGCAGCACTAGACCAAATCAGCTGCACGCGGATGTTTGTTGCCAATGACAGCTGTCTGCTAGCCAAAGTCATGGCGCTGCTTAAACAGAGCTGCTGTGTGGCGGGTCGTTTCTCCACAAACCACCTATGGCTAAGTCCCAGGTCCATTCCACATGTGAGTATTCCACCTCCCTGCTCCAGTAGCTAACACACTTTGACCGTGTTGGTTAGTCCATTAACGGCTGCCTTCAGTTACGAAGCCAGGTCCCGGGCCTTTTATAACATTACCAGCAGCCTGCGTTGTTTTATGTTTTGGAACTCAGCTGTGGCGACACTAACAGATTTTTAACGTTGTGTTTTCCAGTAGGTGGACTAATGAAAATCATGTCAAGGAATCGCATCTTTAAAAAAACAGCCTGATTTAATCGCCGCTGGTTTATTCTGCAGGTTTACGCGAGCAGTCTGACAACTGCGGCCAAATCCTCTCCAGACCGAGCTGACAGGAAGAAGGAGCTTCTGGGCGAAGACGGGCCTGATCTCCAGGACTTTATTTCAGGGGAACTATCGGAGAAGAGCAAGTGGGAAGAGTACAAAGGCAGCCTGAAGAGAGAAAAGGGAGAAAGGTACTCCAGCTCTGACAAGTGGGGAGCAGAAAGCAGGAGTTTTCAGTTCCGTCAGGGGGGTCAGCTCCATGTTCCCACGGCCCATTGGTCCCACATTGCTAAGACTTTTTTGTTTTTTCAAAATTAGGCCCAATGGTCCCCCAGCCAATTGGTCCCACATCGCTAAGACTTTTTTTTATTCATTTTAGGCCCATTGGTCCCACATCATAAAGACTTTTAACATTATTTTTTAGGCCCATTGGTCTAAAATTTAGAATTTTAATGAAAGTTTTCACTAATCTTTATTGTCACTTAGCACAGTGAGGGAGGCCCATACAGAATTTTTATGTGGGGTCTGCATGGGAATGTTCCCATGGTCAAGTGCGCCACCCCGGACTGTGATGATATTTTATAGTCCACTTTTTATTGTGTAAAGCCAATTTAGCCATGAAATACATATTATTATTGTTATTATTAGTAGTAGCAGTAGTATTAGTAGTACCAGTGCAGTTGTAGGTGTTTTTCTACTTTTGGAAATGAAGCTAAAAAAACAGCTGAGGAAATAATAATTAAAAAAAAAACAAATAAAAAAAAAGGTTAGCATGTGCAGGCCAAATGTCTTTACACCTTTTTTGCTATTAGTTTACTCAGAAATGTGAGAACATGGAGTTGTGGGACATAGGGCCTGTGGGACCAGTGGGCCGTGGGACCATAGACACGCTCCCCCGTCAGGAAGAAGTTGGTGTTTTACTATCACAGGGGTTCAAAGACCATGTCAGATAAACCTTGTGGTGACACTGCTGAGCTGAGTCAGTCTAAGCTCTCAGTTTGTAGACCCCTGATTTGTCTCAATGTCCATGCTGTAGCACATACCTAATCTATACCTGAGTCAGTTTGAGTTAATCAGCTATAGCCACATCCATATAATTAACCTGGTAGTGTAAGGAACAAGAAGCACATTGCAAGGAATGCACATGATTTAACTGCTAAGTAAATATATATATTTACTCCATAACTACATCATTTGTACCACGTTGAGTAATTTAGGAGAGAAAGAAAGCTCCAATTGGGCAATGGCAACTAGCAATGGCACTTCCGGTGGCAGCTTTGCAGAGGCAGCTGCCACAAGGTGCCACGGGGTGCCAGAGGGTGATTGGTTTGAATAAGCAAGATCTCAGGAAAGAAAATGCCACAGAGTCTCCGTAAAATGCACTCTCAGTATATCACTGACGGCTTTGCTGTTGTTTTAGGCTGAGGCTTCCTCCGTGGCTGAAGACTGAGATCCCCATTGGAAAGAACTACAACAAGCTGAAGAACACACTGAGAGACCTCAACTTGCACACAGTGAGTGTCGTGCCTGTGACTTTTCAAGTAACCCACGAGGTGAAAGCTTGGGATGTAACTAATGGTGTCAAATGTGACATTTTGAAAGGTTAATCAGATTTTGGCTCAATTCAGTCCCCAAAGGGAAATTATATTGCTGCAGTATGAATTATTATTTATGACCTGCCATTGTTTATAGATAGATAGATAGATAGATGGATAACAAAATGAAAATATTAAATTAGATGGCAAACGCGTAAAAAGTTGAAGTGTAGCAGAGAGGAAGGTATGATAGAATATTTTAGAGATCACCATCAACGGTTTGGGGGTGTTTTTGTTGCTTGGCAACAACTTAGCACACAATGTCACGCACCACTGCCGGCTAACGCGGGTGAAACTGTATCCATAGACATCATGGACAGAAACTTAACAACCAACAGTTCAACATCTGGAGGGCCGAGATGCTCGTTCTCTTGAATGAATGTGTCCCCATCAGGGTTCCAAGCGTGATCTCAAACCTCCCGTAATAATCTAGGGAAGAAATGGCTTAAACTTCCTCCTCCTTTTTCTCTGCATTGTTCCTGCTCCATATCCTAGATGTCTCTTCTTAACTCCTCTTGATTCGGGGTCTTATTCCAGGCATTACCTGGGCTTTTAAAAGCTCAATTAGCTGCTCCAGGAGGTTGAAAACTTTCCCATAGCTGTGGTTACGCATCATCGCAGATTGCAAAAAAAATTGCCAGAGTTGCCCGTTGCAGTCCTTCCAGCAGCAAAACCAGCAAAACCAGCACAGAAAGACGCTCCAGAAATCATGTGAAAATGGGAAATACAACGGCACTGCAGAGGTTTTGACCTCAACACACTGTGACTTGCCTTTTGAATACAGGTGGCAGTTTTGTTGTTTTTGCCCTACAAAATGTAAGGCTTTTAGTTTACGCTTTGTCAACATTCACAGTAATAAACGTGTTCTTCAGAGAGGAGAACTGGAAATGTCATGCGTCAGTTCTTGTCTCTTGTCTGTTTTTTCAGGTGTGTGAGGAGGCCAGATGTCCAAACATCGGGGAATGCTGGGGGGGAGGAGAGTACGCCACAGCGACAGCCACCATCATGGTGGGTCTTTGCCAGATCGCAGATTTATTTCTAGTAACAGACATAATGGTCACAAAGCACGTCTAGGTTCACAGGATTTCACAGATATGTAAATTGACAGGCGGATCGGTGCGGCGTCTGCAGTGATGCGGGCTCTGCACCGGCCCGTCGTGGTGAAGAAGGAGCTGAGCCAGAAGGCGAAGCTCTCTATTTACCGGTCAATCTATGTTCCTACCCTCACCTATGGTCACGAGCTGTGGGTAGTGACCAGTGATGCGCGGGCTGACCCGAAGCCAGCGGGCGCCTGCAGGCATCCGCGGTCACCCGCAGTTGCGGGTCATAAAAAAATATTTTTAATGATATTCGGGTTGCAATCGGTCGGGTCGTTTTGTCGTTTGAGATAAACATTAAAAAAATAACGTGGTAAACGTTTGTAATTCAAACAGTAGACACAATGTTCTATTAAATAAATACACTTTATTGGGTGAATAACTTCCGCAGAGATGATGTACGTGGTCAGAAGTACAGTAGGTATGGAGACGGCAAGAGAGAAGGTCAAGTTGGGAGAGTGGAAGCTCCGCAAACACACAAGCAGAAAAAGTAAGGTTTGGGACTCATTCGCCGAGATCATCAAAGATGATGAGCAAAGTGCAGGCTTGAGCGCTAATTTAACTTTTGAATGCTGAAGCGGGGCAAGTTTGTCAACATAAACTTACAAGCAATGCCATCTTACAATGTTAACACCTTAAAAATGAATGCAGGTAGGCTATATGAGGTCCGTTGTGCGTTGCCAATGACGCTAGGATGTTCATTAAGACCATTGGCTACTTTTTTTAAAAGCGGGTCGGGTCAACATTTTTTCATAAATATTTCTTGCGGTCTGAGTTAACGGGCGGGTTAGTGGAAAAACCGGTCGGTTGCGGGATGTTTTTTTTCGTCAACATCCAGCGACACACATAAGATACTGTTCTTCTCTCTCTGCATGTAGCTGATGGGAGATACTTGCACCCGCGGGTGCAGGTTCTGCTCGGTAAAGACGGCCCGTCGGCCCCCGCCTCTGGATCCAGGCGAGCCGTATAACACGGCCAAGGCTATCGCTGCCTGGGGGCTGGACTACGTGGTTCTGACCTCGGTCGACAGAGATGGTAAAGCTTTCTATTCTCAATCTGAAGTCGTGCAACTTCACACCGACCTGTAAGGAAAGTTTGATATTCCGTCTTTATACATCAAATTAATCCAGACAAACCAGGGTTTTGGAGTTATATGTTCTGTCACATTCATTTATCCTCGTTACTTAGAAAAGGTCCCACAGTAAGTGACGTATGATTTATGAATTAGCTTAGACGAAAATAAAAAAATAAAAACCCTGAAAAATCACATGTTCAACATTTTGTTGCACGTTTTTGATGTTCAAAAGTTGTTACATTTGCAATAAAGTATTAAATGTCCTCAGATTTAACTTGATTACTGTAAACCGGCTTTCAGAGTATTGGCTAACATTACTCCGTCCTAATGGTTTTCTTATGTACAGATATTGCCGATGGAGGGGCGTCGCACTTTGCCATGACTGTTTCTAACCTGAAGGAAAGGTAAAACTTTTAACCTGGACGTGTCAGGTGACTGTTTCATGACATTTGCGGAGCAGATAAAGTAAGCGCTCTTGTCACTTTCATGCAGAAACCCTCAGATCCTGGTTGAATGTCTGACCCCTGATTTCCGTGGTGACCTGGAGGCTGTAGAGAAGATCGCCCTGTCGGGGTTAGATGTGTACGCCCACAATGTGGAGACGGTGCGTGAGCTGCAACGGTAAACAGACTTAAGATTTGTTTTTTTTTTCCCCCCACTTTATTTTACCTGCTCATGCAAATCCTCTGTGCTGCCAATTTCAGTTTCAGTATTAATGAAGGTTTTAATACCATGACTTCATCAACTCCCCAGTCTGACAGCAGGTGGTGCAAGAGACATCTCTCATTGTTTCCTCTTCCTTCTTTTAAAGGAATAATCCGGAGTAAAATGCACTTTAGATCAATTTACGGGATGTTGGGAGTACATACGTTGAGTTGACATCAAAATCATGTCATTCGGATGTGTTTTGAGAATTTCGATTTGACCGTTTTTAGCCAAAAGTCGTTAGCCTGGAAGTGATGAGGGCATATCGTATCGCTGCTACAAAACGCTATTTTTATACCTCTTCTACAGCTCCAAACAACATAACACTTACGTGGTAGTGAGTAGAGGGTCCCTAAAGCCAAACCGAAGTGTCCCGAGGTCTTCATGTGGTCGGATATAGAGTCCAGAATTAATTTAATCAAGCCAGTACCTTTCTGGAAATGTGTCTGCTGCAGCTGCCGCTTAAAACCGTGGTGAAGTTGGTTTGATATTGGTTTGAAAAAAAAGACACCTTATTTCCTTATTGTGAATATCTGTCGAATATCCAATATCAAACCAACTTCACCACGGTCTGTAGCGGCAGCTGCAGCAGACACATTTCCGGAAAGGTACTGGCTTGATTAAATTCATTCTGGACTCTAAATCCGACCACATGAAGACCTCGGGACACTTCGGTTTGGCTTTAGGGACCCTCTACTCACTACCACGTAAGTGTTATGTTGTTTGGAGCTGTAGAAGAGGTATAAAAATAGCGTTTTGTAGCGGCGATACTCGATGCCCTCATCACTTCCAGGCTAACGACTTTTGGCAAAAAACGGTCAAATCGAAATTCTCAAAACACATCCGAATGACATGATTTTTATGTCAACTCAACGTATGTACTCCCAACATTGGAGTAAATTGATCTAAAGTGCATTTTACTTCGGATTATCCCTTTAAGTATTTCAGTTACTCGTGATGTCTGCCATGTTTTTGCAGGCACGTACGTGACCCCAGAGCAAACTTCGACCAATCCCTGAGTGTCCTAAAGCACGCCAAGAGGGTCCAGCCCAGCGTGCTCACCAAGACTTCCATCATGCTGGGACTTGGAGAGACCGACCAACAGATAATCGACACTCTGACCGGTGTGTACACACTGCAGTCACACACAGTCTCGAGTTTACGTCATTATTTTCTGACATCACTCTTGTGTTGATGTGACAGAGCTGCGAGAGGCAGAAGTGGACTGTCTAACTCTTGGCCAGTACATGCAACCCACTAAACGCCACCTAAAGGTAAGTCACCGCTCCGTTTACCCATTTACGACTAAAACGGTCAAGTCTGACAAATTGGCGTTGTTTGGCAAATAGATTGACTTTAAGACGATGTGTGTTTGGGTTTAGGTGGAGGAATACGTCACCCCTGAAAGGTTTGCTCACTGGGAGAAAGTCGGAAGTGAAATGGGTTTTGTCTACACGGCCAGCGGGCCTCTGGTCCGATCCTCCTACAAAGCAGGTGAGCAGTCTCCATCTTGCTCTGCGTATTTCTTATTTTGTATAGGCAATCCATGTTGTTTAGATTTTGAACTGTTAGAGTTTGGAAAGTCAGCTGAGACTCAAATCATAAAGCCTCTAGTCTTAACTATGAGCACAAAATCAAGGAGCATTCAATCGCGTGCGTGGAGAAACTCAACATAAATGACAAGATCAATTTGAAAAAATATACATATTTACTAGCTGCATGTTTATAGCACCGCTTGCACTGAGGCCCCGTTTACACGATAGGAAGACGCAGATATTTTCCTGCGGTTTGGCCTCTCATTTACACCAAAACCCCGTTTTTATCACAGAAAACGATTATTTCTAAAACCTCCGGCCAAAGTGGAGATTTCTGATAACGCCGGCTATGTGTTGCCGTGTCAACTGGGAGAAACGGCGTTTTAGGTTCTTAAACGTCACATTATGCGCCAGAAAATGCTTAACATCATGCGAGCGCCTTATGTTTACAGTTTGTTTGGCTACTGATCAGGATTATCATGGGATTCTATAATCGGTTGATCTGGTTTGACCCATATTGAATAAACACACGTCTTCATTTTTCAGACATTTTACTTCCGAAGAGATCTGACACTTGACAGACACAAAATCAAATTGCGTGTTTGTCATTAATCCAGAAAAAGTCGCTCGTGTTATTTGTTGGTGTCGATTCTGAGGATTTTGATTGGCTTGCATGGCTTTATTCCTTTCCCTACACTGCCGCCAATAGGTTTGGCATAGTTATTATGGCGCTTGACGGCGTATTTATGCGGGTTGATGTAAATGACAAGTTTTTTGAAAGCGATGTTGTGTGTACGAAATATTCGTTTCTGTAAATATGTGTAAATGTGGACTAAGTGTAGCGGCACTGCCTTGCCAAAGGGAAAAAAAAGAAAAGTACGAGCCTATGAAATGTCACAACGTTTATTCGTGTATTGATGATGGGAGAGTCGAACCGCGATTCAAGGCTTCTCTGGCACACTCAATGATGCTCAGTGGGGTTAAGGTCTGGCCTCTGATGGCCAATCCACGTATGAAGACGAAGTCTCGCGTTTCCTTAACCACTCTTTCAAAGTCTGAGCCCAGTGAATCCTGGCTCTGTCATCTTGTAACACCCCCTCGCCATCAGGGAATTAAAAAAAAAAAAGTCTCTTGATGGGGAAAACTAAGTCATTCGATGTATTCAGGTTGTCGACCGACCTAATTTTTTTGGGCACGTGACGCGGCTGAACTTGGACCGAATCAACCCCCTGGATCATTTGCTTAGTTCAATCCGTGCCAGTGTCCTTTTTGATAAGTATGATTACAGAAAACGGAAAGGGATCAGGACTTATCCCTCGCTGTTGTTTTCTTTACAGGCGAGTTCTTCTTGAAGAATCTACTGAAGAAGAGAAAAGCAGAAGTCACAATAGCAGAGTGAGAGGCTGGTAGAAGCTGCTCTTCATCTTGCTGTGACCGAACACACTCTGTTCACAGTTAGTTATCCGTTGTTTTCACAGTAGTGCAGGAAACACACCAAACTTAATCTAGTAAGTTCTAAGACATCATGCAGTATAAAAACTAAGGGTGGGAAGTATTTGATAAGGTTGCGAAGGTGTGTGTGTGGGGGGGGGTGTCCTTGGGGGGGGTGTCCTTCAGGAAGAAAACTTACAGTTGTGTGAGAACTACAGATACTCTGTATCGAATACGACCCAGCGCGAGCAGAACCTGTAGTAGTTAAATCCGTGCTCCTCAGGGGCTCATAAATCACAATCTCCCCAGCTGGATTTCAGGTAGAAAGCTTCTGAGCTCAAATGACTTCTGTTTGAGTGCTTTGATGTTTGCCGCTTCACTCGTGATTTAATGAAGCGAGAGCTGTTTTTCTTCTTTGAGCCAGTCTTGTGTGACTGAGAGGGGAAGTTATGCGCGATACAACAAAAAACAAAAACAAAGCTATTCCGACTCAATTGAAACCCTCCCCTTCGAAAGAGTCTTTCGTGTCCGAAGAAGTTGAAAAATAAAAAAGGCCTTTTTATCAGATGTAAGAGTATCAAAAGAAGAACTTCTGCTTCAACACGGCTACTTGGGATATCTCTGAGGTGCCGGTTTTCTGTTGGAGAGGTTCAATTTAACACCTGGACAAGACGGATGTATTATCCTAAAGTGTATATTTGTATCTACAGAATTAAAAGTCTTCAGTCTGTACTTGGCGTTTTTCTGACATCACTTTGAATGACACGAGTGACACGATTTAAGGACGCACATCACATTTTATTGCATTGGCCCTTCAGGTAAACAGTCTGATACAAAAGACACTATTTAACATACAGTAAGATGATTTATAAATTTTTTTTTTTTTTAAAAAGAAACATCAAATTCTGCTAAGATAGAGCATTATTTAATTATATAACAAACGATGTAAGAAAATAGCCCCACTGAGAGTGTACAGCAGACGGGTATCTGACGCTGAAGGTTACGCAGCATTTAATGTAAAATGGTAACCGTGCATCTGGAATGGTTCATCACAAATCTTACTTTAAAAAAAACAAAACGTAATACTTGATTTGGGCTTCCACCGACTCCTGGCTTTCATCCCACCGCGGGGAGCAGCTAGTCGCAGGAGTCGGCTCCTCTGATCATCGGGTGTGTACCAACAGAGAGGCAGGTCCATCCCCTCTGCCGCTGAAATGAAAAGGCTGAGAGAGGAATGCGTGCGGAGCTCGTGTGCGGGGAGCAATCGGCTTTAAACTTTTGCCTTCTTGGTGGGAGGTTCACTGGCAGTGATGCGAGTGCCAACAGCTGCCGGAGTGTAGGGGATTCGTGTGGACGTCACTTTTTTCCCGATGGTCTCGATCTGCAGCCAAAGAAAGGCGGTCAAGCTTTCCGTGTTCCATACGTTTAGACTCGGTGTGAAAAGTGTGTGTTTTTTAATTTATTTATTCCCTGCTCACCTGGAAGCCGATGCACTGGAGTTGCGGGTGGAGGTGGTCCAGAACTCTGCGACCGTCGAATATGAAGGCCGGCTTCAGCATCTTCTTGTAGATCTTCTCGTAGTCCAGTTCCTGTGGCGGCATCGGAGAGGTATGAGTGTCAAATTAAAGTTCACACTTTCTTTCAAGAAAAAAATGAGTTGTGAGATGGATCAATGTGATTAGGAACCTTAAACATGTCCCACTCGGTGCAGATGACCAACGCGTGTGCACTCTGGCAGGCCTCATAGGGGTCTGAAGTTACAGTCACCAGCTCGGACACTGAAAACGAGCAAAAAGCCAGCGTGAGTGAGTGAATCGTCTCGCCCTGGAGTTCATAGTTCATAGAAAGTCTTTTACTCAGGTTCAGGTGGTTTAACTGAATCACAATCACTGACTCAACAGCTAATGAGCGTTTCATTCGTGGCATGTGTGCGCAGAATGTCAGGCTGACCCTGCCACGGCGCCTCCAGGGCAACAATTTATTGGATTTCATGGTTGACTGAGCTTAAAAGGAGCTTTTCCCAAAGACATTTTATACCTGTACTTCAATCACTTTTGGTTCTCTTCCCTCGTTTCAACATTTCAGTGGCTAAATCGCAAGCCAATAGCAAACGGCACACTTCATCACCAAATGTTTCAATATTCAGTTAATAGGAATTAACAGAGAAGTTAGATTTTTATTTTTTCCCTTTGCAGGGGGCTGGATCAGCGGCCTCGTCTCTTTGTTGACGTGTTTTTGGCTTCAACCTGAAAAGTGCCTCAAACTTCTGCACCAGCTTCACGGCTGGCACAGGGATGTGGAAGCTCATTGTTTTATACAGTTTTTTTTTTTTTTTAAAAGCTCGGGCTCCGCAATTAACGTGCACGTGTGAGACTGGTTTTGACCCTCTTATCAAACACACGGCAAGAAATTAAATCATCGTTAATCCCAAAAACGTGAAAGCGTTCCTTAATCCGCAGACCGGATGCAATGCGGGCGTCTTTCTTCTGCTTCAGACCCGAGTGATGTTTGTGTGCGTTCACCTTTCAAGACGGACACATTTGAACGATGACTTGTAAGAAAGAAATTGGCTATAAGGCAAAGTCAATGATTGACAATAAAAGCAAAAAGACGTACCTGTGTAACACACACACACCTACCTCTTTCTGGGTTGTCCTCAGAGATGTTGGGCTGGGAGAGGTCGTGAATGATTTGCTCTTTAAGGACTTTGGGGTCATAGATGAATAGCTTGGCTCCCTCATCCATCAGATACTTAGATATGTAAATACTGGACGACTCCCTGCAGTTGCGAAACAGACAAACACAACCGTCAACTCTAAACGGGGGTCATGGTTCGCGGCTATATCTCGTTGGCCTGAGTTCAAGTGGAGCGAAGTGATCAGCAGAGACTCTGCAAGTTTTGCACAAAGGTTAGACACAGTTTGTCATGGGTATTTGTTGCTTTTAATGCAAATGCTATGTTGTTTTATGACAAACTTTAGAGCCTATATGATAAAAATTAGAGATAAAAATACTAGAAAAGGACAGAACTGAAGACGCCTACCTGGTGTCACCGGTGTCCTTTTTGAAAGAAAAGCCCAGCAGAGCGATCTTTTTCCCAGTTACCGTGTTGAAGAGGGAGTCGATGATCCTGCAGGCAAAGCGCCTCCTTTGGTACTCGTTCATGTCTATAACCTGAGCGGAAATCGGAAGGTGAGAAGAAGGTAAAAACGGGGAGCTCAATGTGCCAATGAGTCGTCGTTCTCACCTGCTGCCAGTAGGAAGCCACCTCGGGAAGGTTGAGGGCCTCGCACAGATACACCAGATTGAGCACATCTTTCTGGAAACAGCTTCCACCAAAACCTGGTCAGGGTGTCAGAAAACATTCACCTCGGTTCAACTGCGATGGAAATCATGAATCATGAGCTATCTCTCTCTAGAGATGCAGTCAAATATGAATAGCTTTGTTTAGATTGGTGTAGAATCACATGATTCCTCCCCATAATTCCCCTCACAGCCACTTTAGCTTGTATGGAGAGGATGATATGGGAGATATTCAGACGGCTGCAGTCTACAGTCACTACATCATACACAGTGGACCATTTCTAATTTCATGGGGGGCGCTTCTTACCAACGCTGGCTTTAAGGAACTTGCTGCCGATTCTCTGGTCCATACCGATGGCCTTGGCCACCTCCTCCACATCAGCTCCGGTGGCCTCGCACAGAGCACTGATGCTGTTGATGCTGCTGATTCGCTGTGCCAGGAACGCATTGGCTGCCTGCAAACACAAACACAACAAATGAGAACCACCCGTTTTTAAACCATTTAGAAACAAATAATTCACTGACTGGTTTCCTTATCTTTTTATACGAAGAGAAGCAATCAAAAGAATCTTAATTGAAAGTTGCTGATAAGTGATTAACTGTAGGACTTTTTTTTTTTTTTTTTTTTTTTTTTTTAAATCAAATGTGAGAATTTCTTCTGGCTTTTCTTGGCTGTTACTGAAGAAAAAAAATCTATATATTTGAACTGTGTGTTTGGCAAAATGAGACATCTGAAAATGTCTCCCTGGGCTCTACAATACAGTAAACTATAAGCTGACTGTTGGATTAATATAATAATCAGCTTCTAATAGAAGTAATATTTTATTGACTAAATGATTAATCCATGTGTACTTACAATCATCGGGAGCTTAACTGAATATACAACTATGAAAATCAACATTTGTCCCAGCCCTGAACTCACCAGTTTGGAGAGCTCGGAGGACCACGTGTTGGTGGTGATGATCCGTGTTTTAGGGACCCAGTGTTCATACACGGCACAAAGCGCTCTGATGGCTCTCTGCCCTTCAGCCGTCTCATCCCCACCGATCAGAACACGGTCGGGCTCCTTCAGATCCCGCACCGCTGTTCCCTCTGCCAGGAACTCGGGGTTGGACAGCACCTATAACAGCAGCACATCTTTTATTTTTAGAAACAAAAACAAAAAAAACTGATATATTTTAGCTTTTTAAATGTGAAAATACAAACATGCAGGTTGAGGCTGGGTTTGGTGTTGGCGTCAAATATCCGTCTGATGCTCTCAGCGGCTCGCACAGGGACCGTGCTCTTCTCCGTGACGATCTTGTACCCGTCAGACACCTCCACGATCCGCCGAGCACACGCCTCAATGAACTTCAGGTCGGCCGCACGGCCCTTCCCCATCCCGTAGGTCTTGGTTGGAGTGTTCACCTGTGGGGGGGAGTGGGGGGGGGGGGGGGGCGTTGGAAAGGTGAGATTTGGCAGTCAAGACAAAATATGTCGTACGGAGCATGAAGTGTGCAGCATGAACGTGTTACTCACAGAGATAAAGACGAGGTCTGCGTCCCTGATGGCTGAGTCTATGTCGGTGGAAAAAAACAGATTTCTCCCTCTGCAGGATTCAACCACCTCTTTCAGTCCTGGCTGAAATGAGAGGAAGTGGGAGGCTGCATCGACTCACAAAGACCAACACTAGTCATGATGATGTAATACCTCGTGGTTGAGGTTGACGTAGAGACGTTGCAAAACAATCTGGAACTAATTTATGTCTCATTTCTCCCATGAGATGATGAAGTAGAACAACGATAGCTGCATGGGTTGCCTAGCTACACCCACTACCTCAACACCGTTAGCGGGTGTAACTCAGGAGACTGACCATCTGGAGTTGTGAGGATCAAGTAAGGCCTGACTTGAGCAAGTCAAACCAGGATTGGTGTGGGAAGTTAAACAGGCGCGTTTTACAAGTGGGTGTCAAAGGTATGAAGGTAAAGGGGAAAGAAACTCATTAATACTCCTGATAAACTGTGACCTACAGCTCTTTGTACTTTCTTTACCCCATTTTCTTTGGTAATAACACTGATATGCTTACCTCATAAATGGGCAAAGTGTCAGAGTTCCAGGCTTTGATCCGAGACTCGTTCACGTCCACAACGGTCACCGTGATCTCTGGACACATTTGGGCGATCACGCTGCAGGTCGGGCCTCCAACATACCCAGCTCCGATGCAACAGATCCTTTTAATCTGAAACATCTGCAAACACAAATATTCAAGAAGGACACAATGAAAAAAAACAAAACATCAAGCATAATTCAAAAATACATAGACAAGCCAATCATTCAGTCTTTCCTTTGCAGGTTAATGTCCTATAACAACTGTCCTTATCGATTAGTAGTGATAATAGCGAAAGGAGCTGATTGTCTAACAGATTAAATGTCCTCTCACTTCAGCTCTATGATTTACTACCAATGTTTGATGTTGTCAGGCATCATTTTACAAACAGCAATTCCACTACAATATCGAATTTTTAAAGCATCAAAATCAGACTCTGAATTTGAAAAACCACTGAATTTTTGGAAGTTGAATTTTTTTTTTTTCCACTGTTGGTTTTTCAAATTCAGAGTTTGATTTTGATGCTTTAAAAATTCGATATTAGAAATTCGTATTCAAACTGATGGCACAGAAAAACTTCCATATATTTCAATCATTTCTGGATACATTTCAGAATGCCAATAACTGTCTGAACCATTCAAAGTCTAATAGTCTGAATAGCTCGACCCGACGGTCACCAGCCGTGCCGTTACAGCCTGGCAGAAAAAGAAAGAGCCCTTTAATAGCAGCTCAGCCACGTCTGGCAGAGAAGAAAAATGAGCCCTTTATCGCCTTTCAGCTCACTGTTCGCGGCAGCTGACCAGCGAAGAGGACTCACTGTTTTAAGTGGAAGGTAAAAACACTAAACGGACCGCTAATTTTTGTTTTCACCTCCTCTTCCTTATCACAGACTGACCAAAGCCAGACAAATTGTGAATGAATGGACACTCTTGGCTAGCTAGCAAACAGTAGCTAACGTTACGTTACCTCTAACAAGCTCGGCAGTCTTTAAACTTCAGTGAAAATAATGTCCTTCTCCGTGGGACGAGTCTCGTGGCCGAAAGAGACGTTAATTCCGGAGCCCAGGCTGTGTTACACACGATAAGTGTTCAGTAAGATGAGCGAAGCCAGCACCCGACCGAACAAATCACGCCCCAGGAATTCCTCTGGTAACTTTTCGGAGACAACCTATACTTTAACGGAGGGACTTCTGCCCCCTCACCGGGCTTTATAGCGGCGGGCACGCGCACACACTTACTTCCGGTGTTACAGCCTCAAAGTAAAAGCGCAGACTTGAAACGCATTTCGTATATCGTATATCCCATTCTGGGATTGCTGATGGGACATGCTGATTTAAATAAACACGTTTTGTAATTTGCTCTAAAAAGGTCCAACCCCTGCAGGAGTAATTTAGTGGCTAAATTAATCTACAATCTCATATTATCCACATAAAATGAGAAATTAAAAGTGAGGCTGCCTGGGTTTATATATAAAATCCTAGATTTGTATAACTCCCAGAACGAAAAGCCTCAGTTTTACAGAGTCTAATGTCTGTTTTTAGAGCACTATTAAAGTAAAAACAATGTAGTTAACTTGTAATCAACCCAAATGGGTTGGTTAAACTCTAGATGAAGATTCCTTATTACAAGGCCCTTGCACAAAAAAATAGACACTGCAAAACAAATTCGACAGATCCGTATCATAAAACTGTGTTTTATATCAATAGTTTCCTTCCTGATACAAACCGTGATTTAACTATGTCCAGCATGGTAAACACAAATCACCACAAATGTTGAAGCAAACAGACAAAGTAAATAATAATGAAATGAGTTTTTCTGTCACACTGACATTTAACTCTCTCACCATTTTTATTATCATACGTCCATTATTTCGTCAGAAAACATATAATATAAAAATATAAAACTGCCCACAGGAGCTGCTACAAACCTGATGAAAAATATCAAATTCAACAGCAGGCACACTCACTTTAGTACAACATACAAAATAAGACTTTAAAACGTTTTCCGGAAGGACGTACTTCATTCCAGACTTCATTTTCGAAATGGGATGGTTTTATTTGGAGGGCTCCATGGCGGAGGCGGAGTGTCCCGGAGAATTTCTTGTATGCGTCTTTCCTCTCTTTGCCTCTTCTGTTCAAGGCCTTTTCTTGTCTGATGAGAAAAGTCAAATGGTCGTGAGTCTCAGGGAGAAACATTGGATTTCAACAACACAGCTCTGCGTCACCGTCTACTGAGAAAACCAAAAACTGTCACTTTGCAGGTCAAAAGTTCACTTGGCAGGATTGGTGATGACTTCCGAGCCACAGAGCAGGAACAGATTACCTGCTAATCTCTTCCGTTTCTGGCAACTCTACTTACCAGCCAGTTTTCATACATCTCTAAGGCCATTTTATCTCTTTCTTCTTTCACGTATCGCTCCTCCTCCGCTTTATTCTGGACTTCTTTGCGCTCGGTTGTGACCTTTTCATGCAGAACGTGTTTCTTCTTGTCACACCTTGATCAGGTTAAAGAGAGGTAAAAAAAAGAAGCAGTTTGAAATGGGGGGTTGTCTCTTTGCACGAAAAGCTGTGACTGCCATCTTGTGGTTGATCATTTTCACAACCAAACAGCACCACTAAAGTTAAATACCATGAAACGTCTATGCACAACAGACACATCCCTGCCACTCCAACCACTGGATGAGTGTTGTGGGAAGTTTTCCGAGAGAACAAGGGGGATTCTGAATATTTGACTCTGACGGTTCAGCACTGTCATCACCGTCTTGTCACTAAAAGCCAGCACTGGAAATGATTTGATGTTTCATTTCCTTCGAAAGAATAAGAGGAATACAAACACTCACCAGTTAGAAAAAGCAGAACTACTGCCTCTCTTTCTTTCCTCTTCTCTCTCTTGTTGTTGCAGTTTAAGTTCATTTTCAGCCTCTCTCTGTTTTCTGGACTTCTCGCCGAGCAGATGATCGTGCTCGTGTTTCCATTTCTCAAACACCTTTAGTCATCAGCAAAGCACAGGTTTCGTATCACACCTGAGCACAAACCTGTTCACCATCGCTTCAATAGTAACGGAGAGCAACTGAGAAGTTTACCTGCTGAGCAGACTGGCTTTTTTCCTGCTTCTCCTCAGTAGCTCTTTGCTCTTTTCGTATCATATCTTTCCTTTCTTTGGCTTTAGCTTTGAGGCTTTCTGCCTTCCTTTCTTTCCAAGCTTCATAAGACGCGATGGCATCTTCCTTTTTAGCCTCTTGCTCCTGTTTGTTGACATAAAGATGGTGAGCAGTATTCTAGCATTATTGATGATTGCGGTCTTTACTGATGATATTTTGTGAATCACCCTTTTCTCTTTTTCCTTTCGAAGCTCCTCTTTCTTCTTTTGCTGCATCGTCTCTCTTGACTTTTCTTTTTTCTCTTTAAGCCATTCCTGTGAAGTGCAAAGAAGGGGTTTGCTTAACGAAGAATATCACGTGGACGCTCTGATGCCCTCTGCAAGACATAAATAATCAGCTATCATGTCCAGATGCTAGGAAAAAACAAAACAGAATGGGTCTGGAAATACTAACTCCTCTGTGTCTGATATCTGAAAGAAGTGTTGTAAAGGGAAAATATGCAATTACATTTTCCCAGTGTTTCATGTGACCTACAAACCTCTCCATTTTCTTTTAACCACAGATCAGAAACCTCTGAACAAAAAGAAAAGTCTCTGAACAAGCTTTTCTGGTTTGCAGCCCATTATGAAGCCAAAGCCAGAGAAGCACTGCCCCCACCAGTGAATGTAACAACCGCTGTGACATAGATGCACAACAGTGTCTCTGTTAGGTGCAAATGATGCTATATCGTCTGTCGTTGAGTGACATTTGAGCGACTGAAAATCAAGAGGATCAGTTTTATTGTGATGCCACAACAAGCGCTTCCCTTTGTGCGTAATGTTTGCAGACGTTTAGCTAGTGTGGCTAACGAAGCCATAACTGCAATGCAGATTATTTAGAGAACAGGGCGCAAGTCCCTGCAAAGACAATGTCTTTAAGTTATTTGAGTGGCGATTTTGTCAGATGAGGCTGTGGTCATGGATTTCGTGGTTTTATCAGCCTAACATTTTTACTTGTATTTCAAATGTCCAGTTGTGGTCAGTTTGGCATTTTCTAACGTCGTCTAACGGAACCGTGGAGACAAATTAAGCCTTTAATCAGAAGAAATGCATGTGCAGCAGGAATTTATTTGGATTTCAAGCTGGGCCATTTGGATCAAGGCTTAAACTGGGGGCATCATAGGCATGACTGAACCATCTGTGAAGAATTTGGAGCTAATGATAATAATGAAAACATAAATGAGACTTAAATGAAGCAAATACAAGTTCCCCGAGGTTAGAATGATTTAACAGGACCTATCAGTCAGGTGACAGAAATCACTATCGAGACAGCATTGAGTGCAAGAAGAACCACGATGTTTCCAAACTGTCTCGCACCGTTAATCAAAGAACAAAGGAGAACCTTAACTCGACTTACAACTACTGCACTGTAGACTCTCGCGGTGACAGGAAAGACAACACACACTCACACTGACCTGGTAAATCGCAGCTCTGAGAGAATCTGCTTCCTGTGGCTGAGACTCTTGGAGGGAGACTTTACGGTCCAGAACTTTGAGAGTTCCCAAATACTTTGACTTTACTCTCTTGGAACAAACACTCCGAGACCTCTCAGGGGTTTTAGAGCGAACACTCGATGTTCTTAATTGCAGTTAAAAATAAAAAACAAAAAGGCGATCAACAATCTTTCCTTTTTTTAACCGTTTCATTCTATTTGTGAAACTGTCATACTGACCTGGTATCGAAAGATTTTTCAGGTGCACAAGAGAGTTGATCCGAGTGATCTCCAGAGAATTCCTGAGAGAACAATGAACAATTAACTCAGATTAGGAGGCGGAACATATCTAACGTGAGACTAAACACCCCAGGCATGGATAACGTTCAAAACATCTTACATTAAATTCTTCAAATGATGAAGAGTAGTTTCTCTCCGGCTCTTTGCTGTCACCAGAAATAAAGCCATCTAAAACAGTAAATCAAATGTCAAGAGGATGGAGGACTTATACGGATCTTTTATAGTGCTGAAAATGTAAATTATTACCTCTGGAACCAGAATCAAACGTAGACCCCGTGAGGAGGTGTGACTGTTTGCTCTTATTTGAAGAGGACTTGCTGAGGTTACAGGAAACTGCACGTTCCCCATCTGACCACTGACAATAAACGACAAAGCAAACAAGCTGCTTACTTTGCAAATCAACGTAGATGATAGTTGAGCAATGAGATAAACTTCCGGCTTCTTACAGCTATACTGCTGGATGTAGCAGTTGAGAGGGGGATGGACGCAGAAGTAGTCTGGGGTCTGCTGACATCCTGAGATGCAGTTTCCTCAGCTGGTTTCTCTGTAACGTTAGCCTTTAATCCAAGGGTCCGCTGCCGAGGTTTGGGTCTAGGTGGCTCCGTCTCTGCAACACTATCTGATTAATAACACAAAGGGAAAACGTAACTTCCAATATGTGCCTCTTAGTATTTTCACAAAGAAGTATCACGCGCAGAACTAAACAGACCAACTGAAATAGCGTGGCTGAGGTCAGACGCTGAGAACCGTGGAGTCTCCGAGCCTTCCCCCACCACCGCCTTCCTGTTCTTCTGCCCGGGACCTGGAGTGTCCACCACACTGCCGTCAGACGGTAAGGGCAAAGTTAGAGAATCGTTTGATGTGTGAAAGGAAAGACTTGAGTGCCCATTCGTGATCTGAGGGTCAGCAGACTCCAAATCCCTATTTTCAAATTGTGTGTTCTCTTCACTGACATTCGCAGAGCGCTGAGGGGAATAGGAGCCATTATAACTGCCAGTCCCGTCAACAGAAGACCCCGGCGGCTCATTTTCTTGTGCCTCTGATGCTGCTGTGTCGCTCAAGGGAGAGCTTTTTCTTTGGGTTTTTAGGAATGAAACTTTCTTTGGCCTGCTATGTTTGCCTTCATCGTCTGAAAGCTCAAAGCTGTTAGGTTTGGGTTTATTCCTCCCAGCCTTCGGTGCATCAGTCCTATTTTTTCTTGATTTGAGAAGTTCATTTAAAAAATCTGAAACATAAGAAATAAGAGCAGAGTCAGCCAATAGATTATATTGTCTCATCTCAACAAATCACAGTGATTTAACAACAGCGTCTTCAGCCAGAGGCTTCCTCAGCCTCAGTAAAGGGGATCACTTCTGCCCAAAGTAACAGCACACACTGACTCTTATGAACTTATACCCATTTGATCTTCTAAACTGTTCATCTTATTGAAATCTTCAATCACTTGCACTGCGTGAAATAATTTCCCTTTTATTTATTACAAAGAAATACTCTGTTCTATTCTTTCTGAAATTCCTCACCACATTATTCATGTTTTTGGTATTGTGATGATCTGACAACTCACCATCTTCATCATCATCAAAGTCATCAAGGTAAGAGTAACGTTCCGCTTTCGTTTTGCTCGCCCTGGAAGCCACAGCAGCCTGAAGTTCATCCTACAACATGATTTTACTTTTTCAGTGGGGCTGTCGATTTATCTCTAATCCCATTGTTTTTCTTTTGGTAAGAAATCCTGAGTACATACAGTTAAACTCTCACCTGAAATGTTGTTCTCTTGGATGTTTTAGGGCTTTTCGTGTACGCCAGTGTCGTGATCTCCTCATTTGTCATTATGAAAACTTAAAAAAAACATAAACAAAATACTCAGGTCGCGCGCACGGACATTAGCATGCCAGCTAGTCCTTGCTAAAGATAGTTCGCCACTAAGTTTCTGCAAATAAAGATGACTACGCATTACGCTCACCTTGTTTGTGACACAGTTGTCTTGTACTTCTACTCACATCATACAGCTTAAGATAAATATCATGTAAACGAATCCCGGGTTAGCATACAGAGCTACAGAGAGCTAACCGAGTTGTTGATGGTAACCCAGGGAGACGGGCTCTCGAGTTCCGTTTCAACGACGTTGCGCATGCTCGGAGACCCAAAACCACAACCTGCTTTTTCACCGAGGGTGTCGCCGGCGGCAAGTTTGCGCAAGCGCACTTTGCATGACCGTAATAACGGAATTACGGTTTGTGCTAGCGGAACAATTCCAACGGTTTTCATAAAGAATGTGTGACCGAAGGAGCAACTTCGTGCCAAGAAAGTTTGTCTTGCGATGAGGAGAGCAGAGCCACACTCCGGACCGTAGAGGCAGAGGCGATGATGGAGTCCCTCGGCCCCCGGTGTCCAACCCCCCATCTCAATAAAACCCACCAACAGGTGAAATCTTTTCACACTCTTTTTGATGCTGCAGTTTTCCAACACAAACGAGAATGCGAGAAAAAAAAACTTCACAGGCACGTGGCTGTACACTTTTGACTGCCATTTTCTAATCTTCATAATTATATGTCAAACCTCTGAGATGAGGTATACGAAGTTAAATAATAATAATAAAAAAAAAAGCTAAAGCGGGGTTTATGGTCGGAAACCAGGTCGTCTGCGTGTGTGTTGCAGCTAACGCAGACATGCCCCCCCCCCCCCTTGCAGACACTCTGGTGCATCTCCCCAAAATTGTAACTGACCGCAGACAGTGCCGCAGATATCGTCGCAGGAGTAGAGAAAGGAGGCCTCTGATTGGTCAACTTTACATCCGCTCTACACTATGCGTATTTCCGGTTTGCTAACCGGCTAATGGTGATGCTCACCGTGACGCTTCTTTCGCCTCTCTGCCAGCTCCAGTAGTAGCAATATTTCTTCTATTTCTAGATCGATCAGCTGCATCTCAATCAAAGTGCGCATTCGTCCAGTCGCCATTGTTGTTGAATGACCTCCGTAACAGGAAGAGAAACACACCACACCCACAATCCTAGCTTGTTCGTGATTGTCCCTCTTGCGTTGTGGCGTGGGATTAACATAGCGCAGACCGCGCTTCAAAATTGGGCATAAATCAAAAATAACTGCGTCATACCTGCGACAAGCTCACTGCGACACACTGCTGCGAGAGTATACACGGCCCTTAGGAGTCTAAGAATTGAAAAGCAGCGCAAGTAAAAAGTACCTCAGCACCAAAAGTAGTTGTTGCAATTACATTATTACTCATTCAATAATGAACACGCAAGAAATGATTAAGTTGGAGACAACAATTACACATCAGCCTGCAACTTATAACACAAGGGGAACAGCTCAAAGCTCTTAATGCGTTTACTTATAAAACTCATAATTAAGCGGGAATATAAAATGGATGGATGGATAAATGACAGCAGACAAGTGTTTAAGAGACCTACAGTAAATAACAAAACACAGCCAAGCAATTAAGACTGAGGTATTTATTTATTTTTTATTGTTTTGTAGGAAAAGTGCATAGTTCAAGCCCTTTTGTTCAAAGTAGCAGTGAAATTTGAAATCTCATGTCATACCAAATAGTCCACGTAATCACCTCAGGAAGTGGTCTGGAGTTACCACTTCATTTAAAACATCAGCTGATGAAGATTCCTACTCTTATACCCCCGCTATCCCCGAAACAAGTGGAAAGCTGCAGTACAGGAATAAGAAAAACAAAAAGCTCTGAGGACATGGAAAGAGCACTCTTATCATAAACCAATGGTGTTACAGCTCAAAAGCCTTCAATCCGCAAACAAATCCACAGATTTTCTTTTGTCAAAGACACCCGGAACCAACACAAGACCCAAATGCACTTTAACTACCAAGCACAGGAAAGATATTCATACAATACAGTCGGGGTTCATGAAAAAACAAACAACTCTCCCAGAGTGCCGTGCGACTGCTCGGCTGGTGGCTCTGAGGATGAAATAAATTCAAACAGGGTTCTTTAGAATAGAAAAGGCTGCCGCAGCATCAAAGCATAATGCCCCCAATAAAATATGTATACAAAAAAAATAGAAAAAAAAAAAAACAAGGACAGGCTACCGCTCCCTCCACCGCCTTCTACGAGAAATTTAACCGAAAAAAACCCCCCGAAAAAAAAACACAAAAGTTTTGTCTTTGCGAAAGCTCTCTAAATTCCAGAACAAATCACTCGCGCCCGTTTGAACACAGATTCTCATTCACTGACTTTGTGAGGTTGAAGTAGAAACCTTTGCACTGCTCTCACACCCGACCCTCAAAAGAAATCTGGAGCTGTGATGAAACACGAGGTTTCTTTGGCAACAACTTGTTGTTCGCATCAGCTGGTCTTTTAGCCACAAAACAAATACAGTCCAAACAAAATCAGCTTAATATTTCTTAAGCCGATTTTGTTCACAGTTCTTTTTTCTTGAAATCATACCTCGCAGTTAATCGGTTATATTATTATCAATAATTAATATTATTATTATAGATTTTTATCCCTCACTTTACTTATCAACTTTCTGTAATTTGTTGCGCATGTGTAGCCATCTCAGTCACACACACATGGATCACAGTGACCAAACCAACCGATATCTAAAGGGACAAGACATATAGTGGATGTGACTATTTGCTGGTTGTAGTCCACATTAAACACAGAAGACTAACTCACTGCCTTAAACAATGCGATTGTTATCGTAAAGGAAATTCTCATTCAGAAATCAACCTAAACTAATGAACATAATAAGTTTGGTCATCCTGCTTGTTTGGTTTGAATTTGCTCCCGATGTGACGACGTCATCACCTGCCTAAAGTTGCGACTTTAAAGGTGAAATAAAGGAATGTTTCAGAGAATCAAGAACCAAAAACCACTCAGCTAGAGCTGCAACAGAAAAAGGAACCACCCGAGAAGGAATCTCAGTGACTGCCCCCCTCCCTCTTACTGATCGTGTGACACATTCCTTCATTTTGTTTTTCTGTGTGCGAGCTTCAGTAGATCCGGAGCTGGGATCGGGGACCAACTCCAAACGCTGACACACCTCCCGATTTTAAGATTTTGTGAAGTAACTAGTGGAGCCCAAGTGATATGCCCGTTTTAATCATAAAGTCTGGCTTAAAAACCCAAAAACATTTCTGTTACAAGGAATCAAAGGTAGATCTGCAACAGGATTATAAGAGGAAATAATGGAGAAAGATATGAGAGTGAAAGTTGACAGGGAGATGCTGCTGTCCTGGCCACAGTTACAGGCAACTGGGAGGCTCCGGTCAGAGCGGGTGGATGTTTGCCGACGATCTGGTTCCACCGTTAGTCGACAGGTGGCGCTGGGGGCTCCCTTCTGTCGCTCTGGAAAACACACAAAAAACGATTAATCCTCTAAAACAGGAACACGGAGCGCAGACGAAAACGTTATCGTGGAGATGAACGCTTATTTAAGGCAGCATTTTAAACGCTTTGCTACACTAGGCTAGCAGCATGTACTGATGATCCAATGTTCAGTGTGCATGAAAAATGTATTCATGCTAAATGGTTTGGAAAAATAAATGCATTTGAAGATAATCTCCGGCCTACATCGTGCCCGTTAAATACCAAGCGCTACAACAGAAGAGAAATTTAAAGACAAAAAAAACTAAAGAGAGAACCCCAAAATGCCAACACGTTAGGTTCCCTCCGATCACAAAGCTGATGTGACCCATCTATGAGAAGAACTGTAGTAATCGTGTTACTCAGAAGAACCAGGGACCTGTACAACAGAGCAGGATTAGCATCTCTGGGTTTTAGCGTCTCAAAGCTGCTTCACCTCTTATTGGGCTGCATCGCCATGGTTACTCATGCTCGAGACCAAATTTGCTCCAGAGGAGGTTCAGTTTGACATGAGAGATTACCACATGAAGAAGCATCAGCTCCAGACCAATAGAACACCGTCTTATTCAGATAAATGCTTTGCGTGTAAAGCCTCTGAGAGCGTTTTACTTTTCTCTCCGAGTCACAGAACATCTAAACTGTTCCGTTTGGCTTTCACTGCGAATCTTCACGAGGGACATCTCATCACGAAGGAATGCTTGTAGGCCAAATCTGAAAGTGGTTTGTTTTTTTTGTCTACAGCTGCTCCAGTTTATGTTTAAAGATGTGGGTGTAAAACGTTAATTCTTCTGCTTTAGTAGAATAATTTTCTCTCCCCCGGCCCTTTTTTCTCATGAGCATGGGTGCTGCGTATCAGACTTGCCAGACTGCATAAACTCATATTCAAATCCATCTCATAAAATGTGTTAAGAAGATGGAATTCCCCCCCCCCCCCGACTGATTCGAATCGCTTTTATGTTTGTTCCTCATTTGATGCGATCAACATAAAAAAATATAAAAACAGTCAGTGCTGCATCTTACAATAAAACTGAGTCACTTGCCCCGTGGAGAGGCAACACATTGACTAAAAATAAAACAGGACTCTAAGCAGCCGAATCTACTCGCGCCTTAGAGAGGCGACAGTGAGATGGAAGAACTTTTGAATTCAGTCAGCCATTTTCTTGTCAGGCTTTCTTCCTGCTCTGGATGGAGCAGCGACGTTGTTTTCAGCCTGCTGTAAATGTTTACCTGATGAGCTTCTGCAAACACATGCGGCAGGTCAATAATCAGCTGCTTTTCTCAGGTTTATCTCAACTATTCCCTGAGAAAAAGGCACAAACTGAGCTCCCAGTGAGAAGGACGGGAAGTCGCATTTAAAGAAAGATGCACCGCTCAGGTCCTTCGTCTATTTGTGGATCTGCAGTCATGTTGAACATCAACAGGAAATCTGCTTTCTTCAAATCCAAAAACTAAGTATCATTTAGATGACACTAAAAGACTAAGCTTACTGTAGATGGGATCATGTTCCTTTAAGGGACTGTACGGGATGAGAGCTCCAAGTTTAGCTAAGCACCTCCCCAGTTTATGTGTCAGTCTGATTAAAGACCTTGACTGTACATGTTTAAGGACTGAGAGTGTGTCCACAACCACAAACGCTCATGGTTTATGTTTTCAATAAGTGCATGTTCCATATCAGGTGATTATATATCAGCCCTTCTCACCCAGCTGCTCATGGTGTGTACAAAAGCTTTTCCTTCTCTTAAAATCTGTGAAAACAAATGAGTTAATAGCCCTAATTTAACAGGAAGTAAGCCAATGTGAGAATAGAGAAAGAACATTCGCCTCCCTGTTTATTCATAAAGGAGTAGATGTGTCCGGTACCTTAGCTTTTGTTGTGTTTCTCATCTAATTTTATTCCTGTTAGACGTGTTAAATCAACCTTAACATTATTATTATTATTATTATTGGCTTGTTTACCTCAGTAAATCTGTAAATGGATGAGCCGTGTCTTATCATATTCTTATAGAAGCAAATTCAATCTTAGCCAAGGCAGAGCAGTGACTTGCCGTTTTAGATTGGCTCTGCAGTGTAAGAATGATCGGTACTGACATTATGAGGTCCAGTTGGTTTGCCTGCAGGACGGGCTCCCCTGAGACTGGATGGGCGCAGCAGAAACAGGACCAGGGCCACCACCACCCAGCCCATGAGAACCATGGGGAGGATCAGGTCACCTCCTCCGCCCACTGTCCCACTGGGTCCTGGCACTGTGCAGGAATACAACACCTTTACACACCGAATCGAATATTTCTCATATAAGATTGTGAGCGGGGCCACATTTCCACTCTAGAACAAGCACAAACCATAAAATGTGAAGTATATAAAGGGGTGGGTGTACATACACTCCTGAGGACACTCTGTGTCTGTGCAGTAGAACTGAGATTGCCTGAGCTGGGGGGGAAAAAAAATACAGAAGGATCAAATGACAGAATAATTATTTACGCTGGGCATCAGTGCCCTCATCTGGCAAAAGGGGACACACAGGTGGTCCATACAAAAAACAGTAAATGATGCTCTATGTTCTACAATGCTGCGTCTGCTTCCTGAAATAGAACTGATTTTATGGCATATTGAATGGCAAATGTTGTATGAGGTATTTTCGAAATTTGGCAACGCCCTTTAATGAAGTGAGCTAATCAGAAACCTCGGAGTGGTTTCAAGCTCTCAGCCAACTGCGACGCGCCACACAAGTTTTAGCCGAGCGCAAACAAGCAAATTAGGTCAAATCTGTAAACCGACATTAAAAGTGAGCGGCGGATGTTTCCTTTATTACATGTTTGACCTCATCTTTGAAAACTCACCGTCCACCAAGAAAGGACAGAATTTATTTCACAGCACAACGTAAATCTGACTTCACACGGTGGAGCAGAGTGAGACATCTTTGCAGGTCAGCACTGATAGGATCTCAGGACAAACACGGATCAGGAACCAGGATATGTTGGCTCAGCGTCACTTTATTTCCTTTTCTGTCCTCCTGGAAAGACTTTTACGTTACAAAGTGTACGTCTTTCCCTCCTCGTCTACATTTTCGTGCCACGCAACATTCTTGGAATACTTCGACCTGTCCGCACAATTTCATTCGCCTTTCGAAGCCTCCCAGTTTTGTTGCTTACCAGGTTAATGAGGCGCCTCATAGCATACTCCTGGGTGCAGATGCACTCACAAGGGTCGAAGCCTCCCTCTGCCATTTCTCACCGGACAGTATCCACCTTGAAACGAAAGCGCTGAATGTAACTAGGACGTACATGAGCAAGTGAGAGAAATCTAATGCTACCTCTTGTCAATGCTGTGGACTATTGTTGTTTTCCACAGGCGCACAGAGATTAGGGGGAGGAGACTGCTCAGCCAAGGACAGTCAGCATACTCTGTTTTTATTATTCTCCTCAAAACAGAACATTCACTGTAGAAAACTCAGAAGAGGGAAGTAAATGAATAAATAAGTAAAGGTTTTCTGACTTAAAGGATAAGACCGGTTTTTTGACATTGGGCCCTTGATTTCACATTATAACATGATGTTCTACTCACCCCTGCTTGTTGTTGGTCATTTGGAGCTGTTCCGAAGATATTCGCGAGGCGTCTGGCTGCTCTCTTGAGATATTCGGCCATGAAACGGTTTCCTATGGGCAAGCTTATACAGGCACAAACTATGCTGTTTATAATTTATTAATTACTGTACACTAGCACTGATAACGTGGAGGTGCGTCGCTTACTTAAAAAAATCCGGGTTACTAATTTTGAATTTTAGCCGAATGAATAAATAGGCAGCAGGTCTGTGGGCTGCCTGTGGCAGTAGCACGATGAGGACGTCAGTAACACCCACTTTACGACAAAAAAAAACAAAATTACAGAAACCCGGATTTTTTTAAGTAAGCGACGCACCTCCACGTTATCAGTGCTAATGTACAGTAATTAATAAATTATAAACAGCATAGTTTGTGCCTGTATAAGCTTGCCCATAGGAAACCGTTTCATGGCCGAATATCTCAAGAGAGCAGCCAGACGCCTCTCGAATATCTTCGGAACAGCTCCAAATGTTCAACAACAAGCAGGGGTGAGTAGAACATCATGTTATAATGTGAAATCAAGGGCCCAATGTCAAAAAACCGGTCTTATCCTTTAATAAACCGGAGCTTTATCACTTTTTCACAACTTTATAAATTTACCAAACAAACACAATTCCAAAACAGCTGGAACGACATGTAAAATGTACAGAAACACATCATTGAACAATTTTTAATCACAACAAAACACGGAAAACTTTTAAAAGTTTACTATTTGACGACCAACATGAGCTCATGTTGAATTTGACGGCGGCAACACGTCTATAAAAAAGTAAAAGCTGTGACAGGGGCAACAAAAGGCTGGGAGATTAAGTGGTGCTAAATAGAAACAGATGGATGACCATGTTGCCACTGATTCGGTTAATTGGCAATAGGCAGGCAACATTTTTTTTTTGGGGGGGGGGGGGGGGGCAAAAAAGAGCACCTCAGAGAGGCAGAGTCTCTCAGAAATAAAGAAAAATGAATTGTATTTGGGAAGCATGAACAGCGCAACCCTCTGGAGTCAAAAAGAGAAGGACCATCCAGCTTGTTATCCGCGCTCACTTCAAAAAGTCTGCATCTCCAATGGCCGACGGGAGCATTAGGGTCTACGGGACTGGAATATTTTTACATGTGCCACCGTCAGTCAACAGGAGATTACATTTATCACAAAATAGCTAAATGCCTCACTTTCAATATTTGATATGTTTTTTTACTTCCACCATGAATAAACCATTGGTTTATGAAATAAGCAAATTATTGCTTTTTTTTTGTTATCTAAATTTTACACAATATCTATAGTTTTTGGTGGCTGTATGTCACAGGTTTTACTGGGTGCAACGCCACCGTTTAGGATACTTTTAGCAGGAGCTGTGTTTTTATTAAAGAAGTTCATGGCACAAACTGGGAGGGTTTACCTAAGCTGGAACGAGCCAGTGAACTAAAAATCACAGAAACACGTCATTGTATTAAACAACGGCCATATACAGTTTAGTCAAGACTTTCCTCAAACTAAACATTATGACTTCCTCGATGATGGAATTCAAGTAAGCAGTCTTAGTTTTAGCACCAATGTGTAAATGTTTTTTTTCTTTCTTTTTCTTACTTTCATGGGTGGGTGGCTGCACATCTGTAGAAGAACAAACAGACCAAGTTGTCAGTTTAACTTAACTCGGAAAAATCCCAACGACCTTATCAAAGCAGCCATCACCACCATTAACCAACTGTCGAGTCAAAACATTAACACTGAAGCTGGAACTCATTTAGCTTAACTAGCTTCTTGCTAGTCTCGCCAAACCGAGCCGCAGAAAGCTCCCAGCCATGTCAGGTTTTTCTTCTCTCTTTTTTCCCTTTTGGTTAAACACTGGACGCGGATGTGACAACAAACAACAGAAACACGACTTACTTGAGCTTGGTAATTACTCAGAAACGACAACTGTCTTTAGCGGGCCTGCCGCTGCTGTTCCCCTCAGAGACCGTCAGTTCGCAGACATGTCAGCCATCCGTCTCTGTTTTGTTTAATACACGTGAGCAAACCAGCTATTCTTCACGACTGACATCCGGGACCTAACCCGACGGGCCCGACCAGACCGGGGCGGGGTGTACGGTACGAGGGAAGCTTCTACGCTCTCATTGGTCCACGCATTTGATGGGCGGACCTTCTAGCCAATCACATTATGCCGTGTGACTAGTAAACAAAGAGTCCAGCTGTCTGCCTTTACAGAAGGCAGATGTACTTAAAACATCTGTGCAACTGTATAACCAAATATTTGATGCAATATTTGGTCTTAAAAAGACTTTATCTAAGGAAAGCATTTTGAGAATACACTTGATTATTTCAGCTTCGAGCAATTTTCCACAACAATTCCACATTTCAGGAAGAAATGTGTTACTTTTTAATCAATTGCAATTATTTGGAAGCTGGAGCTGCTTGGCACATTTTACCCTAAATACGTGTGCTCCGTTTACAATGTATGTTGCACCATAACCAATCAGAGTAGCCACAAAAAAGAATTCTATAACTGAGTACAAATGCACTACTTGAATTGTCACTTCTTACCATCTCTGTTGAAATTGAGCCATTTCTTAAACTTTGATCTTGTGTGATTTGCCACATTCAGTGTGATGCATTTTCCCCCTACCATTTCACAGCTTGTTAACTCGTAAAATGGAGTAACAGTGCACTATTACGTTATGATTTTTTAGTGGGATTTATGGGGAAAACTAGTCTGAATTGATCTTGCAATCAGTAAGCATCTGATTTCATAATTGTCTCATACCAGCTTAGCTTAAAAAAGTAGTGATGCACTGTGAACATGCATTAAAATTGTCTGATCTGAGTAAAAAGTACTGACTACGTAGTGTGCTTTAAGTATTCAACTTAAAAGTAGTAGTGTCCTCTTGTGAATCTGACACATATTTTGTATGTTTCTGCAATGGGCTGATTGTTTGACAGCAAAGTTGGTCTCCTTTCTGTACTCCTTTCATAAGATATGGAAGCAACGCAAATGCTCGTCATGTTCAAAATCAAGAGGGTATATTTGAATTTTCAAGCAGCCGAACTGTCACTGACAAACTACAAGCTAAAAGTGACTGAAAAGTCTGTGGAGTGAATGTTCGCTTTAAGCTGAGGCAACCAAGATGAAGTGTGGAAGTATGAAAGCCAACATTCAGATGTTGTGTCAACTGGAACCTGAATTACACTGAAAAGTCAGCTAAACTGTAAGATTTGAGCAGAAGTGCCAGAGAAGAGCAGAAGTGTTAGTTGGTATATAATCGTTTGGGCTTCAACACCAGACCATCACCACCTCCAACTGTTATTTGACTAATAATAAGTTGAACCTCTAAGCTGATTTTCAAGTAATAAAACAATACACGAAAAACAAACAAAAAAACAACAACAACACGTCAGATCGCAGTCAGGTGTAAAATCCTGACAGCTCTCATTGAACCAGATGTGCTCAGCACATGATGAGAAATGCCCTGAAGGCAAGTTTCAAAAGAGCATTAACCCACGTTGTCTGTCTGTCACTGGAGCCCAGCTCGTTAATGAAAGTTCCAGCTTGTGCTCCATGCAGCAGCTGCTCTGTGGTGCATGTTCTGGACTGACTGACGCTGTGGGCTGGCTGCCTGGCAGTGCACGGCAACGGTGATCTCCCTCCGAGGTGAAAGGAAGCACTAAACGGTGAAAGTGAAAGGAGCTCCACACCAGAGAAAAACACCGAGCAGGCAGTCCCCACACAGACAGGAGAAAGGCCCCGGGTCTACCTTTCGAGGCGGCAGCAGTAGCTCGGCAGACAGCCACAGTCATGGCTAACATCGCGGTCCAAAGGATCAAGCGAGAGTTCAAAGAAGTTCTTAAAAGCGAAGAGGTGCGTCTACGTTACTGGCTGTTTTTATTTCCTCCTTCTGCTGTTGTTCGTTTTTGTTTACTCCGTTTAGGCTGTATTAAAAATTGTAGCCACAGCAACGCGTTAGGACAGAACAAAATTACCTGGTGAGGTCCCGGTTCTACGTTTCGGCAGGTCAGGCCCGAACAGGAGAACTTTAGCTAGCTTTAGCTTTAGCTTCGTATGTGGTAGAACCTCCCGTGTTATGTCAGGTGGGTGTGATCAGGAAACACCGGGGATTCGATTTTGTCAACTGACAGGCCTTCTTGTTTCCAGCAAACAATACCGTATGTCTTAGAGAAATAACAACTAAAACAAACCCACTTTGAACGAACTGCTTCAAAGGACTCATGTACAGCCGCTGTTTATCAAATTAGTTGGCGACACGCCGGTTCAGCACCTTTTAGCTTGCTCGGGGAAACGTTATGTTGACACTTCGTGTACAGTTAGCATTAGCATGTCGCGTTGTTCTTCAGCGTTGAGCCACTTAACAAACTTGTTATCGGCTCGGTGTGGGAGGTTTGCGGTCATTTACAAGGTTTATGTCGTCATTCTTCCGCCTGACAAGTCGAGTTACTGTCGGTTTATAGTTAACTTCGGCTTGTCCAGCTCGTCTGTTTTGCTAACATGTCCCAACACCTCTCGTGAAAATGTGGAACAAACCGACTTTTAATTCCACGTTCATTTTTTATCGGTCGCTTCTGTTACGATGAGCACGTTTGTGGCTTCTTGTTTGCCAGCTGAAAGTGAGACTAAATACTCGATGGAAATGTGTCAAAACGGGCGGGGACCCGTAATGCCTGCTTAACTCTTTTGTGCTTCTGTCATTTGTCCGAACCCTCAGACAAGCAAAAACCAGATTAAAGTTGATTTGGTGGATGAGAACTTCACAGAGCTGAGGGGTGAGATAGCGGGTCCTCCAGATACGCCATATGAAGGTACTGCCACACACCTGAACTGTAGTGACAGCACTTTGTCACGGTTTGTCACGCTTTAACGTTTTGTTACTATGCTTTCTCTTCAAGGCGGAAGATATCAACTTGAAATAAAAATCCCAGAAACCTACCCATTTAACCCACCAAAGGTATGCACCCTCATATCTTCCATCCGGTCATCTGAAAAATAGTGATGGCCTCCATTTTGTTTGTGGAATTAATTCAAATACCAGAAGTGTTAAATACTAAGAGAAGCCCACAGTAAGCAGGTTTGGTGGTTGTTGTGCTTTCGTAGGGGGCATTTTAGTGGCAGTGCCAGTTAAAAAGTGCTCATTTATTTATTTATTTCGCTCAGGAAAGACCCTAGACCCTAACCCTAGCCAAATTCTCTAAATATGAGGGATTTAATATCCTTTTGTTGGAAACACCGGACCGTTCTGAGTGAAAGAAAAAAGATAATTCTGTCCCACAAGTCCTTGCGGCCGCAACTTTCACAGTGCTGCTGGGTTATTTACCCAGTTGTATCGTGATTAGCGTGGATAAATATGAGGACAATTCCTTACGAATTTATCCTACCATCCTAACAAGGAAAAGCACTCAGGTAAAGACGGCACGTAGTCATTCTTTTGACTGTTGGACCTTCCAACACACTTTTAGGCTGGTGTGTCTTCTGGTTTGTCACCCATCTGTGTACTCAGTAGTACTCTGGCTACCGTCATGGGTTTCATAAATATAAATGAAAACAAGAGAGAGAGACTCATTGAGTGTTAACCGAAAGAGAAGTGAAGTCGTGCTCGAAATGTAAACGCACACAATCCTTTTCCCACAGTCGGTCCGCATTGCATTGAAAGCCTTTTAAACACACAGTTTTTGGATGGCGGTGTCACCGCGTGGCTTAATCAAGTGAAACGGGACTCTTAATAAGCGCACCGGTAAAGCACGTACAGTGAGGAACTTTGCCACATTTGATGTGCAAACTACAGAAAGTGGTTTGGCTCAGTGATTTTTGACATCAGCCACACAACGAGCACCTCTGAAATCTCCCCCGTCCGTCTTTCTTCAGGTGCGCTTCATCAGCAAGATCTGGCACCCTAATATCAGTTCTGTGACGGGAGCGATATGTCTGGACATTTTAAAAGACCAGTGGTGAGTGAGAAGTATCTAAGCCCTGTGATCCACTGTATTCAGAGATGAGCTGTACCCGCTCCAACGTTTACTCTGTCTCACCCAGGGCAGCTGCAATGACCCTGCGGACAGTGCTCTTGTCTCTACAGGCTCTTCTCGCTGCAGCAGAACCAGACGATCCCCAGGATGCAGTTGTAGCAAACCAGGTGAGACGCACGAATGTGTGTATGTGTGTTTTTTTTTTTTTTTTTGCTATGATAGCGTGGCGTCGTGCCTTACATTTACCTTCTTGTGAACTCTTGTCTGAATCCACAGTATAAGCAGAACCCAGAAATGTTCAAACAGACTGCAAGGCTGTGGTCACACTTCTACGCAGGCGCTCCGGTCACCAGTCCCGACTACACGAGAAAAATAGACAAACTCTGTGCCATGGGTTTTGATAAGGTACAGTAAGATATGTTAAAAAAAAAAAAAGGAAAACAACATTACTTAATATTAGAAATGTCTGTGTTCAGTTGACAGAAAAGACATTTTACTTTCAAACTGTTTGGTTTAATTCACTTTATTTTGCAAGGGGCACGCAGGTTCCAATAGTTTCTCAATGATTCTTCCCCCTTCTACTCAGAATGCAGTAATAGCGGCCCTGTCTTCCAAATCCTGGGATGTGGAAACGGCGACAGAGCTGCTCCTCAGCAACTGAGGCCCATCCAGGTGCGAGGATCCAAAAACTCCGGACAGCATAGCATCAGCTCCTCTCTGGCACCATTCCACCTTTGCCTTTTGTTAAGCAGATACCCGCCCCAGGTTCACCGCAGCAGTCTGGGCCTTCTTTTTTAATCACAAATTAGTTTGCTACAAACTCGACACCGGTAGCACCGCAGTTGCCAATATGTACGCCACCCTGTTGCCTGTCTGATCTCACCTTTCCTTTCTGCTGAGGCTTTTCTTCCTCTTGACACGTGTGCTCTTGTAACAAACTTAAACTTTCAACCATGCAACTTGTCTTCCTTTTTAATTTGATTTGATTTGCTCTGAAACTTTTTTTCCCCCTTAAATCCTGTCTGTGCTCATTATTTTGCTCGATCAGCTGCCATCGCCTGGTGGATTCTGCAGGGTAAAATTCCGGGGGGTGGGTGGGGACTGCCGTCACTATGACACGTTTATTTCGTCAGCAGAGAGCCGGACTGAGCGTCACACTCCCTGCGCATGGGCAGAACACTTTGCTTTGGGTTTTTTCCTTTCTTTCTTTCTTTCCCTGAACACTTTCATCATAGATGTGCGAGTCCACTGCAGAAGTATGGATGCAGAAGGCGGTCATTTAGTGCCACGCATCCACGCCCTCCTCCACATGCACCGATGGACAAAGTTATCTGTAAATAGATGTGTGTAAATTTGAAAATACAACGGGGATGTAATTTTCTTTTCATACGCGGATGGCATTGTAAAACAAATTATTTTCAATATAAACTATGCCTACTTTACAATTAGGTGGGAGAGATATCTTTTTATGCTTCTTTAACCCCCCCCCCTCTCTCTCTTTCTGTGTCATTTTTGTTTTGTTGGCTGTAAGAGCTCAGGCCCCTGCGGGGTCGATGCACGTCTCCTCCTCAGCTACGCCACAATGCGAGCTTTCCTGGAGTCTTTTCTGATGCTTGCATGTTCTGTTGCCTTCATTTCATTTAGCCAAATGATGTGGTGGGTGTGTTAGTCTTAACAAGCCCCTCCCCCCCCCTTGAGAACTCGTCAACAACACCCTCTGCTCAATCAGCCGCAGAGTTGCATCTGTGTGGGGGTGTAAGAGCCTTTTTGTTGTGTTTTCTTTTAGAATCCTGTTGCTGTAAAATGCCCCCCCCCCCCCCCCGCCATAAACAGATTCGACCTGTACACCTCAGCAAGAACTGAGTGATGTGAATGCCATCGAGGATTCAGGTTTGCAGTGCTGTGGTGTTTCTTTCACCCATGTAAAGGCAGCGATTGTCTGCCTCGGATTGAGAAAACTGCTAACTAACGAGATCATTAGGAGATGGAACTGAGTCACAAAATGTTGGCCATATTTAAAGGTGTATAGGTGATGTCCAGCATACCCAAATGTGCTTTACTACAGAGACAAAAGAACCTCCCCAAAAAGCTCATGTTCGGAGTATTAAGAGGCTGGAATTCCTCTGTGTATGAAGATAGCAGTGTTGTCAAGGATACGAGTACATGAACTTAAGATGTGTCGAGTTTACAGAGGCAAAAAGGCAAAAAAAAAAAAGGTGCTTATGCATTTTAACATGGAGCCGTTTGTTATTAAAGATTTATGTTCCTTTTGCCTGACCTCCAGCTCAGTCCTTTTCAGCACAGCATTACAGTCTCGCATCAGTTATCGAGCTGACAGTGAAGCGAGTTTGCAGCCAGGAAACGAAAAGTTGAGGCAGAGAGAATGTACACACAATCTCCTTGTAAATAGTTAAGGTTCTTATGAAAGGGCTGTGTTGTAACCACTGGGGGGTGCACCATTGACGGCTGGATCTACATTTTTGTAAGAAAAGGCAGAGACAGAAGCCCCCCCCCCCACCCCTCCCGTCTTCCTGGTGTTTATGTACAATATTGCACGATGACAAAGCGTAAAAATAAAAATAGGGGGGGAAAAAAGGGGGGGGGGGGGTGTTGCATCCCAGTTTCTCCATTTGGATCGAGACTCATTTCCTTTTTTTTGGAAGAAAGCATCAGCAGTACAAAAGAAAAAAAAAGCATGGTTATTTATTGTGACAGTGTTATGTTTCTTTGATTAAAAAAGTGGGAAAAAAATCCAACTAATAAAAACAAAAAAAAGGGTTTGCTTGCATTTCTGAAAGCTGCACTTCGAAACACACCGATCGAGACAAATCCACTGCACGGTAACGTCTAAAACCATTTATTCATTTATTTTGGAAAAAAAATTAAATATGAGAATAGGCATATTTTTAACTACATCAAAAAATAACCCGTGAAGGTTTCCACTCATTCGATGCTTCAAAGCAGGACTTCACCCAACAGAAAAGTGACAAAGTACAAAAAAAATTTAATTGAAAAAGATGACAAAAGAAACCCTCAACATACTTGTATAGTAATATATCATTTATGCATTACAAAGTGGAGTACTAATGCTGTTTAAAAAAGGAAAGAAAACTCGGTGTGAGGAGCCCGGGGCAGCAAACTGAGCTTGGAGCAGTATTCAGTTTGTCCAATTTGAACACTGGAAATGAATCAAAAGGCATTTAGGAAGCGCCGCGTGGCAGTTAAGAAGTTGCGATGCGAGAACCAAGCACCGAAACGTAACAAAGTTTATAAAAAAAAGCATCGATGTTCCCGTGTTTTCTTAAGATTAGCTGCGAACGATCGACTCTTTGACATTTAAAGAGTCTGGAACTGGAAATTTTGCACATTCGTATTTACAATCTATAACAGGTTGAAGCAGGAAATCAAAAGTACTGTGCAACAGACACAAGGAGGAAGAGGTCAGGAGTCAACAGGGTGGGATATATCCCAGGGAATTTAATAAGCAACAATCAGAACCAGATTAAAATGTTTGTAAAATGTCCATCCTGTAGTTTTTTCTTCTCTTTTCTTAAAAATGGCTCCACAAAAGAAGCAAAGAGCAACAAACACAAAGGAAAAAAAACAAAAAATATCATGTTTCTCTGTAAGACCTACATACAGCGAGCTTCAATTCATGACTACAAGGTGTTTTAAACCCTCTAGGAAGTCAGTGTGTATGTGCGTGCGTGTTTGTTTGTTTGTGTATTCAGTGTTTGTTTTTAAGAAAGGTCCATATTGTCTCCAGGAAAGCTTTAATAGTCAGAGGAGCCTGCACGTAGGGGGTTGGGTAGGTAACGAGGAAGAGGCTGGCCCATTCTCTACAGTCATGATTTCACCTTCAACGCTCTCCTCTTTACCTGAAAAACAGCAAAAATTCAACATCAGCGTCGACACTCGCTTATATAACACGCCGCACGTTCTTCAAAGCAGACAAAAGGTTTATTTCAATTCACATTAAAAGCTTAAGCGGCAGGTGGGCCTACTGTCAGGCGCCTGAACACTGACCTTTGATTTGGATGAGGTTGTGAACAAAAATACACCCTCTTTCAATAAGTTTTGTGGTCCTCACCAGGTAAATACTTCCATCAGATAAACAACAAGACATTCCACTACATGTCTTTACTGAACAGAAACAGACAAACTGCAGAAACGTACCCCATGATTCAACAGAGCGTTGAGGCACCATCTGCAGCATTAACTTGAAGTAATCGTTTCCCATGTCAAGTTATCGGTCTTCCTTATCGCAGTGGAAATTCTGCCCCGATCATCTTTATAATGTCGCTTCAGTTTATTAGCTGCATTCGCACTGTAGGAACCTTTGGCAGTTCCTAGAACCTTTTAATCCGCGGGGACGTTTTTTCCCGCATTCGCACATGCAGGAACTCGGGACCACGGTCCTCAGTTCCTGTAACCATTTCAGCTCCTTCTCCGAGGTCGGGTCTGTTCTGGGTTCTATAGAACACATCTGACGGAGGTGTTTGGTGGTTGGTAGCTCCGCCCCTTGTCATGCTGTCACGGCTGAAATGTTTCCTCATACGACACGGACACAACCGGCGCGTGTTTAATAAGTTAAACTTACACTTTGTCTCCTTTGTCTGCGGCGCTCTGCTCTCCGTTCTTCCTTCATGAAATGAAGAAGTATGGCCTGCGCTCCATCCTTCGTCTCCTGACTCTCTCTGTGAGCTTTTCCAGCCTCGATGTTAGACGCCTGATGTGATCGTCCATGATTAATATCACCATCATGCAGACCATGAACACGGTGGCCTCCCCGCTCTCCATGTTAGCTTCTTTGTGGTGTTTTTTCTTCTCTCCTTAATTTTCGTGGGTTTTGTTTAGTTTTGTTGTTGAGTGTGGCGCTAAAAGCTGCTTTTGGACAGAGCCGTTATAAGAACGCAGTTATCAGAACTGTTCTACTCGAATTTCATTCTGATAACTATCCTTCCCCAGCGGCGCTGTTTCAGTCTGCATTCGCACATCAGTCGGGACTGATGCGGCGCAGCCATCTGCGACAGTGACGTGTTACGTTAGCCGTTTAGCGCCACATTCAACAACAAAACCCGTAAAAGTAAGGAGAGAAGAAAAAACACCACCAAGAAGCTAATATGGAGAGCGGGGAGGCCACCGTGTTCATGGTCTGCATGATGGTGACATTAATCATGGACGATCACATCAGGCGTCTAATATCGAGGCTGGAAGAGCTCACAGAGAGAGTCAGGAGACGATACTTTTTCATTTCATGAATGAAGAAAGGAGAGCAGAGCGCTGCAGACAAAGGAGACAACGTGTAAGTTTAACTTATTAAACACCCGCCGGTTGTGTCTGTGTGGTATGATGAAACATTTCAGCCGTGACAGCATGACATGGGGCGTAGCTACCGACCCCCACACACCTTCGTCAGATGTGTTCTATAGAACCATGAAAAGACCCGACCTCGGAGAAGGAGCTGAATGGTTATAGGAACTGATGGTCCTGAGTTCCTGTATGTCCGAATGCGGCAGAAAACGGCCCCGCGGATTTAAAGGTTATTAGAACTGCCAAAGGTTCCTCCAGTCCGAAAGCGGCTAAAGTAACACGTCACTGTCACAGACGGTTGCGCCGGCATTCAAGGAGAACTGCGGTATTTTCAACATTAAGCCTCTTTTCTGAGTCGTCTGCAATGTTTAAAATCCCCCTCACCGCTTTTTTGATGTTTACTGCTGTCTCCGGTATTTGCCTAATTTTGATTCATCTCAACCTGCTTCAGAATGGCAAGTCATGTGCATGTCCTAAAAGGTCCGTAAAAGCACCATAAACGTCCGTTTTCAAAATAATCAACTCACCGGAGTGGTTACTGGTGTGCACTGGTAATCCATATCAAATTTCTTTGCGAAAAGTTGCTTCTGTCGTGTTTTATTTGGCAGCTCGTTCATGCTCACACTATTTTCTTAGCGGTGGCGGAGTAATATCAACAAACATCCAGTACAAAATGTCAAATAAAACACGACAGAAGCAACTATTCGCAACGAAATTTGATATGGATTACCAGTGCACACCAGTAACCACTCCGGTGAGTTGATGATTTTGAAAACGGACGTTTATGGTGCTTTTACGGACCTTTTAGGACATCCACATGACTTGCCATTTTGAAGCAGGTTGAGAAGAATCAAAATTAGGCAAATACCGGAGACAGCAGTAAACATCAAAAAAGCGGTGAGCGGGGGTTCTAAAACATTGCAGACGACTCAGAAATGAGGTTTAGAATCAGCTCAAACTAACTCTCTACCTGCCCACCTGACTTCCCTCCAATGACGCTCTCCCTGCCTGCCAGTAGAAAATTCTCCCCTCCCTGTAGACTCCATTTCTCCTCGGCTATGTGAGGAAGACCAGGCTGCAGAGCGGACCTGTCCCCGCTGAGGAGGCATCTGTCTCTCTCTGGGCTGGACTCCAGCTCTATCTCAGTGTCACCCTCGCTGCCCAGGAGGAGGGCAACTGTCCCCGTTTCCTTTTTCCTACTTTCTTTTTTTAAATCGCTCACAAATGGCCACCTGCTGAGACAAAAATCTGAAACCAGATGCCTACCATAAAAGGTTAAGTTATGTGAACCTCCCAACTGGCTTATTTCCCACTCTTACCTTTGTAAGTCAATCTGTCTCTTTGTCCCTTCGTCGTTCTGCTGCTGCTGTTTTGACATCTTAATGTTGATCGACTCTGCAGACTGGTTGGAGTCAGCTGCTCTCTTCCTGCCTCTGCTCGATGCACCGCCCACAGCTGCTGCTCCCTCTTTTTCAGCCGCCGGAGGGGCCACAGCGGCCACGGCAGCCACAGCGGCCGTTTTCGGAGGGCGTCCGCGCCGCTTGACCGGCGACGCTTCCGTCCTGGTTTCAGGAGCCGCTTTCTGACTGGGCTCATCCTGAAAGACGTCGAGAAAAGCCGATTAAAAAGAAGAGCGCCTCTAATATCTGGGAAAGAGCCTTAGATAGAATACATTCTTCCTCAATCTGCCTATGACATATAGTTATCCAGTTCAAAGTTGTTCGTCGCCTTCATTGGTCTAAAGTGAGGTTAGCAAAATTCACACCTAATGTTGACCCCATTTGTGATCGATGCAGACAAATGCCAGCCACCCTCTCACACGTTTTGGTCTTGTTCGAAATTAGACAACTTCTGGCAGTCGGTATTTCAAACGTTTTCAGATGTTTTGCGAATACCTGTAGGGCCTTCTGCCATTACAGCCATATTTAGAACAACTCCTTATGACGCTCACCTAAATCATAAGACGAAGAGCATGATAGCCTTTGCAACTCTCATAGCCAGGCGACTGATACTGTTTAAGTGGAAGGAGAAACTTCCCCAACCTTTAAAATGTGGATCAACGACCTTCTGCACCATTTGGTATTAGAGAAGATTCGTTATTCCACAAAAGGGTGTATTCAAAAGTTTTATTCTATGTGGGAACCGTTTTTGAGTCATATAGAAAAATTAGATGTCTGATTTTGGCGGTGTTGTATGTGATGGAACCTGAACTGGAATGATCTGGAATTTATAAGGACTATTTTTTGTTTAATTATTTATTTTTTTATTTTTCTTTAATTATTATTTAATTAATTTATATACCTTTTTTTTTTTTTTTTTTTTTTTTTAATTTTAAGTACTATATGGTTTTCTGTTTTTTTGTATATGGACGATGGTACGGGGCTATTGTTGGAGCGAGGGGGGGGTGATGTTTCTATCTGTAATGTTTGTAACCATCTCGATTTACATACTCTGTACAATATCAATGCATAAACATCAATAAAAAAAAAGAAAGAAGAGCGCCTCAAGTGGAGAGGCGTGTTTTTCCCAGGTGAGCTCACCTTCTTCCCCTCGTCATTCTTGATGATAGGGTTCTCGTTGTTTTCCTGCGCCCGGCTCTCTGATGACTCGGTGGTTGCGCTGTCGTTACCAAATGCAAAAACAAAAATGGACAACGCGTATGAAATATTGATTCTCCTCTGATCGTGTAAAGGCTGAGCATTGTGTGTGCGTACTCCACCTGTTCTTGTTGATTGCTGAGCTCAGCGGAGAGGAGTTGCTGCTGGTATTACTGGTCGTGTCTGATGTTGCGGTGGTCTTAGGGAAGACCCTCCGCCCTGGTACCGTCAGAGGTTTGTTGACAGCTGCCAACACTGGAGCGGGCTTGGGCTGCGTAATAAAAGTGAGGGAATTAAGGTGTAATAAATATATTTTGTACTTAGATGATCAGGTTTCATACTCTCATGTCAACACAACACTTAATTAATCTGAAATCCATTTTCCTGAGTGTTTTTTAAACTCATAATACTTTACTTTTTAGCTTTTAACATTCTCCAATTTCCAAACAAATGCAAAATTATGGCTGCCGTATCTTATATTCCTCCATTAAACTGCCCTTGCATCACAAACTAATGTGGATTATGATGCATTCACTTGTTATCGGCGCTGTGTGCTCACCTTCCCAGTGAGGAGCATTTGTCTCATCTCTGTCGTCAGGTACTCTTTATCATTTTTGAAGTCCTGGTTGAAGAAAATAACAAGAGAAAAATATATATGTTTAGCACCATCTACAATTTCACAAATATAAACCACACATTTTGGGCTTTTGACTTTTAACAACGCATATTTTTCTGTTTCTGAACAAAAGTCATTCTGATGAAGAGTTTTTGTTATTTCAAACGGACGTGTTCTTTCTTCAGCAGGGGAAGAAAACAAATACTTGTGTTGAAGATGTGAATCCACAGTGTGTTGTTGTTGTGTGTGTGTGTGTGTGTGTGTGTGTGTGTGTGTGTGTGTGTGTGTGTGTGTGTGTGTGTGTGTGCATATATATTGCCTTGTCTTGTATGAGAAAGAACTTGGAGGGTAGGACAGGCTCTTTTGGACTGTCCAGGTGACACGCGGTGCTTTTGTTGGCGATCACAAACAGGGCAACGTCACACACGATATACAGTTTCTGTAACCAAAGCAACAACAGATGAACTGTTAGAATATGTACATATTTGTTTTTAAAATCAGTAAACCATTTCAATGAATATGAAATCACTACAATCCAGGGTGTATACAGGTATAAACAAGTTAAATTTAAGACCTTTTAATACCACTTCTAAATGAAATTTAAGACCAAACGTACGATGGAAATACCAAGCATTTCCAAGTAAACACACTGACAGTAAAACGGTAAAATGACAAATGACGGTTGAGTTTAAGAACAATGGCTAAATGTGTGTCATGCGAAAAGATCACAAAAGTGTCATCACTGTCCTAAATTAAATTTATTACAATATTTTCAGAACATTTAAGTCCCATGAACAAATGCTTATAAAATCAAGTAAATATATTTAAAAAAAAAAAATACTGTTCCTTTAGAGCAAAAAGAAAAATACACAAATATTTAAGACCCATGCAATCTGAATTTAAGACAATTTAATACTTTTTAAGGTCTTATTTTCAGGAAAATTGATTTATGACTTTTTAAGGACCCGCGGCCACCCTGACAATCTACACAACAGTCTGTCCCCATTGTGACAAATCCTTTAGATTTGGGTCAACTTTTCTGGAGGAGCTATAGCTACAGACAAAAAGTAAAGCTCCAAGGACCACACATGTGGTTCTGTTCTGAAACTACAACGCAAATTCAGCCCAGTGTTTCTGTAGATGTTTCCCGTGTGTGTACCTCATTGGCCTTCGCGTCGTCGGGACACTGAGCGTCCTTGGTTTGTTTAATGTTCTCAACCATCTTCCTAAGAAAGGCGTGACTGTTGTTCTCATTCTTGGTCATCAGCACTTCTAACATGAACCACAGGCACCTAGAAATACACACACACACACACACACACACACACACAATACATTGTTATGTCACTTGTGTAGTCAGCGTCACTTTGGTGTATTTTTTTGAGCATTGGATACAAAAGCAAACACACTCACTCTTTGATGTCTTTGAGCTGTTCATATTCGTGTGGTTTTGTGAAGTCTGGATCGTGGGCTAGCAGGTGGATCATATAGGGCACAACGTACTCAGGAAGGAGAGAGACGAGTTTTTCTGTGGAGAGAGAGAAAATAAGGCATTTTAAAGGTGAAAGTATGCGTCCAGCCAAGGCTGATAAATAAATAAATAAAAAAGGGAGGGAAGAATACGGTTGCTACAGTTGGTCAAGTGTATATTCAGCACTGTTTTGTTCCTAAAAACCGAGGTCAGCTGCCAGAGTATACTGAATGACCGGGTTTTTCAGACAGTAACAGGATTCATCAGGCTCAAACTGTGAAAAAGTGGTTCAGGGAGCACAAGATGTGGTTTTCACACGCGGATCGGCCTCCACATAGTTCAGACCTCAACCCCACAGAGAGTCTTTGGGATGTGCTTGGACACACGTGGGAAAAAAAAAAATCAACGCCACCACGAACAGGAATAAATGTGGTGATATTATCACTTATCGAAACAATGTCACAGCGGGGGGTTGCTGTAATCCGAGCTAAAGGTGGTCTGACAACATATTAGTCTGTGACTTTTTTTCTAAAGCCAGGCAGCACGAGACATGAGTTCAGCGATGAAAAGTTCTGGTTCCCTTGACATTTTTGTTTATCTGGTCTTTTTGTCCTCTACTCTTTAATCAGACCTTTAATCAGAATGACATCTGAATTAATAACTAAAGCTGTTTATCCTGTTCATCTCCATGTAACCCTCGAGCTCTCCCAAATGCGGTTTCTGGGGCCTCAAACACGGACCAAAACAGAAAATAGATTCACCAGTGATAAAAAAGAAAGAAAGAAAGATAATAACCCACTGTCACACTGTGTTCACATACAGGTCACCGACTCAAGATAGCTAAACTGTCAATTCCAATTTCCATTGTCTGAACTGTTGTAGAGTGAGGATGTTTAAAATGGGAACAATAAAAGCTAGCAATGGAACTGGAGCTTTGAAGCTGAAAACTGACCCTGAGCGAGGGGATTCTGTTTGATGTACTCCCTGCGGACGGAGATGTTTTTGAGGAGGCACTGTCGGGCGTGGGCGCGGCGCTCCTTCACCGGGTCCTTGGCGCACAGAGCGAAAACGGCCAGGTACTCCAGGGGCAGCATCAGTTTGACGAGAGCCAAGTGCAGCTTCTGTGCAAAGATCTGCCGGACCTGGTAGCACTCGTCCTGTGTGTGAAGGAGCGACCACAGTTAGTCGAGGATCAAAGAAGCAAATTCATTCACTAAAATAATGACGAAAATGATCAAAAGTAGAGAGGAATTTCTCTGTTCCGTACAAACTCTACAGTGTCATTTGTCCTCATTGTGTAATATAGCTCAGCACGTTTTTGGAACTAATGTTGCCGTAATTAACTAACATCAATTACGTGCCCAGCGTGCACAATACTACACTAAAGCCACCAAGTCGAATTTCATCCAACGTTTCTGCTTTTCAAAGGGGACATGAAACTCTACAAATAAAATCTTCAAAGGTCTATGATAAAATATAACATAACGGCGAGACTGACATTGATCACGAGGCCACAGAGCTGAAACTGCTCCGGTGTGATGATGTCGTGGTAACACGGCTCCTGCGCCAACTTCATAATGGCTCCACCTGCGGCCAGCCTCAAACGAGACATGTCTGATTTACTGTGAGAAGACAGAAAGAACAAAAAAAAACAAAAAACTGACAATAAATTAGTCGGTTCAAATAAAGCTCCAACTGTCAAGTTGTTAGCTTACCATGACCCTTAAAAGCTCCACGTTTCTGAGTAAATGGGAAAAAAACTGAGCTCGGCACAGTGACCATCCGTGTGACGCACCTGATCTTCTTCTGCTCCGTGAGGTCTCCCTCGCTGACCAGCATGGCTGACAGCAGGCGTAGCGTGGAGTTTGCTGACTTGGATTGGTTGTTCTTCATTCCTAGTAACCAACGTACCAATAGCTTGATGGCCTGAACCTGGTGGGGGGGGGGGCAGCAAATGTACAGTTGTGTGCTCGATTCCTTCACAAAATCCATTTGTTTTCGTTTCCAACATATATTCAAAGAAAATAAGAACCTCTGCCATATAAACCTAGAATACTGACACTTACTCAGATTGTACAGGAGGCGACATAGATTTTGCTAGTCTGCGTGCTTCCTACCTTTGCTAGAACCTCTGGTGAGACTTCCTCGTCGGTGGTCCACAGCTTCCCGTTTTTGTTCCCCACCGACTGATGAAACAAATCACATGCAAACCACATTTTACACACGCTACTTCAACAATAACTCCACATGCACTCGTGACTTGGCTGCATTGGTACAAGTTTATTTAATGACCCTTTGAAATACAAAACAGTGTCGTTATATAAACATATATCTATAGGTGTGTCTGCTCCACGCACCCTGTCATTCATGAGCAAGTCTTTCACAATGAAATTAGCCACTATGGATTTCATCGGGGAGGCAAACTGATCTGGAGCGAGCATGGATATATGTCCCAAAGACACAAGCGGAGTGATGAGCTGCTCGGGGACGTCTGCGTTGAGACTACGTGACAGAGGCTGCAGATGACAGAAGAAACATCATGAGTGCATCCACGCAAAACCGTGTTCAAGTGCAAACTGATGCAAGTGAAATCCCAATCAAATTTTAAAACAGTAATATAAATAAGAAATGGTCTCTCACCTCAAAAATCTGTGCCAGCTGCACTTCCTTGTTGTTGAAGATGGCGTGAATACAGTGGACAGCCTGCTTGGCCTGATGAGGAGTGCCCCGCTTGGCTTTCTGATGCAGGACGGGAATCAGTGTCCTGAAAAGGATTAAAAGTGTGTCTTGTAAAATGCTGACGCATCAGAAAACCGATTGCCTTTGTTGTTCAGCCATCGCTTACGATCTTATCTGCTGTAGCTCCGTCTCAATCTTCTGCCCGGTGTTTCTGAAAATCTGGATGGCCGCCTCTGCCACTTTGTCGTCTTCCATCTTCAAACACTGGAGCAGAGACTCATAAGTCTCGGCCGAGTGGAAGGCTGTGGGGTGTGTGAACGAAAGGACCTACAAACGGAGAGGAACTTCACTTTCTGGCATCAATTTGGTCGTTAAGCACCTCAATTATCCACCAGGTACAATAATCCAGTCTTAAAAAGATCGTGGCAGCACTTTTCAGTTCAGTGCGCTACAGAATCCACACATTACCATTTGTGTCACTATACGTCTTTTACTTGATCCAAAGCCCATACCTTGAGCAGCTCCAGGCCCGAGCGGATTGCTGTGTCAGGGGTAACACCTTCCTCATCATCATCAGCTGTGCCTTCAATGGACTTGTTCAGCAGCTTTACCAAAGAACTAAAGAAGAACATAAAACCTCAAATAATACCATCCCTCTGTCAAGAAAAATGCCTCCTTTGCATTTTCTGATAGCCTTGAAGCACCTTTAGATATATAAAGAATAAATCTTCTGGACCAAAAGTATCACACTGCATAACCCATTTAATGTATGTACTAATGGTGTTTTTCCACAAAGCAGAAAGGGTTAAACCTGAGCCATGCAGTGAGACATGCAGTTGCACCTCACCACCACTAGGTGTCTCACTGAATGAGGTATGGCCTGTTAATGGTACAGTGTTACACAATGACACAGATAGCACATGAAAGTAGAAAACACCCTGTTGCTCTGTCATATGACTGTTTCTGTTTAGGCGCTCCGCATTAAAACTCATTCTGATCTAATGGAACATTATTTCAAAAGCCATATGAATCATTTCAATAAAATTAGAAACATAGTCAGGTAAATTGTTTACAAGAATTCAAGTTTAGACTTGAATAAGTCTACACTTATATAAAAGGGGGGGGGGCTTTTTATAAGCTGACCTTATAGCCTCAGAGTCGATGTGAACAGGGGCAATCCGCTCCAGCAGGAACTTCACCATCTCCAGGAAGGGGTTGGTTGGCTGTTTCGGGAATGTCAACTTTCGAGTGATCTCCCTCTGTACAAAGTACAAACGGTGCATAATTAACACAAACATTCCCCCTTATACATAGACACGTATATTTACACTTAGCCTTGCGTTATTTTATCTAGAACAAATATGTGTGACTCATTTGAAAGTCTCTCTCTTTTTTTTTCATTCCACCCACACCCACCCTTTTTCTCTGCTTTGGTCACCAGCTCAGGACTGCTCAAAGCCACCCAAATATTTAACCTAAAAGAGCTTTGTGTCTGTAGCTGAAGTGTTAAGAGCGGCATTAAGAGCTGTGTGTGAAGTTAGACAAAGAGGTGAATGGACAAACAAATCTGCAACTAAGTACAGTGAGTTGGCGCCATCTCACCACACAGATCTCCGCCTGCTTGCAGGAGCAGGTTGGACTGATGAGCATCTCCAGCTGGACTCGGAGCTTCTCGTCCTCACCGAGAACCTGATTGAATTTCTTCATGAAGTCTTGGGCTTTTCCAGCATCTGGTAGGTTCTCTGAAAACACAGCAGTGTCAGAAGAGGAACACCACACCGTGGATGGATGCTTGAAAAAGAGACTCCACTTTAACCACGACTCCATAATGATCAATTAAAAGAGTAGGAAGAAAACACTGTTATGCAGGATGAACCTTAATAACAGTTGGAACACAAATTATGATACAATACAGAGTGTTTCTATGTGTTTGCTTCCAACTTACTGGCAATACTCATGAGCTTCGCAAACATCGCTGTGTTATTGGGCTCGGACTACCAGGAGATGAGGAAAAACACATTACAGATGTATTTAGAGCCTTAATTCTGTACACGTTCAGAAGAAAAACAAAATTAGTGAATCTCTACACACCACTGGCAGCTTGTGCAGATCAAGCAGCTCTTTAACAAGACCTCTGAGCATGTTCTGACACTTCCACATCTCATTCAGGGCCCTAAAAATCAAAGATTAATTAGAGGAAAAACACAGCAGAAAATCAATATACTGCCTTTATAAAACACTCGTTGCCATATTACTGTGTGGCGCATGTTCAACTTGTGGGTTGAAACAGAATCGGGAGTGTATCCCGCTCTACTGTTTAGTGTGATGTTTATTAAAATTAAAATAAATAAATAAATTTGAAATAAAGGTCAGTATTTTTTGCAGATGTGTGTAAATGTTTCAGATGTACTAACTTGACGGCATTCGTGTCCAGGCAGGCGTAAAGGTAGTACAAACATTTCATCTTCTCCTCTGTGTCAAGATTGTGAGGGACCATGAACTGGGCAAAAATCTTCTCTACTAACAACCTGGAAGAAGAAAGTTTCCATGAGTGACCAGAAGACCAGCCTCACCCACCCACTCACTGTTAAACCCAGCCAAAGTCGACCAACTTTGCCAGCCCCCTTTGCACATTATCAACCCAATTAAAAGTGCCCTCAGCCAATTCAACACTGAAAACATCAAACGCATTATCAACACTAAACACCTGCCGGAGCAGAGGAAAGCTGCTCCATTAATGATCAGGACAGGAATATGAACAGTCCCTGAACTCACTTGTCATCGATGCTGTTCTGATAGTAGATGTGCAGCAGTTTGTCTTTGATCCAGCTGATCTTCAGGGCCGACTCCTTTCCTGCCTCATGGTGCAGACAGTACTTCTTAAAGAGCTGAGCCAGGCCCATCATGGCCTCTTTACGCACACGCCACTACAAAAGGAGAGGAAAACAGATTGGAGAGGGAAAGTCTTCCAGTTAAGATTTGGAAAGTCCATTTCCTTTCCTTGTTTTATAAGGAAAGTAAGTGTAACAAGGGTTAATTTGGCTTGTGTATAATTCCACAAAATTATTGTTTTTAACCTGACAAGAATAGTCGGGTGGAACTTTTGTTTTCTTTTTGTGTTTCTGTACGTTCTTTTATGGGGGAGCAACATTTGTGACAAAAGACACGGTCCTGCCAAAACTCTTCCTCTTTTTTGTGATGTTTGGTGAGGAAAGGTGAGCTCCCATTTTGTCTTTTATATTTGGCATTTTATTTTGTCAGGTATGCTCCATGTTTTACTTTTTTGTGCCAATGTTTCCCAGGCTAACTAATGTTTGCGGCTCTTTTTTGTGAGGTTCGGTGAGGAAAGGTGGAGGACAATAAAGGCCTTCGAAAGAGCAGCGGTGTGGTCTCCATTTGTTCTAACCTTAACACAACACAGAGGTTTCATACCGGTTACATAAGTACACGAAAGCTTTATGACATATTGCAAGAAATCTTGTGTTTATATGTCAGAAGACTGTCAGAAGAAAATAATATACGTCTCACCCTCTTGTCCAGGGTCCTTTCCCTTACAAAGCCCAACAGCTGGTCGTTGACCAAGTTGAGGTCTTTCTTCCCAGCGTTGATGATGGTGACGATGACGTCATGACGGATGGCTTCTTCTGGGTCGTGGGAACGCACTTTCAAATATTCTGAATGCAAGGAGAGAAGGATTTTGACCACGTTTGTGTTGGAGCAGTGTGCGAAAAAGAACGGATTCAGCTGGAGGACGGCGGACTGCAATCCCGACCGGCCACAAATACACACCTGTCAGGTCTCTTGCCAGGTCCGGGTGGTTCATGAGGCAGTGGCTGGCAAACTTTACGCACTCTAGCCTGACTGGCACGTGGATGTCGTTGAACCTGGAAAAACATTGGTTACATGTGATGAAAACGGAGGACAAATATTCATCTGCATAAGTACTTTTGACTACAGCAAAACTTTATGCGGTAAATATATTGGAATTACAATGAAATAATACTAGTAAATGTACCTCCCATTAGTAAATGAGCCAAAAACTTGAGCTGAGATTTTGCAAAAAACTGCTCACAGTGACTCGGCCTAATACAATACTTGGGCCATACAGTGTTGAAGTGACTCACCGTCCTAAAAAGCACTGCCACAGTGGTCTGTTCTGAGAGGCCAGCTCAGAGTCTTTGGCCCCAAATAACTTGGCGAGCAACCGTACAACGGCTAGTCGCTCCTCGCCGTCGTTGCTCTGCAAACAGAAGCAGACGCGTTAACATGTTTGCATTTTTTCATCTCGTTTCCACATGATGCACATCCAAAAAGGTTTGACCGTTTCTCAGACATGTGGAAAGTGCACATAGTTAGGCAGCAATGCACCACACCTCGGTGTCCAGAAAAGGGCAGAGCATGCATGATATGTTTGTCTGTTGGTTGGGTTAATGTGGGCACCATCGCTGACCTCGACACCATGAGTTAAATGCTGTTCACTATCCAAGTGCCGACATTGCTTTAGCCATGGAATCAGCCATGGAGCACGTCTGTGACGGGACACAGGAGGGTGCAGCAGGCGTGAGTACATGATGTGGGGAAAAAAAATAAAAGGGAAATCCCACATTCAGGGAGTTGTGTCGAGTCTTGATCGCTTCCCTGTGAGAAAAGTTAGGCAGCCCGACTTCACTTCAGTGGTTGAGGTGGTGCTAGTAATTCTAGTCTCTAAGCGCGCCAGTAGAGCTCAAGCTTCGACTTCGACGAATCTAAAACGTGACAAGTTTCTCGTTGGAGCTAAAGAAGATTAAAACTTCATGATAGTCACCGCTCCCTCGATGAGTCTGATCACACACAAGTCAGCACCAACTGTAAGTGCGCGAGAACCAGTAGGAAGGTTTGAGCTCAGTTTCTGTCCTGTAAACTGTTTGTTCGGGTTTTCATTGTAATTGAACAATTTTGTGAAACCGCACTGTTCAAAAGTGCCTGTAAAGGCTTCACGACCGCAGTGTTTTTTTACTACGGGAGAAAATAAATCCTCTGCTTGGTGCGATGTTGACAATGGAACCGATTTACAGAAAATTCAACAGATATTTGAAAAAAACATGCCTATCAAACATCAATGTTAGCCTGGAGGGAAAAAAAATGATATCAAAAGGAGTCAACTTTTCAGAGAAAGGTTGATGCTTGGCTAGGTCTGAGGTGAGTATTATTGTTGTTGTTATTGTGTGTGCGACTTTGTGTTGTGTTAACCTTAAGTTTGAACTCCAGCTGCGGCATGACAGAGGTAAGCAGCAAGGGGTCAATGGCAAACAGTTCCTGGATGAGGTCAAAGACGTGCTCTGAAAGGTCACTGACTGAGGACTTTCCCATTACTAAAACCTGATTGAAGAACTGTGGAAAGAAAGGAAAAAAACAAACAGGTAAACAATGACTTTAAGAGTTATTGATGAAGATAAGCTACCGATACATCAACTTATTTTGATGGAAAGGCAGGAAGTGGGAGGGGAAAAAAAACAAAAAAGAAGCTCAGTGAGAGAGAACAACCAACATGTGGAGAACTAAAATGCAGAAGAAGGTCCTCACGTTCGCAATGCACGTCTCGATGGTCTGGACGGTCCTCTTCAGCAGAGTCTTTGCAAGATCGTACGCTTGCTTGTTCAGATTCTGTTCCAAACAAAGTTAAACACCGATCAGCTAGTCCAAGTGAAGAAATTAATAAAAAAAAAAAAAACCCTCAGAGGACAACCGGATCTCTGAGCCTCTGGCCAGCATGGTTGTTCTAATAATAAGATTTTCAGATTCTTACTTTGTGTGCAGGAATGAGGTTAATTAGGATTGTGTCCAGCAGCTCTTGTGTGACTCCGTCTCCTTCCATGATGATAGAACTCATCAGGTCCATCATGTGCATTTGAACCTTCTGGTTATGGCTGTTACTGAGGACGAAGGAAGACAGAGACTCTGATATGTTATCATCAAGTCTTGTTTTTTTCAACAAGAGCAAAAAAATTATAATAATTATACATAATCACCAATAAAATTATGAAAGTGACGCAGTCTTATAACCCCACTGACATACAGCGTTGGAATGAACCGCACATGTATATTCAAATGTTTTATTTCCCATGACTCTGCAGCTTTACAGCTCAGAGAAACATCCAGGATGGAAAAGATTCGGCTAATTCAAGCGACAAAGGCCTTACTTGATGACCGAGAAGAGTGTTTTGAAGAGTTGGATGAAGATTTCGTTGCAGTCCTCCAGCTCAAAGCAGATATTGTACGACTTCACCCAGGCGAGGTTCTTTGGAAAACACACAAGAAATCCTCACCTTTAACAATCAATTCAACCGGGACTTTTCCGTGAATTACATTCCATAAAGCACATTTTTGTAATAGTTACACCGATGTGCTTTCTTTAATAAACTGTGTAGAGAAGTAACAGGAAACTGCTCATGACTTGGTAAGCTTCTTTTTTTTTTCTTCTCCCCGTCCAAATTAAAGTCAGAAATATCTTAGATCTTTATATTACATGAAATATGCAAAAGAACGCAGCATTCACTACCGTTTTAGAAGCTGGAACCTGAGAATATAAAGACATTTTTCAAATGATATTGCTTAGAAAAGTAACTAATTGATTTGTTATCCAACTGCTTGATCTCTAAACGCGATGAGCTCTTCCTTCTTAGGTAAAACCCTCACCTCCAGAAGGTAGAAGTATCGGTTGAACTGAGGGCTCTTGGTGTCTTCTAGTCCCTTTAACTGTCTGGTGATGAACAAGAAGATATCCTGGAGAAAAAAAAAAAAAAAAGTCATTTTCAGTATATGATTGAGTTTTTAGTGGGTACAGGAAGGTTCAGCAGAAAAGAAATGGATGGTGCGTCAACAGAGTTGCTGTAAAAACTCAATTTTTCTCTGTAAAACTTAAAAATACTAAAAATTTCGATGACTCTTTAGTCTTAAGGACCTCAGTTGACTGTATAAACATTACTACTCACTAGTTGTCAGGCAAACATACTTAACTACCATTCAAGAAGTTTAAATAAACTCACTGAATCTGCACAGTGGACTTATGAATACGAGTAATCACTTAAGGTCTGAACTACTTCTGAACACGATCCCCTTTAGGATAGTGCGAAGTCGAGGGTCACGTCCTAACCTTGAGCTTGTCATGGGAAGTGTAAGGGGCCTCAGGAGCGTAGATCCTGAAGATGTCGGCGAGACAGCAGGCCACCAGTAGCCGTACGTCTTTATTGGGGTTCCTAAGGAAGAATTCTGAGGCAAGGTGGAGTGCCAGGCCGAGATACTGCTGCTTCTCCTCTTCAGAGTCCTGATCCATGTCCATGTAGGTCTTCACCACCATCTGTTAAATACAGCGACAAGGGTGGTTGAGTCTGTCAGTTTCTCTCCCAGTCACAAGTGTACTGAATTCTAATGAGCCGAATTCCCTTCAAAGCCGTTCTCGAAAGCACAGTTTTGTGTTTCCGCCATCAGACGGCAGACAGGGTTTGAAAAAGGGACTCAAATGTCGCCACTTTCAGACCAAGGGTGTCTAACAAAAATGAAAGCGCACATCAGAGACGGCAACCACGCCGAAAAAACGGAAAGCAGCGAAGGTTTGTCCAGAAGTGGCTAGATTTGTCACCGTGTGTTTGTTTAGAAAAATCTAAAACTAGAAATGCTAGAAACCAGTCAGCAACAACAATAAAATTAAAAAAAAAAAAAAAACTATTTCAGTACAGTTTAACTCACCTCTACAAACTGAAAAAGCGTCTGCTCCAAGTCAACAATGAGACTTAATCAGAACTGATGTCATTAAAAAAAAAAAAGAAGAACTGAAATGACAACCAAAGTTGGACATTATTGGAACACTCATAGGGGTTACATCAGCCTAGAAATCTAGTCGCCCCTAGCGACCGCAAATTGAATTTGCTCCGTGGCTAGTCTAGTCACTTGTGGTCGTTTTGCGAGGCTGAAAATCGAAACTTAATCAGGGCAATCAAATCATGAGGAGCGGGGTCGTTTCAGTGTGTAGTTCCAGAGAGAGGTAAACAGTGGCTGCGCCCAGCGAACAGTCTTTTGAGTTGGCTTTGGCAGCGACTCTAGAAGATTTAAATATACATTTTTCTTTGCGAGACAAACAGATAACTGCACTTAAGTTTTTATTGAAAAAAAAAAAAGAGGACGTTTTCGGAGTTTTGCTCACTGGCTACGGTAAAAGTTTAATTTACCAGCTTGCTCCGTTGGCGTTGAGTGCAGAGGCAACTTAACAGACAATCGTTTATCCCACCCACACTGCTATCCAGCGTCACTAGACCCCTGTACAGCTTTTTGCTGTACGGGTCTGGCTTGCTAGGCTAGGGTTACATGGCACTGTACTAAATTACAATAAGAATGAGTTATTAAGTTCATGTAGACACCTTAATCTGACAAGAAATTGGATCGGTTCGGGTTACTCGCGGTCAGATTAAGACCCTGAGGTAACTCGGTTGAAAGTCACACTAAACGTGCTTGTAGACGGTGAAGCACGTGGTGAATCGGACTTTGCGTTCGGCGCATGCTCGAGATCTTTTCCCAGGATCGTGAACCGGAAGTCAAAGGAGACGATATTACTGTTGTTGTCGCCGCCGTCGGAAAGAAACAAACAACGCGATGGAGAATGCTCTGTTGTGTATCGCGTTTGTGCAATAAGCCACAAATAAAATGTAGAGGGACGTAGCTTCATCTTGCTCTTCGTTCGCCATCTTTCTCAAATGCCTGAGTTTGCTGTTGTTGGTGTTGAAGAGGTCAACAGGAAGTGGCTCTATTAGCAATAGTTGAAATGGGTACAGCGCCACCTATCATACCGGGGTATGACACGCTTTGTGCCTATGATTCGATTAATTCCCGGCATATATCCAAGGATAATTTCCCTTGCTCAAATAAGGAGCATAATCCAACTATAGCTATAATCGAATTAATCTCATCATGTAGACCCACTGAGTGTCACCAACAGAGCCCTCAACAAGGTTGATTTCTCCATGGTTAAAAAATACCAACTTAATATGGACCGAGTCGGTATTTTACAAGTGGAATTCTTGATGATACGGGTGTTTATTTTTGACAGTAATGTGACGAGAACAATTAACTTGGGACTCCGTGGAAGTACAGCGAGCAACCGTCCCGCAGATATTCAAATACCTCAAACACAGCAGGTCACGTCTGGTGGTCGGTTTCATATTGTTGATTAATTCTAATAAAAAGCTACGCAAAAAGGACCTTTTACCATTAATAATTAAAAATAAATGTAATAACTCCAGATTGCCTTTCCCAATCACAGAACAAACAAATGTTAAAACAACAGATACTATCAATCTTTTTCTTATCATTTATTTTTCAGCCAAACACAAGCTGAGGCTGTATTTACAGCAGTCTTATCAAATGCATCAGTTTTGGTGGATATGCACTAGAGGACGGTGCTTTAAGCTGCCACTTCCTCTGTGTGTGTATGTGAGAGCTGAAGTGTAGCTGTAAAGCTTTCCCAACAGTCAGGCAGCCAGCATGGGTGGGGGATGGGGCCAACAGCTCAACTCACTCCTACACACATTCATGCACACACACACACGCACACACCCACTCACCCCAACCCTCACTGCTCTGAGCTGAGGAAAGCTCTGAATACAGAGACTAGTGTGTGGGCCTCTTGAGCTGAGTGCCTGAGCATCTCTGTAACCTACATTTATTGTAAGGTTTGTGGCCAAAATTACAATTTCAGTTTGAAAATATAAGCGGCACTTTCCCCCCCCCCTAAAAAGCCATCCACTGCAGTCTGATAGAACAAATCAGCTAAAATGCTTCACTAAAATGAACCCATAGCTGATAAGGACCAGATGATTCTTTACTGTGTCGTGGTTCAGGGTGAGGGGACATGAAAAAATAAAAAGGAAAAAACAGTAACATTTAGATGCGAAATATTCCAAATTGAATCACGAGTGTCAAAAATCGATTTTTTTTTATTTTTTTTTTTTAATGAAGTGATGCAAATGTTGAAGAACAAAAAAAGAATGAACTTGAAAAAGTGGCATTGAATAGCAGTCAGGGGAGCGCACACGGTGGCAAAGCCTGAAATCCGACCGGCGCCCTCGGCGCTGAGAGTTAAACGCATGGAAGCGCTTCGGCTTCTGCAAAGTTGAAGTGAAATATTTTGGAACCACAACAAACACGATAAAGCACACGACACAGTCCCAGCTGGGAAAGGATGAAAGACGACCGATATTTAGTTGCTGTGAACCGGAGGAACGTCGAGCCAGCGATGTGTCAAAGCGTCATCCAAACTCGGAAAGGCAGAAACAAACACCACAGCAGTTTTTTCAGTGCCATGGGTTTGCATACGTATTCGGTGTTAGAACCGGGGACTTTTATGTCTGAGATACACCGTCCCATCTCAAAGATACTTTACTGACAGAGATCCCCACACTCACAGGATCATTTAAGGAAGCAGGCAGCGTAGCTCCAACGTGTGCGGGCCATTTTGCCTTAGGCTACGGCTACACGAAAACGGGTACGAAAATTATTGCGACCACACAGGAAAGCTTCTGTAAAGAATCAAGTCCAGATGGGAATGCTGAAAACGCTGAAAACGATGCAGTACACACGCCACACCTGTATGTGCGCTGTAAGCCACCCCCACCGGTTACACCAGAACAATAGAAGAAGCAATGCGCATGCGTGTACGCCCCTACTTCTACCAGCGCATCACCTGTAAATGTTCCTTCAACAACGCCGCTGTAGTTAGCAGTGTCTGCAGCAGTGCTAACATCAATGTTGTGGGGTCCATGATGATCGCTGTCTGTCCTTGCTGTGTTGTCTTCTTCTTCCGGATTTTGAATGGAAGCCGCTTTTTGTTCTGGTCACTGACGTATGTGTATACGTCAATGGCGTTAGCCATGTGGCTGTGACGCAGATGTAAACGAATCCGTTTTGGCCGTAACAATGGAAACGAAACGACGCCGTTCTCAGATCTTCCCACTCTGGAACCCGTTCTCCAAAACTATCGTTAGTGGGAACGCCGGCTCCGCCAAACGATAAGCAAAAGTATCGTTTACAGTGAAAAACGTTTCCGTGTAGCCGTAGCCTTAGAATGTTGTGTCACCAAAACTGTGTGCACTTTATCACAGATGATTTGCAGATAGCTTCTCATGTGATCCAACAATTGCAATTGCTCAATGCACATAAAAGCCAGATGACATGTGTCAATTTACTAAAAGCAGGCTGCTACAGACACATTTTTCTTCTTAAACTTCCAGTTAAGAGGCCACATCTCCTCTTTGCCTTATTAACAAAAGATACTTGAAAGCAAGTGTTAGAAATACTTTGCCAAGTAAGTGGCAAGGAGTTTAAAAAAACAAAATCATAAATAAATCTTTAAAAAAAAAAAAAACTGCATCGATAATCATTTTATAATAGCTTTGCAGCACTCTGAAGCATAACTGAATCCTAGCCCTCGTCTTGATAAGACAAACCTTGGAATTAAAAGAAGATGTACCTTCTTCTACACAACTGCAAATCCTTATCTTTTAAATTCACGATTGTGCTCGAGGATTCGTTAATTCATGCAAATGGACCCGAGATCCGTTCAGATAGACGAGACATTAACGTCTCATGTTTCGCAGTTGATTTCTCCCAGTCCCATTTGAGCCCTTTCAGACACATGTAACACTAATAGCTTAATCACTCATTCAGATAAGAGTCGCTTTGCATTAATGTTGCTCCCGGCTTCATTCAGACATGACGGAAAGAGCCATGGAGGAACGCACGATAACTGTCAATGGCAAAAGGCTGGATAATACACATTGCTTTGTCTTCATAGAACCCCAGCTTTCTCTGCCATAGCTGTATGCATCAGTGTCCCCAACGCAAAGTGGTTGTGTATAATTAAGCGACATGTTCATACAACTGAGGGTTTCATCTCACAACAGTTTGTTACAAACTCAAGGACACTGTCGACACACATCATGGCTGTTTATCAGCAGAGAGCAGATGATACGCAGAAAAAAATTCTTTAAAGTCCTTCTAGTTTTTAAGTGTTTTCATAGCAACTTATCTTTTTGCCACACAAAAGCTCACATCAAGCTCACAAACACAACCTTTGTGTTGGTCAGAATAGCAGCGGAAAGGGGCAGTTGGACGTAATGATATCTGGTCAAACGGAAAGCAGAGGCTTCAGTTCAAAAGCTTCTAAATGGAGTTTCGTCTCATTTGGCTCGGAAGATGAAAAAGAAATTCAACTTTGTGCTGCAACGAATCATTTGCAAAGCAGCCGAGAAGGACAATCTCAGTGTTGTTGTTATTCATTCAACATCGGATTCCTCTGAACAGCCTATCAGAAGCTAAATCTATCCCAACAAGTTAGCAACTCTGTTTGACAGTAAAACTAACTTAAAAGGACATTTATCAAGACTGAAGAACTATTTACTTGGACAAATACAAAGACTAAACCCTAACAGGTACAATTAATGCCCAATGTGTGCAATAAAAAATGAGCTAAAGTAGTCAAAGACCCAGGTCACAGACAAAGGCTTCAATTTTAGGCATATTGACAAAAAACTAACATTTAAAAGAAAAAATAGCTAGCTACACAACATCTTTCAGCACAAGATGCTTCAACTTAGTGATGCTCCGATCGATCGGCTGCCGATCATGATCGGCCGATAATGCCCAAAAATAGCCTGATCGTCGATCGGAAAAATATGCCGATCAAAAAACCGATCACGTGACGTAAATGACTAGCTTTTTTTTTTTTTTGACTTAAATTATCGTGTGTACAGAACCGAACAGGCAAAACCTCTACAGTGCATCTCGACAACATGACCTCTCCTGTCTGGAATTTCTTCAAAGTGTGTCAGAAAGATGTGAAACTTTCTGCGGTCACCATCTGCGCTTCGGAGAGGCACGGTCGCGCTAGCTACACTTGAAAATCTAGTGCCCGTTTACATCGGGTTGTACGGTAAAGCGTGTGAGCGGATTTATGGTGCATTCAAGTGCACCCCGTAAACTCAGAAATCTAGATCGAAGTTGATTTTTCATTTGTTGGAATACATACACCTGTCATTACTTGGTTGTTTTTTTACTACATTCTTTTTAATGATTAAAACAAAATGATAGAACAAAATTATTGAAGCATATTCAGAATCAAACTCATTTCTGCATAGTCAGATTTGAAAACCTCATTTAGAACCAAATCAAAATGTTCTCTGCCGACTCCACCAGATTCTTGTTCTACATGTCCCCAGCTACCTCTGGCGTTTTAATTTCTATAAATGGTGCATTCTCTGCTAGATGAAAGGCATGGAAATGTCAGATTCCTTCCATGATCGGCAATCGGGCAGATCATGATTTTGGTGATCGGTCCAAAAAATGCTGATCGGAGCATCACTACTTCAACTACATAAAGGCATCTAACTTTCTGATGACCGAGTAGATTTGGCGGACTGAAAGCCTCCCTTCATATTCTTCTGTCCTGTGTGTTGATAAGGCATCAGCCTGATACTTGCAGATAGCTGTCAGGCTAGCATTGGCTTCGTACACTTCCGCGCCTTCCCCCTCCTCAGTCTCCTTCTCTGTTCCACGTGACGAAACAATTGCAAAACAGCCCGATTCTCCTGCCCATCGTAAGCCTCAACTATCCCATAAATTTCAGGGCTCCATATAATTTATGGCACTTGGCAGGTAATACAGCCAGATATCCCGCTAAGGTACTTTCAAACCTAAAACAACCTTTACTGGATATTGTAAAAAGTATCAAGTGGAGATAACTGGCCTTTTTTCTGATCAATATTTCATGTCACTAATTATTTTTTTTAAGACTGATTTTACTGGCACCAAAGGGAGCTCTGACAAGTCACCCAGGCACTTTAATCTGAGCTCTGTTTGATCGGGAAAGGATCGTGCGATCCGGTGCCGTTTTGGAAATGATTCAATAGTGATTGTTCAGAACATACAGCTGGATGTAAGAAAGCAAACCGTTCGCATATGCTGCCAGTTGTGGTTCCTAAGATTGCAAACAGTGCATCTCTACAGTGTTTGAAGTAAAACAACACACAACATGAGCGTCGCACCACACAATGGCGATGCAGCAGTAACAACAACGCGCAGGCCATGACTTGATTCAAAACGCGCAGAGAAACATCAATGAGTACACATTAATGCCACATGGTGTGGAACCAATATGGTGTGCTGACCCAAAATAATCTACTAACTGCTAAATGATTACAGAGGCTACATAACATGCTATTAATGTCAGTCTCTCTGACTCTGAGCAACACACATCAAAATGATCCATAAACATCTGACTTGGACATTCCACACCATGCCCTTCAGCACACTCTTGGCCAAGGCCATGGCTGTTTTTACGCTAAGCTTCCTGTGTTATTTAGTAAACAGTGCCAGCCATGCTAGCAGAAGTGCAGTCAAAAATCAAATGTGACAGAAGAGCTACAGGATCCCTGCAAACCCTGTTGTCAATTTGGACACTGCTTATGGTTTTAATAAATCTTTTTCACTCATAAGAGGATTAAATGTAAGTAGTCAAATCAGCACTTATTCTCTTTTTAATTAGGTCTTTATAAAAGTTAAAAAAAAAATCTAACTCTTATAAATATAAAAATCTGCACCCATTCAGTGACAGTGTCAGCATGACCCAATTCAGGACAGTGCATGCTGTGTGTTACATACGAGTCAGTTGCCTCTGAAGTCCTCAGATCTCATACAAGGACTATCTGACTGGCTTTACTCATTCAGTCCTCTATCTGGACTTTCACTTGGCTGCAGAGTGCAAGTAGAGTAGTCTCTGTGGGGAATAGATTCCTCATACTTTGGCTACAAGAACTTCAAAAGCTGGCCATGACAAAATATGTCTATAGATCCCCATCAATGAAAGCTGCCACAGATCTGGTGACTCTCTTCACTCTCTCAGAGTTGGAGCAAAGTTTGACGGTGTCTGGTGTATTGTTGACTAAACGGTTCGGCCGGTTGTGTTCCCCGAGGCTTGCTTTGTTCGTTGAGTTGACAGACGTTTCGTCAGGGCGAAAAACAGCTTGTGGTTTTAGTTGTATTAGTTGTGTAAATAAAAGAATGAGTTTGTACACGCCGCATTTATTTCACCTAGTTTGTGCTTTACGGTACGACCAAAGAGTCAACTTCAAATGTTTGATAATCACTTGCTGCTCAGCTCCATCTTCCATCCAACACATCACAGTAGTGTTAGCACAACACTGGAGCTACTTGTTTGTTCTTCTTATGCTGTTTCTGCTTCTTTCGTGTTTTACAGGCATTGAACTTAACACATCGTTACATTACTGTATCGCTGAAGCCATTATATCACCATCTATCGATGTTTCACTACATTAATTTGAGAGCATCCAATTGTCGTTTGAAGCAGAATCGCTCACCTCTGCGTTGAGATACATGTTAGAATTTGCACACCTCAAGCTTTAAGTATCGGAGAGGTAAAGACAACACGGAAAGAGGTTTAACATGAGTGTTGAGGCTGGTATAATTGATATCCCTGTAATAAACAGCGAGTGTAACCATTCTGAAAAACAAACTGAGCTTGTGACACAAATGAGAAGTCACACGTCACGTCATTTGCGAGTAAAAGGTTAACTGGAATTGCATTTGAAAAATGTGTCCATTTTTCATTCTATCATCAATATCAGATGCAAAGGCAAAACAAAAAATAAACACAATCCCTCAGCCACAACATTTAAATGCCATTAGCAAAGAAACCAAATAAACCAACTGCAAACTTTCTGACCAGCATTAAATGGTAGACAGATACACGTTATGTCTAGATGGTCAACACAATCGAGCATTCAGCAATCATTTATGGCTCAGGGCTTGGTTGCACCATAGCAGAGCCATAGGAGTTGGACAGATGACTCACCAGGTGGCTGCACTTTAACTCCAAATTTAACGACATAATCACCACAACTGACGACCTTGTAAACAAGCAACCGCGAGAGACAAATACCAACTTAAGCGTAAAGATATGTCAGTGCTATATTCTCAAGTCGTTTCCTCTACCCCTTAGCGGTAAAAAAGAAAAAAAAAAGAAAACCTGTTGGGGCAAATGAAAAGAAAGTGAAGGCAATCCAGTTAAGTATATTGCAGCAGTAAAGAATGTATGTTCCCAATGTAAATGCAGCAATACAACAAGTGCAGAAACAATCAGATATTGTGTCATCAAACTGCTGTTTTAACGGAGAGTATTTCACTGTCAAACATCGATTCAAAACTTTACAACTTGGCAAACCAATTCAATATCAAGTGTTTGGCGAGTGTTGGTACCGAGCAAGCGACTGCGCGACACCTCAAGTTTCAACCACTAAGAACTAGCTTATTATCAGTTTCAGTGTCAGCTGCCTTCCTAAATCTTCCCTAAACTTGTTTTGTTCACTACCAGTAAAAATTACTTTGATCTGTAATTTAAGGATGAAGGACTTGAAAACCTAGTGCCCCATTAACAATGATATTTATTTTGTATTGTGGAAGTCACAGCTTGAACTCGACCTTGTAAGAATAATCTATATTCAACAAAGGTTGAATATTGTTCACTGACAAAATACACGGAATAGGAAAACAGCCCGCCAAAAGAGTGCCACTGATAACTTGATGTGCAGGTTTACAAAGTTTGGAGGGTTGGGTATTGTGCCAGAGACAGGATACTTAAAAATGCGAAAGAGCTGCTTTGTTGTTGTTGTTGTTGTTGTTTATTTGAGGTGGTGGAAAATAAACGTCATGGACGTACCTTTAGTCGTTTGACCACCTCATCATTGCTGATTTTATCAGTTATCTCTTTGACTCCGGGAGGGTAGATGATCTTTCCATCCCCCGCCGGTTTCTGCTGTTGCGGGAACTCCATGCTAGTTGATGTATGGTCCACACGGTCTTCTACTGGCCTCTATGGGTCAGAAAACAAAAGTTCAACACAACCATGCTACCGCACTTACCAAAACCTGTCTTTAAGCATCATTCCCCAGTGCCAAACATCACTTTTGCTCGACGAAATTGTTAAAATGACTCTCGTACACTAAACGACATTTTAGTCCAGTGCACTTCTCACAGAGAAAGCCATCACTGAACCAGCACCGTGCATCTTATTAGCTTGCATGCTAAATTACCTCAGCTAAACATCAGTTGAACATTTTCCGTAAATTCTTCACAAAACAACGACTGGACACAGAAACGAGTTTAACTACCACCACGATAACATTAGGCGCATTTGAACATCAATGTTGTTGGAAAAGCACTTTACGACCAACACGAGGGCAGCCGGTGTATATCTACTGTCAAACAGGTTATCAAATTAGCTAGCTTGCTAGCTGCATTGGAAACAACATTGGTTAGCATTTTGCGGGAAGGAAGTAACGTTAGCAGAAAGTGGCTAATACATGTTAGCCGCGCTAACTGGTTAGCCCACTTGGCTAGCCTAGGCCGCAAACTGTCCAGGTACCCATCACATCTCCGTCTAGAGACAATCACAGGGGAAGTGAAGTATCGTATCATCTTTGCTTAAAATAGCCATTCTCGTGGTCAGTTCCTGTGATTTCCAACTGATGCAACTACTTTGAGAAGTTGAAAAAATAAGCTAATTTACTTGTTACGATCTTTTTTCCAACTTCCAAGCATCTCTCCGTACTGCCGCTAGTTTACAGGCGAGGCAGAGCTGCTACCGTCGCCCAGAGCCCTCCTCTCTCACCAACAACTTGCCCCACGGATGATTTTGAGCACACCAACAAATGCAAAATGAATATATTTCCAAATAAACCGCTGCGACCTAAAAGCCGGGATATTTGCCAAGCGCGTCCTCACTAGTATTTACCTCTCAAATGGGCCGTTTTAATTCATTAGTCTGACTCAGGTTGAGCTTAGTTTTCGGCACAAAGCTCTGTGTCCGTTCAGTCAATGCTGTCTGTGTGAAAGCTGGGTGCAGAGCGCCCCCCTCGGTCTGACAGGAGCACACAGCTCCAGATTCATGGCGGGAGTTGGAAACAAACAGCACTCTACTGACTTCACTTTCTTCCCTGTCAGCCCCATGAGGGTCTGACAATAGGTCTTCGTGGCTATCCTGAAAGTATGACTCCAGAATACAGCTTTTTCGTGACTTAAATGTACCCAACGCGTTTGTATAAAAATCTACAAGTTCACTGCCATTGCAAAAACAAAAGCAACATGTATGGAGAGAGAGATAGAGAGAGGAGTGGGGAAAAATGGTTTGGTTCTATTCATCGACCCCAACACTTATCTGTGTGCCAATTTATATCACATTGTAACTTCTGCTGGCACATATCAGTGGTTTATGAAATGAGTGACACCAAGTGGTGAACTGGCAATAGTAATTGATCTATTTGGCATTATTTGATTGCTCCTCAGATTATAGGCATTCACACATTCCGGTTGCTTTTTGGATGTAACGAGACACTGATTGCAAATTCCATGGCAACAGTGGTCAATAGTAACAATTCGATTACATAAAACAATGTCAAACGACAACGGGGACAAGCTTTTAATTTGAAGTAACTCTATCCGGTGTTGGCCAACTTGTTTTTTTTTCTGACTTGTTTCCACCACTTGGAGTGCTGTCGGGTACCGTACCCTTGAGTTCCAACACTTTGTTTTTCTCCAGCCGATTTCGCAGTAGCATGTTTCCAGTTTCGGGCCATCCTACTGTACCTCACCAGCGGGTAGTTAGCTCCGTTAGCAGCTAATGAGAGCCGTTGGCGGCTCCACATTTGGCCACGGTATGCCTCGTAGAAAGAAGAACGGCCTGAGCCCGGCCAGACAGCCCGCCGGCGGGCCACCAGAGGGAGGAAGCCTCGCTCACGTTACGGGTTACCCGCCTCCACATCAGGGATATGACCAAGCTATGGCCAGCACTTCGGAGTCCAGCAGGACTGTCAAGCAGACAATCGTGAAAAGCATGCAGGAGATGTTTTCACACCTGGACCCAGAGGTTATCTACATCGTGCTGTCCGAGTGTGACTTTAAAGGTACCACAACAGTTGTCTAACCTGCCGTGTGACTCTGGGGAAGTGTTCATGGTGAAACTTGGCTAACGAGTTAGCTGAGTTGCTTTCTGGTTTTGGTTCTTGTGATAAGTGTTGAAGAATTTGACAACACGAGCTTACCTAACACTTCAACTCCCATGATAATTGCATACTAGTTGTGAAAGTGACAGACCATAGTTGAACTTGCATTTTTTTGGTCTACAACTCCACCTTCCCTCCTCCACCTGTTGCCCGAGTTAAGAACTGTGGGAATGCCATAGCACGAGTCTTACATGACAGATCCTGTGTGTCAGTTAGCCCCATGGCAGAGTGCTGGTGTTTTTACAGAGCAGTAAAAGCAGCAGGGGGTATTTTGTACGGGATTTATTGCTGCTTGGCTCATTTATTTGTATTGTTCTTTGTGTCTTCTTTGTGTGTCATAGTTGAAAACGCAATGGACTCCCTCCTGGAGCTGTCGGTGGCGGCTGAAGTCGCAGTCCCACACCCGGCTCCCGTTTCTGGCTTTGAGCGCACTGCTGCAGCATTACTCAGCCCGCATCACTTTTCTGGAACCAGTCTAGACGTGCCATCCTCTTCTATGGCATCGCATGAGCCCAAAGAAGAGCTGGACATGCTTATTGATCAAGAGTTAGAGGCACTAACCGCGCAGCAAGACGTGAAGGAAGAGCAGCACGGCAGCGTGTCGTTGGCTTCTTTCCCTCCACCCCCTGTTCTTCCACAGGTACCCCCAGAGCTGCTTCTGAGCAGCCCGGGCGCTGTATCTGCAGAGAGCTTTGCCGAGCAGTGCTCACCAGCTGGAGGCTTGGTGGAGCCTTCCTCTGGAGCCTCGTCCCCCCTCGACCAGCTCAGTACATGGGAAGACGAGACCCCTGAAGGACAGAGAGATGTGCTGGATTTCACACACCTGACAAACGCTCCTTTGAACCTGGCAGCTTCGGGACGCCCCTCGGCTTTCCAGGTGTATAAAAAGCAGGACCCATCACACGCTCTTTCAGAGAGGACTGGGCCCGTGCATGCGGATGCTGCAGGCAGCGGAGCCAGCTCTGAAGCAAGCTTGCTAAATTTCAATCCCTATAGCTACGTGCCACCTTGGAACTTGGAGGCCCCAGCATTTTCTCCCCGTATCCCTGGAAACCAGGGGCCAGCCTTCATAACCCCTGTGGCTGAAACGCCTTCCACTTGGTTCAGCCAGAGCAGACTTGCCTCTCCCTGGCTGAAGCAGGACGCCGTCAGTCAAGCGCCTCTCAAACCTACTGCTACTATTCCAAAGTCTTGGGCGCTGCCTGCTTCTCCTCAGGCTCCTGCCCAATTCAGCAGGCTGCGTTTGCAAGGGAAAGTGCTTGTGCTCCTCCGTGGTGCTCCAGGATCTGGCAAGACGACCCTGGCAAGGTAGAAATGTTTTGATTGTCAGAATAGTAAAGTTCTTTTTTATTTTAATGTATTGTATAATTTTGTGTTACTGTTTCTGTCTGTGATTGTGTGGTGACTTGGAGACCAAACTGATAAACGATGATCAACAGAAAGTTATAATTTCTCTTTCAGACAGTTTATCCGCTTGTTTTTGTTCGCAACAAGGCAAGAGATCGTGGTCACAGGCTTTTCAGAATGACGCTTTTAGGATTGATTTGAAAATATCCCTGTATGCCAATTAAGATTAGGAACAACAAGTCCGAATTGTTTGTTACTTGCAGTCAGACCAATGGAAGTAAAGGTATACAAGAGAATTTTATTGAGCTGTTAGAGGATGGTGTATAGAATAGAAATAGAATAGAAAAATACTTTATTAATGCCCCAATGGGGGTAATTCAAAATATAAGTATCTGTATTTCGAGAGGAAAAAAGATAAAAATGTCTGGAAAATTTACCAGAAAGACGATCAAATATTTGAATATCCTGCCTTTATTTTTATTCCTGTAACGTGGAGGAACCACGGTCATCCCAACAGTCCGATGTTAACTAACACACCTGTTAGTGTCATACGTGGTTCTGCCCTGAAATCACTCAAAGATTTCTTCATTGTCAAGTCCACTTTCACAAAAAACGCGTTAGGCGTTATATATGTGTAATATGATGAAGTTCATCCAACCTGGCAGATGAAGCCATTTTGGCCTCTTTTTCTTTTTTAAGCAAACGTCCATTGATCTTTTTTTCTACCGACAGTGGCCCAGTCACAGTTTACAGCCCAGCAGCCCGTGTTGATATTCAAATTTTTACATTCCTGTTACGAAAAACAAAGTGGTGATCGGTTGTGCTGATCATATTGTCTACATATGAAATGGATCGGATTTTTCGTTGGTAAAACGATCGAGGTGGCCTACAAAAATGGCATAAAATGAAGATGGCGTTGTCCTAAGTTTAGGAACGCTGCGTGAGACTCATGGACCTCTGCTACAGCCGTTGCATCATTTGAAAGCCATCATTATGTGTCTGCAGAGCCTTGCTGGAGAATAACCCCGGTGGAGTTATACTGAGCACTGATGACTACTTCACCCGCAATGGACAATACCAGTTTGACCCCACGGCCCTGGGGGAGGCCCACGAGTGGAACCATAAACGAGGTAAACAACACACAAGCAGCGCTGACATGAAGTTGTAAAACATTGAGTCAAAAAAAAGTAGAAAAAACTGGACATTTCAAGATTTTTTTTTTTCTTCTTGTATCTCTGTGCTGTTGTTTTGCTTTAAGTGACGTGTTTTTAACCTCTGCTTCAGTTACACAAGTGATGCATTGTTTCTCTCATACCACCTTTATGCCACAGCCAAAGAGGCTTTCAACAGGGGCACCAACCCTGTCATCATCGATAACACCAACATGCAGGGCTGGGAGATGAGACCCTATGTGGTTCAGGTCAGTCAGTTTGGGGTCGAACACGCGCGGTGGATTAAATGAGTTCAAGTTCGAGTTTAACTGATGAGAAGAGATATGAAACATTTCAGATATGCGGAGTGGTGTCAGTACACAAGAGAACGTTTTCCGGTGACATAAGCATATTTGTTTTAGAAACGACAGAAAATGTGGGATTTCAGGAGCAATTATTCGTTTGCACATCATGTCCTACACATGAGTTTGTTTCGAGCTGCACAGAGTGACCACTTCTCTCTCCGTCCGTAGGCGCTGAGACATGGATATAAAGTGCTGTTCAAAGAGCCGGATAGTTGGTGGAAGCACAAGCCCCGGGAACTGCAGAGGTCAGAGAGACGGAGGAATAGCATTGTGTTATTTCCCTGTTGGATGAGCAAAAGCTTCAGTTGAGGATAACGTGTGCTCTTGTCCAGGCGCACCACTCATAATGTGCCGGCGGAAACCATCCGCCGCATGCTGAACGGATATGAGCGCTTCGTCTCGGTCCAGTCCATCATGGGTTCACAAGTGCCTGAGTTTAAACAGCGCCTTGTTCTGGAGAACAAAAGCTCACAGTGAGTTTCATTTAAAGCATTTTTCTCCATGCCTCAGCCCATTTCTGCTGATATAACAGGGGAGGGGGGGGTTGTAACAACAGAGAAGTTGTTGAGTTGATATCTCAGAAGAAACTCTCTCAAAAGAAAGAGAAAGTTTGTCAGTATTTTTGGACCTTGGCCTGCCAAAGCAAAGCTTTCTGTCTTTGCTGTTGGAGGAAAGGAAGGAAATTATGTTTTTGTTGTTTGATAACACATTTTGCTATTGCGACAAGTAGATCCACAATACCTGCATGAAGCTCCACTACTTGGTTTATTTGAGGTTTTTTTAAACACTGATGTGTAAAACGGTCAAACTCCTCCTACTCAGCTTAAATAAGATCCATATCGACTTTGAAGCTCTTCCTTCTTTTAATTGGGGATACACCACATTTAGACTCTGTCAGTCAGATCACTTGTTTCATTCATGTTCCATTTTAATGCTTGCTAACATGTACCTGGTTCTACCTGCCATTTTAAAGCATCTTCTCCCACAGAAAGAGAGGTGAATATGTCAAAATAAACAAACAAATGTAGGGTTTATCTTTCCACTTTTTTTTTTTTTTTCAAGATTTCAGATTCCTACTTTTCTTTATGTTACCTGAAAATCATTTTTACAAATAAACTTCAACAGCAATGGTTCTGTTTTTTTTGTTAGTTTTTAAAAAAAAATTATTATTAGGTAAATATTGCTTGGTGTTGAAATTGTGCAATAAGAAATATGCCTCTTTTGCTTTTTCTTTAGCCCAGTGTCCTCTGACACGGCATGTCCTGACCTCGTATGTCAGTCGGGATTGACGGAGAGATGTAAAAAAACCCACCCTCCTCTTTTTTCCTCCCTCCCCGACGTGTCGTCCACCGGCAGACCTACCACCAACCCCGATGTTTCTGATGGGGATGACGATATTGATTTTGGCGAACTGGATTCTGAGCTGGACTCCCAGTTAGAGCTGAACCTCCCAACAGGAGACCAGAGAATCCCAGATTGTGTTGTGGAATCGGTGATGAACGTAGATCACTGTGGGGATGAAATGCAGGCGGCTTACTCTGGATCTATTGGGCAGAGAGTGAGGAGAGAAAGGTCAAGCAGGAGGTCTGGTTTTGAGCAGGCAGAGCCTGCAGATGTGGTGAAAGATACCACCCAGTCAGACCAAGAAAAGTCTGATAAAGCAGAACAGGGTGAGGTGGTGAGGTGCGGGGAGGAGCTTCATTTTGTGGGAGACTGGCCTTCTGAAGGGTCTCTCAAGCAGCGACAGGTGAGGAGAAGAGAAAGGCACGGAGAGATGTGTGGCAAGGACGCTCGGGGAGGAGCCAGTGACGATGAAAAAACAAGTGTGAAGTCAGGTCCTGATGTCACGGAGTTTAAGAAGCTTCTTGATCTTATTCAGACCGGTGTCGCCCCAGTTCAGACCAGCTCTTCCGGCTCACGCTCCCTTTCTCCGAGCTCAGGAGAGGAATGTGAGAAAGAGTGTGAAGCAGGTGGCATGTTTGAGGATGCCAGCAGCAAAGAGAGGCAGCAGGACGGAGTCAACAACAGCAAAGGGGAATTACCAGACTGTGTGTTAGACTGGAAGGCAGACGACTCTTGTGTTGTGGGAAAATTGAGAGATTCGGAGGAAAATGAAAATGAACCAAGTAGTGTCTCTGAAATGGATCCTACTGTGTCAGAAATTGGAAGAAAAACTGTATCTGAGGATTGGAAGTTAACCCATGCGTGCCTTGATGTAGACGACAGCCTCAATATGAAAGACGAGGCTTGCGCAGATGACCCGGATGACTGTACTGAAAATGGCCGAGTGGCTGTTACTGAGGCTGATGGCAGCCATACTAATGAGACATGTCAGAGTCCAGCATGTGAGGGCTTTGTGGAAACGGATAATAGTGGAAGCAATCAGGAAAGAAAGCAGCATCAAGGTCGGCGATCTGGGAAGCCCATCAAACTTGCCCTCACCTTCACTCAGCACTGCCCTGCTTCTTCATCGAATGATCTGAACTGTCCCAATGCCACTGCTGAAAACACTGACAGTACCGACAGCCGTGTCAACTCGGATGTCAAATCTGTTGTGAATCCTGCGCGTGACGGCAGTTTTGATCCCAAACCAGACACCGACCTGTCTGCAGAGCGCAATTCTGCGGCACACCCGCAGCTCCCTACCCCTCTTCCTCTGGTGGAAATGGGCTGCCTCACTCAGACAGAACCTCACGACTTTGCCCTTCTTTGGCGCCTCAATCATCATGACAACTCTGAGGAAACGGCCGTCACTGCGAGCAGCCGGTCCAGCGAAATCACAGTCTTGTATGGCGACTCCTCCCGGTTTGTGCCGGAGCTCTCCTCTGCAGTTTCTGCGGCAGTTGCTGTTCACCCCTCCGGCCACAAAGAGGTGCCCTACCGTGTGGTCCACGAGAAAGGCACACAGGTGGAGGAGAAGGAGTTCGGGGTAACTCGAGACCGGCTCGAGAGCCTGCGCATTCTCAGCGGTCATTTTAAGCTGGTTAGCTTTGATACATTAGAGGATCTGTATGATAAGTGCCACCAAGACTTAGAATGGACCACCAACCTGCTGCTGGACTCCGAAGAGAAATTCTTTAGGGATGAAGATGAAGATGAACAAGAGGATAAACAAAACAATACATCAAGTCTGTTTGGAGCGTCATGCGAGGCTGCAGAAACCGGTAAATGTCCTGATTTGTTAGATGAGTGTCAACATGGTGCGCTCTGGACAAAAGGAGAGCAATCTGGGATTAAGGAGGGTCGCCAAAAGTCAACCTGTGGGACTGTTGATGAGTCGAATGAGAGCGCCATCGCTGCAGAGGTGTCAAGTTTTGGAGTTGCATCTGTTCTAGTTACAAACGAGAACCAATCAGATGCAACTTCAGACTTAGAAAGATCTTCTCAAACAGAACTTTGTCTGACTAAAGCAGTAAAAGAATCGGAGCCAAGCGACAACTCTGATCAAAATGTGATATCAGAGCCTGGCCTAGAAAGGGGAGCGAGTGGTGGGAGCTTGGATAATGAAGTGATAATTGAAGAGTTGAGGGTTGAAACGGAGGACGAGATGGCCAGCATGGAGGAGATCAATCGGCTGCTGCAGGCTGAGCTCGCGGAGATTGAGAGGGAGGAAAAACAGAAGAAGGAGGAGGTACGGAGCCGACACCTGGATATTCAGACTCTGGAGCTGAAACTCTCCACTGAGCTGGCACTACAGTTAACTGAGCTGTTTGGTCCTGTCGGAGTAGACCCAGGTAACTAACACACAGGGTTCACACTGAAAAATAAAAGGTTTTTTTGGGGGGGAAGCTTTTTATGCCTTTTATTAGATAGGACAGTGTAGAGAGACAGGAAGCAGGGGACAGAGAGAGAGGGGGAATAACGTGCAGCAAAGGGCCGTCCGATGCGGGACTCAAACCGGGGCCAGCTGCAGCGAGGACTGTAGCCTCTTTGTACATGGGGCACCTGCTGTACCCACTACACCAAAGCCTGAAAAATATATTTTAAGTAGTAGAATTAAAACTCAAATGACAATGCAACACCTGTTGGAAAAAGATAAACTTATGATGCTAAATGAAAAATGCCCAGACCCAACCTTCCCGTTAAACCACTTTGTGCCAGAGATGGTCATGAGGTATGTTTGAATTGCCAAAGAGAAACCGAGGCAGGTTAACAAGGACGTATTGTTGGCGGCAGTAAGGCCGAGCCCCAGCGTATCATGACCATTCCACTAAGCATTAGCTGCTTGGCTTATTGTTAGCTGGTTAGTCAAAAATGAAAGGAGACAGTTTTATTTAGCAGGCAAAAAAAGTTGATTGTAAAAAGTTGGTCAGTCCAACGTTACAAAAATGTACCTTAGAGGGTAAAACAGACATGAAATGATCTAAGTAAGGTGTGTGCTGTGGAATTGATTCTTATGTGGCTCTCTGCTCACCAAAACGCATTTCCTCATGTGGAGTTATAATGCTGGTGCCCAAACACGTTGGTCCAAAATGCTATCGTATTGTAATCTAGTGACTGTCAAAGCATGTGATTCACATTTCATAGTGGCCAAACTGAGCTGGATATCTGACCTGTCTGGTTAACGACACACAGGAACATGCTCCGAAGATGACTTTGCTGTGCAGATGGACCTAAATCTGGCCAAACTGCTTCACCAGAGGTGGAAGGAAACTATCCAGGTGGGGTTAAACGTCTGTCCTGTGATGAATGTGCTCCCGTGAGAGGGTCTTTGTTTGTTCATCTGGATGTTTATGGTGTTTTTCAGGAAAGGCAACGACAAGCAGCGCTTTCTTTTCATTTGCTTCAGGAAAGTGAGTTGTAACACACACACACACCCAAACACGATCTAAGGTGAAACCAGTGAAGCATCATGTCAGGATAGCAGCATTATAGTTGCTCAGCAATTTACACATTTGCATACAAACATGCCCCTGTATGTCAGTGCTTCCAGAGAAATAAATAGCACACACACGGAAATATACATCTAAGTGCATGACAGATCGAACACAGCTTTGCTGCACTATTAAATGTGGATCTTTTGATTCTTCAGCTTCACCACACAGGGGGGATTCTCAGGTGGGCAGATATAGGCCACAAGACTGGACACCAGCTGCAAATCTCCCGAGTAGTAAAGATGCAAATATGTCAGTGGTGGGCCAGCAAGAGGCTTCTGGTTCTGTGCCATTTATGGACCACTGGAATGTGCCCCATCCACATGTGTCTCTCAGAGATATTATAAAGGAGGAGCAGGCTTTGCAGGAGAACGTGCAGAAGGTAACAGAAGGCATTTAAAAAAAAATTTTTAAAACGTAACCACCTCATTCTTCTTCCGTCATTTATCCTCACATCTGTTCGACTTTCTCTCTGTAAGACCAGACAAAGCCGTGCAGACCTGGACCGGCGGGACGGAGCCACTCTGTTAAAAGAGCAGCAGCTGTTCTCCCTGTTCCCCACCATCGACAGGCATTTTCTTCAGGACATCTTCAGAGAACACAAGTAAGACAACAGCTGAGATTGGCAACCTCTTATATTAACATATAATATTCAACCTCCTTTTTTTTTGTTTTTTTTTGCCTGTGTTTTTCAGTAAAGCACTTTGTAACCCAGGTCTTAAAAGGGGATATGTAAATAAAATACAAATATTTAATGCGCCTGCAATGCTATGAGGTCCTTGATTATTTCCTGCCTCGACTGTTTACCCCCATGTCTTTGTTTTTGCGCAGCTATGGCCTGGTCCAGACGGAGCTGTTTCTTCGCTCTCTACTCGACGAGGGACCTGTGAAGACGGTTGTTGCTCCAGAAGCTCCTCGGTCTGACCACCACAGAACAGCCAGCAAGGAAAGAGAGAAGGTTGGGAAACCAAACAGTGGAACGCTCGTGCTGTGTTGTCAAGCGTTTTTGCGGCCTCTGAAGTTTCTGGGATTTTTTTTGGGGGGGGGGGATTTTCTTGTTTAGAATGATAAAACTGTTTATTTTGTTCTAAAGGGCACAGCCTCGCCCACAGTAAGTACATCATGCTATCTGTGTAATCGCAGAGAGTGTGTTCTCTCCAAAAATAAATGGATAAAAAAAAAAAAAAAAACTAATCGAATATAAACTATTCTACCTAAGCTTCAAAAATATCCTACCGTGATTACAAATTTATTGAACCATGAACCAGATTAGGATTGATTATGAACATCTCGGACATAACGTGGATAAAAAGGCTGCCGTGAGAGCGATTGAACAAAACAACACTGGTTCATTTTCACCAAAACTCAGCAGCTGAAGAGACTGTGTCGCAGTGGATATGACTTATTTCCCACTCTCCTAATTAGGTGTCTCTATCACGATGTTCTTTTAATTTGTCAGAGGCAAAAGTCCCTGGAACTGGCTGTAGCCAACTATCAGGACACAGAGGACCCAGAGTACGAAGACTTCAGAGCTGAGGCCAGCCTTCAGAGGAGGAGACAGCTCGAGGGTTTTGCAAAGGCCGCAGAAGCCTACAAGCAGGGACGCAAAGAAGTGGCCTCGTTTTATGCACAACAGGTAAACGAATGAGGGACAATGATTTCATTTAATATTTTGTTTGCTAGTGTACGAGCCAACTGGTTAGTGGGCAGCGAGTCCAAGCTTTGATTCGTTTATAGCATGTCATTCAACTTCTGCTCTTTCCCCATGTCTCCAACAACTCTGTCTAATAAAAGAGACGAAACGTTTTACATTTTATGGCCACCCAAACATCTGTTAGGTCAAATCTTTTGAAATGTACATTTTTAATAAACATTTGATGTCCTACAATAAGTCTAGTCGGCACTTACAGCCACGCTTTTGACACGACGAGATCGAGTTGCCACAGCAACTGTACTCTGAGTGTTGTGTTATTCAGCTTTCCTGTTTCGTGTCTTTGTGTTCAAAGCTCATCATCGCTTTATGCTGACATAAGCTCTGCTGAGGAGTAAATTACTTTGTTCCGACTCTCCTTTTAGGGACACATGCACGGCCAGCGGATGCGTGAAGCCAATCACCGCGCTGCAGCTCAGATTTTTAACAGGGTCAACTCCTCGCTGCTGCCCAAAAACATCCTGGACCTCCATGGGCTGCATGTGGACGAGGCCCTGGAGCATCTGGCTCAGGTCTTGGAGGACAAAACTGCAGGTACTGTACACTCCAAACAGTCCCTTTCAGGCGTGCACCACTCATTAACCGGTTTGCATTCGCAAGCAAACCAAATGTGAAGGATTCTCTTGAAGAGACACAAGGAAGAAATGTGAATCTGAGACATTTCTGTTGACTGCTTCGAAGTGAATAAACTAGGTTGGATGGAGGCCGACTCGTAAACAGCTGGTGTGTGACATCATTTTAATCTTTGCCAGATGTGTGTTTTGTAAAGCCATTTCTGTTCCCTGTAATGTGTGTCAAATCTTTGAAGCGGGTAAAAACCAACCTCAAGTCAGTGCATGAACCTTCACGTGCTCTAGTGGACGTTTTTATGTACACCGCTTCCATTCACCTGTTATTCACCCTTTTTACATCTTCCAAATGTGACCGAAACATGGCAGTGGAAACCCCGCTAATATTCGGTGACAGTTAAACTCAAGCTCCAACTTTGGCCTTTCTGGATGAGACCAAGTAAGATGTCATCACAGCACGTGTCTATGTCTGAGGTATAGGTTAGAAGAACAAAATGTGCATGCCACTGCCATGCAAAGCAAAACATGCACAGAGACATTAGATGTGTATATCGGAACGTTAAAGCCTTTTTTATCAATGCCGCAATACATTCATCATCGCGTGAACGTGCTTCTGTTAACGGTTTTCTGTGCGTTTTCTTCCCCTTTGGCCTCTTTGTGTGCAGAATGTGAGCAGGGTCTCTGTCGACCTCAGCTCTCTATCATCACAGGAAGAGGGAACCACAGCCAGGGGGGAGTGGCCCGCATCCGCCCCGCTGTTATAGACTACCTCACCAACAAACACTACAGGTACACACACGCACATGTAAGCAAAAAAAAAAAAAAAAAAACAACTAGAGATGTTCATCTTCACCCACCTTTTCTTCCATCTCTGCATCTCTCAGGTTTGCTGAGCCAAAGCCAGGTCTCGTGTTGGTCTCTTTGAGGTAAAAACGGATCCTGATTATGTTGATCTGGAGGACTGCTCTCTCTTTTTTTTCCCCTCACTTCTTTAGTACAAGTCTAACACTAAATGCCATGTTTATAACATCAGCCAGACTGTATTCTTAAAGTCTCTCTGTCTCCATCGATAATAGAGCCATCTGAATTTCAAATGGCTGGTCACGCTGACATTGCTTTTATTTTTGTCCGTTGTGCTTTTTCTTCCTATGGAAAACGACTATGTTGGTATGACACACAAATCACATATTTTTAATGCATCTGTATAGCTCGACGGCATGTATATTTTTATCGCCAAATTTGTTTTATAGTGCATATTAAGTGTATACTTGGTGTGTTTTAGAGTGAGCGTGTCCTGAGTGTAGCAGGCTCCATGATGAACGAGTTAATAACTATTAAGAGTGTGCATATTTTATTCGAATAGCAATCACACGCCGTCTACTCGGCGGTTCCTCTGCAACCAGATTTTAAGTCGCGTGTTTCTTGAGAGACAGTTTATCATAACGGGTCTATGTCATTTCTGTATTATTAAGCCAAATGCTTTAAAGGAAGAAAGCGCCTTCCTCTTGTTTTTAGTCTTACTGTCACCACAATGTACGCGTGAAACTTCACAGATGATCAAAGACCGTCGATGAGGTCGAACAGCCTCATTGAATCGATTGAGCATCCTCCACTGTGACTTCTTCGCTCTCCTTTGTCTGAGCACGGACCTTTGTTACTTTCAACTTAAAAAAAAAAAAAAAAAAACTTTCCTTTTGTACAAACATATATCAGCTGCTAATATGCTGGTTCAAAACTCAGGTGACTGCAAGTGTTAAGTGTTCTTCTCCTTTGAGGCCAGTCGATTGTTTCTAGCCCATCCCTGGTAGCTATTTAAAACACGGTGTGCCAACATTTTTGTAGCGTTTGGTCGGCTACGTTAGTTTTACAAGTTTAAAACTGCTTCAGTTTTTGTACCTATTTGATTAAGCTTAGGTATGCTGTCCATAAATGCCGCTGTGAACACATGAAATTTGAAGAGAATATTGTATTTTTATCCATTTTGTTCATAAGATTTTACAGAGGTTGTTATAGAGTGAAATAAAAAAACATATTTGTCCAGAATGGTTTACATTTGTCATCGTTTGCGGGTGTGTTTGTGTGGATCACTGGAGTCATCTCTAACAAAATACATTATATGCAAGATTTTTGGATTGAAAATGGAAATTTAGCATGTGTATTTTGCTAGAGCCTTAACTAAGCAGGTTTTTCTGATTTGTTAACAATAGAAATCACGATCAAGAGTTTTTTTTTTTGTTTGTTTTTTTTTTTAAAAGTCCTGTTGGAGTTAGAAGTAATCCTTGTAATATTAATTAATGTGATATTATATAGCTTTTTTACTCCTTTTGCTTTCTAAAATCCTAAAAAAAAGCTGTGTGTTTAGGGCCTTATTCCCAATACTTGAATTTCCACTAAAAGAAAAGACAGCTGCTGTGTCAAAAAAAAGAAAAGAAAAAAAAAAGAAGTGAACCAGCACTATTACATTACTGTCACCAAAGCTGTTACCACTGCACAGTTGTGGCAAAGGCAGCGGCAGCTGCAAGAGAGGTTGAACATGAAATTGTTCACACAGAGCCGTCGGTGGGAAGGTAAGTTGGCGTCTCTTTCAATCTTTCAGACTTCAGGGTGCATCATTTGGATAAACCATGAGCAGTGTGATGTGTGGTGGTAGTTCACCCAGTACAGGCAGCTATAAACTTTTTATATGGGTGTGCAGGCTAAGACCATTAGTCCTATTAGGCTGGAACAGAAACTGATGTCGTTTTTGTTTTTCTGGTGTACGGTGTTTAATTAATATTCTTATTTGCATATGCAGCCATGGCTGCCATGTAGAAGAACACTATTTGTGTAAACCTTAGAATTGAACAGATTCAGAATTTTCTCTTTTTTCGGTAGGGCGTAGTACAGTAGGGCTGAGGGACATGCCTGGTATTGGCAATGATCACAAGACCACTTTTTAATAGTACTTGAATTTTCAGAGAAATGATAGCCATATTAATCACATAATTTATTGTCCATAAAAGGGCACAACCATAACCACATGTAGTGTACCTAACACGAAAGACACAAGCTTGACTTTTTTTCTTTTTTTTTCCTCAGAAAAAAGGTTATCTGTATCATACAGGGGCCAACAACAACAGATTGAGAGCACATAGCATTAAAAACAAATAACAAGCAGGTGAAAAACACACAAACAACAACAGGTGAAAAACACACAAACAACAACAGCACTGGACAATCCTCATCATTTCAACAATTTGTATCAAAAAAGCAGGTCTTTGACCACTTTGACTTCTGCAGAGTAAGGCTAAAGGACCAGCAACAGCACTAACACAACCAAGAACAACCCAAACCCCAGACTGTTCCGCATATGCCGGCTACTGCACCCAAGTGGCGGCAAAACCCTTTTGCATATAAATGCGAGTTTGTGAAGCTCCAACACGGTGCGCCCACAGACGTATGTTCAAAGCATTAAGTGGGTGGTGGCCACAGCCACTCCTAGGCTCACCCCATGGTAGGCTACCATCCCTGAGTACAGACCTATGTTAGAAAAGTTAAAGAAATCTGGCGTAAAGTGCAAAAAACAGGAGACAAAGCTTTTTTTTTTTTTTTTAAATCTTTTTTTAAAATGACTATTTATTTTGTTTTTCCAGATATACTACCCGCATCAGTAATACCTGGGTTTATTCTGTGGATGCTCAGAAGCATGCTTTCGTACTTCACCTGCAGTATAAATGCATGCTAATGAACTATTAATCATTGCAATTATGTTGCTGGTTGCTCAGGAATTTAAGGGATGATGATGATGCTCATCACAGTCATTTTCATATTGAATTTCATATTCATCATCCCAAAAGTTAGCAGCATCAGAGTTTGTTGTAGCAATACTTACCGATATTGGATTAGGTGCTAGCCATGCTGTGCTGTGCTATGTTTATTCTATTTATTTTCCATTACATGTACTCACACTTTGTTTTACTAAGATGTTTTTATGTTAGATTAGTGAAGCCACAATACCAAGAGTGAGTGCTACTGTAGGCACAGTCTTCCTCATAGTAAAAGGCTGCTTGTAAATAATGAGGTGCCTCACGATTACTCAGAGTGGGACCATCACCTGTAAATTGGCATTATCCCAACCACCCACCCAAATTCTCTCTTTTACTTGTAAAGCATTTGACTGATAAACTGATCGATAGAATGGAGCAACTCTGAGTCCTGTAAAACCATCATCCTCAGGATCAATAACTGGGTTCCAACAGAGCTTTTGGGTCAGGGCGTCTTAAAAATGGGGGTTTTCATTTGACAAAGGAACCAAAGTTAAAGTCAGCAGCAGCAAGCTTTATCCCCCGGAGGCCTTTCCAAGCAGGCTACCGTTACACTTCCACAGGTGCTGACAGTGAAGACGGTTAAATCACTGAAGCACCACCGAACTTGCTGCCAACGTTAACCAAGGCAGCTTAATCGTCAACATTTTTATGGACACTCCTGAGTCCTGGCCTTCCCAACACACCTTAACAGACTGTAATGCATGGAATCAAATCAAATCAAATCAAATTTATTTATATAGCACATTTCATGTACAAAACAATTCAAAGTGCTTTACATAAAATAAAAGCATTGCAGCAGGGAGTGGAAGAAGCATTAAAATACATAAAAGTGTATAAAGAGAAACAAATAAAATCATTTAAATTAATTTAAAAACAAGCAACAGTCAAGATAAGTTAAAAGATACCGTGCAGATTTCATGCATAGACACATGAGAAAAGAAATGTTTTTAACCTGGATTTAAAAATGTCTACATTTGGTGAAAGTTTAATCTCCACTGGCAGTTTGTTCCACTTGTTTGCAGCGTAACAGCTAAATGCTGCTTCTCCATGTTTAGTCTGGAGAGAAGACCCCCTTCAACAACGGGAAATTAGTTCGTCTCTTCGTGGACTTAGGTCATCATGACCATTAAAAACATTAACTTAGAGCTCGATTTGGAAGTTCTTTATTTATTCCCGACTGAAGTTGAAACAGGTGATCGTCGCTACAGCTGCTTTTTGATTCAAAGCCACGTTCCCTGTACGAGCTCTGCGCTTCGCTGCTGCGTAAAATGCACAAGCAAAATTACACAAATTGATGACAGAAGAGGGGGGAAAAAGAAAAGAAAAGAAACAACAGCCTTATTGTAATGCACAGCTGCTGTGGGGGCGGCAGACTCAGTAAGTCACACCTCCACACTCCAACAAGCGGATGCGTTCCCTTGCCATTTCTCGTATATTGTCACTTTCCTGTTTTACTTTCCACCTGAACAGCTACGAAGCTGCAAAATCACTTCTTCTCTGAGCCATACGAATGATTTGCGACTCGCATTGGCGGTTCAAGGCACATTGTAATTAACAACAAAGTTTTTGGAGCTTAAAGACTTGAGTTTTTTCAACGTTGTCATCTGTTGAAGGCGGCAGTCCGACATCCGCCCGTTAAAGATCGAGGTGACTGACAAGGTAGGCCCAACGATCCTCTTGTTTGTCGTCTTAATTACGTCATTAATTGTTTTTAATTTAACTTTTATATAACACCATCTGAGAACCTTCAAGCTCGAAGTTATATCATCATTATTATTAATGTAATGTTTTTTTTTACTTGTAATAATTAACCAATAAAAACACGTTGAGCTTTCTTAAAAATGGAGGATTATATCTTTCAGCAGTAGCTTCTAAACATTTACGTCTTCTCATTGTATTAATAGAAACCACAGTCACCTATTGTGAGGTCATTTGACTGAAATGTGGAAAAACCACTGATTTACACGTCCCATCTACGTGATGGTGACAGGTCTTTCCATCGAGATGAGCCTATGACATGGCAGGCGGTTTTGAGGTTTTTAACTTAAATGCCAAAGTCAGTTTGATACCTCACATAAATCACAAGAGATCAATAATACATTTAGTTTTGCATGTGGCATTGACCATCAAGATTAGATTTAGTCACTTTCTCTGCCAAACTAAGACGTCTTTGTCATCAGATGTCAGTTTGTGGCGTGAGCTGCACAATTGAGACGGGTTTTATGTAAAAGGGGTACAACGGAGTCAGGAGAGGGGGATGGAACTTCCATGTAAGCCTGATGATTTGTCTCGGATGGATGTGTTGAGAATGAGCACCTGCCTTAGTCTTTGGGATCAAGCTGTTAATTCTGGGTCACACCCAAACAAACATGTCTTTACTTCCGTATGAAAATAAGGACATTATCACCGATTAGTGCAGTGTACAGAGAAACTGTGCTGCTGTCATCCTCCATGTTAGACTGCATGCTGTATGATCTGTCAGCTGTTTGGAGAAATTAAAACAAAATTCAGTTTCTCAGCTTCAATTTAACATTTCAGATTCTAACCGTTGTGGGTGTTCTACGATTCTTCGTGGTGCTGACATATTGTCTCATCTTCTCTTTCCTCCTCGGTGACCAAACGTCAGACCCGGATGAGCAGAATGACAAAAGGATCCAAGAGAAGTGCACGAGCCTGACCACGCTGCTGCGGAGACCGAGCGGAAGTGAGGCGAGCCGAGATGGCCTAATGAGCTAAAAAGGTTGTGTGAAGCCTGTCTGCTGGAGAAGTGCTGATCATGCACACTTACTGAGAAATATTTAAGGAAACACATCATAGGCCATTTTAGTTAACTGAATTGTCACGGCACGAGAGCACCTCTCGTACTGGAGTTTCCACAAAGCAGGTCTACACAGTGTCTGCTTTGAAAATTGCCACCTGCGGACGGAAGTACAGCACACACGGGGTGATATCTCGCGGACCTTGTATCCCACTAATTCATAAAAACTTGACTGTAGAATCTCTTAGAAGAACCGCAGACTTCCTAAGGATAATTGACCGCAATCATGAACGGCTTGACGGAGATGTCCGTGAAATGTGTTCTTGTTGGGGACTGCGCGGTTGGCAAGACGGCCCTGCTGGTCCGCTTCACCTCAGAGACCTTCCCAGACACGTACAAGCCCACGGTGTTTGATAACACGGGCGTAGAGGTGTACATGGATGGAGTCCAGATCAGCCTGGGCCTGTGGGACACGGCGGGCAACGACAACTTTAAGCAGATCCGACCGAGATCGTACCACCAGGCCGATGTCGTCCTCATCTGCTACTCTGTGGCTAACCCGAGTTCTCTAGCCAGCATCCAGCGCAAGTGGATCGCTGAGGTTCGAGAAAACCTACCCAAGGTGCCAGTTCTCATCGTGGCGACTCAGACGGACCTGAGGGAAGTCGGGGTCCATCGAGGCAGCTGCATCTCTCCAGCTGAAGGCAAACGTGTGGCTCATGAAATCCACGCTAAGGGCTACCTGGAGTGCTCCTCCCTGAGCAACCGCGGTGTGCAGCAGGTGTTTGAGTATGCAGTGCGGACAGTTTTCAACCAGGCCAAGAAACAAGCCAGGAGGCGCATGTTCAGCTTAAACCAATGCACGGCCTTTTGACGTCTTACCGTGATCCGATTGCCATCTGAGCAGTTTTTCAGACGACATATTAGTGTGCTGTTCAAACTCAGTTAACTGTGTGGGGGTACAAAAACTCAAACTGGGATTTCTTTGAGTCTGTCGGGTTGTTTTTCACTAACTTCCCCACTAAAGTCCCCTGAACTCAAACATTTTAGAACTGAGAATGCATTGATTGAACAGTAAACCTAATGGAGTACTATGCAGGTGTACAGCGGTGGATGTTTTACGTTTGTTTGATGCGAAAACGAAGTCCTAAAAAAGTGTTTGTTCTCACGTGGAGTTACAGTATGTCGAAAAGTTGGAGACTTTTTTTTCAAATTGAAAACATTTAAAGAGTTAATCAAAGGAAAGTAAGCGTCAGTCCAGGGATTTAAACATCACATGAACTTTTAAATTACTGCATATGCGCCTCTTTACTAACACGAGTTAAAAAAGATACAACCAAGTATTGTTTTATGGTTTAATGGAGCTTTAACTATGTGATTCACACATTTGTCTAAATCAGACAAGGTCAAATCTACTTTCAAGGTCCTTAGAGTTTTCTTTTTTTCTCCATTTAAGTCCATGAGTAAACAGTGGTGTGGGCCCATTTTTGTCATTTGGGGCAGAAACCCAAACAAAAAACACATATCAGGATCTACCTGAAATATATTCTCTGTATTTTCTTTATAGGGCAACTTTATGAGATGTGTCCTGAAAAGGAAATGTTATAGTTTAGCAAAAATGCCTGCAGACTGTATATTGTTTTATCATAAATACAATGTCAAACCCATTTAGGACTTAGAGACAGTTGCACTTCCGTTCATACAAAAATCTGAAATTGTATTTCAAATATACAGAAAAGTCTAAAAAAGTTAAATTTTTCATTGATTAGTTGACATGAAACCACATATATGGTTATTTAATCTTTACTGTTGATTTGTTAAACCTGCTTTTAGAAAATGAAAAGACGTTATTGCTCCAGGTTTTTATCTTTTAACTATGCTGCTTTTTTTTTTTTTTTTTTAAATACTTATTCATAGAACAACTAACTCAGTTAAAACTCTGTTAAATTCAAGGATTTTAGCGTTTCTTTTTTTAATTTATCTGTACATTTTGTGAGTCTGTACCGCTTTACTCTTCGTGGACGAGTAATTTGACATACAGGTTGAGGTAACAAATACTAAAAGGAAATCAACATGATGGTCATTATTATTGTATGCAGTCATCTTTGTAATTTATGTTTTTGGTATGTTTGCATGGGATTAAAATACGCTTTTGTTCATCACTCTCTAGGCTAATTATCAGCCTTAGGTGACTTACCGCTCCTGAAAAAATTCATACGCTGTATGACGTTTTATTTATATTTTGCATATGAACACTTGATCTTGTATGAAAGTCTTTCTTTACGTCATAACGAAAACTTTCACAATATGTGTAATGCAGTATGCCTGGAGTTCTGGTGTAGTGTGTGTCTTGCAAGTAGAAGAATGGCATCCTTAGATTACATGTTTTGCATGTTACATGTCTTGCTGAGCTATCAAACTACCTTAAGAAGTATGAATACAATTGATTTTTAGATTAGAAATATTTCTATGGCCTGAAGTTTTCTATTTTTAAGATTCTAATGAAGATTTAGAGGCGTGTCTGCTGCAATCGAACTAAAAGCTTAGCAAACTTGTGACTTGTGGCTGTAATGTGCTATTTCTAAAAAACTCAACCTCATAAAGCTATATAACTGTCATATATGTTGTATAATGCAGTATTCATATATCATTTATTCCGAGTGGGCGCAGTAAGGTACGAAAGTATTTAAACAACTGCGTTTTTTGACCGAATACATATATCGCTGTTGAAAAGAAAGATGCTTGATCAAACGTACACTAGATAAGAAGTGCAGACGTGTAATGTTGAAGTTTAGATGACAGATATGACTTTAGGTTTATTGATTCAAAGTTAGAAGTTGGTTCTAGAGGGTTTCAGGACTTCAAGGCTACAATATATACGATACAGCCATGATCCATTTATGCAAAACAAATTGGCAATACTTGTAAGTATCATGGTTTCAAATATAACTTGTTCTCTACTCATAATATACACTCTATGACCATGTAGGTGATGTCTGAGAAGTGTGTAAAGTTGTGTGAATATGTATTGTGTGTGAGAGGAGGACGTAAAGTCTTTTAAATGTTTAATGTTCTAAATGACTGATTTATAAGGTGGAAAAAAAGCGAGACAACCAGGAAAGAAGCTGTTCCCCCTTCCTCCTTCCCCCTCATGTTTTCTCCCGCTCGTTCTCTTCTTACCTCCATCTTACTCGGTGTTCAGAGCAGCTGAGGATGAGAGGCATCAGGCAGACTTTTCAAGGATATGCTGAAGAACCCCTAACCACATCCCAGACTACACGCACAAACGTAGACATGTATGTACACGAGTTGCATTATCTAGACAAAGTTGTTCAAACAAGCTCTCAACCACTTAGTCGTTCTGTTCACATGCAGACTGTTTCTATGTTCTTCTGTATACACCCCTACATGTGCTACAGAGTCATGTACACGCTGCATTCTGAGGAGACTCCTGAACAGAAAACTAACTCAATGAAAGCCTTTGCATATTCAACAACTTCATTCCTTGAAGTAGCATAATGTGACAAAAATCCAGAGATATTAAAGCAGCATGCAACGATTGGGAAGAAGAGGCTCTAACAGCACTTATTATTTTACTCAAATACATCTCGATTTAGAATTGCCTTCCAAACCGTTTTTTTTTTTTTTTAACATAATTGATAACCGTCATCTGACAGTTGTAGCAAGAAAACCAGACATCTGCAGTATCCACAAATTCATTAATAAAATCATTTGTTGAGCATTAATCTGCTTAAAGTCCGGTAAGATAGCCAATCTTTGTATCTCTTTCCATGTAGAATACTGTCTTCATGAATATTGAGTGAAAAATGACAAAGATAAATGCTCCACTTTGACAGTTCAGGGTGTTTGACTCACTGCTGTGGTCACATCTTTTATGTCTCATTGTGCTTTCTGCCACAACTACCACAATGCCTCATTCCTCTCTTTCTGGGCCTGTCTCTGTGTCTCTTTCTCTCACACAAACACACACAAACACACACAATGGTGGTGTACAGAACTCTATGCGTCGAGCCACTTCACAGTTAGCGGTAGTTGGTATGCTTACATCTCATGTGCCTCTGGGGAATAACATAGGGGCCCGGTGAGGTTTCTATTCATCGCAGACATTTTGACATGTCATAGCAGCCACAGCACAGGTGGAGCTAATAGCTTTGATAGCTGATGCCTCTAGTTTATTGTTCCAGAGTTGTGGTAATGAGCACGCTAACTTACACGTACAGCTAGATTGATGAAAGCCATCGTTGATGTTATTGGCAACACCTGTTCTTTTCCTGCAACACAGTCTGGCCACTGGCTACCATAGCAAAAAGAGCCAATTAATCAACTCTCCAGTTTTTCCACAATATTTTGTTGTATGTTGTGAAGCCTGTTAGCAGTGTAACTTAATAGACTTTAATGAGATTTCTTTAGCAGATTGCTTTTTGATGAAAATAGAAAGAAAAAGTAACAGATTTGTTGATATTTTGTGTTTATCAAATCATTTTCTGACTTAAAAATCTTATTTTGTAAGTAATATTTGATAATTATTGTAATATCTAATTAAAGGCAAAATAAAACCAACAGCCATCCAATAGCTACTATCCAACATCTTCCTGTACAACTTGGCTGCAGTTATCATAACTGTGTTTGGATTGTTGGCTTATTCACCCATACCACTGTATAATGTTCACTATATAGAAGATTCACTGATGGGTTGGGATAGGCTGCTCTATTGTATTTTGGGCTCAACTTGGACGAAGCGGTGCTTCATAATTATGCACAGGATTTTCAGAGTTGTGTGTCGCACCAGCAGGATGGGTTGAAGCCAAATTTGACACGTTGGCTAACTATTTTAGGTTGTATTGCATGCTCAGCACTCACAAACAGCTCTGTGGGATCACAACAACTTGTTGACCACACAATCATCAGCCCAAAGCTGCTGGCAGCCCCTCTTATGATGATATGTAAACCACACACACTCCCCAGGAGCCTTGCTTACTGGCAGAGGCACATAATACTACAGCTCTCTCACACTCCACCATCTCTGACTAACCAGGCAGAGCAGAGTGGGTCTCTCAGGAGAAAGGTTTAGTAGACCCCAAGAGCAAAATGATGAACCTGTGCATGAGCATAATAAGGGCTCTTTCATAGATCATTTTCAATTTATATCTTTGACCCATCCCTGAAAGATAATCACTGGGGAAACCAACATTAATGGCATCTTTGAGTCTCACCATGTCAGTATGACAGTGGGCCAGTGTGCACAAGGCATAATTTTTACTCGCCAAGAAGGAAAAGTATTGATGACCAATCTGTTCCATAGATATATTTTGCAAGCTGGTAAAGCCGTATGAACCTCTCCTTGGAACAATAATCATGATGAATACACCTGCATTCTTTAGTGCAACAAGTCAAAATGTGTGCTTAAAAAAAGTTAATACTGAATACCTGAAACCAAAACAGATGTTATTCTACTTTTCTTTTCTTTTTTTCATTGGGGAAAATATAACAATTGTAAATACTTGAAGAGAAAGCAACTAGACTTCTTAAAATTAATAAAGAAACCCAGTTGCTTTCTGTTCAAGCACTTAAGATTACCATGACCCTGGATGACTGAGAATCACGTATAGAATCACATGCTCCAAGCTGTCACAACAGCTCTGCTCTTTGGTCTATCCGTCTGTCTCAGTATCCCAGTGTCTCTCCAAATTAGAAAAGACCAACATCACATACACAATTTCTGATTGCTTGCTGTGGTTTTCATAAGATTCATCATCATTTTTTCATCAAATTCAACAGAGCAGCACACAGGTGTACATACAGACGGAGCCTGCTGACAGTCTTTGTCTCCTCTTACCAACAAAGACCAACAAACATTAACAGCACATGTTGAACCCAACACAGAAATGAAGAGTAGAAATGGTTCATAGAAGCTCATTTTATTTACTTTGACTCCAGCGCTTTGGCTTTTTTCTTGCTCTCTCTTTGTCTCTCACACACACACACACACACGCACACACACACACACACACACACACACACACACACACACACACACACACACACACACACACACACACGTTCACATACACACAGGAAACACCTGTCCTGTGCGAGCTCAGTACCACAGAAACTGAATGACACATTAACACATTATGTAGCAATACACAGTTCTTTACAGATTCAAACACCTATGTCAGTGACATTTCTTACGACTCCATGCTTTTTGGGACAAAATACTGATTTTCTCTGCACTACAAGTTGGGATTGACCTGAGTACAAATGATATTTTCAGTTTAAAGAAAAGCTTTTTACATTTGTTTCAAATTTGATTGTTAGGTTTTCAGTACAATTGTATTATATCTGTCCTCACATACTGATTTCAAATTTTTCATCCACACTTTGAAATGTTTCAACAAATATTTCCGCAGCTTCTTTATAGATTTGGACATTTACACTCCCATGTAATCATCATCTAAAATGAAATATGTCCACACACATAAACAGTTATGTATAAGGCCTTTGTTTGTTTGAAAAGTGTGGTTTTAAATTTAAGAGGGCAACCAACTGGCATCTCTTGCCCCACACGTGTGACCTTCTTCAACTACAAACTCCCCGTTTCACAGAGTGGGGAATCAAGAAGTGTCGTGTTTGAATCAATTACACATTGCAATTTTCTTTTGTTTTACAAAAGTCTGAGGGGAGCATGTTTTATAGATCCTGAGCATATCTTTTAGATCTTGAGTCTGAAAAGGCACCAACAGTCAACTTTAGCAGAGGAAATGGCTGCTCTCACAAAATGGGCCAAACAACGTGGACGTGATGCTTTTTCAAAGGGCTACAGGTTGGCTGATAAAACGCTACACTTATCCTCTCATTTATTTAGGTCTTTGTGTTTCTGAACCTGCACTCATTTTTCTCACCTTTTATCTATATTCTAGATGAGGTCTGTTGGAATTTGTGGACACATCCATTGACATTTTTCTCCAACAATTTCTCAAACCGTCTTTATTTTGTCTTTTTGCTCTCTTGTAGCATTATATGTAGTTTTATTATTGCCTTGTCTTGATCACAACTTTTCAAGTTTTTTTCATTAAAAAAATGAAAATAAGATTCAGTCCAGCAAAGGACTTGGACAAACACACACCAAACAAAGAATTGTATTAAGCAAGTTACAAATAAAAAGAAAAGTAAAAAAAAATGTTAACAACTTTAGTTTTTCCACTGCAGAAGGACATCGTGTAAAGATAAATGAGTTGTAGCCTCTTAGACAACTGGCAGCACGGTTAAACTTAAATCTGCTCTGATCAACAATGAGCAAACACTTTGACTATCTTTATGTCAATGATTCATCTTTACTCACTGAGACCTGCTCATGGATCATCGATCATTACATTTAATTGTGCATGTCTGTTTTCATCTTAAAATGACCTTTGCAAGAATGTTTCATTGTATGTGTGTGACTGACACATGTTCGCAGTGTAATGCAGTACGGCTCCGTGTGGATGTGTGTTTGTCATACAGCTGGTTGTGGTCATGTACACGGGCAGATAAGGCTGCAGGCATCACATTTCACCCAGTGCCATTGTGCCATGTGATACAGTGATACTGTGATGCAGTGTACCTGTGTTTGAGTGCATGTGTGTGTGTGTCATAGCCACGGGTCCTGTTCCAGAGCAACAATTACACACACAGACAGAGGCAACCTACGAGTAACAACTAGCGAAGCATTGAGAGCTTCTGACAGGATGTTAGACTTCGAGAATATTCTGTGGTCTTGGCTGGCTCAGCCTAAGCAGGGGAGAACGGAGATCAGAATCGGGTGATGCTCTGGATTCGGGCTCGGGCTATCTCAGCCACTGCTTTGCTGAATTATTGATCTCTTAGCTTGTGACCGGCAAAAAATGAGGAGGGCAGCTCTGATGGGTTGGCTCAGCCTTTTGGTGCAAGGTTAGTTTTGCATGATGGATCAGTGTGATGTTGATATTCTGAAAGTGATACGCAAGTTTGCCTTGTAAAACTTTGAGTTTAGCTTTAGTTAACCTAATTGTTTGGTTTTGTGTAACTTTTCATTGTTTGATGTGTTTCACCCACTTTGCCACCTCCTCTTGCCCACACAGTAACCCACTGTGCTCAGGGCCATTATGCCCGAAAACTTTTGAATGATCTGATGGAGGACTACTCCAACGCTCTGAGACCTGTGGAGGACACAGACGACGCCCTCAATGTCTCCCTGCAGATCACGCTGTCACAGATCAAAGACATGGTGAGTAGAGAAGATTCCTGAATATCTACAATCACCCAAGAGAGAACCACAGATACGACCCTATAAATGACATTTTTTACATTTCCACTTCATTACATTATACACTTTTTATATGCTTTATTTATGTACTATTTCTACACTTTTGAAGAAACTGATCAATAAAACATTTCCACCTCATATTTGTCCAATGAGTGACACAACTTTTAGGATGTACTGAAAAGACTGTTGTGCATTAATGAACAATACTGAAAAGAAGATGGAGGAAATCCTGTAAGATATCTTAGATAGTATACTGGGATTAAAGGACATTGAGTGGAGAGTATCAAAGAGTAAGAAATAGATCTAAGTAATACAGATAAAGAACTGTATCGGCACAGAAGTAATTAAGGACTGAGAGTTCCACTTTGTTCAGTCACACACTGTACCCTCACTGCCCCCTTGAACACATATATGCAGTGCAGTACAACTGCAGTACACAACAGCTTTTTAACCGTGTTTGTTTTAATATGATCTGCATCATACGCAGAGTTGTTTATAATATTCAGTCTCCATTATATGTTAATTTAATAATAAAATGAAGGGTAAATATATTGACTGTAGAGATAAACACACAGTTGAACTTTGAATGACTGCTAACATTATGCGCTGTGTAAAGATAGTTAGCAAGGCTGTGGTTGTATTGGATACAAATGTTTGGAGCGCAGTTAACATCAGGCTATATTGATAAAGTGCTTTTTATATGTTTCTGTTTGGTATATAAAACACCTGCAGATCCTAATGAATAAATCTTTATGTTTAGGTATGAAACTAATAAATTAAGATCCCTTGCCTTTACTCACTTGTCTACAGGTTGGTTTGTTAGACCCTCTCTGGCTAATCTTGGCATTTTTGAGTTTCCTGTAAATTGCACTGCAAAGGGTATTCAGCCATGTTATTTACTGTAAGACCCTTAGGAAGTAATCTTTCTTTTTCTCCTTATTGGTGTTGATGATATTAAACAGGTGACATTACCTCTAAAATACAATTAAAAATGTTTTAAATAAGATTCTCTCATATGCTTCAGGAAACAAGCTATTGCTAACATTGAATCAAGCTTACATAATAAGCACATGATAATTAATAACTTCTTATTTATTGCCTAGTTACAGTAACTGTCAGAGGGTGGAGCTGTAAAGCTTAATCAATTATTTCCTGTATCATTCAGTGGTACATCATGGTGGAATGACTCTTTTGCTGAATGAGCTGCTTTGATTGACCAGCGCATTATGGAGCAAGTGTGAAGTGTCCAGTATAACATCCTCCTTTGTTTATTTTGCAAGCTTAGCTTAATATTTAGTTAATATTTCATTTTAGCTTTTGGTACAAAAATTGCTGCAGCAGAAGAAAGTGAGCAATGTCTCATGTGACCTTCGTTGACGACCTTGGTGATCTTCAAAGGGAAGCTCCCCTAGCTGACAGTACCTGAGTAGGGAGCAGGGGGAAGGATGTACTGTATATGTGCACCATGGAATGGAACATTATGAGGTTGTCATAACTGGTGAAAAGCATCTACTACTCAACAGATGTGGCTCTTACACTAAACAATTACCTTTCATCCCGTTATTATGTCCACAATGAATATATAATTTAGTTTCAGGGTTTCAGGACTTTTATCTATCTTCATCACATTTTGGGATTCAACATTTGTAAAGTCATAGCTGTCTGTTTGTCTGCAAATGCGTTTGTGTGTGTAGGATGAGAGGAATCAGGTGCTAACCACCTACCTGTGGATCAGGCAGGTCTGGTATGATGCCTACCTGAAGTGGGACAAGGAGGACTATGACGACTTGGAGATGATAAACATCCCTAGTGACCTGGTTTGGAAGCCAGACATTGTCCTCTACAACAAGTCAGTAAAAAGAGACACAACACAAAATTAGAAATACAAAGACCAAAAGATCCATATGAGGCTTGAATGAAAATACACTAAATGAAATAAAAATGTGAAAAAACATGCTTTTTTATGTTTGTGTAGAGCAGATGAGGAGTCGTCGGGCTCGTCTAACACTAATGTGAAGCTGCGTTATAATGGAGAAATTGTCTGGGACTCTCCAGCCATCACAAAGAGCACATGTGTGGTGGATGTCTCCTACTTCCCCTTTGACTGGCAATCATGCGAGCTTACCTTTGGCTCATGGACCTACAATGGCAACCAGGTGTGTATTAAGAAGGGGACACGGGGACTGGGTAAATGAATGGAATTTTAAAACACACACACACAGATCAGACAGCACACATGTTACTGGAAACCAGCTCCTGTTCTGGAGGTTTAAATGTCAAAGTAAAGATGGTTTACAGTGTTTGCGGTACTTTTGCAGGTGGACATCAGTTTGGGCATGGACAGCGGTGACCTGTCTGACTTTGTGGAGAACGTGGAGTGGGAGTGTCACGGCATGCCGGCAGTTAGAAGCGTCATGATGTATGGCTGCTGCTCGGACCCTTACACAGAAATCACCTACACCCTGCTCCTGAAACGTCGCTCGTCTTTCTACATCTTCAACCTGCTCCTGCCCTGCTTCCTCATCTCGTTCCTGGCTCCACTGGGCTTCTACTTGCCAGCCGACTCAGGGGAGAAGGTTTCTCTGGGAGTCACTGTGCTGCTGGCGCTCACAGTGTTCCAGCTGTTGGTGGCTGAGAGCATGCCTCCTGCAGAGAGCATGCCCTATATAGGTTTGAATTGATCTTAGAATTCTGTTTTGCCCTATCATTGAACTATGAAAAACATACCAACCAATTTGTACTTGGAAAAGAGTATAATTTTGTCTCAGTGCGCTGTAATTCCTACTTAGTATCTCCTATTTTTTACAGAGAAGCTTGCGATTTTTGATTAATAAAGTGAATATTTAGATTCAGGTTAGGCTGATTTTCCTTTCTAACAATGCCACAAGCAGTTTTCTCAGAGTTTTCTTTGTCCTCTAAATGTCAACTTGACTTCCATTATTCCTGCAGCAGGTTTGGATGGACAAGTCAGAATATTTTCATACCTACCGCTTTGGACATGAATTAATTTGGAGGAAAGCCTGAAGTTAAAACAGACATTGCACTAGCATTGTAAAGAATGTGATAAAGGAAGCCTGGGAATTATGTTTCCTCTTTAAGAGCCCATTGTTTTTTTTGTTTTTTTTATAAAAAAGACTGGATCTCAGTGGGTGTTCTTAATAAAATGAAAGTAGATTCAAAATTGAGACGAGGCTTTGCTATCTTGAGGTCTCTTCCCACTTTGTGGGCATATTGTTTTTCAGTTTTCAGAGTCCTGGGCTGCTGCTTAGAGGAGCATTTTTTATGAAGCTCTTAGATTTTGGATTTCCTAATCTTGCACGTTACCTAATAGCTGAAATCTCTGTCGGTACATTCTGCTACTTTATACTAACAGTAATCACTATTTTTGCTAAAATTTGTTATCTTTAAATGTTGGCCCTTCTAGAGATCAGTTAATTCTCTAGTCACTTAATGGAAATATTGCCCTGGCATTGACTGAACTTTTGCTTGCCAGTATAAATGTGCAGCATTGTATTGTGTAAATTGGGGATGTCATGCAAGTATACCCACCATAAGTTTGTCATTTTCTTCATCCTCTCCTCCAGGGAAGTACTACATAGCCACCATGACGATGATCACAGCCTCCACTTCCCTCACCATCTTTATCATGAACATACATTTCTGTGGTGCTGAGGCCAAACCAGTCCCTCACTGGGCGAAGGTGCTCATCATTGACTACATGTCGAAAATCTGTTTTGTATATGAAGTGGGGGAGAACTGCACAACACCTGAGAGTGAAAGGACCCCGCTTTACCCAGAGGAACCCATGAGTGATCAGGGCTGCTACTATGACGACCGTTTCCACGACAACTTTTACCATCGTGACAGTGACCCGTACAAGTACAGCAATGGCAACGGCGTACATCATCACAACAAGCATCACAGAAACCAAGCAAATGGCAACGCCAACGGCAAGCATCACCATTACAACAACAACACTTCCAGGCTGGAGAGGGGTGAGACAAAGCAGGAGCCCACACAGTGCTACCGCCACATCGGGAGGGAAAAACTGGACTACCAGGCCCCTCTGCACCTGAACGGTGGGCTAAAGGAGCAGATTCTCTACCCGTCAGAGAACTATCAGGTCCCATCCTGCCCCTGCTGCTGCCCCTGCCTCCAACATAAACAGGTGACGCCACGCTCTGCCTCCTCCTGCTTGTGCTTACTGGTCTGCTTGTTCTTCTTCCACTGTTTTACAATCACCCTCTTTAATTTACCTGTCCACTTTCAGGTGGTGAAGAACATCCAGTATATTGCCAACTGCTTCCGTGAGCAGAGAGCAACATGTGTCAAGGTCGCGGAATGGAAGAAGGTTGCCAAGGTGATGGATAGATTTTTCATGTGGATCTTCTTCGTCATGGTCTTTCTCATGAGTATCCTCATCATCGCCAAGGCATCCTGACAGCTTCCTCGTCGTCTTTTTATCAACACGAATCCTCCAGTATTGTGTGAAACTAAACTCTGAGGGCGTGAAGGCAGGGAGAGGTGCCTGTGACTGCTGGTGTTTCTACTTTAACCTCATATAAGACAGTTTTGTCTGCAAGAAATGATATTTCATGTCAGTAATGTTTTGTGTGTGTATGGGAGTGCGTTTGTCTGGATTCACGGTTTTGCTTTGCCTTTTTTTTTATGTTCTCCCATTAACCCCACTCATTAACCATGCACTCACACTGAAACTCATCAAGCCCTCTCAGTTAGTTAATGTCAGGTGCGCTTCCATGTGTCAAGAAGCAGTGGAGCAGTAAGACAATCTAGGCCTGGCCTTGAACATGCATGAACTCTCTATTATTGATGAGCTAACAGCCAGACATCCAGCTATACGCATTACGTTTCTTACATTGTGTTTTAAGCAGCCAGATGATGCTTTTCAGTTAGTTGCAGTGCAAGAACCAGCAGACTAAGCTTAAATACTACTAAGGAATCACAAGACGGGAATAGTCTCTGACACAGTCAACGCAGCTTCAATTGGAAGATTGAGCAAAGTAGAATTTTGACGGTAAAGAGCTTTTCCTCTTTGGATGTTTAAGGTCAAGACAAGCTATCCTATTTGGACATGAAGCTTAAAGATCCAATTTTTAACTCTATATTCAGACCTTAAAACCTATCTCTCAAGAATAAGAGGCAATGCATATATTGTAGCATTTGACTAACTTACATTTTGCTAAACAGCTCAATAAAATGAAAAGAAGACTGTTATTACGTTGTCAAATTTTGTTTTACTCACTGCCTCAGATGTTTATATTTTGGTTTAAATTGAATTTGTGTGCAAACAATTAGCAAAACCGTCCATTTTGTTTTTCTGTCTATAAATATAATAAAATATGATCATTGGGATTATATAACACACACGCACACACACACGCACACACACACGCACGCACACACGCACGCACGCACGCATGCGCGCACACACACACACACACGCACACACACACACACACACACACACACACACACACACACACACACACAAGTGTGTCAAGCAAAGCTCAACAAACAGCTTAAAGAAAAATGAGGGCAGCCAAGCAGAAACCATGATTAGTTTCTATAGACATTTTCATTCTGGAAATGAGCCTCCAGAGGGCAGAAGTGCTGCAATCACAGATGATTCAGTTAGTGGCTGACTGAAAAAAAAAAAAAAAAAAAAAAAAGTACATTTAGAAAATGCCCAACAAGAAGCTTAATATTGCCAAAGACCACAAAATGAACTGAATTCCTGACATATTAGCATAGCTTATTAATGGTCTGCTTGTTGAAACAGTTGCCAGAATAGTTTAAAAGAATAAAGTGGATACAACATAAAACCATGTGGAAATAAACCTGGTAAAGTGGGTTTTAACAGTTGATTTTAGGAACATTTGTCACTGCGAGACAAAGCTCGTCGACTTGACTGCTCTGTTTCTACAGTCGTCTCTGTAGAAAGAATGAAGATCAACTAGAGACATTAGTTCCCTCACAAATAAACTTTTTTTTAATTCACGTTTTGAAGTTGACTCCAACAGCAAGCTGGAGAGTCAAACAGGAGCGTATAGAGATGGAATGACTGATGAATAGAGCGGCGAGGTGTAACATGATGAAACATTGTACAGCAAGTCGATCATTTCTAATGTAAGAAGTAGACAAAGTGAATATTTTAGGCTCTAGCTGGAGTTCGTTATTATCTCTATAAACAGGGGTCCCCTTTTCAGATTCCAGGAACACAGATTCTCCTAGATTTACTGGAACTCTTTCACATGTCTTCAAAAAGTCACAAAACACCCATGAGAAGCTTGTACAGAACGAAGATTAGAGAAGACTGTGGAGTCTTCACTTTTCTGATAATGTTCTCTGATCAGAGGTACAATTGTATTGACATTAGGCTGTCTCGACATATGATTAGAAAAAAAGAGAAATTAGGTTACTTGTCTGACTAATCATAAAAAAAAAAACTACAAAGTGCAGCATCAAATCACAGTATGACGGCACAAATAAAAAAAACTACCAGCTTACATGTTACTACAAACAGTTTTATCTATCCTGGTGGCATTATATAGCTGCAAGCATGACTGCAAACTCCTTTTTCATCATCCGTGTGTTTGTCTGGTCCGTCTGACCTCACCAGTGACAGACGAGTGCATTGATATGCGACTCCTTCATGATAGCTTATCACCTTATTTTTGGGATAAAGAGCTCAAAAAATCAAATCGCTATCAGTCTTTTCGGACTTTAATCACAACTCACCCCAACTTACAACCCCCCCCCCCCCACCTACATATTGATCAGAACTTTGCTGGATCGTGACATCTTGCTGGTGAGGGTATTCTCAGAAATCTGCTTCGCTGAGTGTTTCAGAGACAGACTATTGGACCACACTTTCTCCAGATAGACATTGAACACCTGGTGATGATAATGGGGAGAGTTCAGAGGGCTTTTTATATGTCAAAGGGTAGCACACGCCCACAGTGACAGCACCTATATGCTGCAGGATTTTCATCTGTTCCCAGTTTGTGGAGGAAAAAGAGAAGAAACGACATGTCGTCCCCCAAGAAGCTGTCTTCGGTGGGCTTTGCAGGTGGGTCTTCATCATTTTTCTTTCTTTCTGTCTTTCTGTCTGTCTTTCTTTCTTTTGAACTTTATCTTCCATTTTGTCTCCTCAGGCAAGAGGGCCTCTACCTCCTCCTTCACAGTCATTAGGCTGGTTTTACTGGGGAGGACGGGCAGTGGAAAAAGCTCCACTGCCAACTCCATCTTGGGCCGTAAGGTCTTGGACTTGAAGGTCAGCAGCGCCTTAGCCACCCAGCGTTGCCGCAGGGTCAGTGGAGAATTTCGTGGACAACAGCTGTTAATCCTTGACACTCCCGGGGTGCTGGATACTCATCACACTCTACAGGAGGTTCAGAGGGAGCTGAGGAGGAGCGTGAGCCTTCTCTTCCCCGGGCCGCATGCTTTCCTTATTGTAATTCAGATTGGGAGGTTCACTCAGGATGAGAGAGATGCGGTATGCCAAATCAAAGAGGCAATAGGTTCCCATGCTTTGAGCTTCTCTGTGGTGGTCTTTACCCATGGAGACCGTCTGGAAGAGGGGGGATCTGTGAAGCAATGTCTAATAGACGACTGTAGGGATCTTGCTGAGCTGGTGGCTGCATGTGGTGGCAGGTACTGTGTTTTCAACAACCTAAGCTCCAAGAACAAGGAGCAGGTGTCCGAGCTGCTCGCCTTGGTGGAGGACATGATGCGAGACAATGGAGAGAGCTGCTACAACAGCAAAATGCTGCATAGAGCAGAGCAGGACATGGCTCATCAGCTGCAAGAAGAGAGTAGACTGCTGACTGAGAAGGGCGAGCTGCTGAAAAAGAAGCAGGAGGAAATTATAAAAGAATGGTATGAGAAGGAGCTGGAAAGGATTCAGCAGAAACACAACATAGAGTTGGAGGAGCTGAAGAGGGAACTGGAGCTCGAGAAGGAGAAGGAGGAGAAACAGGCAACAGATCGAGAGGAGGCCTTCAGGCGAGAGATGGAGGAGAGAAAGTCTCAAGAGGTGGTGTTGTTGAAAGAGGTGGAGAGGAAGAAAAAGGAAGCTCTTCAGGAAAGACTTGACAAACTTACTATAATGTTTGAGGAGCAGGTTGAGCAGGAGCAGAAAACAAGACACTTGATGGAGGAGAGGATCAAAAAGGAAAAGGAGGAAAGTGAAAGGAAAGAAAGAGAGAGGGAGCTTCAGCAGATCCAGATGGAGCAGGCCATCAGGCAGAGAGAAGAAATGGAGAGAGATGCCCTGCAGAGAGAGTTTGAAAAACTCTTCCGGAGTCTGGAAAAGCTGAGCAAGAAGGAGGACGAGAAGAATAAGCAAATGGAGAACATGCTCAGACATGAGAGGCAGGAGAATCAGAGAGAAATGGAGATACAGATGGAGCACCTCAGAGCAGAGAAACGGAGATCGGAGGCGTTCAAACGGGAGTTAAAACTGCTGAAAATCAAGGTAGAGCAACAAAAAGTGAGTGAAGAGGACTTCAAGAGACTGCTGGAGGAGAGTCTGGAAAAGGAGAGGGAAAGGTGCATCAAGGAAACCTCCACTTTGAAGAAGCTGTGTGGCAAGAAATGTGCAGAGATCTTTGAGAAGGTGTCTGCACAGAAGCACTGGACAGTGACCGGATATGTGCAAGAGATGGGACTGTTGGGGCTGAATGCAGCTTTAGAGAAGGTTGGAGCTCCGTGCTGCATACAGTGACACCTCAAACATTGGAATTTTGCTGATTTGAACAGTTTTTTTTACACTGTGGACTGTAGCAGTTTTCAGAAATGTGGTCACAATGTATGATTTCGACTTCTAATTTTGTTTTTGTTTTTTCTCTGTTTTGTCGCATCAACCATTAACTGAAGAGTCAGGAATAGACAGGAAATGAATGCCCGTATGAAAGCAATTTCATTCCGAGAAATGGATGTAATTCCTGTGTGTGCCCTAAATCAGCAAATGCACAAAGTCTCAAAAATGATGGAGATAATCTGATTAATAACACCCCGCCCTCTGCCCTGCACTGCTGTCTCTGTTTCCATCATCTAAATCTGTACTCAAACAAAACCCAGTTGCCATTAATAAAGAGCGAATATTGCTTTTCAGCACTGTTTCAGTGTTCCTTACCTCAGCTGTGACCTGAGCTGTGCCATCTGGTTGTGTTCCCAGCCAAAGGGTCTGCTTTTATCCACCGCATCACTGAGTGGGTTTGAGTGTTCCTTTGATTGTGTTTGTGGGCACTTGTATTCCCCATGTTGTGGGGACATAGTGTTAATCTGTTTATACAATCAGGTCCACTTGCCTTCCTTTTGGGAACAAAAAGACAGGTTAAGTTGATAGTTATAGTTTGGGTTAATGAATGTAAGTCAGCGCTGTGAAGTGCAATAGCCTGACAAAATGCTGTCTGAGATGATGTAAAAAATATTAGAGCCACGGATAAGTTATTCATTGAGAGACATTTTTACAGAGAGGTAGGACAAATTTGCAAATTTCACCTACATTCAACAGGAAGTTTAGAATAAGAGATGGCACATTGAAAAAGGAACTGAAGAGCTTTACGCTGGACAACTGAACTGAAGTATTGGCATAAAGTGACTAACACGCCTTTATTCAGTTTTTACAAATAATTATAGACAGAAATGCTCTGCATGCTCTGGTTTGTAAGCTAGTTTGACATCATGAAGCTAACTCTAATCACCGATTTTTGGATCACTAACTGCTTTGTCAAATGTTTTATACGGTAATTAAGGTTTTTGTTAGCATAGCATAGTTTGCTTGCTTGGTCTTTGAACACAATGATTTTCACTTGACATTTCAAACATACAACGTTTGAGCCAACACTTGAGACAAAATACTTAGAAATCTCTTTGTGGGTGAGAGGACAGCATTCAAAGTCAACAATTTCCCTTTTTTGAATATTCATCCAGTGTACGGTTCTGCCATCACCATCGCAAAATAACGGCCATGTTGCCACGATGGAATTTAAGATAAGCAATTGGTTTTCATCAAATAGTCAAATGTCTTACTTTCAGCGTGTCATATGTTTTCTGTGTTCTATTGTAAATAAAACACTGTTTTAAGAGAATTGCAAATCATTGCACTCTGTTTTTATGTATCTTATAAATGGCATCAAAACTATTTGGAATTGGAGTTTAAAATAAACACAGAAATGCATATGGAGATTATATTTCCACTCATCTGCTAAAGAAAATTTCTCAACATTGCAACAGTGCAAGAAAACATTAATAAATAAAAAAAAATCAGTTTTTGGTTTTAGTGCAGCACCTTTAACTCATCTGTAATTTCAAATTCACAGACTGCCTGAAGTACTTATTACTCATTTGCATTCGATAATGAACTCATTGAAAGATTTTGAATAAATGGTGTAAAGTGTGTAAAGCAGCAGATTTTTTCAGCAAGCGTGAGTGCTAATAGTGAAAAGTTTTGGTGAACTTCAACATGACTACACTATCTGAGATCTTCGGTCTGCACAACGCAGTGACAAAACACAAATCTGGAATCAGATGTATTTTTATGATACCAGCTTGTAATGCCTGCAATTATTTCTTTGAGTCTAATACACAATGCTTATCAAGAGTCTGAACATTGTGTTCATGAATATCCCAATAAAATGCTGCCTGGGTTGATGAGCACTACTTTGCAATCCAATCAGCCACGAGCTCTGAGGTAAAAAAAACCCCAACAGAATCTACTCAGGTGTATCAGATACACATCCGCTGTGTACACTCTGAGCCTTGTAGCTTTGAGTGTACTCAGTTTGGTTGGCTGATTATGAACTTTTTGTTCGACTTCTCAAACAGGAAGAAATCATTCATTAATGATCCTGCTAGAACCTATTTTGCAACATTTAACTGACTTATTTAACTAACTGACTTAACAGCAAACTGAATGACAGGAATACATTTTTTTTAAGGCAAATGGGGTCAACTGCTCAACTCAAATGATGGATTCACACAGAATCATCAACACTCCTTTACCTTTTTCAGTTGCTACCACCCCTCACGTTGTATTCAGTTGAATATCAAATATATATTCACTGTATGCAACTGAATATAGTAGACCATTCAGCAGGTTACAGGACAAGTATTTAATCAGTTTGGAGCTACAAGGAGAACTGAACATATGTTTATTTTGATCGTCATCCATGCCAACTTTGTACAAGTGTGTGTTATTTTATCTTGCTCTGGAGGCTAAACAAGTCCACTTATCCATCCATTTTCTATACCCACTTAATCCAATTTAGGGTCGCGGAGGGGGCTGGAGCCTATCCCAGCTGTCATTGGGTGAGAGGCAGGGTGCACCCTGGACAGGTTGCCAGTCCATCAGAGTGCCACACAGAGACAAACGAGACACACGACCATGCACACTCACACTCAATCCTAGGGATAATTTAGAGTCACCAATTAACCTAACATGCATTTTTCTGGAGGAAGAGAGAACCCCACGCATATACGCGGGAGAACATGCAAACTCCACATAGAAGGGCCCCAGCTGGGAATCGAACCTGGAGCCCTCTTTTAATTCCTAATGACACAATGCAATTGTAGCTCCACGCAGAACCAGCCTGAACCCGGATAAATTAAATATAGCCATCTGAAAAGAGATACATGAATAAAACCTATTCATAAAAAAATAAAAAAATGAATAAATCCCCCGGCTAAATGGACATGCAATCAGAAGGCTGCGCAAGTTTTGCTCTCTGCACCTGCGTGTCTGCGATCCACATGGTGGCGCTGATATGGGGTCGGAGGGGGTTGGAGTGTTTTTTAAGGACAGACATCCTGCAGAACACTGTGAACCTTATGATGAAGGCCTTGGTTGACACATGTCTTCTGACTGACACTGACTTCTGAGGAGGAAACCATGGCTTTCTGTCGGGTGTGAAAAGGCATCCAGCACACCATGAATGTATTACAGTCTTTGCATGTAGTTTGCATTCCATTCTGCACATGGCTTCGTTAATCTTTTTAGACACCGGACACTTCTGCAAGCTGAAAGGAATGAGGTAAATGACTGTGATTAAAAATTAGGTAATAACAGTTGGACCACAGAAAAAACAGCTCCAACTAAATCAAGTAGGACAAAACGGACTTCATATAAGGATGTACATGTTTGAGGGTATGAATGTAAAGAACAGCAGCAAAGGATTTACAGCGGCATGCAAAAGCTTGGGCACCTGTTCCAACATCTGTTACTGTGAAGAGTTAGGGGAGTATGACATGTATTCGTATTAATTTTCATATTCTGCACTGAGTTCATTTTTTCCTTGTCAAGCCCAAATCATGATTGATCCACCCCAGTGCTTAACAGCTAGATAGCTGTTTTAAAATAGATTAGATTTTTTAATTTAGTCAGTGGTCTTGGGCTCTTTTTTTTTATTTTTAATTTGCAAAGTTCTGAGACGAAGTCTGATGACTATCTAAAGAAGGCAAAATTTGTGCAGTTGTACAGTAGCTGAACAATAGCCCGGTGTGCCGCCACTTCAGTCTCATAAATGCTCCTGGAAATCTTTTGCAGCCAAATAGGGGCTTTGATTTGCCTTTCTGGTGATCTGAGAAGAAGCTCTTTCAAATGGTTTTCTTGGTCTGCCAGACCTCCTCTTGACTCCATCCTTCATAATAACTGGCAACTATAGTTATATTTGAATGTGAAGATGCTTTTCTATCTTCTTTAAGCCTTTAGCCTTTAAGAGTGCTCAAACTCTTGCCTCCCACTGTATAGAATAGGTGGAAATGTGTGTTGTTGTTTGTGTTGAATGTTCATGGTTATATGGAATGTTGGGCATGTTCTGTTATAATCTTCAAAAATTAATTAAAAGACAAATAATAACATCATGGGAAAACATTCAACCAGTAACTTGCATGGTTTATAAAGCAACAATGGAAGCAACATGAGTCAAATATGTTAAAACAACATGTACTGTTTACAATAAAGTCTACAGGGGGACACAATCTAAGTAGAAAGATAAGTGAGATTTGTTTACAAATGTGCTCACAGTATTAAAAAAATGGCTCCTGCATTTCTCAGGTGACCAACTTGTCTCGGTCTTGTGCTTCTCTGAGCTGTGTTGTACACACTCACGCTGTGCGCTCAGAGCAGCAGCACAGATCAGTCAGACCTGAGCGGGACGCGAGAACTCCGCTGTGAGTGAGTTGTAAAGCTTCTTTATCTGATAACGGCGCGGATTATCGTCCGTTCAGTCTAACATGTGGCCGTGCGCAGCTCTCGGCAATGAATAACACCACCGGCTCGGCGCTGGATGGAGCTGGCAGCCGGGAGGAACCGCCGGCGCACCGAGCTGCAACGGCCTGCGTCCTGGTGCTGCTTATCATTTGGACGCTTTTTGGTAACTTCACCGTGTGCGCAGCCGTTTTTCGCTACCGCCATTTGCGCGCTAAAGTTACAAACATCTTTATCGTATCACTGGCTCTATCCGATCTCCTAGTTGCCGTTCTGGTGATGCCGTGGAAAGCAGTGGCTGAAGTGGCCGGTTTCTGGCCGTTTGGAGGCTTCTGTAAGACCTGGCTGGCTTGCGACATCATGTGCTCCACGGCCTCCATCCTCAACCTCTGTGTCATTAGCGTGGACCGGTACTGGGCTATCTCCAGCCCATTCCGCTACGAGAGGAACATGAACAAAAAGGTGGCCTTCGTCATGATCGGAGTGACCTGGACGGTGTCCGTGGTGATCTCCTTCGTTCCTGTGCAGCTGGACTGGCACCGGGCGGAGATCGGTGACATGACCGGGCAGAATTTAGCGCCACGTGAGAATACTGATGGGAGCTGTGACTCCAGCCTAAGCCGTACTTACGCCATATCCTCCTCCCTCATCAGTTTCTACATCCCTGTTCTTATCATGATTGTCACATACACCCGCATCTACCGGATAGCCCAGATGCAGATCCGAGTGATATCCTCTTTGGAGCGAGCGGCGGAGCACGCGCAGAGTTGCCGTTCGCACGAACCTGAAGTGGTTCCAGACATGTGCACAGAAATTGGTGCCAACTCCTGTCAGTCTCACATCAGCGCTAATTCCGATTCCCAGTGCCCCAGCCAGACACATCGCGAGCTTAAAGTTTCAATCAGAAAAGAGACAAAAGTGCTCAAAACTCTGAGCATCATAATGGGTGTTTTCGTCTGCTGCTGGTTGCCATTTTTTATCCTAAACTGCGCTCTGCCTTTCTGCCCCGCACCACGGGCCCCGGGAGCCCAGCGTGGCCCTTACTGCGTCAGCGAAAAAACATTTGATGTCTTCGTGTGGATCGGCTGGAGCAACTCGTCTCTTAACCCGATCATTTACGCGTTCAATGCGGACTTCAGGGACGCCTTCTTGCGCCTGTTGCGCTGTCGCGGACGCGGCTTCTTCGCTGCGGTGAGCGCAGCTGTGGAGACGATGATGGCGAGCAACGAGACCGGAAACCAGAGGAGGGACAGCCAGCCGAAGGCGAAGCTGAGCATCTCCGCGAACGCCAGAGGAAGTCAGGACAGCGGGAAAGCCACGGCGGCTGTGTTTTATCACAGAGGGGCCAAGTCGGAAGCAGTTTTGGACACTGGGGAAAGATGCGACAAAGACAAACTGACGCACATACCAATATAGACAATATCATTTATACAATTACAGACATAACCTATGGAATTCCTTTGGATTATTTTTCTTGGACAAATACAGAGGTCTTTCTGTCCAAAATGGCACAGATCCTCAAACCCGAATGCTTTAGCAAATGAAAACGAGTTTTCTCTTTCTCAGGTTAGCCTAAAATATATCACAATTATCAGGCGACTACACTTCTAGGAAACATTTCCTTCTACTAAAGTACATAAGAAATGTCTCCATTACAAAAATTGCCTGTATTTCCATTCATAGAGTCAGAATTTCTTCATCTGTTAACCAACAACTCTCAGCAACTACAACCTGCCAAATGTTGTCAAAGAGGTGGGTTATCTTCCCTCACCATGAAGATTTACATTAAGATGATGAAAATTTAAGTGAGGAAGGGGCCATATCAGTCATCTTTAAGGTCTTTGCTGGACACTCCAGAGTATAGCGACTATTTTTGGTGTTTAATTTGCACATTTGCTTTGTGCATTAATGAAAGCTTTCTATGCAAAATATATCTGACTGTCTGACACACATCAGCCTTTTGCTATTTTAAAATATTTAATGCCCCAGGGTGTTCATTTACCCATCTCTAATTTGACATGTTTCATCAAAAGTAACAAACCTGCCTAATAATTATGCCGATTAAAAATTAGATTCTAATCATTTTTGCAACACCCTGACTCAGTATCACATCTCAGGAAATGGATATTCTAATAAGCATTTAAGTTCATGTGAAGTTGTAAGAACCACGCGGAAATAATGCGGTCAGAATACTCACTTGACTTATCAAAATACACACGGCGTAAAACTTACATGTGAGGGGTCAGAGAGCAGGACAAAAATTGGGAGATGAGAGAGTAAAACTGCAGCAAGGGAGATTTCTTTATTCGATTTTGAACTGTCCTTTTCCCTTATAAATCGCTTTGGATAAGTGCGTCAGCTAAATGCATAAATGTAAATTTCTTAATATCTGAGTTCAGCATCAAGAAAATGCAGATAAAAATGACAGCCCCACTTCAAAGGACCAGATCATGGATGACTATGATTTCAATTTTTTCATTCTATTGGCCTTTCCATCCAAATCAAAATCAAAATCCAGCAGTAGCAAATGGAATCATCTCCTCCTAATTTTTGCTTCCTCTGTGTCATATCAGAGTAGTAAATCAAGCTAGCATTTGGAATTATCACTGAGATTTTGCTGTAAAAAGTTTGCTCACAGAATTACTAACGTCAACGGGGTTTTTGCAATGTGGCTATTCAGACATAAAAAGCCAACTATTGCTCCCCTTTCCCCTCCCACATCAGAGGTTTTCTGGTTTTCTCTGAATCTCTAGAAATAGGATTATGTAAGTAACTTACATTAACACCCAGCTGTTGAGCATCTTGGTGAAGGCACTGTGCACTCTAGTTTCCCCGCATCGATACCTTGAGAGAAATACACATGAATAATTTGTACCTGAAGGTTGTTCCTGTGAAAGTTGCCCTGACCAGTGAGAATAGTGAAGCTTTTAGCTGAAAACCATAAGAAACCATTCTACACAGAGAGCCAGATGTACGAAAGGGGAACACAAGAGTTGAAGTCCCGTATGTTGCTATGTGATCAACTTTTTACATATTAACACTAGTTCATTTCTGTTTAATGAGACTTCCTTGTTGGTGTTAAATATGTAAGAGTGTGTTATAACCGCCGGAAGAAAGAAGCCTTAATGGAGCCAAAAAGAATTAGAATTTTTTCCTTAGCTGCAACATTTTTTTTATTAGCTTTTTTAAGCTATTATTGCAGATGTGACTTTAAAAAAAAAAAAAAAAAAGCCTTTTTCCTTTACATTAGAAGATTGACAGCACGCCCATGTGCATTATTACCGGCAGCATGATCCAGAAACCAGTTAGCTTAGTAGTAAGAAGTAAATCATCAGCGTGTCAGGGATAAAAAATGGCAGAAATGAGGAACACTCACCTGTGAATATATATACATATATATATATTTTATTTCATCACTTCTGTGATGTGAACTTATAACACTTTCACAATGGAGAATAAAATATATTTGTACTAGCTTATGAGAAAAATAGAGTTGAATAAACAGACTAATGTATGGATTAGTGACCTACACAATCACACAAAATGCCCATGGCGTGTAAGTCCTAAAACACACAAAATGTGAGAGATTATTTTTCTGAAATCCCCAGGTTTAGCAGCCAACAAGTGATGAGAAAAATCATTTCCGCTGACCAGCTATAGTTTTGGGGTTAAGTCCCACAAACATTTATAACCAGAAACCAGTTCATAGTGTCTTTATTCGCATCATAATTTCAGTATCAGTTTGTAACATATGTGCATTCCATGCAAGTGCAGTAGGAAGTTAAATTGAGACTACATGGCAGGAAGAACAGGAGCTTCTGTGATGTTACTAGAAATAAAGGACCACTCTTTTAATCATGAATGATAAACATGTGGCTAACTTCAAATCTCCTTGCTTCTCCTCAAACCAAGCTACAGATGTAGTCAGAAAACTGGAGTTACTTGCAGCAACTCCTGCTTTTGTTGTCCTGCACAGCTGGTGCACCTGCAGTATGTTTTGTCTGTGCAGACACAACTTTTTGGCTTCATCTGGATATTCAATAAACATTTTGTGCTGAGTCCTCAGGGACTTGAACAAATGCCAGAGGTGGACACTTCAGGAACCATCTGGACATGACCAAACTATGATTTGGGCCTAAAGAAATGAGCAACCTTTGGACTGAGGCAAGCTAGCTGGTCTTTGTGCGAAGCTAATATGGTGTCCCTGTCTTCACATCGAAAGCTATTTGACATTTTAATGCATTCATGTGCTTCTCTGGACTTTATTGACAAACAAACAATAGGGTTCAAAGACAGCTTTATTTTGTAATTGTATGCAGTGCATTTCCATATATGTTTTTTAAATTCTGTCCTTTTTTTTTTAACCTGGAATCTTCATCCAAAGCATGTTGTATTGGGATGTTTATTGATATCTGAGTATATGGTGAGCTTACAGACCCAGAGTAAGGGCCCAGTGCATTATATGGGTGATCATTAGGTTAAACATTCAAACATTACTGAAGTGCATTTTAACTGATGATCTTAGTCATAGCTAAGTGAGCATATGATGGAGGTGTCAGTTTTCCTAATTAAGTTCTGGCTACAAAACAAAAGTATTTTTCAAAATGTGACTTTAAAATTGTTTTTTTATTTAAACTGCAACAATTAGATGGCGGTCCTAACATCCATTTCCCTTAAAAGTATCATCTCTGCTGTGCACCAGAGATTAGATGTTTGCATCTGTTTGATGCAGCAGTGACAAAAGTGTGATCGTTTTTTGCGGGTTAAGTAGAAGCATTCTTCTGGCTTTTGCTTTGTAATGGGCTTGTAACCCACATCCATCAGCTGCATGCGTGCATTATGTGTAAGAATAGTCACCAAAACAAAGAGGATTAAAAAAAAAAAAAAAAAAAAAAGTGCAGATGTTGCATGTAGGTTACCGAGTGAGAATGTCCTTACAGAGCTAACGTGAGTGCAGTTGCTAATGATCATCCTTATTTCTGTTGTGTGGGTCCCAGAGGAAGCTCACTGAATTAAGGTGTCTCCCATACTGACATGCATGGAGAAGCTCACATGAACTATACCTGGCATGAGAGCTGAAAGAGTCCTTGAGGCTCTGGGCAAAGTCAAGTCAAGTTTATTTGTATAGCACATTTCATGTACAAAACAATTCAAAATGTTTTACATAAAATAAAAGCATTACAGCGGGGAGTGTAAGAAGCATTAAAAATACACAAAAGAATATAAAGAGAAACAAATAAAATAATTAAAATGAATTAAAATGATTAAAAACAATCAACTAGATAAGTTAAAAGATACCGTGCAGATTTCATGCATAGACATATGAAAAAAGAAATGTTTTAACTTGTGAATTTTTAACCTGGATTTAAAAATGTCTACATTTGGTGAAAGTTTAATCTCCACTGGCAGTTTGTTCCACTTGTTTGCAGCATAACAGCTAAATGCTGCTTCTCCATGTTTAGTCTGGACTCTGGACTGGACCAGCTGACCTGAGTCCTTGGATCTAAGAGCTCTGCTGGCTTTATATTCTCTGAACACATCACAGATGTATTTTGGGCCTAAACCGTTCTGGGATTTGTAAACCATCAGCAGGCTTTTAAAATCTATTCTGTGACTGACTGGAAGCCAGAGTAAAGATTTTAAAACTGGTGTGATGTGTTCAGATCTCTTAGTCCTGGTTAAAACTCTAGCAGCAGCGTTCTGGATGAGCTGCAGATGTTTAATGCTCTCTTTGGGAAGTCCAGTTAAAAGAGCATTACAGTAATCGAGTCTACTGGAGATGAATGCATGGATGAGCAGAGAGAATGAAGTGTTAATTGATTTGAGCACTTTAGGTGGGCGAACACATGCATTCACTTATAGGGCCTTAGCCTGCAGGGTATTTCAGATGAAGAATGAGTCAGTATTTCTCATGATAGCCTTCATTTCAGCTGATTTTGGCCACCCTGAGCCATATGAAACAATCCTCTTCTCAGAAGTTACTTTATAATTAGTAAACACAATCACAGAGAAAGAATAAAACACCTCAAAGGTTCTGCAGAGAAAAAAAAGTACAGTTTTTCATTTCTGACTGATTTCTGAGGGGAAAGACAATACAAGCAAATAAAATCATCCTAGTGTAATCTTTTTTAAATTCTTTTTTTCACTGGCAATCAATATAAGGCATATCATGGGAAAAATCAACCATCAATCCCATGGTTTTGCTATCTTTGCTTTGAATCTGCCGAGCACCAGCTGCAACTCCTTATAAAGGTGACGTCGGCTAAGATGGATACTCTTTTCATGGCGGGTGGAGACATAATAAGGAACAAGGTGTAGCGTCTTAGCCCAAGCCATTTTGAGGCATTGAGAGCTTTTTTCATGGAAAATGAAAGTCAAAATTCAGTTTTCTGTACTATAAAAAACATCTGTTGAATGGAATGTTGACATTTTTAAATTAGGCATTGTCTAATTTAAATCTGCTCTTTGGATAAAACCAGAGAACATTTCTGTTTTCCTTTTCTTGACGTAATGGAGTCAAATGTTGTTTTTTTTAAAAGAGAGCATTGTTTGAATATCTCTTTCTTTCATTCCACATATCAGAAAATTGTTTTGGACTTGTGTTCCATAAATGTTCAATAAATCAGGTTATGAGTGACATATGAAGAACAACATGTGTACAGTTCCATATAAATGGACAGGAATTAATTTGGAGGGTTTGGTGCATTGGTAAGTGCTACTGAGGTGTGTGTGTGTGTGTGTGTGTGTGTGTGTGTGTGTGTGTGTTAGTGTGTGTGACATAGATAGAGAGAGAGAGAGGAAGCTATGTCTTATGAATAATAGAATGTGAAGATTCAGTGGAGAGACGTTTGGGTCAACCAAGTACCTCTGGGAAAAAAAGAGCAGTATTTAGATAACTAATAACCAAATCCTCACAGCAATTCGACATTGTGTAGAATCACATCATATAGAGATGAAGATTGTTTTTAATTTCAAGGTACAAGTGACCATAGGCATTTGAGACACTTAAAAATCTAGTATAAATCTAGTACATCATGTACCCCTTTAGATGTTTTCAGAACATTTCTTGGAAAACATGTTAATGCTGCTAAAAACAAACACATTTAATGATATAGTTATGATGATAAAGATGAGTTTACATGACAGTTTTGATTTCATTTCATCATTTCTACACGAGAAAAGGTTCCAAGAAAGTTCTAGAAGGCTTGAGGACACCAGAGAGAGCTGGGAAACAAATATGAAAGGGGCAAGTAAAAGTCACAAAATGCTATTTTAATAAGATTTAAACAATTCCAACAGACAGCCACATGTGTTCGGAGCAGCTGTGCAAGGCTGGCTGGCGGCTCTCGTTCTTGCTGCTGCAAGAAGCAGTTGAATTATTAGTGCAAGGCATCAGAAAGCCTGACATCCCAAACTCACAGTGTCCTTCTAACCCTCTAAAAATAGACCAAAGAGAGATACACTCACAGCGGAAAATTGGATAGTTTGTGAGCCGTGTACTGTACGGTTCGAGAGGAAAGTAGAGGCAGTTGTCAGATAAAGTGTTCATTCACTCCAGCTGTGGAAAGCAATTTGCGTTAAGAAGGAGAACCAGAAAAACGTGCAAATGAACTTCAGGGGAAGTGTTGGAGAGATCAGCGGGCAACACTTCAGAATTGTTACTAGCAATCATTTGATTGAGATCAGAGTATTTTCTCTCATCAGCATTCAATAATAATGTTCCCAGATGCTGGTATTCAGGAGAACAACATTTGAGGAAGGTGAATAGTGGGGAGTCACATTCATCCGGTCAGCAGGGCAACAGTGCTGAGCTGCTGCAGGGAGACGGGCACCGGTCCAACAGAAACACCTCTGCAGAGCGCCACTTCTAAAGACTTCAGAGGACTTCAAAGTCCAGTCACAAGTTGTTAGCCACTCGCAAAGTGGCGTGAAGTGACTAACTTGCTGGTAATGAAGCACTGCACTCATGGACAGATTATGAAACGAGAACTACAGGCACACGCACGTTAAAGGCCCCACCATTCTGCCTTCTGAAACAAACAACCACGAACAGTTGTTTTGTGTCTCCAACAGTACAAATGATGTTGGTCATGAGTGTTCAAAGCTCAATTATAAAATGACACTTACATTTTGATACAGCCACAAGACAAGGCTTTACCTATGTTAGATTTGAAATAAAGTGCTTGTACTTTTAATGCAGTAATTTTTCATTGTTTTTTGGGTTCTTTTACTTAGCGAAGACCGTGAGATCTTTCTTCCCACCCCTGAATGAAAGGTTTTGTGTAAAAACATTCTCTTATGTCAGATATCAGTAACAGATCATAGATGTGTTGTTTAAAGATCAGCCTTTGTTCTCAGTCTCTTGAAATATCTTTGGGTCAACTGTTTAGTGTTTGGAGGTGGGTTTTCTGGTTTGGTAACTTGTTAAAGCTCCCAAAGCCAAACGGGTATTAATATTATTGGTTTGGTGATGTAATCAAATTGCTCTTAACCAGACGTGAAGGCGTTTTTTTTTTAATTTAAATCTCTTTTACTCTCCTGTTCACTGTCCACAGTTTAACTTTATGATCCTTTTCAATCTTTGTTGTTTGCTGACCTCTACTGGTGGCTCAAAGCAAAACATGATAGTCACTCTCTGTCTACAGACACTCGAGGCACCAATCGGAAACACTTCTTAAGCTTTAATCTGCTGAGCAACTTCCAGTAAAAGCCACAGAGGTGTACGCTGCTAGAAGTCTCTGTCCATCTGTGAATGAATGGGATGAATCTTTTTGGGATTGTCTTGTCCTAAAGTGAATTGGGCCACTTGGGGCAGCCGTGGCTCAGTGGTTAGAGTCAGTCATCCAATAACCAGAAGATTGGCAGTTCAATTCCCACTCTCACCACTCAAAAAAGATTGGTGGAACTGATAGCTGGAGGGATGTCAGTCCACCTCCTTGTCACAGCTGAGGTGCCCTTTAGCAAGGCACCATGCTCCCTGGGCACTGAATGGCTGCCCACTGCTCCAAGTTGGCATCTGTCTCAGTGTGTGACCTTGTGCATGTGTAGGTGCCAACCTGGATGGGTTAAAATCAGAGGACAAATTTCATGTGTATGCATGACCAATAAATCACATCTTAATCTTGAAGATTTAGATTTATGTTATTTTCACAAAAAGCTACATTTTTAATAATCTTGTAACATGTGACACATCATTTTCCAGTAACTTACACGTACTGTACAACCATTGTTTGGGTCATTACTAAAAAAAGCAATGTATTACACAATACACGTTACCTTTCTCTCTATATACAGCATATAGTCCATGTAGACAGTAACTGGTTACAGTACTGCACAATACTCAGCCATTACCTGAAATGCATTGTCACCGAACTGCCAGTTAACAATATAATATTCAGCTTTACATGTGACAAAAACAGGACATAAACAATTAAAGGTCTACATAAGATCTTTTTTTCACTCTCCCTGATGAAGTTTAACAACAAAGCTGACAGCGCAATCTGAGGGAATCAGATGAAACAGCATTTCACAGATAACTGAGATGGGGCTGGTTATATAGTCTCAAAATAAAAACTTCTGGTGGTTACTACTGAAAACATGATCACTGACATTAGACACATGGACGTTGGCTCAAACAATTTGCAAATATCTGGAAATCAGTGGAGCTCCCTGAAAACATCTTTGCCATGTTAAAAAAGGACGTGTGTCATTGTGAATATTAGTCTTGATAAGAGAATTTGTGATAAAAAGTTTCTACACAGTTTTACATGATATTTATGTATGCAACATAGGTTTTGTTTGAGCATTGGGAGGAAAAGTAAATGGTGGTCTGGGGATTCACTTGCAGAAAACTTTGAGCAAAATGACCTGTACTGTGGTGAATTTTTATGCACTGGCATTTTTTTTTTTTAATGATCTATCTTAAATATCTTAATCCCAGTTTATTCTGGCATCAGGTGACAATTCTTCAGTTCTCCCAAGAACTGTTGTAGGTCTGATCAATTAGAACAGCATTTGATGGACTTTGGGTGTGATAAGACTCATCATTCGTGAGACAGGCTCTGTAGTGTGTCATTGATCTGAACGGATTTTGTTGACTAGTGATGGCCATAGATGTCCAATCATCTGCTCAGCTCAGTATTTTGTAAAAGTGCCTGAGCAATTCCAAAAAATGTTAAAAGGTGAAACTGTTGCCTGAATTTCATGATAAAATTCAAAGGTTGCTTAAAAGACCACAAAGAATTGTGGACTAATGACTAATTGATTTATTGATTTTTGTGTGCTCAATCTGAGTCTTGGGATCCCCGGGGGATGTTATTTATGAGTTCTGCCATCAGTTCTTTTGTTTTCTTTGCGTTCTTTTTAGTTTAACTTACAACTTTCTTTTCTTTTCTTTTTTGTTCCAATTTCCTGTAGAATAACAGATGATTTATTCAGTTGTAAGGGAGAGGAGTGACTCTTGTGGGACTTGTTAGTCTCCTGGGTGACAGTGTATGGCTGAACCGCTGGTGAATGATTAAACTAACCTGATCTACTTCATCAGGGAGAATCTTGGCTTGATAATGGAGAATCAGCAAATAGGTCTTTGAGATAACAGTTAATTACAGTCTAATTTCCAAATATCAACCCTTTTGCTTTCTGACATATAGCGTTTTGTTATTTACAAGATTAGGTTTGGAGACAGCGTGAGCTGAACCGTTTGGGAGCAGCTGCTGGCATTTCCCTTTCGGTAAATTACACACATTTGTAAATGGGACACAAATTTCTACTAGCATTAGAGACGGTTGGCAACATAAGTAGTTTCAGGAAGCCTATCCCTGTGATCCAGTCTGGTTAGTTTTTAGAGGAAGTAAGCCAGTAGAGAGAGTTTATTATGGTTCAATATAAAATGAGTCCAACCTTGATAACAGAAGACCTTGGACAGTTTATCATTCTGTCTCGTAAGCATTTTCCTTGTATTAGAGGTGTTTCAGGAAGAAATAACAAGGAAATAAAAAGGAAATTTAAAGGCTCAAAGTACAAAGATGCATCATTGTGGACAAATATTAGCTGTAAAGTAGAGCAGTGAAGAAGCATTGACCATCACGCATCTTTCAGACCTTACAGCGATCATAAGGTAGGAAATAAGAAATAGAAATTCTTTAAAAAAAATTTTACACTAGGATATTACACTTGACATTTGAAAAGGTTATAATTAGGAGTTATTGTACTGTTTGAGCTGTTTCTAGCTCTTTTCTTTTGAAAAACTGGGAGAGATGACTATGTTGCTAAACTTTCCAGAGATTATATTATTTCCAAATAACTGTTTTTATCTTGAAACGTCATGTTAAACTCGACTAAAAGACTTTTAACACTGAAAAGAATTGTACTTATTCATGTCTATTTGTTATTTTTCCCTTTTGGTGGATATGTCATGTTGAAATTGATTTGTTTCAAGAAGATATAATACGGTGTAGTGATCAGATCTATTATGCTTATTACATTAAATTTTAGTCATTTTGTTCCACAGACATGTTACTCCATCTTTTCTTGTTTGTGGGGGTTTTGGTGACCTCTGAGGGGCTCGAATCCCTCGCTCCTGCTTCTAAACAAACAGGTAAAATGCTGATTATACATCATACATACTAGGGTGCACTTTTTATATCCAATCATTTTTATACTTGTTTCCATTTCACCTAATTAGTTGTAACATATTTCTCCAGTTGTTTCAGTTACTTGTCCAGCCTCATGTTGCCCCATCCCAACTTTTTTGAGATGTGTTGCTGCCATCAAATTTAAGATGAACTAACATTGATCATGAAACAGTAAAATGTTTCACTTTCATCATTTGTAATGTTTTCTATGTCGTCTTATGAACAAAATATCGTTTTAATCAACATTTTTCACAGCGTACCTCTTTTTTTTGCAGCTTGGGTTGTACTTCACTGCTAACTTTCTCTCGCCCACCCAAAAGGTACCAGGACAAACTTTGAAAATTTGCAGAAACTGAGTGACAGATCCAAATATGGAGCCAGGAGCTGTAAAGAGATCCAGAACATATACGGTGAACAGGAAGGTGAGCATCAGGCTTGACCTCGCAGAAATGTTTCGATATGCATTTTCAGACTCCTCAACTGTACATTTTGAAAACATCTTTGGCATGAAGCTCAAGCCAGTGACCAGGAGATAAACATAAAGGTGTGGAATTTCTCCTTTCATAATTTACTATGATGTTTCCAGATGGGTTGTACTACCTGACCACAGCCAATGGCATGCGATATCAGACTTTCTGCGACATGACCACTGCTGGAGGTGGCTGGACACTGGTGGCCAGTGTCCATGAGAACGCCATTCGGGGAAAGTGCACAGTGGGCGATCGCTGGTCCAGTCAGCAGGGTAACTATGGTCATTTTCCAGATGGAGATGGGAACTGGTCCAACAGAAATACTTTTGGAGTAGCAGAGAGTGCCACTTCTGATGATTTTAAGGTACATTGGACCGACAACATTTTTATAGCATTATCTAGATTTCTAGTTTTCTGTACGCTGCAGATTGCCTTTAAATCACAACAATGACATATATACATCCCCATTTGAGACTAATGGGTCTCTAGTTAGGCGGAAAACAACGGCATTTACTGTGGTCAGTAAATGTGAGAAAGTAAATGAAAATAAAAAATCCTAAACTCTACCCGTATGCTTGTTTACAATCTTTGAAAAGTTCCCCTTGAAAAGTTGTTGTTTATAGACTGTGAGGAGAGCTTTACTTGTCAATTAATTGTTCTCTTATTAGTTGATAAAAGTCCTTGTGTGCTCTTTCACAGAATCCAGGCTACTATGATATTATAGCGGAGAACATGGCTGTGTGGCATGTTCCCAACAACTTTCCGCTGGAGCACTGGAAACTGGGAGCCATCCTCCGCTACCATACCAATAACCGCTTTCTTAGTCTGTACAGGGGCAACCTTTTTAATCTCTTCAAGGTAACTTATTCATGGACAGATTGGGAAATTGGGACTTCAATAAGATCAAAAGTCCCAACTACACTAGAAAACATGCAGACATTTCAGACATGACTGAAGGTGGAAGTGTCATATTCACATCAGCACATAAATACTGTGCCCTTGCTGCTACTTTAGTTCATTTATTCATTTGTGTAGGTTTGATGAAATCTGTTTTTGTTCTCCTTTTCTCCTTTATTTGTTTCACTGTTGATTTGACCTCCTTATCATGGAAATATCGAAATGAAATGAGATTTTTGTGGATCACAATTCTATCAGTTGTTGGTGACCTACAAAATCATTAAACAAACCTGCAAATCTACTCATACATGCATTCATATCAAGCCACATTGTTCCAGCAATTTCCAGTGAGATACAACATCGGCTCATGCTCCCAAAGAGGGCCATCTGTTCCCATTGTGTATGACCATGGAAACAAAGAGTCCACCAAAACATTTTATGGACCGAATTCAAGAAGTAAGAAGCTCAAAAAGATCAAAATGAAGATAATGAATAGTTCTTTCACCATTATATGTGGATGAACATAAAAGTCTACATTATTTTCACAGACCATGATTTATAAATGAAAATCAGAACTTAGTGTGTATCTTGTTCTGTTCGAATGAAAGCGGAGTTTGAGCCAGGATTCATCACATTCAGAGCAATAAACCACGAACGAGCAGCCATGGCTATCTGCTCTGGGGTCAAACCAACGGGATGCAACACTGAACATGTGAGTGTGAACCAATCTTTTTACATAATGCTGTAAGTGAGTCAGTGCATCAAATGGTAAACACTTTTTCTATGTATGTGTGCAGTATTGCATAGGAGGAGGAGGATTTTTCCCTCAAAGCCATTTACAGTGTGGAGACTTCACAGGGTTTGACTGGGGGCATGGGGCGAGCGCCTCCAAAGAGATGATTGAATCTGCTGTCTTAATGTTCTACCGTTGAGAGGATTATTTAGCAGTAGAATAGTCAATTGTGTTCAAGCAGCACACCAGAAGATGGTATTCCAGTACTCTGTATCTGATTAAACTGTTGGGCTAATTCATTAGACTGTGTCTCTGGACACAAAGAGGTAACTTAACCCCATCTTAACCCCTAACCCGTGGAGACACTTTTGTTGGAAAATATATAAACAGTAACTCCTTTTATGTGTTTGAGGCTGATCACAGTCAACCCTTCTGTGTCTCTGTGTTCATTTCAGTCTTTCTGGACACTCAGCTAAAGTCTTCTATTTGACTTATGTGCTCTTGTGTGCCTTCATCTCTCTCATCTGTGACCACATATTGGGTGGAATAAAGTTAAGTTTATGTAGCGGTCACCTAGTTAAAGGAAACTCTTTAAATGTATTCATGCTTATAATGTTAGGGGAAAAAAATAAACAAAATCATAACAGACTGGCTCGGTAGTTGATCTTTTAGCGGTTGTTTTCAAATGTTGGGTAATATACATTTCATGTGCACCTGTGCAGGATTTGTTTTTAGATATTTTCTTGCAAAGTCAAGTCGGGTCTTTCTTATCTTGCGTGTTACCAGTGGTGTGAAGACGTCGCAAGTAAGTGCCTCCACAAGGAACATTACATGTGGAAGCTGCTTTGGGCACATAGGCTCTTATTCGGACTTGGCCTTGAACATTATATTTACCCAAGATACCCAGATTTGACATTTTACCCAAATGTTTTGTATCTTTTGTTCGTATTTTTTGAAAGGAAGTTTATTTTAGTTGCTTACAATGTTTGAAATACATTTCCAAAAACAGATTGTCATGGAAATTAAACCAAACTCTCAGAGGAAGCAAATAATGTGAGCCTTGATTATCTAACATTTATCTTTTGTGCTTTATTAAGTCTTGATGGTGACGGAAATCTACAGAAATGATAAATAAGCACAGAGAACAGAGAAATATTGTGTTTCATTCCAAATATTTCAACAATGCACGGAAATGTACCCTGTTAGGTGCAGAAATGGTCCTTAAGATATAAAGTATAAAGAAATGATAAAGAAATAATTTTACTATACTCTAATTAGCTTATTCTGAACTCTTTTTAGAATGTAAAACTATAAAAAAATCTTAAAACAGGCCCCGTAATGAGGTAGTGCATCAAAATATCCTTTTCTGGTTATTTCTGGTATCCTTTAGCTGTGCTCTGCTGTGGAAAAGACAAAAGTGGACAAGGATATGTTTTTTTTGTGGAGTGAAACAAACAGTGTTAAGATCATGAGGATTGTCCAGTGCATGTTGTTTGAGTTTTTCACCTGTGACTCTTTGCTATTTACAGTTTTGAACACTTTGTGCTCTTTGTTGTGAAATTGGTTGCTGTCGGCCTCTCCAGGCTCTAACAGGCTCAAGCTAACTTTCGACCCATCAGCATCCAATCAATGAGTGGCATCATCAACAAATCCAATGTGTTGAACTTTTTGGAGGACAGCACATTTGTCTGTCTGGGCCGGTAAAATGTGGAGGCTGAGAGCGCCTCAGACTGATACCTACATGAAGGTATAAAACAGCCCTTAGCCTTGTGATGTACTGGTGACCTCTTCAGGGTGTACCTCGCCTCTCACTCGAACTGGAATAGACTCCAGCTCCCCTCCACTCTGAACAAAATGAAGTGGGTATAGAAAATTTAAGGAAAGTCCTGAATATGATTTATGTCTGTGAGATGAAAGCTATTTCTAGCTTCCTACAGAGGTACATTTATGACCAGTGGAGGGAAATTTTTTTATTTAAATGTAACAACAAGATTTTCTAGGGAAAGTGCTTGCATCCTACCAGGATAGAAGAGTGATGTAATTATTGCTACAAGTACAGCTTGTGGTGTGGTTTCTTTAGTTTCAGACAGTACAGAAGCCAAAGCAAGAGAAAGAGGGAGACACCTTGAGATACAAAGAACAATCTCAGGGGGAAAATCAGTCTCTGTGACTTTCCATCCCTTCTGTACTTAAAAAAATATAACACACATTTGAATTGAAACAGTAGAATACCAGAAAGTGTTTATTTTTGACCACACAGAGCAAATGATCTCTCTTTAAATGTATTCATGCTTATAATGTTGGGGGAAAAAAATAAACAAAATCATAACAGACTGGCTCGGTAGTTGATCTTTTAGCGGTTGTTTTCAAATGTTGGGTAATATACATTTCATGTGCACCTGTGCAGGATTTGTTTTTAGATATTTTCTTGCAAAGTCAAGTCGGGTCTTTCTTATCTTGCGTGTTACCAGTGGTGTGAAGACGTCTCTCATAGACTCTGACCATGCCTGTCCCTTCAGGAGTCTTACGGACTTGGCTCGATGATGCAAAGACATTTTGATGTCAAGTGTAATGTTGCAGCCTGGAAGCTGTTCATTTCCTGGTCTGCTCCTTGCTCTGACACTAATTGCCTTCATGATATTCACCTGTGCCTGATTAACGTTTGCTCTCTCCCACTCTGCACTCCGCCTATATCAACTCCTTCCTGCCAGAGTTCCCTGCCAGATTATCGCAAGCCTCACAGCCAGCAGATGTCCAGCCTCACCTCTCTACTTTGTCTTCCTGATTTCCTGTTCTGACCGTTGCCTGAATCACCTTTGTGGATTATAACCCTCTACCTCCAGAAGACCTCCCTGGATCCTCAGGATCATACCCAATCTTGGATTACCCCTGACTGTCTTCTCTGGACCTGTTCTCCGTACCCTGGAGCGGACTCTGACCATCACGGATCCACATCTCCATTGGAGGATTATCCGGACTCCAGCTACATTCAACTCCTATCCAGCACCTGTGATCCAATAAACCTTTTACCACTAAGCTTGTGTCTGGTTGAATTATCGGGTTTTCTGATCTGGTCATTACAGTATAATCTGGCCATGATGAACCCGTCACCAGCACAAGAGTGGTGCACTGGAGTTGAGCGATCCATTTCCAAATTAGAGAAGACTGTTTCTGACATGATGGTTTTGTTGCGTAATCCTTCTCTCCCTACTAACCCTCCTCCAGCTCCACCCGCACCTTCCATTCAACCAGCTGTGCAGTACAGATCATCACCACTTCATGAACCTCGTCTCACACCACCTGAAGTTTTTAAAGGCGAACCCTCACAGTGCAGAGCCTTCCTAACACAGTGTGAGATCCATTTTGAGCTGCAGCCGTCTTCCTTCCCTACCGAGAGATCCAAGGTAGCGTATGTTATTTCCTTGCTTTCTGACCACGCTAAGTTATGGGGAACGGCTGAATGGCAAAGAGACTCAGGGATTTGTTATTCTTATAAGAACTTTGCTAAAGAGCTGGCACGAGTTTTTAGCCCAGTATTACCTGACCGAGAAGCTGCCAGAGGTCTGCTATCAATTAAACAGGGCAGACGAAGAGTCACTGATTATATTATTGAATTTCACACTCTGGCAGCAGGAAGTAAGTGGAATGAAGATGCACTAATCGATGTGTTTTACCGAGGGCTGTCTGAGCAGATCAAGGACCAGCTCACTACTCATAGTACTCCGGAGACGCTGAAAGACCTGGAGGACCTGGCTACTAGGATGGATCTAAGGCTGCAGGAACGGAGAAGAGAGACTGGCACCTTCAGAGGCCTTCCTTCTGGGGAACTATTTCCTTCGTCCTCTGCACCCCCTGAGGTACACAACTTGGTTACCATGCCTACACAGGAAACGGAAGAACCCATGCAGATTGGGCGTACCAAACTTTCGCCACAGGAGATGGAACGTCGCAGGAGACTGAAGTTATGCTTCTACTGCGGTTCCAATAAGCATACCATTAACCGCTGTTCTTTAAAAGGACAAACTCAGTAGGTGGTGGGAGGTTCCTACTGAGTCATTCTCTCGCCAAGACCCTCCCACTCCTTTCTATTCCTGCCGAATTTAAGATAAATGGCCATGTTCATAGTTTTCCTGTTTTTATTGATTCTGGAGCAGATGCTGAGTTTCTTGACTTAGACCTCGCCAAGTCTTTAGGGATACAAAACTCTCCAACTCAAAAGACTCAGAAGGTACTAGCCATAGATGGTCATGTAGTTCATCAGGTTACCCATGAGACTGAACCCATTCATATGACTATGGGAGGTAATCACCATGAAATAATCAAGTTTATGTTGATCAAGTCGCCCGACTTGCCAGTTATCTTGGGGGCATCCTGGCTTAAGCAGCACAACCCCCATGTGGATTGGGTCAAGGGAGAAATCAGGGGCTGGTCTCAGAATTGCTTGATGTCCTGTTTGCGCAATGCTCCCATTCCCACCAGTGTGTCGGAAATCGAAGAGAAATACCCAGACATTTCTAAGGTCCCCATCGAATACCATGATCTGAGGGAGGTATTCAACAAACATAAGGCCACCTCCTTACCACCTCATCGACCGTATGATTGTGGCATAGATCTTCTTCCTGGGACCTCTCCTCCTAAGAACCGCATATACCCGTTGTCAGCTAATGAGAGAACTGCTATGCAAAAGTACATCAGTGATGGTCTCAAGGCTGGCATTATTCGCCCCTCGTCTTCCCCTGCAGGAGCCAGCTTTTTCTTTGTTGGCAAGAAAGACGGTTCCTTGCGCCCCTGCATTGACTATAGGGGACTAAATGACATAACAGTGAAAAACAGATACCCTCTCCCACTCATGAACACCGCCTTTGATCTCATTCAAGGAGCTAAGATGTTTACCAAATTAGATCTGAGAAATGCATACCACTTAGTGAGGATAAGGGAGGGGGATGAATGGAAAACTGCCTTCAATACCCCAACTGGTCACTATGAATATTTGGTGATGCCTTTTGGCCTTACGAATGCTCCAGCGATCTTTCAAGCTTTGGTCAATGATGTCCTCAGAGATGTGGTCGGACAGTATGTCTTTGCCTATCTAGATGACATATTGATTTTTTCCAAAGACCTAGAGACTCATAGACAACATGTTAGATCTGTCATGCTTCGCCTTCTCCAAAACAACCTGTTCATCAAAGCGGAGAAGTGCGAATTTCATCAGTCCACTACTTCCTTCCTTGGTTTTGTCATTTCTCCTAATAGAATTACTATGGATCCCTGTAAACTGTCTGCAGTTAAGGACTGGCCCATTCCACAAACCCGGAAACAACTACAGAGGTTTTTGGGGTTCGCCAACTTTTACAGGCGTTTCATTCGCAATTTCAGTCAAGTGGCAGCCCCTCTACATGCCCTAACCTCGTCTAAGACCAGATTCCTGTGGAATGAACGGGCAGATGTTGCCTTCACCAAGTTGAAGGATCTGTTCACCTCTGCGCCTGTTCTCCGTAGCCCAGATGCCGCTAGGCAATTCATTGTTGAAGTGGATGCTTCCAGTGTGGGTGTAGGGGCTGTTCTAAGTCAACGCAGCAATGATGATAAGGTTCACCCTTGTGCCTTTTTCTCTAGAAGTCTATCTTCATCAGAACAAAATTATGATGTGGGAGATCGAGAACTGCTGGCGGTCAAACTGGCTTTGGAGGAATGGCGCCATTGGCTGGAGGGAGCTGAGACACCATTTTTAGTTTGGACCGATCACAAGAATCTCGAGTACATCAATTCTGCTAAGCGACTCAACCCTCGCCAGGCCAGGTGGGCATTATTTTTTAGCCGTTTCAATTTCACTCTTTCTTACAGACCTGGAACGAAGAACATCAAACCTGACGCTCTGTCCAGAATACTGGAGCCATCAGCTAAGGAACAAGCTAGTGAGAGTGGAGAATTTATTTTACCTGATTCCGTTCGACTGGCAGTCTCTCGGGTGGGGTTGGAGGAGTCTATCAAGAGCTCTCATCGACTGCACCCGGTCCCAGTCACTTGCCCACCAGATCACCTGTTTGTCCCTAATCATCTCCGAACTGAGGTACTCTGTTTCTGTCATAACTCTCGTCTGTTTTGTCATCCTGGCCTAAGTAAAACCCTGTCTGTCATCCGGGGACGCTTTTGGTGGCCAACGTTATATTCTGACACTAAGGGCTTTGTTGCTGCCTGTCATACCTGCTCTCAGTCTAAGTCTTCCCGCAGACCGCCAGCCGGACATCTCAGGCCTTTACCCATTCCACATCGACCTTGGTCTCACATAGCCATGGACTTCATAACTGGACTGCCTGCATCAAATGGCCATACCGTTATTCTCACTATTGTGGACCGATTTTCCAAGATGACTCACCTGGTTCCCCTCAAGAAACTCCCCTCGGCCAAGGAGCTTGGTGGAGTCTTGGTCCGAGAAGTTTTCCGTTTGCATGGACTACCTTCCGACATTGTTTCTGACCGGGGCCCTCAATTTGTGTCTCAGTTTTGGAAGGAGTTATGTGGTCTGTTGGGGGTCAAGGTGAGCCTCTCATCTGGCTTTCATCCCCAAACTGACGGTCAGTCGGAACGTGCTAACCAGGAGGTTGAGGTGAAGCTTAGGATGCTTTGTGAAAAGGATGCTACCAGTTGGTCACAGAATTTACCTTTGGTTGAACATGCTCTAAACTCTCTTCCATCCTGCTCCACTGGTCTGTCTCCTTTCTACACAGTTTATGGATTCCAGCCACCCGTGTTTTCCATCCAGGAGAAGGAAGCCAGGGTCCCATCTGCCCACGCCGCTGCTCTCCGCTGCCAGCGGACCTGGAGAAGAGCCAGAAGAGCCCTTCTTAAAGCGGTCAGTGTCTTCTGCAGAGGTGCTGACCGACACCGCATCCCCGCACCCCAGTACACTATTGGGCAGAAGGTTTGGCTCTCTTCCAAGAATCTACCTCTAAGGGTGGAGAGTAGAAAATTGGCTCCTCGTTTTATCGGACCCTTTCCTATCTCTAAGGTGGTTAACCCAGTGGCAGTTCGTCTACAGCTTCCTCGCACTCTACGCATTCATCCCACATTCCACGTCTCCTGCATCAAACCATATGCTTCCTCCTGCCTCTCGCCCCCCTCCAGACCCCCTCCTCCCACCCGAAACCTTGATGGGGGGCCGGTCTACACCATCAATCGCATCCTTCGGTCAAGACGTTGGGGTCGTGGCACCCAGTACTTGGTTGACTGGGAGGGATATGGACCTGAAGAGCGCACCTGGGTTCCTGCTAGACACATTATTGATAAGACGGTCATCAAGGAATTCCATCGCCTCCATCCTGATAAACCTGGTGGTCCGTCGGGTGCCGGACGTTGAGGAGGGGGTACTGTAATGTTGCAGCCTGGAAGCTGTTCATTTCCTGGTCTGCTCCTTGCTCTGACACTAATTGCCTTCATGATATTCACCTGTGCCTGATTAACGTTTGCTCTCTCCCACTCTGCACTCCGCCTATATCAACTCCTTCCTGCCAGAGTTCCCTGCCAGATTATCGCAAGCCTCACAGCCAGCAGATGTCCAGCCTCACCTCTCTACTTTGTCTTCCTGATTTCCTGTTCCGACCGTTGCCTGAATCACCTTTGTGGATTATAACCCTCTACCTCCAGAAGACCTCCCTGGATCCTCAGGATCATACCCAATCTTGGATTACCCCTGACTGTCTTCTCTGGACCTGTTCTCCGTACCCTGGAGCGGACTCTGACCATCACGGATCCACATCTCCATTGGAGGATTATCCGGACTCCAGCTACATTCAACTCCTATCCAGCACCTGTGATCCAATAAACCTTTTACCACTAAGCTTGTGTCTGGTTGAATTATCGGGTTTTCTGATCTGGTCATTACAGTCAAGTTGTTCTTTTCTGGTCTTCAAGAGCTTTTGGTGTTGCTGAGCTGGCTAGTACAGTCCTTGCCTTTGTATAAGATTAGAGCTTTCCTAAAGTTTCTGCTGACCTGACTGTTCTGCTTTTTCTGCCAAACAATTGGCTCATTTACCTTCATGAACAAGCCAGCAAATGAAGTTCAGCACTGAATCAACATCATAATTTTTTTTTCATCTGCTTAACTAGTCCTGAAATAACCAAAAAACAGGCCGCACCTACCCATGAAACCAAGTATCACCCCTTGAATCAAAGCTGAAAATCTTCATTTGAATCATTTCTTGATTGCTGCATTTTAATTACACTGTGGAAGTGTAATTAATGAAATTAGTGTAAAATAATGAAAACTTCCAAAACGGGGCCTTAGGGCCTGTATTAGCACAACCTGTAGGCTTTGGTCTATTTATAGGATTTGTTACCTCTAAAAAACACTTGTTTAATGTAGGAAATCCTTGAACCCTTGGCTGTAGTCCAGCAGTGATCAATATTACTGTGTAGAAACAGATATGGATAATATGTATAACAGCTATATGAGACAAGATCTCTTTTTCTGTTTGTTGTTAACACACACACGAATACAGATACAAAATATATTAAAAGGCTGATAAAAAGCTGAATCGTTGTCATTATTTCTAGATTGTATTTCAGCCAATGTGTTCCTCATCTTTTGCTCTCCAGACGATTGCTTACACGCATGCAAACAAAACCCAACATGATTGGTTGATACATCTTGGACTACAAGCAAACTAAAAACAGAAGCCAGAAAGCCTCCAATTCCAAACTTTTATTCCTTGCCTACATGCGATGCATCTTTCTATGCAGATATATGTTTATATATTCATTAAATATAGGGAGTTGAAAACATATACATATGTAAAGCTTCATATGCTTTGTATGCTGTATATGTCCCAGAAAACTAAATGTTTTACAAGGCATAGACAAGAGATGAGAAGAGGTAAAGTCAAGGGTAAGGATGAATGTGACACAATCCTGATGAATTCTCACTTTTATGCATCGTTCTGTTGCTTCAAAATGAATCCACAAACCATTGCACTTCCAAACTTTTCGGATCATTCTCTTTGGTGTGTCATCGGGATCTTTTCTAACTTAGACCTCTGAAAGCAACAACAAAACAAAGGTGAAAAGTGTGAGGTAAATATTGTGTTTAATAAACAAACATCAGTCAGGGAACTGACATTAGTCTGGGGATGGAGATGAGGGAATATAAAGCACAATGCACGTGTGGAGGTGGGAGGGGAAAATATTTATCTGTTACACAAGGTGCCCCCGTACAGTAAGGAGCAGGAAGCTCTATATAACATACAGATCAGGATCCAAGTCTACGGTACAAAAACTTAGCAGCAACATGTTAACATCGGAGACCAAGGGGCTAACAAAGTAGTTTCATTTAGAAAAAGTCACAGTATTCTTTAAATTTGTTAAAAAGGTAAAAACAGTTCTATGCATCCGCTAAGGTGAATGCTACTCACAAGATCTGTGTGTGGAATACATAGGTAGGGAAATTATCTATACATTTATACTCTAATATAAAGACCTTCTGGTAATGGCACAGTACAAACTCTCAGGAAACGCGACAAAAATATACAATGTCTTCACGTCACATTTGCAGATTAAAATGTAACTAAGGTCTCTGGCAAGCACAATAGTTTCAGTGATCAAAAAACAACTTGTCATCAACCAAAATAAAGGACACCATTTTGTTAGTTCAGCTATCTTGACAGAGTATGTCTTTTTAATACAAAAATAAGGACAAATATAAATTAATATATATTAAAAGAATCAGATTGATATGTGGGGATCTACTGAATAAGTACAGGTATTTATGATACAATAAATACTTGTCATTCATGACTGGGGGTGGATAAACAGCGAGTAGTGTATTAAACCTGACAGGTAATACGTTTAACTCTACAGGGGAGAGTACTTGTGTGTGTGCGTGCGTGTGTGTGTGTGTTGTTCAGTAGCTGTATAAAATATCACACGTTTGAGCGCAGCTGTGTGTTGGATCATGCACACAGTCTCAGAGGGTTCAGGAGGTCTTCTAAAGGAGACTGTGGTGGTTTCTGTGTTGTAGGGGGGTTATCGCTGCTCGCCCTGTCCCATGCTTTAATGCAGCTCCTCCTAGTGGTGAGTCTGTGGTACTACCAGTTAAAATTACTCCTAAAACAAACAACTCACAGACAGAAAGCAGGAAGTCTACAGGAAGTGGTCAGCCGTCGGTGACCCGTCAGTTCTCCGGAGAAGAGACAGTGCGACACACCATTGGAGTCATCATGGCCAACAAAAAGAAGCAGATGTAAGGACAAAGTCAGCTTTTGTGGGGGTTTTTTTGTCTTTTTCTCCACTTCATAATAAAAAATAAGTCTGTTTTTGTACTTTACAATACAATTCAAGATCCCCGCCGAGGAAGCATCAATCATCAGTCCAGCACTGACAAGAAACAAATCTCTTTATTTTTTTTAGTAGTATTTTTCTTGTTTTTTGTTTTTTTTTTCTGTCTTTTTTTTCGGGGTTTTTAAAAAAAAGGGGTTGGTGGGGGAAATACTCTGGGGAGGGGGTTGAACGGTTTCCTCATGAGGAATAAGAGAAGACTGGGATCAAGTAAGGCGGGCAGGAACACAGAACATATCTGGAGAAGCGGAAATCTGCCGATCGTGTTGTCTCTTTTTTCTTTTAATTCTTTCTCTTTTTACGAAGAACACTTTGTACAGCCGCACTTGACAACTTTCTCCACTTCCTGGACAAAAGAAGAGCCATCAGTGCACTGGAAGGTGTATTTCCTACGTTTGCTGCGTAGGGGGGTGCAGCAGGTACCCTGTCCTTCTGATCCCCCCGGGCAGCTGCCTCGACACTCTAGACGGGAGACCTTCTCCTGGGTTTGGCACGCCGCGTAGCCTTGCTGTCTCTGGTAGACATCTCGGACCCGTTCCCCTCGGCAGGCCACCTCTGCAGAAATGCAAACCAAACAGGAGTGTTACAAGTTCACAGTGGGAGGGAAACTCCACGAATTTTGCACAGAAATCTTGGGTGCTTGTTCGAAAGGATGTAATGATGCTTTCTGATGACAAAAAGTTGCTCAAAGAAAAAAATATAATTCAAATTATATTATCAAAATATTCTTTTAACTCAATCAGATCGTGGATGCCCACTCAACAACTCATGTCTTAAAGCGGATGGAGATGATAGCTGATCTTTATGGTGACAACAACAAAACTGTGAGGCAACATGTCTGTGAGTTCTAGAGAGAACATAGAACAATGAGAAGAGGCTAAAGTGGCGCTATAATGGGGAATGGAACATGCAAAATCCCTGTTCTGCAAAGTTTGGAGACATACTCAGAAACTTAATGGCATCAAACCCAGAGAAGTACATTTGACAACGACTACGTGATGTTCAAAAGGACCTGATATAGGCAAATAAATCCAAAGTTCTGGTTGTAGAAATAAAATACATTTATATTTCCACATAACTGTAAGATTTAATAGGACAGGTTGTCTGTTAATTGCAACCTCAAAATCGGAAAAAGTTGGGACAGTATGGACGATGCAAGAGCGCAGTGATTCTTATTTATTTACTCACTAAGTTTTTTACTTACTGACTTTTATTTCATTGCAGACAGTAAGAGTCATATTAGATACTATTTTGTCCTGTTCACACTTCTTAAAGTGTGAAGTAAAAGGATGTCGCTGCATTTTCCTGTAAAATTCTCTGTTGGGGACAGCTCAGGTCTGCAGGATGACCAGTACAGTATCAGCACCCTCTTTTTTCTCAGTTTCACTTTCAAGTTTTTATTGTCACATGTATTTTACAATAAAGCAAAATTCTTGTGCCACATTTGTTGACGAGGGGAGGGTAGTGCAGCGGTTAAGCCATGTGGTTTTGCTGTGCCTTGTTGAAAAATGCATGGAGGTCCCTGGAAAACATGTCGTCTTGAAAGGGCCATGTGTTCAGATATCTCAGTGAACTTTTATGTATTAATGGTGCGGTCGCAGACTTGCAAAGGAGCTTTGACAAGGGCACTGATATAACCCCATACTATCACACAGCCTAGCTTTTTGATGTGTTGCTGATAACAGTCCGGATGGTCCTTTTCATCTTTGGTGTGGAACACACATCTTTCTCACGTTCAAGATTGTGAATAATGATTTGTCTGACCACAATACACATTTCCACTGTGTGATGGTCCATCCCAGAAGCCCAGAAAAGATGACACAGTTTCTGGACAAGGCTAATAAAAGGCTTAGCAAAGTGACATTTGTGATTGTAACTCTATACTGTAAAACTTAACAAAGATATCCTGCTGTAATTCTTTGCCAATGTGGTTACTGTGATAGGAAATTAGTTATACTGTTATACAACAGAACTGCATGAACAGCTTCAGCAAATAATGCTTAACGTCATATAGTTGATTTTCCGTCGTGCTCAGTACTTAAGTTGGAATTTGAACTGTCTGGACAAATATGTGTATGTGGTCAAACCCTGTATATAAGGGCCGATCTTAGCATCAGTGAGTTGTCCACACTCTTGAAACCCCCGTGGTTGAAAGAAGCTGAACCCTATTCAGCGGAATATTGATACTTGGTCTCTGTCTCTGTTTGATGATTGTTGCTGACTATTCCTGGTTGTTCATTCTACTTTGATTTATTATTCTGTAATAGATTCCTTAAATCTTAGGAGACTTATTGTTGTCTGTGCTTCCTCATCACAGAACAAACAGTTTTTGCCTCTTCAGTCACAGCAGCTATTGATGAACGGCAGTTCTTGATACTGTACTGTCTGAGGTATCAGAGATCTCTAGTGTCCAGATTAAGCTTGCCCATTATGCACTGAAATTGCTTCGATGGCTAAATTACATTCTGGACAGTAGAGGTGGAAAAATACAAAACCCTCTCAATATTTCTTTGAGGTTTTTTCACATTAGAGCGATTTTTCTCATGCATTTGTTGACAAATTGGAGATCGTCCAACCATCTTTTGCGCCTCAAAGACAAAGCCTTTCATGGATGCTGCTATTGTACCAAATCAGGATTACAATCATCCGTTTGAAACCTAATTTGTACCTGTGAATTTCCCACATCCCAACTTTTATTTGGAATGTGTCAGGCCTGAAATGCAAACATGTAGGTATGATAACAAATGGAAAGAACTTAACGAGACAAAACATGAAACATTTTGGCTTCCTACTGCAATGAAATAAAAGTCGAAGTACACTAAGTGCAAATTCTTTTTTTCTTTTTCCTTTTCCATACTGTCCCCAACTCATTTTCCTTTGGCACTTTTGACTTTTTTTCCTTATCTATGAATTAAATATGTAACAAGTTGTGTCCATAGATGCTAAAGCTTTATTTATCACATTTGCTTCTTCCTCCTCTGGCTAAGAAAAAAATCAGGGCATGCAAATTCTGCAATATTTAAGAATAAGATTTCATTATCATTAAATAAAATACTTAGCTGACCTGCCATTTGACCGGTAAACAATTTGACAAGAAAAAATAGAGAGATAATCGAGCTCATCTTAAGCATACAGTATGTTGCATGAGTTGAAAACAAGATGAGAGACTTAAAAAATCATGACGAATAGAAGCAGACAGGGTTAGGATACATGTGATCATGCAGTCTCACCTGAGTTGCCCCTTGTGTGGGATTAATAGGAAGCTCAGGAGATGCTGAGTTGAAAAAGTGACGGGTTAGAAGCATTAGTGCGGAGACATTAAAGAATGTTAGATACACACACACTGCTGAAAGACACAGAGAGAGGAAAAAGCTTTGAAGAAGGGCTATTAAAGAAATCCTTCAGATTGAAAAGCTTAGACAGTATTAGTTCATGTTTTTAGAAGAATGTTGGACATCATTTTACCTTACGCACAGATAACAATCTTTATGTATAGAAGCATCAAGCATAGTAAATATTCATCGGTAAGCGTCCTTGTTTTTCTCACCTCTGTCACAAGCCTCTCCTGTGTAGCCGCTGTTACACTCGCAGTATGCTTTGCCCAGGCCTGACACTCTACATTTGCCATGTTTGCAGAGAGACAGGCTGCAGAGGTTAGTTGTATCATGGTCCTGCTCATCACAGAGAACACCAGCAAAGCCGGGCTGGCAGCGGCAGGAGTAAGAGTAGGAGTTTATTGGGAGGCAAGTGCCATGAACACACCTGTGGGATGGAGGAGGGAGGGACAGGACAGAATTTGATAATGTGGACAGATATCCATATCCATGTCATTTAAAAAAAACAAACAAACAAAAAAAAACACTAAAAGTGCAAACACTATGGTTTTAAAGCTAAAAAACCAAAACCCACTCACTTGTTGCCGTCACAAGGGTTGCTAACTTGCTGGTCACACAAAGTCCCCGTTCAACCAGGGTGACAGGTACAAGTGAAGCCACGGTGACCAGTTGGGTGACAGTCGCCTTGGACGCAGGCACCTCTCTGGCATGGCTGGCAGCCTGGCTCTACCCCATTGCCAAGCCACTGTCTGGTGCTCTGTGAAGTCCCTGAGCCTGGAGACCCTGGTTCCAGCCCAACTCCAAGGTTAGTTGGAGTAATCACAAGTCAGTTAGTTTTTAGAGGTAGTAAGCCAGTAGAGTGAGTTTATTATGGTTCAAAATCAAATGAGTCCAACCTTGATAACAGAATACCTTGGACAGTTTATCATTCTGTCTGGTAAGCATTTTCCTTGTATTAGAGGTGTTTCAGGAGCTGATGCAATATAAATGAAGCAAATAAAAAGGAAATTTAAAGGCTCAAAGTACAAAATTGCATCATTGTGGACAAATATTAGCTGTAAAGTAGAGCAGTGAAGAAGCATTGACCATCACGCATCTTTCAGACCTTACAGCGATCATAAGGTAGGAAATAAGAAATAGAAATTCTTTAAAAAAAATTTTACACTTGGATATCACACTTGACATTTGAAAAGGTTATAATTAGGAGTTATTGTACTGTTTGAGCTGTTTCTAGCTCTTTTCTTTTGAAAAACTGGGAGAGATGACTATGTTGCTAAACTTTCCAGAGTTTATATTATTTCCAAATAACTGTTTTTGTCTTGAAACGTCATGTTAAACTCGACGAAAAGACTTTTAACACTGAAAAGAATTGTACTTATTCATGTCTATTTGTTATTTTTCCCCTTTGGTGGATACGTCATGTTGAAATTGATTTGTTTCTGGAAGATATAATACGGTGTAGTGATCAGATCTATTATGCTTATTACATTAAATTTGAGTCATTTTGTTCCACAGACATGTTACTCCATCTTTTCTTGTTTGTGGGGGTTTTGGTGACCTCTGAGGAGCTCGAATCCCTCGCTCCTGCTTCTCTACAAACAGGTAAAATGCTGATTATACATCATACATACTAGGGTGCACTTTTTATATCCAATCATTTTTATACTTGTTGCCATTTCACCTAATTAGTTGTAACATATTCAACTCCAGTTGTTTCAGTTACTTGTCCAGCCTCATGTTGCCCCATCCCAACTTTTTTGAGATGTGTTGCTGCCATCAAATTTAAGATGAACTAACATTGATCATGAAACAGTAAAATGTTTCACTTTCATCATTTGTAATGTTTTCTATGTCGTCTTATGAACAAAATATCGTTTTAATCAACATTTTTCACAGCGTACCTCTTTTTTTTGCAGCTTGGGTTGTACTTCACTGCTAACTTTCTCTCGCCCACCCAAAAGGTACCAGGAACTTTGAACATTTGCAGAAACTGAGTGACAGATCCAGATATGTAGCCAGGAGCTGTAAAGAGATCCAGAACATATACGATGAACAAGAAGGTGAGCATCAGGCTTGACCTCGCAGAAATGTTTCGATATGCATTTTCAGACTCCTCAACTGTACATTTTGAAAACATCTTTGGCATGAAGCTCAAGCCAGTGACCAGGAGATAAACATAAAGGTGTGGAATTTCTCCTTTCATAATTTACTATGATGTTTCCAGATGGGTTGTACTACCTGACCACAGCCAATGGCATGCGATATCAGACTTTCTGCGACATGACCACTGCTGGAGGTGGCTGGACACTGGTGGCCAGTGTCCATGAGAACGCCATTCAGGGAAAGTGCACAGTGGGCGATCGCTGGTCCAGTCAGCAGGGTAACTATGGTCATTTTCCAGATGGAGATGGGAACTGGTCCAACAGAAATACTTTTGGAGTAGCAGAGAGTGCCACTTCTGATGATTTTAAGGTACATTGGACCGACAACATTTTTATTGCATTATCTAGATTTCTAGTTTTCTGTACGCTGCAGATTGCCTTTAAATCCCAACAATGACATATATACATCCCCATTTGAGACTAATGGGTCTCTAGTTAGGCGGAAAACAACGGCATTTACTGTGGTCAGTAAATGTGAGAAAGTAAATGAAAATAAAAAATCCTAAACTCTACCCGTATGCTTGTTTACAATCTTTGAAAAGTTCCCCTTGAAAAGTTGTTGTTTATAGACTGTGAGGAGAGCTTTACTTGTCAATTAATTGTTCTCTTATTAGTTGATAAAAGTCCTTGTGTGCTCTTTCACAGAATCCAGGCTACTATGATATTATAGCGGAGAACATGGCTGTGTGGCATGTTCCCAACAACTTTCCGCTGGAGCACTGGAAACTGGGAGCCATCCTCCGCTACCGTACCAATAACGGCTTTCTTAGTCTGTACAGGGGCAACCTTTTTAATCTCTTCAAGGTAACTTATTCATGGACAGATTGGGAAATTGGGACTTCAATAAGATCAAAAGTCCCAACTACACTAGAAAACATGCAGACATTGCAGACATGACTGAAGGTGAAAGTGTCATATTCACATCAGCACATAAATACTGTGCCCTTGCTGCTACTTTAGTTCATTTATTCATTTGTGTAGGTTTGATGAAATCTGTTTTTGTTCTCCTTTTCTCCTTTATTTGTTTCACTGTTGATTTGACCTCCTTATCATGGAAATATCGAAATGAAATGAGATTTTTGTGGATCACAATTCTATCAGTTGTTGGTGACCTACAAAATCATTAAACAAACCTGCAAATCTACTCATACAAGCATTCATATCAAGCCACATTTTTCCAGCAATTTCCAGTGAGATACAACATCGGCTCATGCTCCCAAAGAGGGCCATCTGTTCCCATTGTGTATGACCATGGAAACAAAGAGTCCACCAAAACATTTTATGGACCGATTATAAGAAGTAAGAAGCTCAAAAAGATCAAAATGAAGATAATGAATAGTTCTTTCACCATTATATGTGGATGAACATAAAAGTCTACATTATTTTCACAGACCATGATTTATAAATGAAAATCAGAACTTAGTGTGTATCTTGTTCTGTTCGAATGAAAGGGGAGTTTGAGCCAGGATTCATCACATTCAGAGCAATAAACAACGAACAAGCAGCCATGGCTATCTGCTCTGGGGTCAAACCAACTGGATGCAACACTGAACATGTGAGTGTGAACCAATCTTTGCACACAATGCTGTAAGTGAGTCAGTGCATCAAATGGTAAACACTTTTTCTATGTATGTGTGCAGTATTGCATAGGAGGAGGAGGATTTTTCCCTGAAAGCCATTTACAGTGTGGAGACTTCCCAGGGTTTGACTGGGGGCATGGGGCGAGCGCCTCCAAAGAGATGACTGAATCTGCTGTCTTAATGTTCTACCGTTGAGAGGATTATTTAGCAGTAGAATAGTCAATTGTATTCAAGCAGCACACCAGAAGATGGTATTCCAGTACTCTGTATCTGATTAAACTGTTGGGCTAATTCATTAGACTGTGTCTCTGGACACAAAGAGGTAACTTAACCCCATCTTAACCCCTAACCCGTGGAGACACTTTTGTTGGAAAATATATAAACAGTAACTCCTTTTATGTGTTTGAGGCTGATCACAGTCAACCCTTCTGTGTCTCTGTGTTCATTTCAGTCTTTCTGGACACTCAGCTAAAGACTTCTATTTGACTTATGTGATCTTGTGTGCCTTCATCTCTCTCATCTGTGACCACATATTGGGTGGAATAAAGTTAAGTTTATGTAGCGGTCACCTAGTTAAAGGAAACTCTTTAAATGTATTCATGCTTATAATGTTGGGGGAAAAAAATAAACAAAATCAAAACAGACTGGCTCGGTAGTTGATCTTTTAGCGGTTGTTTTCAAATGTTGGGTAATATACATTTCATGTGCACCTGTGCAGGATTTGTTTTGAGATATTTTCTTGCAAAGTCAAGTCGGGTCTTTCTTATCTTGCGTGTTACCAGTGGTGTGAAGACGTCGCAAGTAAGTGCCTCCACAAGGAACATTACATGTGGAAGCTGCTTTGGGCACATAGGCTCTTATTCGGACTTAGTCTTGAACATTATATTTACCCAAGATACCCAGATTTGACATTTTACCCAAATGTTTTGTATCTTTTGTTCGTATTTTTTGAAAGGAAGTTTATTTTAGTCGCTTACAATGTTTGAAATACATTTCCAAAAACAGATTGTCATGGAAATTAAACCAAACTCTCAGAGGAAGCAAATAATGTGAGCCTTGATTATCTAACATTTATTTTTTGTGCTTTATTAAGTCTTGATGGTGACGGAAATCTACAGAAATGATAAATAAGCACAGAGAACAGAGAAATATTGTGTTTCATTCCAAATATTTCAACAATGCACGGAAATGTACCCTGTTAGGTGCAGAAATGGTCCTTAAGATATAAAGTATAAAGAAATGATAAAGAAATAATTTTACTATACTCTAATTAGCTTATTCTGAACTCTTTTTAGAATATAAATCAAATCAAATCAAATCAAATTTATTTGTATAGCACATTTCATGTACAAACAGTTCAAAGTGCTTTACATAAAATAAAAGCATTGCAGCAGGGAGTGCAAGAAGCATTAAAAATACATAAAATAATATAAATAGAAACAAATAAAATCATTTAAATGAATTTAAAATCAGGCAACAGTCTAGATAAGTTAAAAGATATTTCATGCATAGACACATGAGAAAAGAAATGTTTTTAACCTGGATTTAAAAATGTCTACATTTGGTGAAAGTTTAATCTCCACTGGCAGTTTGTTCCACTTATTTGCAGCATAACAGCTAAATGCTGCTTCTCCATGTTTAGTCTGGACTCTGGACTGGACCAGCTGGCCTGAGTCCTTGGATCTAAGAGCTCTGCTGGGTTTATATTCTCTGAACATATCACAGATGTATTTTGGGCCTAAACCGTTCTGGGATTTGTAAACCATCAGCAGGCTTTTAAAATCTATTCTGTGACTGACTGGAAGCCAGTGTAAAGATTTTAAAACTGGTGTGATGTGTTCAGATCTCTTAGTCCGGGTTAAAACTCTAGCAGCAGCGTTCTGGATGAGCTGCAGATGTTTAATGCTCTTTTTTGGAAGTCCAGTTAAAAGAGCGTTACAGTAATCGAGTCTACTGGAGATGAATGCATGGATGAGTTTCTCCTGGTCTTTTTGGGAGAGGAAACCTTTAATTCTGTTGATGTTTCTGAGATGGTAAAAAGCTGCCTTGGTGACAGCTTTGATGTGGCTGCTGAAAGTCAGATCTGAGTCTATCAACACTCCGAGGTTACGAACTTGGTCAGTGATTGTAAGGTCCCGAGTCTCAAGATATTTACCAACGCTGACCCTCTTCTCTTTGCTCTCAAACAAAATGATCTCAGTTTTGTCTTCATTTAATTGTAGAAAATTCTCTCTCATCCAGGTGTTTACTTCCTCCAGACACTGACACAGTACGTCTGCTGGGCTGCAGTCGTCCGGTGACAGAGACACATAAAGTTGTGTATCGTCTGCATAACTGTGATAATTGATGTTAAAATTCTGCAATATCTGACCCAAAGGGAGCATATACAAGTTAAACAGAAGAGGTCCAAGAATTGACCCCTGGGGGACTCCACAAGTCATGGCCACTCGCTCAGATTCATAGCTGCCAATTGTAACAAAATAACTCCGGCCTTCTAAGTAGGACCTGAACCAGTTAAGGACCGCTCCAGAAAGTCCAACCCAGTTTTCCAGCCTGTGCAACAGGATTCTGTGATCTACAGTATCAAACGCAGCGCTGAGGTCCAACAGAACCAGGACTGAAACATTACCAGAATCAGTATTCAACCTGATGTGGTTTAACACTTTGACCAGAGCTGTTTCAGTGCTGTGATGACGTCTGAAGCCTGATTGAAACTTATCAAGACTTCCACTTTCATTCAGAAAGTCGTTGAGCTGGTTGAATACAACTTTCTCAATAATCTTGGATATAAAAGAGAGATTAGAGACAGGTCTGTAGTTGTTCATCATAGAGGCATCTAGAGTTCTCTTCTTTAGGAGTGGCTTAATGGCAGCTGTCTTTAGTGACTTGGGAAAAATGCCTGATGCCAGTGAGCTGTTAACTATTTGTAGGAGATCACTTTCTACTGAGGTAAAAACAGTTTTTAAAAAGTCGGATGGTATTATGTCCAGAGAACAAGTTGTTGATTTCAGCTGCCGAACTGTTTCCTCTAGGATTTTTAAATCAACATTATTAAATTGTGACATAACGTCAGAGTTATTTCTAGGTTTTAGACACAGATTAGTTTTCTTGTTTGTCTGTGTTGCGTTAATGTTTTGTCTAATTGTTTTGATTTTTTGGCTAAAAAAGTTGGCAAATTCATTGCATTTCTCAGTGGAGAGGAGGTCTGGGTTTGACTGTTTAGGAGGACTTGTGAGTTTTTCAACCATAGCAACCAGAGTTCGAGACTTGTTGACATTCTTATTAATCATTTCAGATAAATGCAGCTGTCTGGCCTTGCACAGCTCATTGTTATAACTACGCAGGCTTTCTTTGTATAGCTCATAGTGAATCTGAAGCTTTGTTTTCCTCCATTTACGTTCAGCTTTCCTGCATTCTCTTTTCAGATTTTTGACTATAGTGGTGTTTCTCCATGGGGTTTTCTGTTTGATCAAGGTGCTCTTGATTCTTATCGGTGCAACAGCTTCCATTACATTAAAAATTTTCAAGTTAAAATGATCCAGCATTCCTTCAACCGACTCTGCGCTCATTGTTGGTAACATAGCTATGGCCTCCCTAAACTGAGCACTTGTTTTCTCATTGATGTACCTCTTCTTAACTGAGAAGCTGGTTGTTTGAACATTCTGAGTAATATGTAAATCAAATAAAATACAAAAATGGTCAGACAAGGCCAAATCAGTCACAACAACAGAAGAAATATCAACACCTTTAGAAATGACCAGGTCCAGAATGTGACCTCGAAGGTGGGTAGGTTCTGTAACATGTTGCCACAAACCAAACATGTCCAGCACAGAAGAAAATTCTTTGGCAGTACCATCCGTCATATTATCCATGTGAATGTTAAAATCCCCGGTCAAGATAAAATGGTTAAAATCAGTCGAAATAACAGACAATAATTCAGAAAAATCATCAATAAAACTTGCACAGTATCCTGGAGATCTGTAAATGATTAAGAACTGGATTTTAGGAATACCCTTTAAAATAAAACTCAGATATTCAAAAGAAGTGAATTCCCCAAATGAGATATCTTTACACTGGAATGTATCTTTAAATAAGGCAGCCTCCCCCCCACCTTTCCTCCCATTTCGGCATTTATCCATAAAACTAAAGTTTGGGGGAGCTGCTTCATTAAGAACAGTAGCACTTGTGCTCTCTGTTAACCATGTTTCTGTCAGAAAAAGAAAATCTAAATTGTGTGAAATGATGAAGTCATTAACTAACAGTGACTTATTGGACAGAGATCTAATATTAAGTATGGCTGGCTTTGTGGAGTTTACACTGGTCTCTGTTGTATTCTGAGTTGTACGTGGTACCGTTAACAGATTAGATAAATTCACCCAGCAGGTTGACTGTTTTCGATTCCTTCTTTTACTAACTAATACAGGAATCCTATTGGGCCCCAGCTTGTTCTCAGAACAGCTGTCAGAAGTCGGACTTCTATAGCAGGGACCCTGAACACATCATGGCATGGTATCTTTGGTTTGAACAGTGCTATCTTTGTTTTGAACTCTGGGTGTTGTGCTGCTCCTTGAACATCCTGCACATCCCCTTGTGTCCTGCTCTGCCAGGACAGATGATGTAAGAGGAGGAGGAGGGGGGGGTGCCCTGCGTTTCTCGGTTGATGGTGGTCGCTGGAGTCCTGGCTGGGATAGAGACATCCTTTTGAGACCTTGGGTGATGTGGAGTAAAGGGTCTGGTGAGGGGGGAGGGAGAACTATCAAAAAATCTTAAAACAGGCCCCGTAATGAGGTAGTGCATCAAAATATCCTTTTCTGGTTATTTCTGGTATCCTCTGCTGGTCCTTTAGCTGTGCTCTGCTGTGGAAAAGACAAAAGTGGACAAGGATATGTTTTTTTTGTGGAGTGAAACAAACAGTGTTAAGATCATGAGGATTGTCCAGTGCATGTTATTTGAGTTTTTCACCTGTGACTCTTTGCTATTTACAGTTTTGAACACTTTGTGCTCTTTGTTGTGAAATTGGTTGCTGTCGGCCTCTCCAGGCTCTAACAGGCTCAAGCTAACTTTCGACCCATCAGCATCCAATCAATGAGTGGCATCATCAACAAATCCAATGTGTTGAACTTTTTGGAGGACAGCACATTTGTCTGTCTGGGCCGGCAAAATGTGGAGGCTGAGAGCGCCTCAGACTGATACCTACATGAAGGTATAAAACAGCCCTTAGCCTTGTGATGTACTGGTGACCTCTTCAGGGTGTACCTCGCCTCTCACTTGAACTGGAATAGACTCCAGCTCCCCTCCACTCTGAACAAAATGAAGTGGGTATAGAAAATTTAAGGAAAGTCCTGAATATGATTTCTGTCTGTGAGATGAAAGCTATTTCTAGCTTCCTACAGAGGTACATTTATGCCCAGTGAAGGTCAAATTTTTTATTTAAATGTAACAACAAGATTTTCTAGGGAAAGTGCTTGCATCCTACCAGGATAGGAGAGTGATGTAATTATTGCTACAAGTACAGCTTGTGGTGTGGTTTCTTTAGTTTCAGACAGTACAGAAGCCAAAGCAAGAGAAAGAGGGAGACACCTTGAGATACAAAGAACAATCTCAGGGGGAAAATCAGTCTCTGTGACTTTCCATCCCTTCTGTACTTAAAAGAATATAACACACATTTGAATTGAAACAGTAGAATACCAGAAAGTGTTTATTTTTGACCACACAGAGCAAATGATCTCTCTTTAAATGTATTCATGCTTATAATGTTGGGGAAAAAAAAATAAACAAAATCAAAACAGACTGGCTCGGTAATTAATCTTTTAGCAGTTGTTTTCAAATGTTGGGTAATATACATTTCATGTGCACCTGTGCAGGATTTGTTTTTAGATATTTTCTTGCAAAGTCAAGTCGGGTCTTTCTTATCTTGCGTGTTACCAGTGGTGTGAAGACGTCTCTCATAGACTCTGACCATGCCTGTCCCTTCAGGAGTCTTACGGACTTGGCTCGATGATGCAAAGACATTTTGATGTCAAGTTGTTCTTTTCTGGTCTTCAAGAGCTTTTGGTGTTGCTGAGCTGGCTAGTACAGTCCTTGCCTTTGTATCAGATTAGAGCTTTCCTAAAGTTTCTGCTGACCTGACTGTTCTGCTTTTTCTGCCAAACAATGGCCTCATTTACCTTCATGAACAAGCCAGCAAATGAAGTTCAGCACTGAATCAACATCATCATTTTTTTTTCATCTGCTTAACTAGTCCTGAAATAACCAAAAAACAGGCCGCACCTACCCATGAAACCAAGTATCACACCTTGAATCAAAGCTGAAAATCTTCATTTGAATCATTTCTTGATTGCTGCATTTTAATTACACTGTGGAAGTGTAATTAATGAAATTAGTGTAAAACAATGAAAACTTCCAAAACAGGGCCTTAGGGCCTGTATTAGCACAACCTGTAGGCTTTGGTCTATTTATAAGATTTGTTACCTCTAAAAAACACTTGTTTAATGTAGGAAATCCTTGAACCCTTGGCTGTAGTCCAGCAGTGATCAATATTACTGTGTAGAAACAGATATGGATACAATGTGCAACAGCTATATGAGACAAGATCTCTTTTTCTGTGTGTTGTTAACACACACACGAATACAGATACAAAATATATTTCAAGGCTGATAAAAAGCTGAATCGTTGTCAGTTGGTAATGATTTCTAGATTGTATTTCAGCCAATGTGTTCCTCATCTTTTGCTCTCCAGACGATTGCTTACACGCATGCAAACAAAACCCAACATGATTGGTTGATACATCTTGGACTACAAGCAAACTAAAAACAGAAGCCAGAAAGCCTCCAATTCCAAACTTTTATTCCTTGCCTACATGCGATGCATCTTTCTATGCAGATATATGTTTATATATTCATTAAATATAGGGAGTTGAAAACATATACATGTGTAAAGCTTCATATGCTTTGTATGCTGTATATGTCCCAGAAAACTAAATGTTTTACAAGGCATAGACAAGAGATGAGAAGAGGTAAAGTCAAGGGTAAGGATGAATGTGACACAATCCTGATGAATTCTCACTTTTATGCATCGTTCTGTAGCTTCAAAATGAATCCACAAACCATTGCACTTCCAAACTTTTCGGATCATTCTCTTTGGTGTGTCATCGGGATCTTTTCTAACTTAGACCTCTGAAAGCAACAACAAAACAAAGGTGAAAAGTGTGAGGTAAATATTGTGTTTAATAAACAAACATCAGTCAGGGAACTGACATTAGTCTGGGGATGGAGATGAGGGAATATAAAGCACAATGCACATGTGTGGAGGTGGGAGGGGAAAATATTTATCTGTTACACAAGGTGCCCCCATACAGTAAGGAGCAGGAAGCTCTATATAACATACAGATCAGGATCCAAGTCTACGGTACAAAAACTTAGCAGCAACATGTTAACATCGGAGACCAAGGGGCTAACAAAGTAGTTTCATTTAGAAAAAGTCACAGTATTCTTTAAATTTGTTAAAAAGGTAAAAACAGTTCTATGCATCCGCTAAGGTGAATGCTACTCACAAGATCTGTGTGTGGAATACATAGGTAGGGAAATTATCTATACATTTATACTCTAATATAAAGACCTTCTGGTAATGGCACAGTACAAACTCTCAGGAAACGCGACAAAAATATACAATGTCTTCACGTCACATTTGCAGATTAAAATGTAACTAAGGTCTCTGGCAAGCACAATAGTTTCAGTGATCAAAAAACAACTTGTCATCAACCAAAATAAAGGACACCATTTTGTTAGTTCAGCTATCTTGACAGAGTATGTCTTTTTAATACAAAAATAAGGACAAATATAAATTAATATATATTAAAAGAATCAGATTGATATGTGGGGATCTACTGAATAAGTACAGGTATTTATGATACAATAAATACTTGTCATTCATGACTGGGGGTGGATAAACAGCGAGTAGTGTATTAAACCTGACAGGTAATACGTTTAACTCTACAGGGGAGAGTACTTGTGTGTGTGCGTGCGTGTGTGTGTGTGTGTTGTTCAGTAGCTGTATAAAATATCACACGTTTGAGCGCAGCTGTGTGTTGGATCATGCACACAGTCTCAGAGGGTTCAGGAGGTCTTCTAAAGGAGACTGTGGTGGTTTCTGTGTTGTAGGGGGGTTATCGCTGCTCGCCCTGTCCCATGCTTTAATGCAGCTCCTCCTAGTGGTGAGTCTGTGGTACTACCAGTTAAAATTACTCCTAAAACAAACAACTCACAGACAGAAAGCAGGAAGTCTACAGGAAGTGGTCAGCCGTCGGTGACCCGTCAGTTCTCCGGAGAAGAGACAGTGCGACACACCATTGGAGTCATCATGGCCAACAAAAAGAAGCAGATGTAAGGACAAAGTCAGCTTTTGTGGTTTTTTTTTTGTCTTTTTCTCCACTTCATAATAAAAAATAAGTCTGTTTTTGTACTTTACAATACAATTCAAGATCCCCGCCGAGGAAGCATCAATCATCAGTCCAGCACTGACAAGAAACAAATCTCTTTATTTCTTTTAGTAGTATTTTTCTTGTTTTTTGGGTTTTTTTTCTGTCTTTTTTTCAGGGTTTTTAAAAAAAAGGGGTTGGTGGGGGAAATACTCTGGGGAGGGGGTTGAACGGTTTCCTCATGAGGAATAAGAGAAGACTGGGATCAAGTAAGGCGGGCAGGAACACAGAACATATCTGGAGAAGCGGAAATCTGCCGATCGTGTTGTCTCTTTTTTCTTTTAATTCTTTCTCTTTTTACGAAGAACACTTTGTACAGCCGCACTTGACAACTTTCTCCACTTCCTGGACAAAAGAAGAGCCATCAGTGCACTGGAAGGTGTATTTCCTACGTTTGCTGCGTAGGGGGGTGCAGCAGGTACCCTGTCCTTCTGATCCCCCCGGGCAGCTGCCTCGACACTCTAGACGGGAGACCTTCTCCTGGGTTTGGCACGCCGCGTAGCCTTGCTGTCTCTGGTAGACATCTCGGACCCGTTCCCCTCGGCAGGCCACCTCTGCAGAAATGCAAACCAAACAGGAGTGTTACAAGTTCACAGTGGGAGGGAAACTCCACGAATTTTGCACAGAAATCTTGGGTGCTTGTTCGAAAGGATGTAATGATGCTTTCTGGTGACAAAAAGTTGCTCAAAGAAAAAAATATAATTCAAAATATATTATCAAAATATTCTTTTAACTCAATCAGATCGTGGATGCCCACTCAACAACTCATGTCTTAAAGCGAATGGAGATGATAGCTGATCTTTATGGTGACAACAACAAAACTGTGAGGCAACATGTCTGTGAGTTCTAGAGAGAACATAGAACAATGAGAAGAGGCTAAAGTGGCGCTATCATGGGGAATGGAACATGCAAAATCCCTGTTCTGCAAAGTTTGGAGACATACTCAGAAACTTAATGGCATCAAACCCAGAGAAGTACGTTTGACAAAGACTACGTGATGTTCAAAAGGACCTGATTTAGGCAAATAAATCTAAAGTTCTGGTTGTAGAAATAAAATACATTTATATTTCAACATAACTGTAGGAGTTAATAGGACAGGTTGTCTGTTAATTGCAACCTCAAAATCGGAAAAAGTTGGGACAGTATGGACGATGCAAGAGCGCAGTGATTCTTATTTATTTACTCACTAAGTTTTTTACTTACTGACTTTTATTTCATTGCAGACAGTAAGAGTCATATTAGATACTATTTTGTCCTGTTCACACTTCTTAAAGTGTGAAGTAAAAGGATGTCGCTGCATTTTCCTGTAAAATTCTCTGTTGGGGACAGCTCAGGCCTGCAGGATGACCAGTACAGTATCAGCACCCTCTTTTTTCTCAGTTTCACTTTCAAGTTTTTATTGTCACATGTATTTTACAATAAAGCAAAATTCTTGTGCCACATTTGTTGACGAGGGGAGGGTAGCGCAGCGGTTAAGCCATGTGGTTTTGCTGTGCCTTGTTGAAAAATGCATGGAGGTCCCTGGAAAACATGTCGTCTTGAAAGGGCCATGTGTTCAGATATCTCAGTGAACTTTTATGTATTAATGGTGCGGTCGCAGACTTGCAAAGGAGCTTTGACAAGGGCACTGATATAACCCCATACTATCACACAGCCTAGCTTTTTGATGTGTTGCTGATAACAGTCCGGATGGTCCTTTTCATCTTTGGTGTGGAACACACATCTTTCTCACGTTCAAGATTGTGAATAATGATTTGTCTGACCACAATACACATTTCCACTGTGTGATGGTCCATCCCAGAAGCCCAGAAAAGATGACACAGTTTCTGGACAAGGCTAATAAAAGGCTTAGCAAAGTGACATTTGTGATTGTAACTCTATACTGTAAAACTTAACAAAGATATCCTGCTGTAATTCTTTGCCAATGTGGTTACTGTGATAGGAAATTAGTTATACTGTTATACAACAGAACTGCATGAACAGCTTCAGCAAATAATGCTTAACGTCATATAGTTGATTTTCCATCGTGCTCAGTACTTAAGTTGGAATTTGAACTGTCTGGACAAATATGTGTATGTGGTCAAACCCTGTATATAAGGGCCGATCTTAGCATCAGTGAGTTGTCCACACTCTTGAAACCCCCGTGGTTGAAAGAAGCTGAACCCTATTCAGCCGAATATTGATACTTGGTCTCTGTCTCTGTTTGATGATTGTTGCTGACTATTCCTGGTTGTTCATTCTACTTTGATTTATTATTCTGTAATAGATTCCTTAAATCTTAGGAGACTTATTGTTGTCTGTGCTTCCTCATCACAGAACAAACAGTTTTTGCCTCTTCAGTCACAGCAGCTATTGATGAACGGCAGTTCTTGATACTGTACTGTCTGAGGTATCAGAGATCTCTAGTGTCCAGATTAAGCTTGCCCATTATGCACTGAAATTGCTTCGATGGCTAAATTACATTCTGGACAGTAGAGGTGGAAAAATACAAAACCCTCTCAATATTTCTTTGAGGTTTTTTCACATTAGAGCGATTTTTCTCATGCATTTGTTGACAAATTGGAGATCGTCCAACCATCTTTTGCGCCTCAAAGACAAAGCCTTTCATGGATGCTGCTATTGTACCAAATCAGGATTACAATCATCCGTTTGAAACCTAATTTGTACCTGTGAATTTCCCACATCCCAACTTTTATTTGGAATGTGTCACAGGCCTGAAATGCAAACATGTAGGTATGATAACAAATGGAACGAACTTAACGAGACAAAACATGAAACATTTTGGCTTCCTACTGCAATGAAATAAAAGTCGAAGTACACTAAGTGCAAATTCTTTTTTCTTTTTCCTTTTCCATACTGTCCCCAACTCATTTTCCTTTGGCACTTTTGACTTTTTTTCCTTATCTATGAATTAAATATGTAACAAGTTGTGTCCATAGATGCTAAAGCTTTATTTATCACATTTGCTTCTTCCTCCTCTGGCTAAGAAAAAAATCAGGGCATGCAAATTCTGCAATATTTAAGAATAAGATTTCATTATCATTAAATAAAATACTTAGCTGACCTGCCATTTGACCGGTAAACAATTTGACAAGAAAAAATAGAGAGATAATCGAGCTCATCTTAAGCATACAGTATGTTGCATGAGTTGAAAACAAGATGAGAGACTTAAAAAATCATGACGAATAGAAGCAGACAGGGTTAGGATACATGTGATCATGCAGTCTCACCTGAGTTGCCCCTTGTGTGGGATTAATAGGAAGCTCAGGAGATGCTGAGTTGAAAAAGTGACGGGTTAGAAGCATTAGTGCGGAGACATTAAAGAATGTTAGATACACACACACTGCTGAGAGACACAGAGAGAGGAAAAAGCTTTGAAGAAGGGCTATTAAAGAAATCCTTCAGATTGAAAAGCTTAGACAGTATTAGTTCATGTTTTTAGAAGAATGTTGGACATCATTTTACCTTACGCACAGATAACAATCTCTATGCATAGAAGCATCAAGCATAGTAAATATTCATCGGTAAGCGTCCTTGTTTTGCTCACCTCTGTCACAAGACTCTCCAGTGTAGCCGCTGTTACACTCGCAGTATGCTTTGCCCAGGCCTGACACTCTACATTTGCCATGTTTGCAGAGAGACAGGCTGCAGAGGTTAGTTGTATCATGGTCCTGCTCATCACAGAGAACACCAGCAAAGCCGGGCTGGCAGCGGCAGGAGTAAGAGTAGGAGTTTATTGGGAGGCAAGTGCCATGAACACACCTGTGGGATGGAGGAGGGAGGGACAGGACAGAATTTGATAATGTGGACAGATATCCATATCCATGTCATTTAAAAAAAACAAACAAACAAAAAAAAACACTAAAAGTGCAAACACTATGGTTTTAAAGCTAAAAAACCAAAACCCACTCACTTGTTGCCGTCACAAGGGTTGCTAACTTGCTGGTCACACAAAGTCCCCGTCCAACCAGGGTGACAGGTACAAGTGAAGCCACGGTGACCAGTTGGGTGACAGTCGCCTTGGACGCAGGCACCTCTCTGGCATGGCTGGCAGCCTGGCTCTACCCCATTGCCAAGCCACTGTCTGGTGCTCTGTGAAGTCCCTGAGCCTGGAGACCCTGGTTCCAGCCCAACTCCAAGGTTAGTTGGAGTAATCACAAGTCAGTTAGTTTTTAGAGGTAGTAAGCCAGTAGAGTGAGTTTATTATGGTTCAAAATCAAATGAGTCCAACCTTGATAACAGAAGACCTTGGACAGTTTATCATTCTGTCTGGTAAGCATTTTCCTTGTATTAGAGGTGTTTCAGGAGCTGATGCAATATAAATGAAGCAAATAAAAAGGAAATTTAAAGGCTCAAAGTACAAAATTGCATCATTGTGGACAAATATTAGCTGTAAAGTAGAGCAGTGAAGAAGCATTGACCATCACGCATCTTTCAGACCTTACAGCGATCATAAGGTAGGAAATAAGAAATAGAAATTCTTTAAAAAAAATTTTACACTTGGATATCACACTTGACATTTGAAAAGGTTATAATTAGGAGTTATTGTACTGTTTGAGCTGTTTCTAGCTCTTTTCTTTTGAAAAACTGGGAGAGATGACTATGTTGCTAAACTTTCCAGAGTTTATATTATTTCCAAATAACTGTTTTTGTCTTGAAACGTCATGTTAAACTCGACGAAAAGACTTTTAACACTGAAAAGAATTGTACTTATTCATGTCTATTTGTTATTTTTCCCCTTTGGTGGATATGTCATGTTGAAATTGATTTGTTTCTGGAAGATATAATACGGTGTAGTGATCAGATCTATTATGCTTATTACATTAAATTTGAGTCATTTTGTTCCACAGACATGTTACTCCATCTTTTCTTGTTTGTGGGGGTTTTGGTGACCTCTGAGGAGCTCGAATCCCTCGCTCCTGCTTCTCTACAAACAGGTAAAATGCTGATTATACATCATACATACTAGGGTGCACTTTTTATATCCAATCATTTTTATACTTGTTGCCATTTCACCTAATTAGTTGTAACATATTCAACTCCAGTTGTTTCAGTTACTTGTCCAGCCTCATGTTGCCCCATCCCAACTTTTTTGAGATGTGTTGCTGCCATCAAATTTAAGATGAACTAACATTGATCATGAAACAGTAAAATGTTTCACTTTCATCATTTGTAATGTTTTCTATGTCGTCTTATGAACAAAATATCGTTTTAATCAACATTTTTCACAGCGTACCTCTTTTTTTTGCAGCTTGGGTTGTACTTCACTGCTAACTTTCTCTCGCCCACCCAAAAGGTACCAGGACAAACTTTGAAAATTTGCAGAAACTGAGTGACAGATCCAGATATGTAGCCAAGAGCTGTAAAGAGATCCAGAACATATACGGTGAACAGGAAGGTGAGCATCAGGCTTGACCTCGCAGAAATGTTTCGATATGCATTTTCAGACTCCTCAACTGTACATTTTGAAAACATCTTTGGCATGAAGCTCAAGCCAGTGACCAGGAGATAAACATAAAGGTGTGGAATTTCTCCTTTCATAATTTACTATGATGTTTCCAGATGGGTTGTACTACCTGACCACAGCCAATGGCATGCGATATCAGACTTTCTGCGACATGACCACTGCTGGAGGTGGCTGGACACTGGTGGCCAGTGTCCATGAGAACGCCATTCGGGGAAAGTGCACAGTGGGCGATCGCTGGTCCAGTCAGCAGGGTAACTATGGTCATTTTCCAGATGGAGATGGGAACTGGTCCAACAGAAATACTTTTGGAGTAGCAGAGAGTGCCACTTCTGATGATTTTAAGGTACATTGGACCGACAACATTTTTATAGCATTATCTAGATTTCTAGTTTTCTGTACGCTGCAGATTGCCTTTAAATCCCAACAATGACATATATACATCCCCATTTGAGACTAATGGGTCTCTAGTTAGGCGGAAAACAACGGCATTTACTGTGGTCAGTAAATGTGAGAAAGTAAATGAAAATAAAAAATCCTAAACTCTACCCGTATGCTTGTTTACAATCTTTGAAAAGTTCCCCTTGAAAAGTTGTTGTTTATAGACTGTGAGGAGAGCTTTACTTGTCAATTAATTGTTCTCTTATTAGTTGATAAAAGTCCTTGTGTGCTCTTTCACAGAATCCAGGCTACTATGATATTATAGCGGAGAACATGGCTGTGTGGCATGTTCCCAACAACTTTCCGCTGGAGCACTGGAAACTGGGAGCCATCCTCCGCTACCATACCAATAACGGCTTTCTTAGTCTGTACAGGGGCAACCTTTTTAATCTCTTCAAGGTAACTTATTCATGCACATATTGGGAAATTGGGACTTCAATAAGATCAAAAGTCCCAACTACACTAGAAAACATGCAGACATTGCAGACATGACTGAAGGTGAAAGTGTCATATTCACATCAGCACATAAATACTGTGCCCTTGCTGCTACTTTAGTTCATTTATTCATTTGTGTAGGTTTGATGAAATCTGTTTTTGTTCTCCTTTTCTCCTTTATTTGTTTCACTGTTGATTTGACCTCCTTATCATGGAAATATCGAAATGAAATGAGATTTTTGTGGATCACAATTCTATCAGTTGTTGGTGACCTACAAAATCATTAAACAAACCTGCAAATCTACTCATACAAGCATTCATATCAAGCCACATTTTTCCAGCAATTTCCAGTGAGATACAACATCGGCTCATGCTCCCAAAGAGGGCCATCTGTTCCCATTGTGTATGACCATGGAAACAAAGAGTCCACCAAAACATTTTATGGACCGATTATAAGAAGTAAGAAGCTCAAAAAGATCAAAATGAAGATAATGAATAGTTCTTTCACCATTATATGTGGATGAACATAAAAGTCTACATTATTTTCACAGACCATGATTTATAAATGAAAATCAGAACTTAGTGTGTATCTTCTTCTGTTCGAATGAAAGCGGAGTTTGAGCCAGGATTCATCACATTCAGAGCAATAAACAACGAACAAGCAGCCATGGCTATCTGCTCTGGGGTCAAACCAACTGGATGCAACACTGAACATGTGAGTGTGAACCAATCTTTGCACACAATGCTGTAAGTGAGTCAGTGCATCAAATGGTAAACACTTTTTCTATGTATGTGTGCAGTATTGCATAGGAGGAGGAGGATTTTTCCCTGAAAGCCATTTACAGTGTGGAGACTTCCCAGGGTTTGACTGGGGGCATGGGGCGAGCGCCTCCAAAGAGATGATTGAATCTGCTGTCTTAATGTTCTACCGTTGAGAGGATTATTTAGCAGTAGAATAGTCAATTGTGTTCAAGCAGCACACCAGAAGATGGTATTCCAGTACTCTGTATCTGATTAAACTGTTGGGCTAATTCATTAGACTGTGTCTCTGGACACAAAGAGGTAACTTAACCCCATCTTAACCCCTAACCCGTGGAGACACTTTTGTTGGAAAATATATAAACAGTAACTCCTTTTATGTGTTTGAGGCTGATCACAGTCAACCCTTCTGTGTCTCTGTGTTCATTTCAGTCTTTCTGGACACTCAGCTAAAGTCTTCTATTTGACTTATGTGCTCTTGTGTGCCTTCATCTCTCTCATCTGTGACCACATATTGGGTGGAATAAAGTTAAGTTTATGTAGCGGTCACCTAGTTAAAGGAAACTCTTTAAATGTATTCATGCTTATAATGTTGGGGGAAAAAAATAAACAAAATCAAAACAGACTGGCTCGGTAGTTGATCTTTTAGCGGTTGTTTTCAAATGTTGGGTAATATACATTTCATGTGCACCTGTGCAGGATTTGCTTTTAGATATTTTCTTGCAAAGTCAAGTCGGGTCTTTCTTATCTTGCGTGTTACCAGTGGTGTGAAGACGTCGCAAGTAAGTGCCTCCACAAGGAACATTACATGTGGAAGCTGCTTTGGGCACATAGGCTCTTATTCGGACTTGGCCTTGAACATTATATTTACCCAAGATACCCAGATTTGACATTTTACCCAAATGTTTTGTATCTTTTGTTCGTATTTTTTGAAAGGAAGTTTATTTTAGTTGCTTACAATGTTTGAAATACATTTCCAAAAACAGATTGTCATGGAAATTAAACCAAACTCTCAGAGGAAGCAAATAATGTGAGCCTTGATTATCTAACATTTATCTTTTGTGCTTTATTAAGTCTTGATGGTGACGAAAATCTACAGAAATGATAAATAAGCACAGAGAACAGAGAAATATTGTGTTTCATTCCAAATATTTCAACAATGCACGGAAATGTACCCTGTTAGGTGCAGAAATGGTCCTTAAGATATAAAGTATAAAGAAATGATAAAGAAATAATTTTACTATACTCTAATTAGCTTATTCTGAGCTCTTTTTAGAATATAAAACTATCAAAAAATCTTAAAACAGGCCCCGTAATGAGGTAGTGCATCAAAATATCCTTTTCTGGTTATTTCTGGTATCCTCTGCTGGCCCTTTAGCTGTGCTCTGCTGTGGAAAAGACAAAAGTGGACAAGGATATGTTTTTTTTGTGGAGTGAAACAAACAGTGTTAAGATCATGAGGATTGTCCAGTGCATGTTATTTGAGTTTTTCACCTGTGACTCTTTGCTATTTACAGTTTTGAACACTTTGTGCTCTTTGTTGTGAAATTGGTTGCTGTCGGCCTCTCCAGGCTCTAACAGGCTCAAGCTAACTTTCGACCCATCAGCATCCAATCAATGAGTGGCATCATCAACAAATCCAATGTGTTGAACTTTTTGGAGGACAGCACATTTGTCTGTCTGGGCCGGCAAAATGTGGAGGCTGAGAGCGCCTCAGACTGATACCTACATGAAGGTATAAAACAGCCCTTAGCCTTGTGATGTACTGGTGACCTCTTCAGGGTGTACCTCGCCTCTCACTTGAACTGGAATAGACTCCAGCTCCCCTCCACTCTGAACAAAATGAAGTGGGTATAGAAAATTTAAGGAAAGTCCTGAATATGATTTCTGTCTGTGAGATGAAAGCTATTTCTAGCTTCCTACAGAGGTACATTTATGACCAGTGGAGGGAAATTTTTTCATTTAAATGTAACAACAAGATTTTCTAGGGAAAGTGCTTGCATCCTACCAGGATAGAAGAGTGATGTAATTATTGCTACAAGTACAGCTTGTGGTGTGGTTTCTTTAGTTTCAGACAGTACAGAAGCCAAAGCAAGAGAAAGAGGGAGACACCTTGAGATACAAAGAACAATCTCAAGGGGAAAATCAGTCTCTGTGACCTTCCATCCCTTCTGTACTTAAAAAAATATAACACACATTTGAATTGAAACAGTAGAATACCAGAAAGTGTTTATCTTTGACCACACAGAGCAAATGATCTCTCTTTAAATGTATTCATGCTTATAATGTTGGGGGAAAAAAATAAACAAAATCATAACAGACTGGCTCGGTAGTTGATCTTTTAGCGGTTGTTTTCAAATGTTGGGTAATATACATTTCATGTGCACCTGTGCAGGATTTGTTTTTAGATATTTTCTTGCAAAGTCAAGTCGGTTCTTTCTTATCTTGCGTGTTACCAGTGGTGTGAAGACGTCTCTCATAGACTCTGACCATGCCTCTCCCTTCAGGAGTCTTACGGATTTGGCTCGATGATGCAAAGACATTTTGATGTCAAGTTGTTCTTTTCTGGTCTTCAAGAGCTTTTGGTGTTGCTGAGCTGGCTAATACAGTCCTTGCCTTTGTATCAGATTAGAGCTTTCCTAAAGTTTCTGCTGACCTGACTGTTCTGCTTTTTCTGCCAAACAATGGCCTCATTTACCTTCATGAACAAGCCAGCACTGAATCAACATCATCATTTTTTTTTCATCTGCTTAACTAGTCCTGAAATAACCAAAAAACAGGCCGCACCTACCCATGAAACCAAGTATCACCCCTTGAATCAAAGCTGAAAATCTTCATTTGAATCATTTCTTGATTGCTGCATTTTAATTACACTGTGGAAGTGTAATTAATGAAATTAGTGTAAAATAATGAAAACTTCCAAAACAGGGCCTTAGGGCCTGTATTAGCACAACCTGTAGGCTTTGGTCTATTTATAGGATTTGTTACCTCTAAAAAACACTTGTTTAATGTAGGAAATCCTTGAACCCTTGGCTGTAGTCCAGCAGTGATCAATATTACTGTGTAGAAACAGATATGGATACAATGTGTAACAGCTATATGAGACAAGATCTCTTTTTCTGTTTGTTGTTAACACACACACGAATACAGATACAAAATATATTTCAAGGCTGATAAAAAGCTGAATCGTTGTCAGTTGGTAATGATTTCTAGATTGTATTTCAGCCAATGTGTTCCTCATCTTTTGCTCTCCAGACGATTGCTTACACGCATGCAAACAAAACCCAACATGATTGGTTGATACATCTTGGACTACAAGCAAACTAAAAACAGAAGCCAGAAAGCCTCCAATTCCAAACTTTTATTCCTTGCCTACATGCGATGCATCTTTCTATGCAGATATATGTTTATATATTAATTAAATATAGGGAGTTGAAAACATATACATGTGTAAAGCTTCATATGCTTTGTATGCTGTATATGTCCCAGAAAACTAAATGTTTTACAAGGCATAGACAAGAGATGAGAAGAGGTAAAGTCAAGGGTAAGGATGAATGTGACACAATCCTGATGAATTCTCACTTTTATGCATCGTTCTGTTGCTTCAAAATGAATCCACAAACCATTGCACTTCCAAACTTTTCGGATCATTCTCTTTGGTGTGTCATCGGGATCTTTTCTAACTTAGACCTCTGAAAGCAACAACAAAACAAAGGTGAAAAGTGTGAGGTAAATATTGTGTTTAATAAACAAACATCAGTCAGGGAACTGACATTAGTCTGGGGATGGAGATGAGGGAATATAAAGCACAATGCACATGTGTGGAGGTGGGAGGGGAAAATATTTATCTGTTACACAAGGTGCCCCCGTACAGTAAGGAGCAGGAAGCTCTATATAACATACAGATCAGGATCCAAGTCTACGGTACAAAAACTTAGCAGCAACATGTTAACATCGGAGACCAAGGGGCTAACAAAGTAGTTTCATTTAGAAAAAGTCACAGTATTCTTTAAATTTGTTAAAAAGGTAAAAACAGTTCTATGCATCCGCTAAGGTGAATGCTACTCACAAGATCTGTGTGTGGAATACATAGGTAGGGAAATTATCTATACATTTATACTCTAATATAAAGACCTTCTGGTAATGGCACAGTACAAACTCTCAGGAAACGCGACAAAAATATACAATGTCTTCACGTCACATTTGCAGATTAAAATGTAACTAAGGTCTCTGGCAAGCACAATAGTTTCAGTGATCAAAAAACAACTTGTCATCAACCAAAATAAAGGACACCATTTTGTTAGTTCAGCTATCTTGACAGAGTATGTCTTTTTAATACAAAAATAAGGACAAATATAAATTAATATATATTAAAAGAATCAGATTGATATGTGGGGATCTACTGAATAAGTACAGGTATTTATGATACAATAAATACTTGTCATTCATGACTGGGGGTGGATAAACAGCGAGTAGTGTATTAAACCTGACAGGTAATACGTTTAACTCTACAGGGGAGAGTACTTGTGTGTGTGCGTGCGTGTGTGTGTGTGTTGTTCAGTAGCTGTATAAAATATCACACGTTTGAGCGCAGCTGTGTGTTGGATCATGCACACAGTCTCAGAGGGTTCAGGAGGTCTTCTAAAGGAGACTGTGGTGGTTTCTGTGTTGTAGGGGGGTTATCGCTGCTCGCCCTGTCCCATGCTTTAATGCAGCTCCTCCTAGTGGTGAGTCTGTGGTACTACCAGTTAAAATTACTCCTAAAACAAACAACTCACAGACAGAAAGCAGGAAGTCTACAGGAAGTGGTCAGCCGTCGGTGACCCGTCAGTTCTCCGGAGAAGAGACAGTGCGACACACCATTGGAGTCATCATGGCCAACAAAAAGAAGCAGATGTAAGGACAAAGTCAGCTTTTGTGGGGTTTTTTTTGTCTTTTTCTCCACTTCATAATAAAAAATAAGTCTGTTTTTGTACTTTACAATACAATTCAAGATCCCCGCCGAGGAAGCATCAATCATCAGTCCAGCACTGACAAGAAACAAATCTCTTTATTTTTTTTAGTAGTATTTTTCTTGTTTTTTGTTTTTTTTTTCTGTCTTTTTTTTCAGGGTTTTTAAAAAAAAGGGGTTGGTGGGGGAAATACTCTGGGGAGGGGGTTGAACGGTTTCCTCATGAGGAATAAGAGAAGACTGGGATCAAGTAAGGCGGGCAGGAACACAGAACATATCTGGAGAAGCGGAAATCTGCCGATCGTGTTGTCTCTTTTTTCTTTTAATTCTTTCTCTTTTTACGAAGAACACTTTGTACAGCCGCACTTGACAACTTTCTCCACTTCCTGGACAAAAGAAGAGCCATCAGTGCACTGGAAGGTGTATTTCCTACGTTTGCTGCGTAGGGGGGTGCAGCAGGTGCCCTGTCCTTCTGATCCCCCCGGGCAGCTGCCTCGACACTCTAGACGGGAGACCTTCTCCTGGGTTTGGCACGCCGCGTAGCCTTGCTGTCTCTGGTAGACATCTCGGACCCGTTCCCCTCGGCAGGCCACCTCTGCAGAAATGCAAACCAAACAGGAGTGTTACAAGTTCACAGTGGGAGGGAAACTCCACGAATTTTGCACAGAAATCTTGGGTGCTTGTTCGAAAGGATGTAATGATGCTTTCTGATGACAAAAAGTTGCTCAAAGAAAAAAATATAATTCAAATTATATTATCAAAATATTCTTTTAACTCAATCAGATCGTGGGTGCCCACTCAACAACTCATGTCTTAAAGCGAATGGAGATGATAGCTGATCTTTATGGTGACAACAACAAAACTGTGAGGCAACATGTCTGTGAGTTCTAGAGAGAACATAGAACAATGAGAAGAGGCTAAAGTGGCGCTATCATGGGGAATGGAACATGCAAAATCCCTGTTCTGCAAAGTTTGGAGACATACTCAGAAACTTAATGGCATCAAACCCAGAGAAGTACGTTTGACAAAGACTACGTGATGTTCAAAAGGACCTGATTTAGGCAAATAAATCTAAAGTTCTGGTTGTGGAAATAAAATACATTTATATTTCAACATAACTGTAGGAGTTAATAGGACAGGTTGTCTGTTAATTGCAACCTCAAAATCGGAAAAAGTTGGGACAGTATGGACAATGCAAGAGCGCAGTGATTCTTATTTATTTACTCACTAAGTTTTTTACTTACTGACTTTTATTTCATTGCAGACAGTAAGAGTCATATTAGATACTATTTTGTCCTGTTCACACTTCTTAAAGTGTGAAGTAAAAGGATGTCGCTGCATTTTCCTGTAAAATTCTCTGTTGGGGACAGCTCAGGTCTGCAGGATGACCAGTACAGTATCAGCACCCTCTTTTTTCTCAGTTTCACTTTCAAGTTTTTATTGTCACATGTATTTTACAATAAAGCAAAATTCTTGTGCCACATTTGTTGACGAGGGGAGGGTAGCGCAGCGGTTAAGCCATGTGGTTTTGCTGTGCCTTGTTGAAAAATGCATGGAGGTCCCTGGAAAACATGTCGTCTTGAAAGGGCCATGTGTTCAGATATCTCAGTGAACTTTCATGTATTAATGGTGCGGTCGCAGACTTGCAAAGGAGCTTTGACAAGGGCACTGATATAACCCCATGCTATCACACAGCCTAGCTTTTGGATGTGTTGCTGATAACAGTCCGGATGGTCCTTTTCATCTTTGGTGTGGAACACACATCTTTCTCACGTTCAAGATTGTGAATAATGATTTGTCTGACCACAATACACATTTCCACTGTGTGATGGTCCAACCCAGAAGCCCAGAAAAGATGACACAGTTTCTGGACAAGGCTAATAAAAGGCTTAGCAAAGTGACATTTGTGATTGTAACTCTATATTCCCCTGAACTGTTATACAACAGAACTGCATGAACTGCTTCAGCAAATAATGCTTAACGTCATATGGTTGATTTTCCATCGTGCTCAGTACTTAAGTTGGAATTTGAACTGTCTGGACAAATATGTGTATGTGGTCAAACCCTGTATAAAAGGGCCGATCTTAGCATCAGTGAGTTGTCCACACTCTTGAAACCCCCGTGGTTGAAAGAAGCTGAACCCTATTCGGACGAATATTGATACTTGGTCTCTGTCTCTGTTTGATGATTGTTGCTGACTATTGCTGGTTGTTCATTCTACTTTGATTTATTATTCTGTAATAGATTCCTTAAATCTTACGAGACTTATTGTTGTCTGTGCTTCCTCATCACAGAACAAACAGTTTTTGCCTCTTCAGTCACAGCAGCTATTGATGAACGGCAGTTCTTGATACTGTACTGTCTGAGGTATCAGAGATCTCTAGTGTCCAGATTAAGCTTGCCCATTATGCACTGAAATTGCTTCGATGGCTAAATTACATTCTGGACAGTAGAGGTGGAAAAATACAAAACCCTCTCAATATTTCTTTGAGGTTTTTTCACATTAGAACGATTTTTCTCATGCATTTGTTGACAAACTGGAGATCGTCCAACCATCTTTTGCGCCTCAAAGACAAAGCCTTTCATTGATGCTGCTATTGTACCAAATCAGGATTACAATCATCCGTTTGAAACCTAATTTGTACCTGTGAATTTCCCACATCCCAACTTTTATTTGGAATGTGTCACAGGCCTGAAATGCAAACATGTAGGTATGATAACAAATGGAACGAACTTAACGAGACAAAACATGAAACATTTTGGCTTCCTACTGCAATGAAATAAAAGTCGAAGTACACTAAGTGCAAATTCTTTTTTTCTGCAATATTTAAGAATAAGATTTCATTATCATTAAATAAAATACTTAGCTGACATGCCATTTGACCGGTAAAAAATTTGACAAGAAAAAAAAGAGAGATAATCGAGCTCATCTTAAGCATACAGTATGTTGCATGAGTTGAAAACAAGATGAGAGACTTAAAAAATCATGACGAATAGAAGCAGACAGGGTTAGGATACATGTGATCATGCAGTCTCACCTGAGTTGCCCCTTGTGTGGGATTAATAGGAAGCTCAGGAGATGCTGAGTTGAAAAAGTGACGGGTTAGAAGCATTAGTGCGGAGACATTAAAGAATGTTAGATACACACACACTGCTGAGAGACACACAGAGAGGACGAAGCTTTGAAGAAGGGCTATTAAAGAAATCCTTCAGATTGAAAAGCTTAGACAGTATTAGTTCATGTTTTTAGAAGAATGTTGGACATCATTTTACCTTACGCACAGATAACAATCTCTATGTATAGAAGCATCAAGCATAGTAAATATTCATCGGTAAGCGTCCTTGTTTTGCTCACCTCTGTCACAAGACTCTCCAGTGTAGCCGCTGTTACACTCACAGTATGCTTTGCCCAGGCCTGACACTCTACATTTGCCATGTTTGCAGAGAGACAGGCTGCAGAGGTTAGTTGTATCATGGTCCTGCTCATCACAGAGAACACCAGCAAAGCCGGGCTGGCAGCGGCAGGAGTAAGAGTAGGAGTTTATTGGGAGGCAAGTGCCATGAACACACCTGTGGGATAGAGGAGGGAGGGACAGGACAGAATTTGATAATGTGGACAGATATCCATATCCATGTCATTTAAAAAAAAGAAACAAACAAAAAAAAATACTAAAAGTGCAAACACTATGGTTTTAAAGCTAAAAAAACAAAACCCACTCACTTGTTGCCGTCACAAGGGTTGCTAACTTGCTGGTCACACAAAGTCCCCGTCCAACCAGGGTGACAGGTACAAGTGAAGCCACGGTGACCAGTTGGGTGACAGTCGCCTTGGACGCAGGCACCTCTCTGGCATGGCTGGCAGCCTGGCTCTACCCCATTGCCAAGCCACTGTCTGGTGCTCTGTGAAGTCCCTGAGCCTGGAGACCCTGGTTCCAGCCCAACTCCAAGGTCCTGGAGCTTCCCATTGATGTAGAGGTTACGGAGACAGCCATGAAAGCTGGTGCCGTTGCGACCTCCTGAGCTGTGCTGCAGGGCTGAAAGACCCCCAGAAGCTGAGGCCCGCTCTGGCATCCCTGCATAAAAAAGATGGGATTAGAGATCAAAGCAGGTAGATTATCTATCAATCTAGATTATCTATATGTCTTAATAGATATGTCTAAACAACATTAGAACAATTAGTAAATGAAAATCAAATATACCCCTATTTACATATACTATAATTTTTTTTAGTTAGTTTCAATGTGATAAACTGCCCTACTTTAGTGAAACCTTTTGCTAAAGGTACAGTTGGTGATATTTTTTGTCATTTCCAAATCAAATTCATGATTGATGTTTTCACATACTTATTTTTGGCCACCTGTGGGATATTGTGATATATATTGAGATATATATTCTAAAAAATGCACTGGTACACTAAAATAAACGTGTTGGATCAATTAAATAGTTTTTGTTGGTTATCCTGACATTAACACAGAATCAGAAAAGTCCTCACCTCCCAGGTAAAGTGGAGAATCTATGTTGAGTGTGGACTGTTTGCTGATGGAGTTGATGGATTTCGGTGGCCCGCCATCGATGGACAGAGACAGAGTCTGGTCTGCAGCTACTAGCTCCACAGCATGAAAACTGCCATCATTTACTGTCTCCACACTGAGGGAGAGAGGATGGAGAGATTCAGGCTATACATCTGTATCATCCATCATGTGAATGTGGCATCTGTGAATGAGCTGCTGGACACGTCTGCCTGCATGTGCATGCACCTGTATATAGCAGAAGGAGGGTAGGATCCGGTGTCATAGCTGACCCTGAGACGTCCCCTGTACAGTTCCATTGCGATGTGATCGTTATCCCCCTTATACAACAACACACCGCTGTCCTCATCTGTGGCAATCTGAAAAAACACGTTCATGTCAGCGACCTTATTCCCAGCAATGGAGCACTTACTCTAATGATTTACTGACAGGAATTAAAGGTAAGTACTGCCTCATCAGCAAAATGTGCTTAAAACTACAAAACGTTGTCCATATGACCTCATATAGGTTGAAACAGCATTAAATTAAAAATATATGACACGAACTAAGCTTGTACCTGCAGGCTGATGTTGGTCTGTGGTGAGAGGGAACTTGAAGGAAGCTGCAGGTATGACTCGCGGCTGACAAAGTTGACGCTAACAAGTGTCTCGCAGCGTTCGCCCTCATAGCCGTGGAGACACTGGCAGCGGGGGTCTGTTCCCACGACAACGCACTGAGCCCCGTTGAGGCATTCGTGGTTGTCACATGGACTGGTGCGAGGAAGGACCATTGGTGGAGAGAACTCGCAGAATAACCCGCTGCAACACACAATTTAATGCACATCAACTCTATGAACGACACTTAAACGCATGCAGTCGCTGTAATGAATACAATCTGTGTTCATACCTACTAATGCAGGTACACGGCACAGATTATTTAAAAAATAATAATAACAGCAACATAATTACTGCAACTAGTAATACAGTCTTATCAGGGTACTCACATTTCACATTTACTTTTCATCAGAAGTCAACAATACAACGCAACATCTAACATTAATCATGTAACAAAAGCATCCCTGAAAAGGTATGTGCCGAGTATTTTTCTGAACATGGACAGATCACTTCAGTCAAGAGTTCTTTTAAAAACAGTTGAACATTTGATTCTTTTAAAAACAGTTGAACATTCGATTTTAGAGTTAGAAGGCAACCACAACACACTGTTGGGAAATCAAATCCTTGATTTGATTATAAACATATAAAAATAAATCTGAGTTGGTATTTTCTCACAAAATTCTCACACCCCGCTACACTTCCAATCTTTGTGACCAACACAATTGTAACTCTCAATACAGTGGAAAGCTCCCCCAATAAACAGAGGTTATAGAGATTTTGCATAGTGCGTTTCTTGGCAGACACAGAAAACAAACATATCAAAGGCAAGGATCACATAAATGCTGACAGTCTTGGTTGGAAAACCCTTGGATTAAAAACTAAATCTTTTTTTTTATCCCCTTTGAGGCTTGAATTGTCAACAAGATTTGCATGCATTGCAAAATATCATTGAAGTTATTATTGGCTGAGAGAATATTATTCCTATGAAATGATTAGCATGTGTGAGTTCCCGCTGGGATGTGGGCCTCACCTGTATCCCTCTGGGCAGACGCAGGTGTAACCATTCACAGCGTCAATGCACTGACCTCCGTTCTGACACTTATTCTCTTCACAGTCATCGTAGTCCAGCTCACAGTGCTCACCTAAGTAGCCTGGGGTGCACTCACACCTAACGTGTACAAAAACACACACAAAAATGCTTGTAGATCGGGGACTATTAGATTGCTGTTTGCAACATAACATCTGGTCTTTGGTTAAACACACTGCGTTCCTGCCTGCGGTTGGATTAGCTCTCGCTGCGTGTTGAAAACTCTTTAACACTGAAAGAAAAACATGTCAGATCCCTGTTGACCCAGACAGTCTAGACGGTTCACATACAAGACAACACGCACAATCCAAATTTTAATATGGCATGTCGAAATGATTAGAACTTAGTAACTGTGCACACACACACACCCACACACACACACTGCTTATCTCTGCTGGGAAAACTCATCAATCTCAGTGTGTAAGTGTTAAAATGCAGGGGAGAGAACTCTACAACTGCGTGTGTGTATGTGTGGTGTTTGTGTGTATAATCTACTCACTTGTATCCCTGGGGAGTCAAAATGCACTTTGAGTCGTGCTGACATGGGTTCAGCTCCGGGGCACAGAAGTCCAGCTTCTCTTCACATAGCTCTCCTAGGAAATGCACACACAAATGACATCAGCGACTTTTCACCATTTTGAAAAGCATAAACGCTAAAGAGAATTTAATATATAAAATACATCGATATCGCCCAACTTCTTCAGTGTGCTTCTTCTGTGTGTGCTTATTGCACTGGCTGCGTCTGCATTAAATGCAGAGAAATGCACGTGTGTGTTGTATGGGTGTGCTCCGATGATGGATGACTCTCTTGTGGCCAAAACCAACACAGTGGTCTGATAAATGATCTCATCGCTGAGAATGTCATGTTCCTGATGATATTCCAGAGTGTATCCTGATACTTTGAACTCCAACTGAATCACTGATGAGGAATCAGGGAATCAACCAATACTCCTGACAGCAAGAAGTTCGCTTAGGGAGTAATTACACAACCCCTTTGGGATCTATGGGAACGTGTGTGCGTGCCTTTATGTTTCTGTAGCATCGACTAACAACTTTGCTAGATTTGCACATCTAGAAGCAGTCATTTTTGCTTAGTAAACTCTTATTTCTACAAGAAAATCCTAACATACTTTCTAATCAAGAAGTTAATGTCTTTTTCTCCCAGTCGGCTAGATTTTGAAATATTGGTTGCAGAACAGCTGCCATCTATTTGTGCAAATACAGTCGTGAAAAAAACGGCACAACTTCTTTCTAAGGTTTCTCAGGTTTTGCTTTACAGGACATGATTAAAAAAAATAAATCACCTGGTCCTACAAGTACTACAAGCTCAGATGAACAATAACACATGATAGAAGACACTGTGTCATTATTCATTTAACAAAAACAAAGCCAAAATGCAGAAGCAGTGTATGGAAAACAAAGCTTTACTGCGCCCACAGGCATTAAAAAGGTAGGTAGAAGCCAGTTGCTGCAAATGCACGTGATTAACTGATCAACAGAACGTGTGAGCACCTAAAAGCAGAGATTTTGTTAGTTTGCTGGTTCAGAGCAATGCATCAGCAATGATCTTGGAGAAGAAATTGCTGCTGCTCATCCATCTGGGTAGGGTTATAAGGCCATTTCCAAACAATTTGGAGTACATCATTCTACAGTGAGAAAGATTATTGATTCTCATGTGGAATACATTCAAGACACTTGACAATCTTCCCAGGAGTGGACGTCCCAGCAAGTTCACCCCAAGGTGAGACTAGGAGGAACGGCAAAAACATCAAGAGCTACATCTCGAACTCTACAGGCCACAGTTAGCATGTTAAATGTTAAAGTTCATGACAGCACAATTAAAAAAAGATGAGTATGGCTTGTTTGGAAGGGCTGCAGGAGAAAGCCTCTTCTCTCTAAAAAGAACATCCCAGAACAGCTTGGGTTTGTAAAGCTGCATCTGAACAAACCACAAGACCTCTGGAACAATGTTCTTTGGGCAGACAAGAACAAAGTGGAGACTATTGACCACAATGTACCGAAAACCAAACACAGCATACCAACACAAACACCTTACACCAACTGTCAAACACTGATGTTTTAGGCCTGTTCTGCAGCCACAGGACCTGGGCACTTTGCAGTCATTGAGTCCACCATGAACTCCTCTGTATACCAAAGTATTCTAGAGTCAGATGTGAGGCCATCTGTCTGACAGCTAAAGCTAGGCTGAAACTGGGTCATACAGCAGGACAATGAACCCAAACAGCACCAAATCTACACCATAATGCCTGAAAAAAGAAAACAATCACGCTTTTGCAATGGTCCAGTCAAAGTCCGGACTTCAGCCTGATTGAAATGTTGTGGTGGGACCTTAAGAGAGTTGTGCATACTGAGACAATGTTTTTTAACGATGTGAAAGACTGATAACATCACAGGGTGTACTTATTTAGTCACAAACTGCTTCTGCATTTTGGTTTGAGTTTTTGTTAAATAAATAATGAAACGATGTAATATTTGTTGTTTAGCTGAGGCTAACTTTCTTTTTCACATAACTGTATACGCTATACAGATATACGGTTTCAGACCAGCAGATCACCACATTTCTACTATCCTGCCTAATATGGGTAATTAAATGGTATGTAATTTAAAGATAAACATGTGACTTAGCATGTTTTTTCCTTAATTCAAAAAGGCCCAAACTAACAGTGAACTGATCCTGAAGCGACTTGTTCTCTGTGTCATGGGACTTTGCTGTTTTTCAAAACAGGCTCTGAAATAAAAAAATGCAATGTTTGTTCCCATGTGAGCAAAGATTGATTAAAACTACAGTCCAACACCTTTTTAAACAATACCGTTTTAAAAACAGGATAAACTGTTTATCATGATGAATCTGTTGAGGACTGAATTGGCTTCAGGCTGAGTGCCACAAGCTCACTGAGTGAAATACAGTTAGACAGAGAAATAAATTGTCAATCTGGGTCTTAATATGAGACTTAGTGACTTAATATGTGACCTTTTAAAAAACAAAATATCCCAAGAAGTATAATTTAATTTGAACTTAAAATTGAAATTGAAAGTATACCTTAGATGGTAATCACATATACGCAGCTAGCAGCTGTCATCTGTTTGCGCATCAAAGACATGCACTGCTAACATGGAGCATGACTACATACAAAATGTTAAATCTGTGGTACTGAATATAAGATTTCTATGGGCGCATGGATAAAGCACAGGAAATGTGGGAAGTTAGGAATGGAAATAAGGAAGTAAGAAGAAGGAGAGGGACAGGAGGGACAGAGAGAAGAACAGACTAACCTCTCTCCACCTCATTGGTAGCAGCTGCAACCACAAAAAAAAATGACAGATGATAGAAAGCAGAGCGAGACAGGAGAAAAGACACGGGACAGCAAAACATCCAAAGACAGAGAGAGAACACCGCCACAAAGGTTAGCAGTCAGAGATGATTAGCACAGTGCAAAAGCAGACAAACAAACAGCAACAGACCAGTGTTAGTACAATTAGATATGGTTTTGTGCCTAACCTTATTATAGTGAAAAAAAATCTTATCTTTTTATGAATGGTTTCAGTTTTGAGAAAAATAAGAGTACAGAGGAAGTGACTAGTTCTGGAAATAAAAGTTGCCTCAAGCTTTTCTAGGCAACTAAATTGAATGGCTTTAAGTGGAAGCAGATCCACGGTTCGGCTAAATATTACTTCAAATGGTTACATTTTTTTTACAACTGATGGCTGAAAAGAATTAAGATCACATTTGAGGAGGCCCAGATTTCTATGTTCATTGTCACTCAGAAATACAGGAGAAAGCAACACAGAATGGTGGAGAACATGTTGTCATCCCTCTTTTATTAACGTTGTGTTACCTGTGTACTCTGGTGAACACATGCATGTGTAGTTGTTGATGCCATCGACGCAGGTGGAGTTGTTCTCACAGTCATTATCTTCACAGTCGTCAATGTTGATCTCACACGCATCACCCTCAAAGCCCTCCGGACACACACACCTGGAGTCATTCATACACAGATACACTCGTGAGTAAAAAAAAAAAACAACAACAAAAAAAAACACATACAGAGAATAGAATATTGTGCCATCATCATAACTGATAAATAATTCCCAGAAGTCCATTTAGCATTGTTATATGTCATGTTTTAACTGATCAATAGTACAAAAACTACAAGTCTTTACTTGAATATCATCTTCCTGAAAGAAATGCATCATTAGAGAAGCTGAGAACTTCACACATTAGTTACTTCCGCTTGAAAAACAAATGTTAGACCATCATTAAAGTGACTGGCAATTTATTTTCTGTTAACAAACATTTTGGCAAATTGGTTTTTCAAGCCTGCTTTAATATAGAAAATATTTTCCGTGCACGCAATTAATAACTGCAGTGTGCGCCCCATCTACTTTCCCCCCAACAGGGCCATTATTCATTATTCTGTTACAGAATTTGAAGCACACGTGAATGTGCCTGAACTCAGTAACTACTACTCAGCTTTATTAGTGCCCACATACACACACGAAATGCACTCAGAGTGCTATATTATTTTCATTATAGTCTAATGAGGGGCTCTTATGCGGTACACACTCGGCTGGATTAATATGTTATTATATAGTCAGTGACAGCTCCTCACAATTAATATTTCAACCTGTATCCTGTAAAGAAAGATAACAAAGATGGAAAAACAGGAGACAGAAATTCAGTACATAGGGAGAGGCTGACAATAGACAGTGACAGAAGAGACAGTGGAAGAGACAGGACAAGCTGTGATCTTGGGTTCCTCTAATTGTCTGTGTGGGTGGCTAAAGTCAGCTTGGAGCCAGCAGACAGGCATTAGCTCGCCTCCTGTTGGTACTAAACAGCCTAATGAAGAGATGACAGTTCTCACTGCAGGTCTGTCATCCACAGAGGCAACAGAAAACCGGCCCTTGAGCCATTTACTTCCCTGTCAATTAATTTCCAGTGAGAGTATCATTGATGGAGTTATTTGCTGGGGATCACCTGCTATGTCTTCTAGTGTGTGCTCAATAAAGGCTGAGTTATACTTCTTTTAACTGCCCTTGCGCTTGCGTCTTGCGCGTATGTTAATGGCTCGAGACGTTTATACTTCATTTTGCTTTGTCGGCGGTTGCGTGTGCTGCGTGGCGATTCACCGCCAGGACAGTAGGTGGAGTAGCGGGTTTTTTCAATGACAAGCCTACTACGATGAAAGGAAATTCACCACCAGGAGCTCTTTGGCAAGTCTCTCTTCCATAGATTCATGCTTCTTCTTCTTCTTCTTCTTGTAAATAGCCGGTATTTTGTCAGATTTTCAACACCTTGGGGGTCTAAATGACTACTTTCTCGCCTGAAAATGTTTCAAATGTTGCTAAAGTTATATATTTACAGAGTTTAGCCTATAGCTTAAGGGAAATCAGCTTTTCAGGCCGGCTGATTTCGGCTCGGGCAGGAGTGAAGTGCACTGTGTGTAAACGCTCTGCATACTGTCAGATCGATCAAGTAGTAGGCGGTTTCGACCACAGCCAGTGGCTTGCGCTTGCGTCTTGCGTGAAGTTTAGAAAATTGAGGTGACACACGCAAGCACGCAAGGGGGGGCTTGCAACCGCGCAAGGGCTTGCGTTGCGGCTTGCGTCTTGCGTTGCGTCTTGCGTTACCGACTATAAACCAGGCTTAAACCAGGCTTAATCATGTAATCGTGTAAAAGGAGTCACCCTGACATGGCTTACTTTTCAACATTTTTTTAACTACATGGCTTATGTTCGCAAAAAAGGCTTTTTTGGTAAAAAAAAAAAAAATAATCGGTGTCAGTTTATACTATATAAGACTTTCTCCGGAGCCTCTAGAAATATTACAAAGTTTTGTCAATTTGGTTTCTACCATTTGAGACTTGTAAGCTGATATTTCACTGTAAAATCTGCACTTTAAAGCAACTTTTTGCAACTAGTTTATAATCAAATAATACACTCAAAATCATTTATGATGACACATGATAAATGTAATAATGGCTCCTTTTACATTACATTCTCATTTCACAACCCAAATGCTCTTGCTCTAAGTGGCTCGGTAGGATGGTATTATCTCCAGGGAAAAGAGTAATTTACTTCTCCAATTTAGAGTCAAGCACAATTTAATACACTGTAATTACCACTTGTGGCCAGAGATGCCGTGTCTTATGTTAAAGTGTCACTCGAGCAGTTATCAATCCCCTAAAAACTAATCTGTGTTCCTCAAAATTAGACATTTAAAAAACAAACATGAAAAAAGACTTGAATATGATTCTACACTATTTTTCCACATTCGCTGAATGAGGCTCTGAGAATATGCTCATCAAGTCCTATCCATATCTTTGCCCATCGACAAATGACTGCTCCTGCCCTGTCTCTGAGACAGTATACAAGAGTAATATCTGATATTGGTGTAATTTAGGCTTTAATTTAAAAAAATTCCAAAATACTAAAAAAAATACTATAGAAAATACTATAAATATTCCAAATACAGAACGAAAGAGGAAGCTCAATTATACATGGTTGCATTCAACGATCAAAGGGGTCTTGTAATTACTTCTGCTTCCAAGGCAGCTGGGACACATTACGATGTCTCCAAATAAACAGAACACGCTTCTGTCATGGTTTAACATCTTTGGGTAAAATCCAATGTTTCAAAGTCAAACAGAACATGTCAGGTCTACGATATTAACAACAAGAGCAAAAGACACTTCTCCTCTTTGCACTCTCGTGACTTGCACTTGCTCATCGTTTCATCATTTTCCCACACAGCATGCAAATTAGCTCAGGACTCAGGACCGGTTCTTCCAATCTTCTGGGCTGCCTGACCTTACCTTTTTGAGAATGTAGGTGGTGCTCTGTAGATTCAAAGCAAAAATCCCCAGCTTGTTATGGTATAATATTTTTTTTATTAGATCTTGTAGCTTTGTTTTATTTATCTTTTTTTTTCTTTCGGGTTCACTGTTTTTGTTTAACTCCTGTTCTGTTTGGCTAGTATTTACCTTATTTCTATCCTATATATCCTTTTTTAAATTTTGCAATCTTTTACCTTGTCTATTCCAGTTAGTTTAGTAATCTGCTCTCGTCATTCACCTGGTTCTAGTTTACTAATTACCCCACCAGCATTGTGTCAGTCGTTATCCTTTCTTTGATCCCTTCCAGATGCCCGTCATCGTGTTCCTTATCTATTTCTCCATCTCATGCCAAGTTTTGTTTTTATTTTGTCTTTTGGATTTAGGTTTTATGGACTTTCTGCCACCTGCCTGCCTCCAGACTGTTAGTTTACAGTCTGCGTTAAAAGGTTTAAGTTTATAGGGTCTTAAGGACTTAATGACTCAAGCATAACCTAAGAGGTCACAACACTTTCACAGAAACTAACTGGTTGTTAAAAAGAAAAAAGACTGACCAGAAGTTGCTTCCCTCTCCTTCCTTCAGATGGCAAGTTCCACCATTCTGGCACGGGTTACTGATGCAGGCATGGATGGGTTCCTCACAGTTTTGGCCCTTATGCAAACACAAGCACATCCATAATCAGTGCTTTCAAAGAACTATAATGTTTTATAATCGCAAAGTATTACATTGGCTGAGTAAAAAATCCATTTGCCATATCTTAAAACCAAAGAGTTCTTGCTCTTTTAACAAAACTTAACTTTATTATGTGAGATATATATATGTGTAATATATGTATGTAGCTGTCTGGGTCTCCATGGTTTGTGTACCTTAAATCCATAGGGGCACGTGCAGCGGTAGTAGTGCACAGGGTCATTGGCGCACGTGCCATCATTCTTGCAGGGATTCGACAAGCAGGGGTCACACTTAGCCTGGATACTTACATCCACCGGACCTTTGTGATGCACCAATGCACAAAAACAATACATATACAAAAGAGACAAGATTAACATATAATTGGTGTTAGAATACAAGGATTTACACACACTTAGACAGCTGTACATTATGAGGGACCTGCATTGATCTTATTAGTGGAGAAAGGGGGGTGGAGTGTCACCCCGCCTAGTACGTTTTTTTCCTGAAATTTAATTTAACAAAATATTGTAGATCAAGGAATAGTGACTGTGTGCTATAGTGTTTAGCAAACGACGAATAAACAGTAATCAGTGAAATTAAAAAGAAAATATCGGATCTAGTACAACACTGGGTGTGATAACACCGCATGGTTGCTCAAAGCAAGTCATCAAGTTATGAATGAGAAAGATGGCATTTTCTGTGCAGGACCATGATATGTACAGAAGAAATACATACAGTATCCCCAAATCTAATGACAGGACATAAACATTTAACAATCATGTCACTGGTGAGAACATGAGGGCTGAAAGGGAAGCACTTCAGTCTGGTCAGGGATCTGAGGATGAGGAAAAGTGGGATGGGGCTGTCTCAAACTGGGGTCTCAGAGGATGAAGGGAAATTACTGGGAAATGATTGGCTACTTTACCTGGCACCAGAAAACCACATGGCCCGGAGACTTCTACAGTGCGTCAGTTAGATTAGGTCAAAAATAGGTTTCAGTCATGGGTTCAAAGTTAATGTGATATAATAAGGTTGAAAGGTTAAGGTCAACAGTCATCCAGCATTTTCAGTATGACAGGTTACAGCACAATCATGCTTGAGAGGAAATTAGTGGACTTTAGAGTCATTATAAACACTCCAAGTTCTTCACCACGGGTGGTCTTAAATGCATAGAAAGTCAGTTTTAATGAAACTAGCAGCTGTACCAGAATGATAAGTGAAGTCAACATCTTTTATTTGGCTTTGGCAAAATCTGACAGAGTTAGTGGTTTCTAGGTGGTCTGTTTATGTGTAGACACAGCACTGGCTCAACCCTTGAGGTAAGTGGTATTTCCTAAATGTTTAAATGTGCATAGGTTTGACAAACAAAAAGATAAATTCCTCTGAAAATGATTAGGTACTGGACTCAATTTGAGCGAAAAAGCAGCTAATGTCCAAATAAACCTGCAGAAAGCTTGGCGAACGATGGCGAGTGATCTGTAGACCACTTTAAAAGATTAAAAGAAAGTCTGGGTCACTGGAAGCAAAATATAAAGAATAAGGTTTGGCTGATGGACTGGGAAATTACTGCACTGACCATTTTCTCTTTCATTTCTTACTTTTCATTTATGTTAAATTCTTTCGGGTTGGATATTTTTTCAGGGATATAAACATCAGGAAAAATGCATTTCCAAGTAGGGAAGTCATTGAATATCAACATTTAAAGATGTCGGGTAAAAATGAGAGGTTAAAAAAAATGGACTTGAAAGCAGGGGTAGCCAAAAAAATAAGTATGACCAAAATCACGTTGTTCTGATTTTCTTTACCTAATAAATTCTTATAATTATACAATAATAGAAATGCGATACTAACTTTCTTCAAAAAACATTTTTAACACTATTATGTCCAAATTGCCCATAAAATAGCACTATGTGGTTGTTCGTATTGTCTGTATTAATCTTTTTACCATCCCTATGAAATAATCAGCTCATGCCAATCATCTCCAAATGGCATTTAATTGACCCAATTAATCAGCTAACTGATTAATCAGTCAATGAGAAAAACAATGTATATCTCTATATGATATAAATACACTGCCTTACAAATACTAAAACGTGCTCGGTTAAATCTTCCCATCAACATTTTTCCTTTTTATAGAAAAGAAACACATTGATGGAGAAACCGGATATTCATATTTTACATAAAACCATGGGTCTGTTTATGTGTATCTGCTGGCAGGTGTATATATCAGTGTGACTGTGCTATAGCAGTGTATTGTGTAACAGTGTCTGCTTACCTGTGCAGGTAAACTTCTTGGAAGGCGTGGTTAAGAGCAGTTTGTCAGTCATGTCACCGGGCCCAGCACAACGGGCAATGCCGGGCTCCTTGTAGCCGCTCTTCACCCAGTCTGAAAGCCACTGCATGTGACAGTCACAGTGCAGAGGGTTGGCTCCAAGAGCTCTGCAGGATGAGCAGAGGGAAAAGTAGGAAAAAATAATGCGCACTATTACAAAACAACAGCAAGCCCTGAGACAGTCAAAGACTGTCAAAAACAGTTTCTTTTTTGCTGAACTTGAAAGCAGGTCCTTATTTTAAGTTTCAATTTTTGATGTTCAGCAGGTCAAGAAAAAAAAAGGTTATTGTATTATTAAATATTTTTGACAATGACTTTAGAAGACTAAAATCTGTGCATCATTTTCTTGCCATCGGCTACAACGTTCATGTTTCTCCCCTTAGCTACTGACATTAAAGTAGGTTTACAAAGCTGTCATTTTAGCCCAACATTTGTCAGTGATACTAATATAGTTACAGCCCATTTGAGCTCTAAGTCTGCTCTATCTCCTAGGTTTCTGCTACTGTGAAATAAATTCTGCAGGGTCAAGTTTACTGTTGTAGTTACAGCTATACAATATCTAGCATATGTTCATAACTGTGACTCTTTTGGGGAACTTCTTCTCAGATGAAGTCCTGTTGCTGTTTGGATGTTTTGAGATTCCCCTGAAACAGCAGAGCCATTGCTGACAAATCTAAGAGTGTAACTTTGTGATAAATGGTCAATTTCCTTGTGCAAATGTCTCAGACTGAGCTGTTAAACTGGTCAGAAAGGAACTTAGAGCAACTCACAGGGTTTTTTATATAAAATAAGTATAGTTATGCTATCTAATAAAAACAAAAAGCATCAGCCTGTCTTAAGTGCTACCGATGGTGGTGATCCTTGGCACCGCTCCACGGGTATTTCCACTATCATCCTTTACTTTTAACCACCACTCTCAGCCAATCCCGCTTGAGTAAATTCAGCAATTTACTATCCTTGTTTAGTCTTTTGTTCTCACATATTTAAATGGGGTAAAGCAAATATTAGGGACACTTTTGAATTGAATGCAGTGTAGTAAACTACCACAAGAGCCATGTGCTTGTGCCCGCTGAATTTCTGACCATTACCACTGGCTCCCAGACACTGTGAACATTCTGACTGTTGACTCGTGTTTAAGCACAGTTTTTGGGAGATTAAAAGGCAGATTATTTCATCATAAATAGAGACATCCTTTAAGCTGTGTGAGTGTTTGTGTGTTACTCACAGGTGGGAAAGAGATGACAGGTCTTTGAAGGCTCCCTCTGGTATCAGGGATATGTCGTTACCATGGAGAGATCTAAGAAGGTGAGTGAAAGAGGATGAAAGAAGAAAAAGGGCACAGAAATGTGGATGTCTGGATGTTAGAAGTCTGGATAATATAGCAGCAATCTGGCTTGACAGTGTCTGTACAGTGTTTGTGTCATGTTGTGTCACCACAGATACTCACAGCAAACGAAGCGACTTGAGACCGTCGAATGCCCTCACAGGAATGCACCGCAGGCGGTTGTAGCTCAGGATTCTTTACATACAGAATCAACACATTGGCATGGAGACAAATGCAGACATTTTTAAGGACAGGACTTTCAGAGCACAATCCTGTGATAAGTCCAACTAAGCTAAGCAGGCAGGACACATGGTACACAGTTTAACTGCAATTAAACACATACATTTTCCATGCACAAACAAAAATTATAAGAACTTTGTTGGATTCTTATATACATGTTGCTCATTTTCCAGGTCAATTTTGTTTTGATTAACATTGACTGAAAAGATTTGCACACTGGGGAGACAGTTTACATTTATTGTAAATAAGCATTAAAGCTTTAACTGGAAGCACAACTTATTGATGTGTATAACAAGTATCCCCAGGTTTGTGGTTTGTGCAAGTTCAACTATATTGTCTTATAGTTCAGCTTGTGTTGTAATAGTATATTAAAGTTCTTCAGGTGTTTTTCAGCTTGTTCTCTAACAAAAAGATTAATGTGAGTCTATAATGGTCCACTTGGGACTTTATCTGTTTGGGATCTCAATATAAACTATCTGCAACATAATGAATGCCTTACTGGATTTCTGCTTACATATTCCTGAGCATTGTGAAACAAAACATACATACACACACACACACACACACACACACAGTCACAATCGCATGAATTGGGACTGATGTAAAGCCAGACTCACAGAGTAAGCAGTTCGGACATGTTACTGAGGCTGTGGTTGGACAACGTGCTGATCTGGTTGTTACTCAAATCACTGAAAAGGAAACAACAACAGATGCATAAGACACACACAGGCACACATGCATTAAACAAATCCACACCCACACAGACTAAATGCAGTGCGTAATACTCATTTGTTGTGTACTATACTGAAACAGTCACACCCACATCTGGTCCAAACAAAAATGATTCAACAGAGAGCCCTGACAGAATATCAATCTGTTAGTTTTGGTGTTTAACAGCAGAACGCAGGAAACAAACGCCAAGTCATGATCCTCCTCATGAGTGTGTGTTTGACTGAGAAAAAAAACCACTCAGGCTTTGTTATTCGTGCATTAATAACTTTGGGTCCATTGAGTTCATGTGGATGAAACTTACATGAGTGTTAAATGTTTGTAGTTGGAGAGCTCCACAGGAACCTGAGTGAAGTGGTTACCATCCAAATACCTGTCAGAAAGACAGAAAGAGATAAAGAGCAGAGAAATCGCACACACACAAAGTCAGACACACACAGGCGCACACACACATACAGAGGCAATTTGGAAACAATAGAGGAGGGGAAAAAGGCAAATATGGAAGATGTAAAGGGGGATTAGGAAGCAGAGAGAGAGAAAGAAAAGGAAGAAAATTAAGTTTGAACTATATGGGAAATTCCTCATATCCAGCAGTGTGAACAGTCATTACTGCTACAGCCATAATAAACACTGAGGTTTAATAACCCCACATGCGTCGCTCTTATTCTCTCTCTCACACACAGAAAAATGCATGAGTGAGATCCTATCTCCTTCACTTTGTGACTAAGTACCATTAATCCAACGTATTAAGCAAGTCTTTATTAAAACTGGAAGAATCATATTCCCCACAGCAAAAAAAAAATACCACTAACTCTGCTGTTTGATGGTTCATTTAAGGCTACAGTTTTCTGTTGTGCAGGGACTTTTTGGAGTGGAGTTGAATATTTGTCCTTTGTTAAACTCCAGTCTACCTGTGCATCTCTGATGTGTTATTGTGCTATTTTTATTTGATGCTGTATTACATAAATAATGAAAATTAGTTTTTAGAGTGCTAAATGTCTTAAGTTTAAAGTGTCCTGAAGCTAAAAACTGAACTCCACCCTATCTGGGGTCTCATTCCAAACTCTCACCAGCTGTCAGCTCTTTCTAAGTGCTACCGAGGTGCCCTTTGTTGAACTGCAGCTTCACTGTCCTCAGGGTAAACTCCTGGAGAGCCTACAGGACAGCAAGTGGACAGACTATCCTTACCAGACACACAACTAGTAAGCTCCACTTCCTTGCCTTTTGTAGCTTCATATGTTTGTTGTAAAACCACAATGCTAATTCAACAGACATTTGACTTTTATTTCATCTTAACAACTCAAAATTTAATGCGAGAATTATAGAGATCTATCTTTATTCACCAGGGGTATCAGCATCAAATGGTTTGGCCTCAACATCAATGAGTCACAAAGAGAGAAGACACAGAGGAAACATGGCAAACCCTTCCAAGACACAGAAATCTTGAAAAGGATTGTACTAACAGATGCAGTGCAAAAGGCAAATGAAACTAAATGGAATGTTTGCAAATATTAATTGCAAATTAATTAATGATGTTGAAAACTTTTTTTCTTTGCATGGTAGGGTTTGAACTTTAGCATGATGGACACATTGATGAACTATGTTCAATGAAAACGGTTTGCAATAGTGTTGTTCTGGAAGTGCTCTTCAAGCCTATGCAGTGATTATTATTATGCAGTATATTATGAAGTAGCTTTAAAGCCCATGCCCCTGAGATTTTAAATCTTGTTAGGCATTTTCTGTCAGATTCTCTAAAGCTTTCAATAATATTGCATAGATGTTTATGATCAATTATTTGCCATCTTATATGTTATTCTTTAATTGTTGGACTAATAGTCCACATAGCCTCTCATGGATTGGTGAACCCCTCCCTATATTTACTTCAAAACGCCTCAGTCTCTGTTGTATGCACTTTTTAAGCCTAATTGTTTACTGACCTTTTGCTAAATAAGTCCAATGAGAGTTCTTTCACCGGGCAATTTTTTTCTGTTTTCTAACTTTTTATACATATATATATGTATATTGCCTTTACAGCTTATTAGAAATGTGGTAAAATGTTTGACCTTTGCACTGTGTGATGTGGTGGTGTTAAACTCACAGTTCAGTGGTCTCTTTGGGGAGGCCTTTGGGTAGCGTGGTTAGACCCTTGTTGCTGCAGCGCACCACAGTGTCCAGGCAGGAACACTCTGCTGGGCACCTCAGGACTGGAGAGCAGCTGTTCTCATCGTTACCTGATGAACACATGGGGGGGAAAAAGTGCAGAAGAGAGGAAGTTTGACAGAAAAAGTGATAATGAAGAATAAATTTTGGTCAACTTTGGTTCGGTGGGCAAACAATTATTATTCACTCCATCTCACCGTCTTCACAGGCAAAGTCCTGGACAGCTACATCCTGGATGGGGATCTCCTTTAGGAAGTAAGGATTCTGGCAGCGAGGGTTTCCAGTGACAATGCGCTTCCTTCTCAGCCAGTCTCCGAGCCAGGCCAGGTGACAGTTACAGTTGAAGGGATTGGCCAGGAGGTTTCTGGAGAGCAAAGACGAGAGATGCTCTAAGTTCTTATTGCACATTTGTAAGAGTGTGTCTCATAAAAGAGTGTGCCTCATCATTTGTACTCACAGCGTGGACAGGGAGTGCAGTGTGTCGAAGGCTCCGGGGTTCATGGAGGTGATCTGGTTGTCGTAGAGCGAAAGAAGACGCACTGAACTCAACCCTACGAAGCTGCTGTTACTCACACAGCTGATGCGGTTACTCCTCAGCATACTACAAACACACAGGCGCACATACATGTACATGCAGGCACAAAATGAGCAAATTGGTATTTCATGGAAATCATATATACATATCGTATAGCATTTTTATAAACTGGAGAATTATGAAGAAAAAACTTTTTTTTTTGGGGGGGGGGGTGTTCATTATGTCGTAGTATATTTCAATATTGCTTGCACTCTTGACACATATTCATACGTGTGTGTGTGTGTGTGTACCCACAGTGTGCGAAGGCCACTGAGTCCCTTTAGCATGCGGTGGTGTATGTTCTCAAGTCTGTTGGAGGTCAGAATCAGCTCATTGACCCCTGAAGCTCCTTCAAATGTCCCCTCCTCTATGTCAGTGATACGGTTATTACTCAGGTTACTGCACAGAGTGGGAATCAAGCAGAGAGAAAAGTAAGGCAGTGAGAATAAAAAGGGGTGACAACAAGTAAAAACAGGTTTAAACTGTAGGTTTCTCTGCATGAACTGAGTTTGAGTTCTCCACAACCACATGTAACAGTTGGTTCTTGTTACATTTGCATGTCTGACTCACATCTTCCTCAGCTGAGGCAACTTTTTGAAGATTCCCGTCGCCTCGAGCACAGTGAATTCATTGTTGTTCAGACGCCTGAGAAGAGGAGGTCCAAGACAATTTGAAAGTTTCAGATCAGGGAAGAGGAGATTGAGAATGATGTGAGGTTGTTTTATAACAAACAGAGACACATATTCTGGTAGAGATGAAAAGCTTGGCTCACAGTTCTGCGGTGTATTGAGGAATGTGATCTGGTATTTTGGTGAGTTTCTGGTTGGAGCAGTCGACCGTTGTGCCCTCACAGCGACACTTCTCTGGGCACGCCAGGTCGGCGAAGCAGTCGCCTCCTAGCTTACTGCGGTAATCCTCCGTACCTGGTCAAAATCATAAGCACAACATCAATAAACACCTTGTCTGTGCAAGCGTCAAACCCCAGCTTTTACTGGCAATGGTCCTGACAAAAACTTTGTAGGCGGCCAAACAATAGGGTGTGATACAATGGAAAACTTTTGATACATTGTGGAGGGGTTGTGCAGTTTTGTCTGGGTTGATTGGCAAGATAAGCCAAACAGAAAAACAAAGCTAATTATGATCATATGCAACATATCCTATGAGCATTACTTCAAAATGCTGCATCTGTATCTCAGATTTAAAGGAGCCAAGTCACATCAGGACACACAAACTGTTGAGGTCAACATTTATAGACACACGTGCAAGCTCAAGTACTTGAGCTTTTCAGTCCTGTCAGACTACAAAGCAAGTGTTAGAAACCACAGCACAAGCAAAACAGCATAAAAAATGATATTATATCAGAAAAAATGTTTACGGACATCCAGGCAAACGTCTCACAAACTGTACACGCATAAAGACATCATCTCAAACACACTAGCACACAAAAGGTTTCAGGCAGCAACAGGAGTTTGCTGTCTCTTGCGTCTCGGCCATGCTGCAGCTATTTGCAGGGCCGTTCCATGGTGCTTGACAGAACCATGTTCCACTATAGGAACCTGGCAGCCACATGGTTAGATCAAGCACAAAGGAACAACCTGCTAACTGACTGCTCCTCCGCTGGAACACAGGGGTGGGAAGAACAGAGGGAGAGGAGGGAGCAGATGAGTGGGAGCAGAGAACAAAGGAGAGGAGAGGTGTTTTCTGCTGAGTTTTGCAATGCTTCCTCCAATATGAGAGGAGAGGAAGGATCGAGAAGGAGCAGAGAAAAAATAATGAGGAAAAGTATAAAGAAGAGGAGGGGAAAACATGGGAGCTAAAGGCAGGAAAGTGTGAAAAGAAGGATGAGAAAAAGAAAAATGAGAAGACAGTTTGAGGGAGAAGAAAGGAAAATAGACAGTAAGAAGAAAGTAGGAGAAGCGTGTAATAAAGATCAAAATAAAATAAATTATAGAGAAAGGTGGGAAGATGAGGAACAAAAGCAGAAAAGAGAGGGAGGACTCGTTTGGCTTAAGAAAAAGTATATGTTCTGGCAAAGAGATAGGACAGAACAATAACAAGGAGGATGAAATTAAGGAGGAATTGTGACAAGGTGCAGTAAAGTGATTTTTATAGATGGCAGGAACTATGGCAACTGAAACATCTACAGATGTCTAAATTCACAAACAACAGGAACAGAGCAGCTGTTACAGAGGAGTGGGAGGAGAGTTACAGCAGCACTGAATGCAAGAGAAGCACTGATGTCTGGGTACTACACACACACACACACACACACACACACACACACACACACACACACACACACACACACACCCACAGACACCATAGACATACGGATCCAGAAACAGTAGAATACGTGAACCTTTGTGTGCTAAAGAGTACATTTTACTAATATTCCCATTGTCATTGATGGTGAACAGACAGGTGGAGTCAAGAAGGGGTCAAAGGTCAGAGGCCAGTTCTGGGATAAGAGGGGATTTGGAGTTGAGGGACAATCACGTGTATTTGTTTGTGAGTGTTACTTACAGCCGACATGGTGTACTCCTGAGTGTTTTAGAAAGGCAGTAGGAGAAAGAAAAAGGGATTTCACTTGTTTATTTGAAAAGAAGGGAGAGAGTTCTGATGAAAAATGTAATGAAAAAAAAAAGCTGTGCTGCAGTCCCAAGGCAGTGATTCTTTTAAAGTAATGACTTGTGAATAGTGAGAATCATGCTATTATTCCAATACACACAGCTCAGCCTAGTTTGCTTCAAGCATGAGTGACTCAAAGTTGTTTCTGGCAGATTGTGACACTAAAACTTCACATTACCACATAAAACAGGAAAGTCTGTGAACATGAAACTTTAGCCAGTTCCCAACACTCACAAGTACAAGTAGAGTAACTGTAAACAGGGAACAGATTGCAAATTAAATTAGTGGATTTTAAATGCACTGATCTTAGGGGCAATACCAAGGTTGTACCACAGAAGAGAACGTGTTTATTCAACTTTTTCAGCCTCAAATGTTCTTAAATTATTCAGCTTTGGCCCGTATGTGGTATCTGGGCTTTGAAACCGCTTTCCCCCTGGTGAGCTTCAGAACTAATGACTGCAGTGAGCACGCACACACACACACACATGCCGTCTTATTCAATGCACACCCTGCCTCCTCTGTGTGAAGCTGCGGTAATGACCGCCTTTAGCCCTGCCACTGATCTCATATGCATGTCTGATTTGCATATTTCCCAGCACCCCTCTGAGCATGGTGACTGTATGACCTTTTGATGTTCTGCAGTGAGAGAAACAGACACGGATGCTCGTGGACACACGCTCATACATTAGCTATCATTAGACATGGTAAGAAGCGAGGAGAAATAGTATTCAAATATGGACTATGTGATCACTGTACAGATATGCTCTAATCACTATAGTCTTGACCAGACTTGACACAGAGACCAGTTGACAATAAACTGGTCTTACTTAATCCCACCATCGTCTAGGTTGCGGTTACCATTGAAAAGCCAGTGCAAATATGAGAGTGTGATTATCTCGTGCTAGTCACACATGATGCATTAGAGTTTCACTTCAACCAGGAAAATAAAATGTTCTGGCTTTTAAAACGTGTCAGTCAGGGCAAGTTGCTCAAAGTGCAGAGGGTGTGTCACTATGCAGCGAGTGAACCAAGAGTGTCTCAAACACACACGCATGCTCAATGTACAATACCTGGGATGAAATACTGTTCCCTAGCTAATGGAGAGACAGAGAGAGCAAAAATGAAAATCAACAAAAGAACAAAAGGCTATAATAGAAGAAATAAGAGCCACATGTGCCTGTGTGTGTGTAAAGATATTTGGGAGATCCCAGAAAATATTCAGTTTAAGGCGTTTTTTTTTTTTTTTTTGGTTAGTAGAGAGAGGCTGAGGGAAAATCCTAGCAGGAATACACAGAATGAGAACAGAGGACGGGTAAGTCTGTCTTGAATTTGTTGTGTGGGGATCTCTTTGTGCATATTTAAATGATCAGGTAAAACGATCTGTGTGTTTATACATCTGTTGGATACATAAGTAATTACTGTATGTGCATACACAGCGGAGTGTGTGTGTGACAGTTTATACCTGAACAGCGGAACTTCTTGCTCTTGATTTGTCCGATCCGTTTGTTGGCGAGCCGCCGGGGGCTGGTGCAGCGAGCACCGCTCGTCTCGATGGGATTGTCCTGCAGGTAGTCAGCCAACCACTTCAGGTGGCAGTCACAGATAAACGGGTTTTGGGCTAAGTGACTGATTCATGCACACATACAGACATTGACACACAAAAACACATACATAAGCTGTTAGAATAATGTACAATTTGCGGGTCTGTCTGAAGTTGGCCACAGAAAATACTTTCTTTATGTTAGGGTTTGAATAAATTTATGTCAGGACACATGCCAGAAGAACCTCTCTTTCACGACAACATGTTGCTACAGGTCACAAATCTGCAAAAATGGCATTCTGATATAGTTTAGTTTTGAGCATGAATAGAATGTAGTGAAAATGCCAACAAATGAAAGAGACTGAGAGGAAAAAAGCTCAACGAAAACTGGGCTTGCTGCTTCAGCACCAAGGACAGCGCCATGGATTTATCAATAAACTGCATAGTTAGACTGCTGACATATAAGTACTAAACAACAACGGAAACTTTGTGAATACGACCATATATAGCTAGAAAATTAATTATTATGTATTTAATAGACACAATTGTCAACAACCTTTGTCTGAGCAATGCCTAAGCAATGCCTTGCTTTAATGCCACTTTATCATATCAGAACCTGAAAGTGGTAGACCAAACATTAATCTGATTTCTGTTCGATGAAGGTTAGGTAAGAAGTGAAACTTTGATTGCCTCACCACCATTATTAATTAGTGTATGATGTAAAATAAAGGCGATACAGTATTTTTTAAGTAGTTATCAGTGACATAATGCACCCTTCTGTTGTTTGAGCTAAATAGTGTAGCTTAAATCTACCCAAAAGGCCATAGAATAAGCAACAGTAAGTTTTTATAGTGAGGTTTATTAGCTTGTTTTGGCTCTTGAAGGCATTATTTTTTTCAACAAAAAGGGCAAACCTAGATGCCTCACACATAGCTCTTAGAGCTCAACTAGAATCTAACTGGACTTCTTTTCTTGAAGGCATTTCACGTGTAATTTGAAAGGCTTCAGGCTTTTGAGCTGTTGTTGGGAGATTCACACTCTGAGGACTGTTAAAGTCCCATTTGTGTCACCAACCCATCAACCCATAAATTTGGTTTTCCCTGTTTAATATACATTACTTAGTGTATATACGTACAGTGTTTGTATGGCCCTTAGCGATGAGAAAGTCCCCTTGGCGATTGTCTGGAGCTTGTTGTCATATAGTGATAGCAGATTGAGGTTGTGCAGGTCTTGAAATGCATCCACGCGCAAACACGCTATCTTATTAGCATTCAGCAACCTGATACAAAGAAGTGACAGAGTGAAGAAAGGAGAGGCAGAACAAAATGAAACCTTATTTTGTTATCAATCTGAGACAAGCGTTTTAAATGGTGCAGGTCAGTGATGATGGCTTTCAGTCAAGATATTCCCTCTCTGGTAACAATGTTAGAGGTAAGCACTTTCTAGCTAAATATCAATGAGATGCAGATGTGAGCTTTTTGCTGCAACTCACTTTATGTTTGAGCATGTGTGTGTACATGCGTGTGTACTCACAACAGCTGCAGAGAAAACAGTCCCTCTAACAGTCCTTTTGAAATCTCAGTGATCTTGTTCCCATATAGTACCCTGGAGAGAACAAACACTACATGAAAAAGTTATGAATAGAATAAAACATTCAGTCTTATCCTGTAAGACCACTAATAACAATAACAGACCTAAAACGTTCTATGCAAGGATAAAATTTACTGCTGCACTACATTTTAAATAAGAAACTGACCTTTGATCTAATATTTTATGTTGAAAAAAATAATCTCCCATTAGCCTTTGACTGTGTGCCAGAGGCCAATAATGCATTCATGTCTTATTGTAAAAGTCACCAGTTCCCAGATGACTGTGGGAAAAATAGTTGTAGGCATGGATAATGTCTCTCAGGAATAATATCTATCTACCCTTTCTGAAATGTAAAGCTCTGTCATACTGTAATAACGTATTTCAAGAATTATTTAGTACAACCAATCTCTAAAGTGGCAGCCCTGTCGAAGAGAAGGGTGGAGTCAATTTATCACTCCAAACAGACTGACATGAATAGAGGTGTACATTACAGTTAAAAAGAACCCCCATACCAGCAGACATGCAGGCTTTGAATTGAGTTCTGAAAATGTTTGCCCCAGGAAATACGGCAGTGTTTCTGGATCATGTTCACATATGGCTTCTTGTTCGCAGGATAGAGCTTTAACCTGCATTTGTTGATGGCACGGCATGTGTTCACAAACAATGTTTTCTGGTTTTTGAGCCCACACAGTGATTTTCATGACAGAATCATGCCTATTTTTAAATCCAGTGCTGTCCCTGTACACAGAGTTATCTCCAAATTCTCTGAATCTTTTGATGATTTCATATACTTTAGATAGCGGAATGTTTAAAGTCTTTGCAATTTTACATTTTTTAAATTGCTTCACAAATTGTTATGGAAGTTTTTTATTGATTGCTAAAGCTCTGCCAATTTTTAACTCTGAGAGACTCTGCCTCTCTGAAGTGTTCTTATCTTATACCCAGTGATGTTCCTGACCTGTTGCAAAATTCAGCTAATTAGTTGTGACATGTTCCGCCAGCTATTTTTAGTAGAACATAACTTTTCCAGGCTTTTGTTGCCTCCGTTCCAACTTTTTTCATGTGTTGCTGCCATCAAATTCAAGATGTAACGAGAGGTAACTTTTTCCATAAAACAATAAAATGTCTCACATTTAACTATTGATATGTTTTCTATGCTCTGCTGTGAATATACTATTGGTTTATCAAAAATACAAATCATTGCATTCTGTTCTCATTCAGATTTTACACAGTCCCAACTTTGTGGGAGTTGGGGTTGTATAACTTGTCATGATTGTTCTTCATCTTTATTTCACAATGAAAAATAACAATAACAACTCCAACTTTGGTAAAGTGTGAGGAGAGCACATTGTTCAAGATCACATGTTTTTATAAATATACTATAAACAGAAATGGTTAAAGGCAGACTGCTTTGCCCAACAATACTTTAGAAACACACACACACACACACACACGCAAGCACACGAGTTATCAGTCATCTCTACGGTCTATGCTGAGTTTAACTGTGTATATAGGCAGTGTAGAATACATGTGTTTTAGATTGGCTTCCCTTTCATTGAGCTGAGTGGATGTCCCTGAGAGACCTGAAGCTGGGAAAGACACGGTGTGGGTACTGGACGCCTCATTTATGTCCCACAGACACATTAGCACGTACCGCTCTGTGCATACGCATGTGCAGAAACATGCACGGACACAACTGATGGCTCATTTACATCCTGTCCAACCAAACACTGACACACGATAAATGCACAGTGCTTGCTTAATGTGAAATCCATATTGTATGTGGTGTGTCAGCATGAATCTGCACGTCCCATTCTGTCTGTGGTGAATGTGTAATGAGGTGGCAGGAGCCTCCATTCAGCGATTCAGCATTTATGAATTATTGACTTTGGAGAGACAAGACCTTAATATAACTCCTTCATGAAATAACTCTACATCTCTCACTCCCTCCTTAGCTCCTCTGTCTTTCTTCTTTTTCAAAGCTTCACAAGTAAAGCTGGTCTGATCTAAGATTCAGACAATAGAGGAATCCAGATTCCACCATCTTTGCCACTTTCATTGGTGTTAGAGATTATTGAATACTTGGTCCTTCATGATAAGAAAAAGAACAACAAGAAACAAGAACAATGGAAACATCAGCAGTCAGACGATAAGACTTGTAAAACAGAAAATGAAGGTGTGCATCACACAATTATTATCATTATTTCTACCGATGAATATATAATTTCCAAACTCAAAAAGCAGAACAGAGCAATTGATTGTAATGTTAGCCCCGATATAAATGTTTTAGCATCAGAGATTGATGTTCCACCACATTCCATTAACTAGATCTGACAACAGATTTACATGCACAATCAAGTCGACCAAAACAAGTGATAAACGAAGCAAAGCTGGCGGAAAAATTGTACCATTTAAAGAAGGGAAGTGGAGATACTTTACAGCTCTGTGCACTTAGTATGTCCTCCACTTCTTAGTATGTCCTTTTTTTTCTTTTTTTTGTTACAAATGAGCTGCATGCCATCCCTTGTGGTTATTTACTGTTACTGGCTTCTTTCACTGCTCTAAAGTATTAATGTCAGAGTAATTCATTCCTAAACTACATTATCAGGATGTTTTTTCTGACTTTGAAAAAGTACATGTAGTACAATTTCAGTCAAACTAGCACGCTTTCATGTATTTTAAATGTTACGCTTTAGTAGGACTAACAAAATAATATCATTTTGCTAAGGAAATTTTTGTTTGACCATTTGGTTTGTTTGTTTAGGGATACTGTGGAAACGTGGTGTTACAGCATGGTAGACTTGAAGGGAAAAGACTTGCCTGTAAATATAACTTGTTCATTCTAAAGTAAAACAAATAGAATGAGTAGTAGGCAGTGAATAGGCAGTTTAATCACACACAATAGACTTTAGCATGGAATACTCACAAAGAGTTGAGCGAGCGCAGGCCTTGGAAGGCATCTGAGGCCAGTTCTGATATCTGGTTGTTACTCAAGTCTCTGTGAAAAACCGCAGAGAAGAAAAAAGGAAACAAGAAACAGGAGTACAGAACGAGATGGAATCAGTGAAGAAGAGGGACACACAGAAAGTGAAATATAGAGGTCAAAACAAGCCACAAAGGCGACAGCAACAGAGGTTTTTGTGGATGGTTGACAGGGTCCAGAATACAGATATCTTCCAATCTACTCACATCCTGCGCAGCTTCTTATAAGGAGAAAAAGCCCCAGCTGGGATCACCTTGATGGCGTTCTGCTCCAGTCGTCTGGAACCAAACATACACACAGGCCATTGAGGAGAGACATTAACATCTCCCTATCACAGACCTATCTCTTCTGTGCTGTTGACTGCTGCTCATTCCCGGGAGCTCTGGCTTAGGGGAACATTTCCAGATAAAGCGCTTTGATGACTCCTGCCAAAAAATGTCACATCTCTCTGATCTTTTGCCCTCTTTAACCAGTCAGGCGCACAAACACATTTAAATATCTGGGAAGTGTTCCATCAAGTGCCCGTCTGACTCTCCGCCAGTCAAGCCCAAACAAATCAAACCAGGCCAGGAGTGTGAAAGAGAGGAGGAAGAAAGAAAGAAAAGAGAATAAAGGTCTAAATTACCATTCTGCAAACATTTTGTATGTTCAGGCGCCGTGAGGAAAGAGGAGGTGGAACATTTGCAAACCAGTCATTCAATTGTGAAACAATTTCCTGAAGTCAGTTGTTTCCTTTTTTATTAACTGTTTTTTTTAAAGTCTTCAGCTCTGCTGTAGTAATTTCTGGTCCTTTTAACCGCAAACAATTTTGACCATAGAAGACTTGCAATTTATTACTTTGCATCGTTTTCTACTCAATAGCAGTTTCGATTGTTCCATGTCTCAAGCCAAGTGTAAAAACCTGTGTTGACAATGGCATTTGACAGGTTTAGCTTAAGTTAAAAAAAAATCCATAATGTCTTGTGTGGTCTAGTGTTTCACTTTCTCTGGCCGTGAGAAATGCGATTTCATTCTTTTCTCTTTTAAATATGTCTAGAATGACACATTAACTGAACTTCAACTTCAACTGTCACCGAAGAAGCTCACAAAGGGTTGTGTTATCTTTTGCGATTGGTGTGCAGATCAGTTCTTCCAATTTATTCGCAATTATAGACAACTATAAGAGTTACAGATATTTTGACCAGGGGTGCCAAACTCTGACATTCCACTGTACAAAGGAATTTACATTCTTAAGAATCATTGTGAAATATTGAATGTTTTTGTTCTAAAGTAAAATCTTTCTTGAGTGGAATAGTACAAGTTACATTTTAAATCATGTGTATGTGTTAAATTTGACTCAATTAGCTCTAAATTCACCTTCTTTTGGTATTTATTAACTTTAAATATGCTGTGTCAAGTGTCTTGACGCACACTTTTACATAGGGAAAGTTTTGTATTGCACCTCAAATTAATCGTTCAACTCTCTTTTTCTGCCTCTCCTCAGTTATTTTCTTAAGCAGGAAAGAGCTGCATGGCCAGGCTTTCTCATTTCACAGATGTGTGCTTTTATTTCACTACACAAAGGGGGAAAAAAACGAGTAGTGAAACAGAAAGGTGGAGAAAGACAAAGTAAGAAAATTAGAGACGCACAGTGAAAGAGCGAGAGAAATATCACCGCACTTTGTGTGGATGCAGGAGCTTGTGTGTGTGTGTGTATAAGTGCTGTGTAAAGTAACTGTATGGCTTACATCTCTGTAATAGTTTCAGGCAGGTTGGTGGGTATTTCTGTCAGACCCTTCCCTCTGCAGTCCACGATGTTGTTACTGCAGGTGCAGGACTCTGGGCACTGTAACACACTGCAGGAGGAAGATGATGACGACTGGTGACCTACACAGAGACAGGAAGCCCGTATTATTCATGGCTAATAGAGTATCCTTTGTGTAAATCACAAAAGCAAATTAATGTTGTTTTTGCCTCTTTGGACACAAATATTTCAGTGAGGAAAAACTGCAGCTAGTAAGATGTCGTCCTTAGAAGTGACCTTGTCTATTGGTGATATAAGTTTTAATCTTGCACTCCAAATCTGATCGATATATATTTTTGGGTAGGTGCAGTACATAAAGAGAGAGCCAGGTTATGTAAAGGAAGATGAATACTTACCTTCATCCCAATCTTGAAAAGCATGAGCAAAAGAGAGTGAAAAGAAGCAAGCGAGACGAAACAAAAGATAGGTTTGCTGATGAACAGAGCAAGCAGAGGAAAGCCACTAAACGGACAACAAAGCAAACAGTGAGCTCAACCTACCTGTGCACACAAACTCCTTCTTCTGCACCTCAGCCACGTTGTGCCCCCTCAGGTGTGGAGGGGCCATGCATTGCGTGTATAGACCCAGGCGAGGGCGCTGCCGCAGCCACTCGGACAGCCAGGCTACGTGGCAGTCACACTGCAGGTTGTTGGAGTGCAGGCGGCTGGACAGAGATGAGGGAGGAAAGAAAAGAGGTGGAGGAGGGAAAGGAGGGGATTTGACAGGCAGAGGAGGGGGGTAGGGAGAGAAGACAAGTGGTGAGAACAGGTGGGGACAGAAAGAGGGGAAATAATAGATTTGATGTAAGAGGGGGAGACAGGAGCGGTGCAGGTGGAGGAGAGAGAGTTGCAAGTACAGATTAGTCAATTAAATGTAAATGGGCTTAGAGAAGATGAGAGAAATTTATTCGCTTTTGGTGGGAACCTGAACTAAAAATGAAGTGGTGCCACTTACAAGGTCCTGAGCTTTGGCATGTGGTTGAAACTGGCCACAGAAAGTCGGCTGATATTGTTATTGTTGAGGGTGCTAAAGAGAAAAGAGCAGAATATACAATATGTAGATATATTATGCGTACAATTTAATAGGTTGTAGCACTCAGGAAATGTACCAAAGGGAGGTTGGACTCTGCTGAGAGGTTAGTTCTGACAAAACTGTCTTCCATTTGAATGTTTTCACGGCAGACTTTTGGTTAAGCTTTTCCTCTGGCATTGATCAAACCTCTGAAAATAATAACATGCAAATTAGTCCCACCTCTACATCTACCACTTGCCGGTAGCTGCTCACCGTCGGTTCTGTTTAGACACTAAAACTACTATATAATGGCAAGTGGCAACATTGGGCTCTGTGGATGATATTCCACAGGAAATATTATAGGAGTCAAGGACAGTTAAGGAGGAATTCTGACAGGTGAGCTCAGATAACAACTAATCATAAAAGGGGACAGGAGAAGAATTCTTAAAACTATTAAAACTCAAAATATTTCATAGTAGTTTGAACAAATGATACATCGTGGATTTTTACACCACATCACTTCTGTATCAGGCAGTTATCTACTTAAGCACTATATACTTTCTTAACAGCAGAAGGTAGGGAAATCCCTTTTAAAAATAATTCCTGCATTTTCTCATGAATTGGTAAGATACCAGATTAAGCAGAAAAATATCTGGCATTTGGTCAGAAAAAGGAGAAGTAATAAAAGGTGTTACACCTTCTTTACCTGCAAATTCTGAACGAAATCCAGTAAGTACATTTAGGTATAGCTGTGATTAAAAATAACAGGTTTGAGGGTTGTAAGTGTTGCAAGCTTGGCTTCTAGCTCAGCTTAGTATTCACACGAGTATTTAACGCTCATTTTCATAACAGCAAATGAGATTTATATGATGAAAATAGACATTTGCCAACAAACTTATCAGTGAAGCAAATCTGAATGGTCTGTTCAGTACCCCAGCATGTTGTGGTAATGTAATGAATAAACTGATGACAGCAAAACCACAGAAAAGAAAGTGGAAAATGAATAAAACGAGAGTGTCCTTTTTCAAGAGCTGCAAAGGCAATGCAGTCTTTAAAAGGTCAATGGGGATATTAGCTGCACCAAATCCCACTGCTGTTAGTATTCCTCATTCAAAAAACCTCTCCTACTTGCAGCAGCGTGACTGAATAAACAGGTACTCACAGTACTTCCAGGTCACGTAACGCTCGGAAAGCTCCATCTTCAATACAGCTGATGTGGTTGTAGTCCAGCTGGCTGCAAAACACACAAGAGAAAGAAAAAAGTAAGCTGATGATATAAAGCTGCCTTAGAGTATATCCTGAGATGATAGTAGTAACAGGCACCCAGCTATAGATGAAAACGCATTAACTCCCCATGACAACTCATCAACAGCCTCTCTGCGTCTTCCTCGTATTCACTCCCTTTCTCCCTTCTAGTCCTGTCTCCTGGGCTCTTTGTTCTTTCCAGATGTATTTCTAAATGTAGTTGTCTCCAAATCCATCCCTGTTTCCTGCTCTCTTCTATTTGACGTCTAATTTGTATGAGCTGCTCTTTACCTCTTTCCCCATTCTCTCTCCCCCACTCTTTCTCAGAATAGCTTCGCTGAAACAATTTAATTAAGACATAAGGAGAGTAAATCATGTGCTGTCAGCCACAGTCTAATGCATGCGCACGCACAACACACACACACACACACGCACAATGCCCTGTCCTTTTACAATAATTGCAAGGCATTTAAAAAAAATGATCCAACGTGGGGAAAAACAACACCCAGGAAGCAGAGAATTAGTTGATAAATCAATATTCACAGAATTACTGCTGGGCAATTACTTTACCAATAGAATGACCTACAATTATCATAACCATAAGTGAGGAAAAACAAAGACCGAATACAGCAAAATGCCAGTGTGAGTACCACACATACACACACACACACACACACACACACACACACACACACACACATACTGATACACACAGCTACTAACGAGCTGCGGGTGCCAGTCAATACAGCAAGCAGGAGGCACATGACATTTAACACAATGAAATATTGATGCACAGGCACATGGGTGTTGTGCACATTTGCAAATATGTTGAGAAGCAAGTGGTAGGTATGCACACATGTACACACAAACAGATGCTCACACGGTACAAACACATATGCAGAGAAAGTGTTGCTCACAGGTTCTTGATTTCCACAGCTCCTCTGAAGGCTTTCCTTGGAACTCCTTGGATCTGGTTCTCGCTGAGGTCGCTGGACAGAGATGAAGAAAGAGAGGGGAGGGGACACAGAGACATGATTTGTCAGGGAGTCAAGCCAAGCTGTCACAGAGCCACTTGCTCTGCAGCACAAGTAGTTGATGTAATCACCAAAATGCAGCAGGGGAACTTTAGAGCCAGACATATCATCAGCAAAATTCAGCTCCTTGCCCGGAGAGCACTCCTTTCCCAAATATAATCAGCTGTCTCTATTCATCTCTTGGTGATACACAGAACACTTCCTCTGACAAGTGTCCATGTAACTAAAGCCAGATGCAAGTCAATTGTGTGCTATGTAAATCCATAAAAGTCAGGTAAGGGAGGCTTTAAATGCACCAACAACCTGTAGGTGGCACTGGTGACCTCTGCTTCCCTCTGAGTTTTTTCCTCTTCCCTCTTTCATCACTCCCACTCATCTCCGCCTCAGCCCCACCACTCACCTCCTCCCTCCTCTGCTTATAACATGTGAGTGATGGATGTGTATGTGCTTGTGTTACTAGCATTAGGGTTTACAGAGATTTAATTTTCAGCCACTTTAACTAAGCTGCAGCTTGGATGGCACACATACTGACACACACACACACACACACACACACACACACACACACACACACACACACACACAGACACACACACACACACACGGTCACAGAGGTATAAATACACTCAAACATATGAGCAGGTGTCTCACAGACTAAAACAATGCTACGATGTTCTGGCAAGTGAAATACAAGCAATCGCCGGTTGGTATAGCAACTTGGTTTAGTTGAGGACAGACAAATATATGCGCTGAAGGATGTACACACAAATAGTCACATGAGGTGTTCATTTTATATATGTACATGTGCAGATAAAAATATAAGAGAGTAAAGCAGATGTATGAGAATGTGTTTAGCTGCAGGAGCAACAATGTGGAATGAACATTAAAAGAATCAAGGTAGCTCGCATCATTTCTAGAAAGGTGACACTGAGACATTTAGTATTTCAGGCTGCTTGATAGTGAGCGTCTTTTGGTGTGTTGCCTGCTGCCAACACACACCCAAGTTCCAGACAGACTACTCGACCTTTCACCATTGACCTTCCAGCTCTTGACCCCAACTGTGGCCTCTACAATGCTAATCGGCTAACAGCTAATGCCCATCCACATTCTTCAGATTCCTGCAGTCGTGATCGTATGATCAGCACTGCAGGTACCATCCATCTCCCCTGTCTCCACCTGCGGCTTCTAAACTGCATCTGAAGTAGCAGTTTTTTTTGTTTTTTTTTGCAAAGAATAGAAAGTAAGAAAAAATGGTGCTTAAACCCTCAGTGGCTGTTTTCTTCCTTTCAGAGATTATCTTTTGTTACCTTAAAGTCCAACTGAAATGAAAAAACTGAATGCTTTTTTAGCTTCCAAGCCTGTGGGAGGTTTGGTCACTGCAGGTTTTTGATTGACAGATGATACAGCGGGGGCACAAAGAAGCCATGTAAACAAACGTTCTCTGGTAACAGTAGCTCATGAGCAAAGAGAAAGACGTTTGTAAAAGTAGGGAAGAAAAAGTAATCCATCATTTTGAATCTAGATGACAACAAGCAACAGAGTGTGTGCCAACACTTGTAGGTAGAAGATATATTTTTGTTGCCGAAAAGTATGTATTTGCTGGTGTTCAGATGTAGTTTCAAATAAAAAGTGGTAAAATAAAAAGATGAATCTTAAGTTGATCAATAAAAAAATGAAACTATTTCTAAAATTGGTTAATCTTTTAGTCTCTTTTAGTTGGGACTCTTTGAAACTACAGGTCAGACTTGAAGAAAACATATTGAGGTCTGGAAAATTGTAACAGGCAATGGCAATTATCAGATGCAGTCCCACTTGGGAAGCTCTCCTTTTATCTGGTTAACAAGCAGAATCCAAAATATAATCAAATATTAACACATAAATAAATAAAACTTAACTTTCAGAAGGCATTTTTATATTCACATATTCAAATACATAGAACATGTACTGTATGTTTTCAGCGCCCTCTGATGCTAAGATCAGCCAATGTGATCCTGGAGTAAGACTTTACAAACAAGGGCAGATGAAGAGAGTTTTCACCTTTGCTTTTTTACACGTGCACACGACGCAAACACATATTCAATTTTTCTTGTACACACACACACACATCTAGTGGCTGGTCTGAATCACACAGAGTGTATCCTGATACTGTTTTTACAGGAAGGGGGGGTTTGGAAAGCAGCCGTACCCCCTTGACCACTGGAACTTTAAAACCAAATAAACACTTGGAAAATGCTCCTTAACCTTACACACTTTGAACACACACACCAACACACACACACACAGAAGCATATAAGTTACAGTCTGAATCCACCACATCTGCCTATCGGGTATAAATATCTGTAAAAGCTTTTTCATGTCTTATAAGAAAGCAGCTGACAGCTTGACAGTTTGTATGTGATCGTTTTAAGCTGCACACAAGCGTCACTGAAGGAGACTGTGCAGACTGTGTTCATAAGCACACTTCACAGTCTTACTTGTAAATTCACAAAACACTACTCTAATGAAGCAATGTGGCTATTATAAACATCGGGGTGACCATGCACAAAGTGAATCACGATTCTCCCCCACAGATTTGGACATGATTACATGATTGTCTCTGTATATTGTTACCTTGCCTGGATACAAATTCTCTCACTTCAACACATCTCACCAACCTTGCTACTCTCTAATTCTTTTCTTAAAAACTGGCTAAAAGTGGTGATTCCGGTCTTGTATCTCATACATTGCAACTCCGAGACGCATAGAGCGGAGAGTGAATTGTGTGACCGCTAATCTCCCATTTTGCTCATGCTGGGGAATTATTTTGAAAGGAACTCGTGTTTTCTTATCTGAAAAGAAAAAAAAATCTAAATTGATTTTAGCCAACCTGTAGATAACAAGAAAACATGTGTTAGTCAACACGTTTTTTTAAAGTTTTTTTTTTTAATTTGTTTATTCCTACCTAAGCTTCTCAATTTTTTTTTTTTTGTTCCTAACCCCATAAGTTTTTTAATTGATATCTAACCAACCACATATATATATTTTAAACATTACACCAACTAACCCCAAATGAAAGCAAAGTTTAAAAAAAAAAAAAAAGATTGGACAGAACTCAGACTTGCTGAGTTGCGCCGACACTCTTCTGCCTCTTTATGTGTTTTGGAACATCTAATAACTTAGCAATTTCCCTTTTAGACAGTTTCATGCCATCCAAAAAACAAGCATGTTATAATTTGCAAAGGAAAACATAGGCATGTATCATTTTTGGAGCCTTGAAAACGGAATTTCATCATTTTTTAACACAGTTGACAGTATCGCATAATGCAAAAATATCGGCATGTTGTAATTTTGACACGTGGACAAAGCCATATAACAAATTTGGAGCCAAGAATGTGTGGGCGTATTCTGGTTTGAGACTGTGCTGTGTGTAGAGTTACTAAGCCCCAAGTTTCACACTTTTTGGTCACTTATCAATAAAATCCAGCTTACACAGAATCTTTGTTTTACTTTTATCAATACAACAATAAAAAACAACAACAAACAAAGCATCTTTTTAACCATTGCAATCTTTTAACTCTTCAGGTGAATAAACTACATGATGAATTAATGACGACATCTTAATATAAAACCGCCTGATCGTCACAGGAAGAAAAAAATGCAGTTGTATGTGTGACTTTTGACATGATAAGTAACAGAACTGATTGTGGGTTTTCCACCATATTTCCTGCATTGTGATATATGACAACAGAGTCAGCACACACACATGCCTGTACTATCCTGTGATCAAACATATTACATGTGTGTGACTGGCAGTCCGGGTTAGTGGGGAGCTCTTGAGGAAGTGCAGAAGGCCACTCTAAACCCTATTCATCATTCAGACCACCAGAGAGAGGGAGAGTGAATAGCAAGTTTAACTCCAACTAGGAAACTGACTTCTCATAAACTAAGGAGTGAATTCTCTTACTCAGTTTGGCGCCAAGACACCTTATTCAGTTTCGCCTTTGGTTAAAGGTTCTATCCACCACTGTCTCCCTCTTTTCTTGTTTTGCTTCCTCTCCTTTACCCTCTCCCTTTTCATCCTTCTCCCTGTGTCCTCTCCATCTCCTAAAGTGGGCTTGTTTTTGGACTTCCCCATGATTTAACCCCTCACCTCTGCCCCTGCACCTAAACTGGGAGGTTAGCTTCATTAAAAGAGGCTCCAGCTGAGCCCAGTGTGTGTGTGTGTGCGTTTGTGTGCGCGCACGTGTGTTTTTGTTTGAAAGGGGCCGGAGGTATTAGACCCACACAGGAACTATATCATGCTGCTAAGTTAGTGACCCTCTGAAAGCAGGGACATGCACAGACACACTAATACGCATGCTTCCACTAAAATCTAGACACGCTGCTGCTGAAAACTGGCAGATGATGACTCATGCTCATGTTAGGAGGTAAGAAAAACTTCCGTACACACCAGGACACACATGCCAGGACACACTGCTCATATAAAGAACAGGCTGTCACTGACTGAAAGTTATCCGACCAATTTTGGCCAAAGCTATGCTCTCTGTTTCATCAGCACCTTTTTAACATAATGTCATTCACCCAAAAGCCTGACAAAAAAAGCAAAACACTCTCTTTGTTTCTTCCTTCCATTCACACTAATTCGTCATTTTTCACACTGAAAAACTGAGCTGTGTGAGACTGCTCCCTAGGGTAGATAAATCTAAAAATGCTGGCCTCAACTTTTGGAGTGGATGGGAGAATTTGAGCTCCACGAAAAACAATGAAATATCCTGTGGCTGGGACATTAAGTAGTAAGCACTTAGGATGCCAACTTTCTGTGGCCTCTAACCTTCTCTGTTGTAATTTATTCTTAACCCCAGTATATATGTAGTAGACATGTTAGAACAAACCACTTTGAATTTTTTTTAAAGTGACACCTCAATGCACCAACGCAATAGCAGTTTTTGCCTTTTTGTTTTACGACAGAAGCCGAAAAATTAATAATAGTCAGTGTTCGCTTGGTTGAAATAAATATGAGGGAACGTGGGGAGCGGGAAGGGGTACGAGCGACAGTTTAAAAGGCTGAGGCTCCACAGACTAACCATATCTAGCCAACGCCATCTTTGATGCACATTACTGACAATGACAAAAAGGAAGACGGGAGACTTTTTCTGTATATTTTCAGATTTTAAACTTAGAATTGAAATCCTCTCACCCGCCTCTTTGTCTTTTTCCTCACCTCTGGTGGCCCAAGATGTGTGTATGTGTGTGCATGCATGTGTGTGTGCCTGATAGAGTCAGGTCTCCAGTGTTAAGAGCTTAGCGCTGCTTTTCTAAAGGGTCTTTTTAGAGTGAGAGGGGCTTTTGACACCCTCCGTGTCTAAGAAGACCTGGGCATGAAAGAGCTGCACTCAGCTCCCACATGCACCCCTCATCCTCTCCCCTCCACCCTGCTCTTTCTCTCACAGTGGACACACACACACACACACACACACACTCTTGCCCACTGTTGTACAGTTTCTGAATATCCTTTGTACAAGACCTACTGCCACGAGATTCTTCCCAGGTTTAGCAAAACTGAGGGCTCCGGTGGAAGTGTGTGTGTATGTGTGGACGGGTACGAGCTGGCAGGGCAGCAAACTAATCACCTTGTTCAAATCCCTTTCGAAGAACTTAATCCTATTAAGCATAAGAATGAGTGAATGGGAAAAGATGAAGCTAGAAGGAGTCAAAAAGGAAAAGGAAATAGGGAAAGGACAGAGTGAGAAAAAAATGGAAAGGTGGAAGATAGGATGGATACTTAGTCTGGTAAAGGTATTTTTATAATGGGAAGGTCAGGGAACAAGACTAAAAATGATACTGCAATTGTGTGTGTGTGTGAATCCTGCTGCTAATTCAGACAGCAGTGCCATTAGTGGACCCCTAAAGATCACACTCCTGTGAGCAATTAGAAGGAGAGAAAGTCCCAAAGAAAGAAGAGGGAGGAGAGGAGGCTTTCTGAAGACAATGCAGAGAACTGAACACACTGGGCCGGGACTGGCACCTGGGAATGTAGGGCAATGTGTGTGTGTGTGTGTGTGTGTGTGTGTGTGTGTGTGTGATGATGAATCAGGACTTCTACAGATTAAATATAAGTGCACCTTAGAGATTACCAGTTACAGAAATAAAAAATTGCACATACACAACATGTTAAAAGCAATACTTACTCTTTTCCTTTTAAGAGTTGTTGTGAAGAATCACCCCCCCCCCCCACACACACACACGCACACCAACGTAACCTCCTCTTTCAGCCTCTTACTTCAGCCGCTCTCTGCTAAACTAATATTGACTTTGCTTTTGAATGACAGATCTGCAGTCTCCCTCCCTCTGTCTCTCTCCCCATCTCATTGTCTGTTTCCCTTATTCACCATCACGCCTCACACACATACTTTAAATGCCAGGTAACAGGGTTGCTATGGTTACTGGACCAAGGTGGACACCTAGGGGACATTTTGACTTGACAGAGTGGATGTCCCCAGTGTGTGTGTGTGTGTGCGTTGGGCTGCTGACCAGGATGGCAATATGCCAGAAGAAGGTGTGTCTTCATGAGTTTGTAACATTACATAGTCCTCAGTTTTTGAAGAAGTTTGTGTTTTTCACTGTTTCTACATTATTCCCTGACTACAGAGAGGAAAGCCAAGATGATTGCTTTGGTAAAAAATGCTCCATTTAGACCAAAAATGTCCAACATAAACAATTCTTTTCATTCAGCCACCAATCGTTTTGTGGTGAAAGCCACTCACTAAGCAAACTCGTAAAAAAAAAAGGCCTTTTCTTGCTGAGGAAACAACACATTTTTTATCTAATCCGTCTGAAAAGATTAACTGGTAAAATAACAAAGCAAAGAGAATAAAGATCACGTGCTGTGGTGTGTGTGTGTGCATGTGTATGAGGGTGTGTGTCTGTATATGTGTAAAACAAGACTGATTACACTGCTCTCCAGCCCAGGAACAGATTAGTCAGCTGTCTGAGACCATGACATCATCAGAAATGTTTACACGCGTAATTATAGACAAGTGAGAAATACATCTGTTGCGCGGACACACACACACACACACACACACACACACACACACACACACACACACACACACACACACACACACACATACACACACACACACACACACACACACACACACACACACACACACACACACGAAGGGGAAACAGACAGTGGCTTGCAGTAATACAGTAATTGTATATGAGGAGAGTTGAGAAGTATGTAGTAATAGGGACCATCTAATGCTGATGTTTCGATTTAAAGCTGCCTCAACAGCAAGTTCCATCAGACTATGCACCTGTGCTCTTCCAGCTTAGACGTTTGAAAAAAAACTATTGTAATTTGTGTTATTATAGAAAAATGTTCCTTTTGTAAAGGGGAGTAAAATTGAGAGGTGCAATTTTAGCAATTATCTTAATTCATACTGCAGCTGGGTTTGATAGAAATGATGCAATGCTAGTTTTTCACGCAGATCAGTACATAAACCTGCATGAGTTTACTGGTCTGGGCAGTCCACCTGCTTCACACTATCCCAGGACATAGCCTCTCTGCACCGCATCAAGACAAGTCACCCAAACTACTTTTGGCGATGGAGAATTATGGAAAAAGAGCACAAACACATATGCAACAAAGATTAAAGTAGCTGGTAGGGCGCTTGGAGAGCTCATCCTCTGTGAAGGTCGACGCCCCTTCTCACAGTAAGAAAAGTGATCCAAATCTGTATCAGAATTTAAAGGACTTTCCCGTAGCCCCTGTGCCACCTTTGCAAGATGGTTCTATACTTTTGTGAATTATATTGCAAACTAGCCTAAACTACTCCTGACTAAGAAAGAAAAGAGATGCACCTTGGTCTTGGTTGGTCTCAGTGAATGAATGATAGTAACTCTGTATTGTGAAAATTCGAGACTGTTCTTCCCAAATTGTGTCCAAGAGTCGTATGCTCATGCATACAGATATGACCCTGAGTTGAATGATAGAATATGGATAGAAAATGGAAGGATGGATGGAATATTCAACTTCCAGTGATTACTGACTTGTCATCAGCACCCTTAATAAGCATTGATTCTAAACTCTAGAATATCTTGGAGAGAGGTTACGCAATGTGTAATGCAGCTAAATGAAAACAAGCATTGATGCTTCCACTCTAGATAGTCTTTCCAGGGAAAAATAAAAAAATCCCCATGACAGTGTCTATAGTTCATAATATGGATGTAATTCATTTGCACTTTGAACACCCTCAAATGGTCAATTTATTACATTTAGTGGTATTTGAGCATAGAGCTGGATCTTCGATGTCTTCTGCACTCTCACTAATTCCACTCACAACATTTCACTTTTCACTTTCCTGCTATCCTTCATACTTCTTGTCTTCAACCCTCCCTGTCTCTTTCTCTTCTTTTTCCTACCCCTCTTTTTGTGTTTCCCACTTCCTCTGTCTTTCTCTCATACATCCTTTCCACCCTCCACCGCCCTTCTTTGCCGCTCCCTGTGTAATGAGTCTAATCCATCAGCCAGACAGTATTAATCGTATTCCGATAGCAGTGTGTTCACTCGCTGCTCGCTGCTGTCTCCGTCTCTACGAGTCAATAACCCCAGCTCTAACACCTACACACTGCCTATTATTACAGATATGTGAGTGTGTTTCCACACGTGTGTGTCTCTGTGTGTGAATTTAAAGACCAGCTCAGCACTATGATCAAATTTATGGCAGTCTTTGTCTAGAAGAGCGTCCAAAACACACACAAATGTAGACACACACCACAGCTAAAATGACCACCACTGGATGTGTTGCCAGACCACTTGGTCACCACAAACTCTTGGTGACTGACATCATATCCTTTTCCTGTTTGCCTCTTACATTGCCATACAATAATAAACAGAAAAGATGAATAGAAAGTGACAGCACATAAATGTGTGTCTGGGTCTATTTGTGTGGGTGAGCATGTCTGTGTATGTATGTGTGTCTGAGTGTCCCAGTCAACATATCCGTTGCCAGGTCAGAGAGGTTTTTATCCACGTCTTTGACCTGATCTGCCACAAACTCTATGACCCAATAGGCTGAAGCAGCAAACAGCCTCCTCCCTTCTTGTCTGCCTCCTTTCCATTTAAAACCCCAACATCTTCCTAAGAAAAAAAAAGTCTTACTACGGGATAACGTATCTATCTGGCGCCCAGCTATCCTTTGTGATTTTTAAACATAGCTTTTCCATCTATTTTTCTTCCCCACAATTCGCTCCATCCATCAAACACAGCTCTATTCTCCCGATCGCTCAATCATTGCATCACTCTTTTCATGCATCAATCATTTATTTTTGCTATTCATCTGTCATCCTGCTATCCTGCCCAGTTTGACAACCAGAAGCAGAAAGTAAAACATTTAAATCAAAAGAAAGAGCCGTGAGAGTGAGCATGTTGAGCTCCGTCCTGTTTGTGAGTTTGATGAGTTGGATTCATGCAGTTGGATCGCTTGCCCTTTTTGGCTTAACATGATGAAAATAGAGAGAACTACAACTATGAAATATATGAGTTTGTCCCCATATCAACGATTATGGTGTATAAGAAGTAGGTGATAGTCGGTGGTCAGGTCGAATGTGTTTGTACAGCAGCAGTGAGGAGCAAAGTCCCTTTAAGACATACTCTGCATCCATTAATTTGACAGCGACTTAACTTGTGTGAAGCAGCACCGGATCACAGTGACAGTGATGACAGTGACATGTGATCTGCTTTTCAGTAAGAATCCAACAGACTGCGTTATCAAATAAATACTTAACAGCGCTTTCCAACTCCATGGTGGCCATAGCATTATTTAAGTGGCTGAGTCAACTGAACAAGAAAAATCTCTGCAGAATATTTACAAAGAGACGTCTTCTCTCGCAAAGCAGACATCACAAGCTTTTTTCAAACAGTTTTTGTGTTCCCCTTGGTCATTCATACTAACTGAACGGAGGTGGTATAGCATCATATCAGTGTGCGCTCTCAAATGGCAAGCTGGGGCTACAGAATCGGCTGAGCAGCAACAGCATCTGAAGCATGTCTGGAGCATATGTTAACGTCTGTCTGTCTTTTTGGCGAGGGCCCCCATCGCCATTGTCAGAAGTCGTTTCAGTTGATTCAATTTGTGGAATCGGCATCGTAGCTGCCGGTGAGAGAGAGCTCGCTCTGACTGGCCGTTCAGCATAGCGAAGGAGTTCACGAGAAGAGAGGAGGCGGTAACGATAGAGGGCAAATGACTAGTTTAACATGTCATAGCATGCCTCTTGTCATTTGCCATCTTCCTTTCCCCAAAATAAGCAACACTTCCGCTGTAAAGGTGGCCATGTGTAGTGACGAAACCGAAGAACACCTGACAATCAGGATACAACTGAGAATAGTTCTCTTTTACATTTCTGAAAAACACAAAGCATGCTGCTCTGTTTACTCTCCTTTTTTTCCATGTTGTCTCATGCTTTCTCTTATTGTATACCTTACTAATCCCCCCATTCTGCACCGACAATGTCTTCTTGCGCAGGTGTAGATTATACATCTTGGCCAGTTGGAAGATGTTTTTGCTGTGTTCAACTGCCATTTCCAACAGCCGTGCTGCAAGGAGACCGAGCGGGAGACCTTCCATCGTTGCTTGTTTTTCAGGTCGTTTTGGTGATGGAGCACTTACACACATAAGCCAGTTTGACTCTGTGACTACCTCCACTGCTGGCACAAAGTAGCTTGAGCAACAAAAATACACCAGTCCCTCTTCAAACGTGCAGTGTTGCAGAGCTACAGAGAGGATGGTGAAGCCAGCATCCCCAGAAGAAGTGCTAAATAACTTTTTTCTTTATTCAGCAGCTACCTATTTGCTTTAGTCAAGAAAATGAGTCAAGAGGCCAGTCAGAAATCTTTATAACATCAACTATTCAACAGGCTTCAACATGTGGAGAAAGTATATTTTCAGCTGGTTTCTGCTGCTGTCAGCATGTTTAACACAACCACAGTCCCCTGGTAAGCTTATATGAATTGTAATTAAAATGTGACATATAAAACCTGGACTCTACAAGGACTTTGGTGTCATAACACACGTGATGTGCATGGGTGGGCTTTCTGTCATTGTACTGTTCTAACCAAGCCATGAGAAACTCCAGCAGATGTCTGAATGACTGAATGCTGTCACTTCAAAAGTTCCATGAAATTGTTGACGTTACGTATCTCAGCTCAGAAAAGGGTCCACAGTGTATCCGTATATAAGCAAAAGAACAATGTTGGTGTCTTTTTTGTGTGCGTTTGTAGAGCAGTAGAGAACTGCAGTGACAATGACTTACTCATCCCGGTGTCGTTATTCAGTTTGCAAACCATGACAAGACAGCCAGAGACAATCACACATACACACACCCGCACAAGCACGCACACTCCTATTTCGGCTTTGTGTGCGGTTTTGTCTTTCCTTACTCATATTTACCCAGCAGCTTGGAGTGACATGTTGGCAAGGCCTCCTCATGCATACACGGAGGCACACACACACATGAATGCATGCATACACACACAAAAAAGAGGCAGACTGAAACACTCTCAGACAGATGGTATTTGAGAACTTGGTAAATATTATATGTACCGCATATCGGCATGTAACAGTTGTCACTGAGACCATGTCAGCAAGCTGACGTGAATATTTAGTTGCTCAAACACAACCTTACAGAGTCACTGTCATGACTTTGCACTCTCATGATGTCATTCGTCATTAAGGTGCAGAATGTTTTCTTGATTGAATCTATTAATCTAGAAATAGTTAAAAAACAAGATAAAGGCTCATTTGTCCAATAAGCAGTTAAAATAACCCAAATCAAACCCTTCATGTGTTCACTTTCATGAGATCAAGAAAATCAGCTGAAACCGTTAAGTTATTGGCAAACAAGAGTTATTGGTATAAGTTATTAGAAAATGAATAAACCTGATCTATCACTATAGTTGCATATGTCTTCAGATCTGGTGATTGAGTAAAAAGACGATATACCGTACTTCTTTTTATCACTGTCTCTTAAAGGAATTGAGTTTTTAGTTGATTCAGACGTAACATGTCTTTTTATCAATAGGCTTTAGAGCTAAATAAAGTGTAGAGTGCTCCATAAAGGTGTTTCTTCACATGCTGCCGTACACCACATTAAAGCGGGTAGAGCATAAAATGCTAACAGACAGAAAAAGGAGCTATGTAGTGGAGCTTCGGTGATATAGTTAGAGCTGAGGCAGATCCTGTTTCTCCCTTCAGGCACTATTACCATGTGTGTCACTATCTTTGTGCTCTGTGTGTATGTTAGAGACAGAAAGTGTTTCCTCCCCTGAGGCCTCTCACTTAAACTCTGTGTGAAAATGAACCTCTTGTCAATCGTCTACTCGAGGCTGTTTAGGGAAATGAGGGATTCATCCGTCAGCCCGCTCAGTGGTGGGAGGGCGATGGGGCTGCGGCAGTTTACAGTCTCTGACCCAACACCTGCGCAACACTTTTAGAGCACAGAGAGAGAGGAGAAGAAGGGGAGGCTGCCAGAGGGGAAGACAAAAAGATGGAAGAACATTTGTGGCCATCAGAAAGAAATCCAACAGCTATTCAGATAAAAAAAAAAAAGAACAAGCTGGCAGAAAGGCATACTTTCTGCTTTTCTTTTTATCACTACTCCACCTCCTCCTTTCTGTTTTGATCCAAATCTATTCAAGATGCATCCAGAACCCTCCCACCTCCCCACTTCATCTCCCCCACCCGTCTATTTGCCAGCTCCTGGCAATCACTGGCTGGCTGAAATATTCCTCTTCAAATAGTTCCTCTCCGTCAATGTTGTCTTTCTTTCTTTCACCACCGTTGAGGCTTGGGTCACACACACTTGTCACTCTGGACCAGCTGTCATGCACCATCTGTCCACTGTCCACTCAGCACACACACCCATTCTCACACACGCATGCATACCCACCAACCATGACAGTAAAATGTGGCGATTACCGGTAAAGACAGTATGACCGGAAACACTTCATGTTTATTAATCTGTGTCAAAATAATATCTGTGAGTGATAGGAGGAAGACAAAGAAGGACAGAGTTGAGAGGTGAAAGAGAGCAAATGGTTCCAAACATGAGCTGGGTTCCATCTCCACATGGCCAACACTGGATATAAGAAAAAGTCCTGCATAATCCAGACTACTTGACTGTACATGATCGTATGTTGGGCCATTTCATGCATTTGTGCTAGATTTTACCAAAACACCATATGTGTTGGAGTGAGCAACATTGCTGTGTGAGTGTGTGCGTGTGTGTGTGTGTGTGTGTGTTCTGCATTCCTTTGAGCAGTGGGTTAGAAAGACTGGCCATGAAAGCAAACAGTGTTGGCAATTAAGTCTCCTGGACACCAGCCAGACAACACGCATACATGCAAATACACATGCACTCACATATAAATGTCGCCAGTAATAAAAATAATTAGAAAAAGAAACCAGTAAATGGATTTGGAATTGACTCTGAAACAGTTCAGTTTATTTGAAAAAAAAACAAAAAAAAAACAATGTTACATGATTCACAAATTCCTTGTTTTGCAGTGTTTCAGTAATGATGATTTAAAACACATGACCAAATTGAATTACATCCTCATTTCCTGTCTGTTCTGCTCTGCTTCTATTGGGACAGAGAAAATGTCCATAATCATAACACCAATACACAACATCACAATGTAACACCAAAACATGTGCGGCTATATTCAAGGGTTTGATGGTACTTATTGTAAGTTCATTTATACATTTCATAATTAAGAATAATTTGGAGGTACTTTACTTGTGCGCTTCCATTTTTTGAGGGATTTCTGAAACTATATCTATATGACAGCTTCTGTTTGTTTTACCATGTATTTCATGATTTAAAAAAGAATATATCATTCTAGAAATCTATATATCTTCCCTGCCAAATTGCTTATTTTTTCCATATCATGTGTGGCCGCATCGATCAGTACTTTTTAAGAAGTCAATCGAGTAAGTCGGATGAAGTCCAGCGGCAGGTAGAAAACCACAGTCCGAAGGATATCAATAACACAGCTATGGAGGTGGATGAGGAGGTTCTAAGAAGGGATGTAGCTGATACTGAGGTGAACAGGCCAGTTAGAGAGAGAAATATGGAGCAGAAAGATAGAGTTAAGTGGCCTAGGGCAAATAGTTACAAAGAATGGGAGGCAGTCAATAAAGATTTGTCAATAATATTGGGTAGGTTAGGAGGAAATGCAAGCGATAGGCTAGAGAAGATGGGAGATATAATTTATTCCTATGGTGTAGAGAAATTTGGGGTGCAAGATAGAAAGAGGGTTGAAAAAGTACATTTAGGTAAGTCTAGACGGCAAAAAGAGATGGAGAAATTGGTTAAGGAAAGAAGAAATTTAAGAAAGCAGTGGAAAAAAGCTACAGAAGAAGAGAGAGAGGGAATTAATGTTTTGCAGGAAGAACTGAGAGGCAGGCTAGCAATACTTAGAAGGGCTGAATGTCTTAGGAAAAAGAGAAAGAAGAAAGAATATGTAAGGACGGCATTTTATAGGGACCCGTTCAAGTTTGTTAAAGGGTTGTTTAACCAGGAAAAGGGAGGGCAGCTTAAGGCAACAAAGTTAGAGGTGGAAGAGTATCTAAGAAATACATATTCAGATCTTGAGCAGCGTAGAGTAGTAGGCCTTCCACCTGACATGCCACCGTTAGGAGAGATAGCTCATAAGATTGACATTAGACCACCTAGGTGGAAGGAGGTTGAGGAGGTAGTCAGGCGTGCAAAGGCTTCGTCGGCCCCAGGGCCAAATGGAGTCCCCTACCGGGTTTATAAAAGTGCACCTGATATCCTAAAGTTTTTGTGGAGGCAATTAAGAATAGTTTGGGAGAAACAGGTTATTCCTAGAGCATGGCGTAGGGCAGGAGGCGTTCTTATTCCAAAGGAGAAAGAGTCCTCGGACCTGAGTCAGTTCCGGATGATCTCTCTCCTAAATGTAGAGGGGAAGATTTTCTTTAGTTTGGTTGCACAGAGATTAGCTAGTTATTTAGAAAAGAATAGCTTAATAGATACTACTGTGCAGAAGGCAGGAATACCAGGTTTCGCAGGGTGTTTAGAGCACACTAGCATGATTTGGCATCAGATTCAGACAGCCAAGATTGAGAAAAAAGACTTGCATGTTATATTTCTAGATCTAGCAAATGCATTTGGTTCAGTGCCACATAGCCTTATTTGGGAAGCATTTGAGTATTTTAGAGTGCCTGTAGTAGTGGTTAACTTAGTAAGAGCATATTTTCAAGATATTAGACTGTGCTTAAGTACAGCAGGTTTCACAACAGGTTGGCAGAGGCTAGAAATAGGCATTATGGCAGGGTGTACAATTTCTCCATTAGCATTTACAATGGCCATGGAGATAATTATTAGAGCTTCCAAGTGGGTTGTAGGAGGAGAGAGACGTCAGGATGGCATGCGCCTTACGCCAATTAGAGCATACATGGATGATATGACGTTAGTAACTACAACAGTACCATGTATGAAGAGAATACTTGAGAGACTTGATAAAAATCTAAAGTGGGCTGGGATGAAAATCAAACCTACTAAGTCTAGAAGTAAGTGATATTAAGTGAAGTAGGGAAATTAAGTGATAGAAAGTTTGTAATAGATGAAGAAAGCATTCCAATAATAAGGGAAAAGGCAGTGAAGAGTTTAGGCAGGTGGTACCAGGCAGACATGAATGATGGAAAGCAGTCAGTGCAGTTTCGTGAAGATGTTGTTGAGGGACTGGATAGAATAGATAAATCAGAGCTTCCAGGAAAGTTGAAGCTGTGGTGTCTGCAGTTTGGATTGTTTCCTAGGTTGATGTGGCCACTGTCTGTGTATGAGATTCCATTATCTGTTGTAGAAAAAATGGAAAGATTAGTTAGCTTTTATATTAGGAAGTGGCTTGGTGTTCCTAGATGTTTAAGTACTGTGGCACTGTATGGGAAAGGCATACTCCAGCTCCCAGTATCTAGTCTAGTAGAGGAGTTTAAATGTACTAAAGTTAGGACAGAGCTCCTGTTAGCTGGGAGTAAAGATGTGGTAGTCAGTAAGGTGGTTCCAAACCCAACCAAGGGGAGGAAGTGGAAACCAAGATTGGCAGCTCAGGAGGCAGAAGCAACTCTTAGACATACAGAGATTGTGGGTAATGTGCAAATAGGCCGGGGAGGCTTGGGGCTTGGCCCAGGCAAACCGGTGTGGAGTAGAGCAGGTCCCAAGGAGAAGAGAAAGCTAGTTGTTGAGCAGATTCGTAGACAGGAGGAAATGTTAAGGGGTGCAAAGGCAGTGGCTCAGGCTAAGCAGGGACGGTGGGTGAATTGGGAAGGTGTAGAAAAGAAAAAGCTTAGTTGGAAAGAACTGTGGAGTATGGAGGAAAGGAGTATTAGATTTTTGATAGGGGCAACATATGATGTATTGCCAACTCCCCAGAACCTAAAACTCTGGGTAAATGGAGACCCGTTATGTTCGTTATGTTCAGGTACTGCAACTCTAAAGCATATTTTGTCAGGTTGTAAGGTTAGTCTGTCACAAGGCCGGTATACATGGCGACATGACCAAGTATTAAGAAGTTTAGCTGCAGGTATTGAAGATAAACGAAGGCAGGTAAACTTAGGAGGGTCCAAGGTACAGAGAGTTGCAATTCAGTTTGTTCAAGAGGGGGAGAAAGTTAAAAAGACGATAAGGAGGCACGGCAGCTTGGAGGATGCTTGTGATTGGGAGATGCAGGTAGATTTAGGAAATAAGCTTGTTGTTCCCCAGGAAATAGCCTCTACAAACCTAAGGCCTGATATAGTCTTGTGGTCTAGGAGTAGAATGAGAGTCTATTTCATAGAGCTGACTGTTCCTTGGGAGGAATTAGTAGAGGAAGCATATGAAAGGAAAAAGCTTAGATATGTGGAGTTGGGGGCAGAAGCAGAGCAGCGAGGATGGAAGGTTAGAATCTGTCCAGTGGAAGTAGGATGTAGAGGATTTGTTGCAAAGTCTGTTGTCTCATTGTTGAGGGAGCTGGGTGTAAGTGGACAGAGTGTGAGAAAAATAGTGCAGGAGGTTTCAGATAAAGCAGTAAAATCCAGCCAGTGGATTTGGATTAGAAGATGTAATAGCAACTGGGGGCCCAGCAGGGGGGGCACTTAGGGTAAACAGACTTTTGAAAAAGCAAAGAAGAAGTTCAAGCTATTTAAGTGGAGGGTTTGGCACATGTGATCCTTTTGAAACCAGGCGGCCATTTTGGGTGAGTTGGCTTGGAGTGAGTTGTATGGATTTGTTTTTGCTGGCATTGTTAGTGATTATAGGATTGTTTAGGTGAGTTTGTCTGCTGAATCTGCTAGTGTGTCTTGTCCTTCCTCCACCTCTGGCACTCTCTATATTTTCATTACCCCTACCCGAACCAGGGTTTGAATCCCATTCCTGCTTTTCTTACCTCTTTTATTTCTTCCCCTACCCGAACCAGGGTTTGCATCCCCACCCCGCTGTAACTGGTGTGCAGTTGGTGAGAGTGAGTTGTATGGCTTTGTTTTTGCTGGTATTTTAGTGATTATAGGACTATTTAGGTGAGTTTGTCTGCTGAATCTGCTAGTGTGTCTTGTCCTGCCTCCACCTCTGGCACCCTCTATATTTTCATTACCCCTACCCGAACCAGGGTTTGAATCCCATTCCTGCTTTTCTTACCTCTTTTATTTCTTCCCCTACCCGAACCAGGGTTTGCATCCCCACCCCGCTGTAACTGGTGTGCAGTTGGTGAGAAGCTGAGGTAGATTATGGTTGTTGTGGTGTGAGGGGCAGTGTTGGCTGGCATTAGGGGGGTGACTCTGGGACGCCAGTGGTCATTGTCTAGCCTCCTGGAGGTGTCGTGGGCCCAACTAGACGAAACACTGATGAAAGGAGGTTCCCACCTGATGACCCCAATGATATGTTGGTCAGCACTGCTCATTGATCTATATAATACGGAGTGTAGGGAATTATTCACTGAGTCTGGTCCTTTATTTTATTTTATTTTATTTTTTATTTTCTTTAGCACAAGTTTCTTGTGTTTATATTGAAAAGGGTATCTCTCCTTGTACGTCTGTACGAACTGCACCATACACAACAGCAAATTCCTTGGATGTGAAAGAGAATTCTGATTCTGAGTGCTCTAAGAATTATTAGCGTTCGTACTAATTTATGACATAAAACTAAGCCTTTTAAAGTTTTTAAAAAGATATACAGGTTCCACTGCCTGCTAAAACCTCCCACACACAGTCTCTCCATATGTTTGTCTGAGATGGCTGAACACCAGTGAGTAGATACGTTGCAAACGTATAAGTAAAACAAATCATGTATCTTATGTTTCTTTACTTGTGCCACTCAATAGAACAAAACACATCATTTAAACCAGACGGTATTTTGTTAGGTCTATTACCTTAAAGACAGAGCAGCTGCGCCTCCCATACATGTATGTCAGTGAAAGCGGGAGCTGTAGCCATGATTAAAATAATCAGACATAACAGAATTTAAGCCTTTAACATCCTGCTCTATCGTTAGAAGAGTAGTAGTAGAGCACATTTTTCACTGACTATACTTTGTCTTATCAAAGATTAGTGGAAGTGAACCTCACTAAACCATCTCTTAGACTTGGTTTAGGTATGTAATGCTAAAAAAAGTATGTGTTCTGACGTTAGTTTTTTTTTTTTAATTTCACACTAACATGCTTACCATAAAGTGTTACCCCGACCATTTGTGAAAAAGGCATTGATTCTGATTATCATTGGAAATGAAAAAAAGCAATTTCTGAATTTGCTTCACATGGAATTTAATTCAGTTTTCACCCATGTGGTCTCTATTGTAAAAAAAATCTCTGTGATAAGAGATCACACCGAAAAGCAGGAAAAGCAGGAAAAACTGTGATTCAAAATTTTGTCGTCCACGTGAAAAATAACATTGTCTGCATCTAATTGTGTCTGATGTGATATACGTCTCTCTTGTGTGACCAGACAGCCTTTACCCTAATGGTGTTTGACCGCATACATTGCGGCCAGCCAGGGCTAGTTTAGGTCAGCACGTCACATTTCCACTGAACATGTTGAGACACTTTAGCTCAGTCTGCAGCTGAGTCCAGACCTGACTGATGCCACTGTTCCATTTACTGACCGCAGGACAACACGAGCAGTTTGGTTTGAAATAAGACCCGCCATGCTACAAGGTCCATGATTAGGGTTCTGTCCCACATGGAAGGAGCACATTTGATTGAGAGCTTAATGAACAACTATAGACAGACTATGTACTAATAGTCTTGATGTAGAGGGCGCTGTGAGAGAAGCAACCGATACGTCAGTTTACTTTTTGAGAGCTATTGCTGTTAAGTAAATTAGATTACCAGGGTCTGTGTGTGTGTGTGTGTGTGTTTGTGGGTGCCACAGGAGTGTCATATTAGTTGGTAATGCATTGAGCAGCTGTGACACACATGTCCACCCACACATCCACATGCCCACGTATACCAATACACATACAGTACACATACACATTAACTGATTAGCATTTAAGAATACCAAACTCTGGCCCTGACCTCTCAGAGGTTGAGTGACATGGCGACTGTTTTTAAATGCATAACTATGTGTGTGCGCTTGGGCATGTGTGAGTGGGAATGCAGTGGTGCACAAGCAACACAGCATTCACTCTGTGTGTTTGTAATGGAAGAAGTGGACTGATGTAATGAGGCTGTAATAAGGGTGAAGCTTAATCCTACTGAAGACAGACATAGACCTCTCACCCCTGCCCACACACACACACACACACACACACATTCTGTACACTTTACACTTTTATTCTGTTCCTCAGACTCGAATTCTCTCTTCCCACTTGTTCCTTATGCTTCATCTCTCCTTCCGCTCCCTTTTCTTCCTCACAACAAACATTACTCTTTTTCCTTACGTCTTCTTTCCTTCCCACCTCAACCCCATTTCTTCCTGCTCGTCCACTGTCCCATTCCCATTCTTTTTACTCTTCAGTTAATATTTCCAATCCCTCCGCTTCCCTCATTCATTTCTCCCTCAGTTTTTGCCTGTCACCACATTTTTCTTGTTCCTCTCCACTTCTTTTCTGCCTTGGTGGGTTTCTTTCCTTCCTCGTCGCCTCATGTTTTCTTTCCTTCATCCACACCTGTCTTCTCTCTTCTTTACTCTCAGTTGTCCTCACACGACCTTTTCCTGTTTCTTACCCTTTCCACCCTGCTCTTCTTTCTTTATCTTCTGTTCTTTCACCTACCTCCTTTTTCTCTGTCTGTGCACCTTCCACTTTTTAAATCTCATTCCCTTTTCTTGTCAAAAGAGAGAAAAATACTCCAGAAGCATATATGAATTTTGATTTTGATTTGATTTAACCAAATATCCTGTACATATAAAAATAGTAACAAACAAAATATATCTTATGCTCCAAAAGACACAAGTTGGGGTTTCTATCAAAGTTTTTTTAAGTGCATTTTTAAGTTTAAAAAAAAAAAAGAAAGAAAAGAACAGAAAAAAGCTTGAATTGCCTCAGTTTAACAAAAGTTTTTACACTTGCTGGAATTTGTTTTTTACCTTTTGTAAAAAAAAAGAAAAAAAAGAGTTAAAGCACATAAGGGGGTGAGAATCAGCCCTGACATTTTCTACTATTTTCCAGGAACATGGGGTCCAGACCCCTTTATGCCCCCCCATGATTTCCGTCAGTGCTTTCAGAGAATACCACAGAGGGCATGCATGCTTACTTTAAGTCTCCCACATTAAGCAGGGCAATAAAACACCACCACAAAAACACACACGCACGCACGCACACACACACACACACACACACACACACACACACACACACACACACACACACACACACACACACACACACACACACACACACACACACACACATGATGTTATTTAAGAGGACAAGCTACTGTGTATTCTTCCAAATAGGCTCAGTCTATTTCACAATCTGAACACACATTTCCCACCACAATTCATTGAGCTTAGGTGGTCAGGACAGTTTACATACTGTCAGGGTTTGTGTTCTTCAGTGTTTTTGTGTATTTGTATGTGTTTTTTGTATGTTCTCCTGTGATCCATGGGCGTGGTGGTTGCCGGTTCCCTGATTGCTCCTGATTCCTTCCACCTGTGGCTGATCCTGTGGCTCTGGTACTTAAGCACCAGTTTTTGATGCCAGATTGTTGTTCTCCCTCAGTTGGAACTACTTGGTCAGAACCAAGTATTGGTCATGAGAGCGCAAGTATCAGGTGAAGTCAACATTTTGGAACAAAATTTCACACATCCCTCTCTGGACCGCCAACGTTTACTCCCGCCTTTCAACCACTGGACAGTCACAGGAAAGTCAATCCAAGTTTCAACCGCTCAAGTCAGTAACCATCTCTTTCTTCAAGCACAAATCTCCAAGATCCAAGAGACACAGTTAAACCTGTCTCTCTGCTCACAGAACCATTGATCCAACGCTGGGAACTCTCACAGATCGGAGGAGAACCAGACCTCAACACTTGTCATTTAGTCACTATTGTAAATAAATCACTTACCTTTTACTTACCTGTTCTGCCTCAGTTCATCTTTGGATCCAGCCTGCCTGAAACCTTAACACATAAAGACTCACACACATACATGAGATAAACATATAATGGTGATCTCCTAACTGGCCCAGGTTTCTGCAGAAGGTATTTTGTGTCCCGGGTTTTAACAAAGGATAGTTTATCCTACTAGCTTTGACTTGTAAATGCCATATTTTTGTATTTACCATTTATGACCAGAATCTGAGGATTATTCTTTTATTTTCAGTCTTAGCCTTTTTTGAGCATTTGTGGTCTCTATTTAACATGCTATGAAGTTTTGTGCTACTGACAATTGACCTTAGTTTTTGGTAGCATAGGAAGATCTACCTTTTTAGAAATATTTTTTTTAAAAAGTGTGTGTAGATGTGTATATATATATATATATATATATATATATATATATATATATATATATATATATATATATATATATATGTGTGTTTTATTCTAAATGTCCTGGAGAATGGGAAGTATTGTTCCAGCAGCAGTAACGGCGGTTTGCTTGGAGTAAACCAAAGAACCACAGTTCCCAGGAGGCAGAAGAGTGCAACCTATAGTGTTGTAAGATTTATAAAAATACTTTGTGTACATAAGCTAGACCATTATTTACCTAACTACAAAGGATATAGAGATTTGACCTAAAAAAAAAAAAAATCCTCATTCAGAATACAAAATTCCTCATTCCTCATTCCTCATACACAACTCGTATAAGTTGAGTGCTTAATTGGCAAATGATGTACAGGAAGTACAGAACAGTGGTAGAAAACAAAGCCCAAATGAACACTAGTTCATAAGAATAGCAGTTGAATGCAGCACAGCCCATTTTCAAAGAAAATGGTGCAACTTTAACCACACTGGTCTTACTATTGTGTCAGTCATAGTGAGGCTGGCAGAAGCGGACTGGAGAGGTCAGCATTGCAAAATTGTTTATTGTCTTGGGGGGCCCAAGTGAGGCCATAGAGAAGGCACTGGAGCTGCCTGACTAGAAAGAGAGCACTTTAAATACTGACAGGCAACACTTGAGACAGGCTCAGGAGTGCAAGGGTCCTACTGAGCTATTGTCATCTACCATGCAGGTTAACAAGACATTGCACCAGCCTTTAACCTCTGTCTCTCATTGTCCTCTTTTGTTGGCCTCACTCTCACACAGGCACTCACATACATCCTCCCCCCAATAACTTCTTATCTATTCTAATCTTTCTGGTTTCTGTCACTGCTTTCTCTCTTTTCCCCATTTGAAGATAAAGAAGGGAATACAGAGCAGTGAATAAGAAAACAATTCTCTTGATTCTCACCTCCTGTAATGACTTTATTCCCCCTACACACTGCTTTCCTCTTGAATAATTCTGTTCCTTTTTATTATGCTCATCACCCATTTACGTCTCACGGTCCCTCTTCTTCATTTCTTTGTTCGACTCTCACTATCTTTCACTTTCACTCCCTCTCTGGTGTATACAACCATTCATAACTCTGGGTTATCATTTCAACCTGCTTTCAATTTGGCACATTATAGAGGAGAAAGCGGAAAGAGGCTGCCCCTGGGTGAGCAAAGACCATTTCACATACATACAAATTCACATGTGCACACACACAAATGAACACTTGGACCAGCTACCTGCAACAAGCGTGGCACATAAACATGATCCAGACACTTTTTCAGATGAAAACAAACACACCCTGTTCTCCTCAGTTTAATTTGCAGATGCTAAGTGGGATCTAGGAGACACCAGTAATTACACACAAACTCAGCAATCAAGGAGGAAAATCCCTGATTGCTGAGTTTATTATTCAGTTTTATTATTCTATAGAGTTTTTTTTTCTGTACAACTTTGCTTCTTTCTTTCTTATTTTTCTTATTCATACCCGTCTTTAGTCTGTCCTTTCTTTCTGTCTCTTCTTCCGCTTTCTTCATTTTCTCATCTGTCGGTTATGCCTGGCTGCCATTCTGTCAACAGTGTCTTTTGCTCTTTCTCTAAAAGCTCTTAGCTTCCCTCAGGGCTCAACTTATAGCATTACAGTACACCTCAAATCTTTTTCTCTCTGCCTTTTTTCCCTACTCACGTACACAAACACACACACATTAATGGAAGAAAGGCTCACAATAGCAGCACTAAGTGAACATAGAGCCTCTGGACACAGAAAAAGGGAGCATCCTAAAGAGCCTTTTTGGGTGTCTGCTGCACACATAGATGTGTTTGGATTAATCTCCATAAACAGATATCTGGATATGGGCAAAATTTTTGGTAACGCTAAAACTCTCTCAACAAGTCCTCCAAACAATACGGCCGTATATGCATGACAGAAATACAACTCATATTTCCACATTAGTGCAGACGTCATTATCAGGTCTTTAACTTAAGAAGGGAGGATAAGAGGTTGATGGGTCAGTTACGTGTATCTTCTGGTGCAAGATTGAGACCTACATAAACTGCTTTTTATTTTTGTTACGTTCAGTTAATAACACAGCATTTCATTAAAAAATGTTGGTCTCTTCCTGGTTGAATTTAGACAATAACATTAGTTGGTAAGGTTCAAAAATAATCGTGGTTGGAATGAAATGAAACCTTTTTAAATTCAACTTTTTATACTTCACATGTTGTTGGTCTCATTACTACTCGAGGTTGCAATATTTTCTTAACATAATTATAGCTCACATGAAAAGATGACCCATTGATTCGTTCTTCGGAGGAGGACAGTCTCCATGGAACACACTGACTTAAACAGAACCCTTGGCTATTGTCTGGTGAAAACTTTCCATGCATTCCAGTCTATTTGACCACTCAGAACTCAACATGGCTAACCTATGAAAAAGTGGTGATAGCTATAGTAATTGGATTTTTCTATCAGTGAACACATCGCTATGGTGTTTTCATGTTCAAAATGATAGATACATCTTTTTCAAGTCCTTATCCTAGTGTTTTTCCCACCTCCACTGAAACACTGTCACCTTAGTTGGAACCTGAATTCAGGCAAATGGAAAGCAGCGTTAGCTTTTAATCATCTTTTGAAGATCAATCTACTTTCAAACAATGACTGGCACACAAAACATGATAACCTAATATATATATCTATTAACCATTTTTCATTATTTGGAAATCCAGTGGCTATGCTGTTGGTTACAGAGAGCTGATACGTTCCTAGATTTTGTTTGGATTCATTTTTAGACCTGTGGCCAGATCAATAAACTCCATGTTGAGTGTGGTACTGTGTTAAATTTAATTGATGAATGCCTTTGGGTTGCTCTAAAAATAGCTTGAGTTTCACCACAAGCTGAATTGTGTCGTCAGTCCTGTCACACTTGGTTCTCTTTGGTGCATATTTTATATTTGTGTTTAATAGTAATAGATCTCAGGAAGTCTAGCTAAAATGAATCCTAATAAAGCGGAAAGTTTCACACATTCTCTAGGAATGCACACAAAAACTATCAAACTGTCAGCACAAAAGGCAGAAACAGAAAAATGTACACATCTTCATTCAAACTCGGCCTCAATCAAACCAACGTACAAACTGCTTTCCCCGCACTGCAGTATACCACATACTGTGTATGCATGAGAGGCTGAGCATCTGTGTGTGACTGTGTGGGTCTGAAATGCATAATAGTTAACTGTATCACACCTTAACCACAGGGAAACACCCTCAGCACATTTCAATTACTTACGTGCATGTGTGTGTACGTGTTTATGTGTGTGGGTGTGCATGTGTACATGCATGCATAAGCGTGGCGGGGCGTTAGGAACTGCTCTATTGATGAGAGAATGAAGTCATTTTTCAATGTGGGGTTAAGCGCTGCATTATTGCCGCCTCATTTGGCTCCTGTGGGCCACCATAGCCCTCCTGTCTGGTTTCCATGGTACGGGGAGAGAACAGAGAGGGGAATGTCCCTGCTTACCAGACTGCAAGTTCATCCATCAGCTCACGCGCACACACACACACACACACACACACACACACACACACACACACACACACACACACACACACACACACACACACACACACAGGAGATGGCAATAAGGGCTTATCCTACTCACAGTCAACTTTCCCACAAAGTTGTAACAAATCAAGAGCAGCAGCACTAAGTCTCCCAAAGCCAGCTGATATCACATTATACACCAGTTGTGTTTGGGGATATAAAGCTGCTCAGAGTGGTTGCTGCTGTAAAGCCAATTCTAAAAATATAAAGTTTCTGCTACATTTCACACAGTCCACAGGGGCGTAGTTGTAAACTAAGGAAAGTCCATAATGTTGCTGAAAAGAAATTACTTAATTTCTCAGTAGTCTGTGTTTACTTCTGGGCTTCCCGTCTTCCATTTATTTGTGGTGTTTTGTGTGAATAGACTGAGCTTTGTTCTGTATCAAGCAACACTGACATGGTGTAATTCGCACACACTGTAGGGACTGTTTGAAGTAATGGAATGGGACGAGCAGACCTAATGTGCACATGCACCTCTGTGTGTGTTCGTGCTTGGGGGTGGGCTGGGTGGGTGTATGTTGGCTGTATGAACAAGCACTGAATGTGAGCCAACCATGTACGTTCACATAACAATTCCTCCGGTGTTATCACTCACGCAGAGCAGACAGAGAGTTGCCTCACTGTAAAGACGATGAGATGGATGAACTGCTCTCTTTAATTTATGTAAACTTTGCCAAGTTTCTTTTTTTTTTGGTTTCACAGAATCTAGCAAAAAACATCATATAAGCTTTATCATTCTTTGTCCTACAGTCTTTATTTTAATACCTTGGAGGTCAAATCTCTCTCTGGTTTACTGTAAACATCTCCATGTATCACTGTCATATCAGCACATTCATCTTCTATAGAGGGGCCGGTATCCCTGCAGCGCACTATTCACTCACATTCACATGCTCATGCTGAGCACAGAGTGCATGGTGACAAGCACACATGCATCTGTGAATGCATGTATGCCCAAATGATAACACACACACACACACACACACACACACATAAATACATGTCAACAACCGGTTGTGTTTCAGGTTGTGGCAGTTTTTCATGTAGACAAAACTGTACGCACACATGTAAGCAAGCTGCCACACACAATATGTCAGAAAAGTGGGCATGTCTCACTGAAGTCCAGCCTCAACCCCGGCTGGTCGCATGCAGGCATGTCAGGACCACTGATGTCACATTGTGATAAACTGGATGCTGTATCATTTGAAGGCATTTTTTCGGTGTATGTGGATAATGTTGCATTAAAGGTTGTGCTTTAAGCCAAACGACGATCCTATCCTTATCCTTACCAAATAAAAAAAGCCCAATGCTATCACTTTGGACAAAAACTCCCCTCAAGAGCAAAGGCAAACTTAAACATTTGTGCATCTTAGAGATGCAAGTGGCTTTGACAAAACAGCAGCATTTGATAGTGAAATTCCACTCTAAAAGCCACTAAACTATGCCAGGCTTCAATTAGAAAATACTTAAGCTTGAATAGTCCTTATACACACACACTAATATTGGATATACTGCACTGAATTCAGTATGACCCTCTCTCTTTATGTGAGTCAGGACACCACATCGAGTTTAACTTTAATTTTACCCAGATTTGTATCTGGTTGTCTTTGCACTTTGGACCTCAACCATCCATCCAGCCATTCATTCTCCACACCTGCTGAATCCAATTCAGGGTCTCGTGGGGGCTGGAGTCCACCCCAGCCACCATTGGGTGAGAGGTTGGGCACACCCTGCACACCAGGGCCAGACCTCAACCAGACATTCTCAATTGTGCTGTATAAGAGTTCTGCTTCAATCTATGAATACAGTTTGTACTTTGGTTGCTCTCAGGTCTCGCTCGTGATGAGACTTGCTAACTAAAAAGGAACCTATAAGTCACATGCCCAAAGGAATTTACATGCAGACACTAACACACTGGTGGAGGGGCCCTGTGAAGCAGACATGGTCCATTTGGATCCATCTCCACTTCCCCTGTCTCTAAAAAAAGCCTAGAGTCACATAGTGAGATCTCCTGCCTTCTTTTTCAGACTCTCTGACGAGGTGTCAGATCTTTTCAGCTCCACCTGACACAGAAGCCACATACCAAACATCCTCAGTCCTGTCTGCATATATCCGTGGGGGAACATGTTGCTGCTGTTATCACCTTCTCGTTTGCTGTTTCTCTTTTTTGTCCATCATGTTGAGACCTAACAGACAAATTATATCAATGAACAGAGTTTACACAGAACCAGAGCAAATGGGAATCTCTCTGGCTTTATTGATCACACTGAGAGGCTTTTGCCTCCTACAATGCTATCATCGCACAGCGACATCCATGGCAACTGTATTACACCCATTCAAAGGACACATAACTTTATTAACTCACACACAGCATGAACTGTCTCTGAAAGCAGCGGGCTGTACAGGCGTCCTGCCATCCTGATAACATAACTTGATTAACCAGTGTGTGTTGACAAAGACACAAACTACCACCCTGGGAGCTCAACAAGTTCATTAAGTCTCTTATTGTTGTCCTATCAAATTGACACAACTTTATTCCTAACAACACAGACAGACATGAACACAACAGCAGTCATTCATTCTTATCTGCCAGAAAAAAAAAGACAAGATGGTAGGAACAGATGGTGGGAAGTGGTGCTGGACTAAAAAAATTATTTTAATGGAGTGTATCTTTTTTTTTAAAACTTCTGTCCCACAACATAGAAAGTACAGTTGTGCAAGAGCTTGCCTGTAAATGAGACTTGAACGTACACCTTAGGTGACACCAAAGAAACTTTTCCTTGTCAGTGGATGCATACTCTATTCAGACATCACTCTGTAGTCACCATTTGGCCCAAAAGACACACAAGACACAATCCACAAAACAAACCAAACCAAAAACTCACCAACATACCAGAAAACAATACAACATTTGTAAAAATGCTCAATCATTTCTGTTTTCTTTTCCCGTTTTCTCTTTTGTTTTGATGCTGTGTTAAATTTTTCTTGAGTTTTTTCTAAAGTTGTTTTGTTTTACTCTTTAAAGTAAAGCTACCTGTGTCATTCTGCACAAAAAAGTTACATTTAAAACACAGTTTTGAGCAGAGCAAAACTTTTAATTTAATTTTAATTTTAAGACAAATATACCTTTTTTTTGGGTTTTCTTCTTATTATTTTTTTTCCAGGAAGACAATTACATCCAAGCTGGCAAGTCTTAGAAAAATCCTCTGGTCAAAGTAGCAGGCAATTTTAAAAAAAATTCCTTGTCTCTGTATACAAACCACACACCCCTACGCACACAGTTGGATTCCAGGACTTAGTAACGTGAGGCCTTTATTGACTACTTCCCTCCGGAACACATCAATGATTTATGGAAAGATTGGCTCTGTCTCCACGACACATCCACTTTTACGCACCTTACCCTCCTCTCACCTCCCCCTCTGCCTTTTTATCTTCATCAGCCTTCATCTCCCCCCTTTAACAAACACCTCCTTTCCAATGGCACTACCACAAAATAGAAGAAAAGTACTTCTTTTGAACAACATTTTCCGTCGACTTAATGAAACTAAAATAAATTGACATCAAAACACCTTTACCCCTCTTCCTTTCTCGTTCTTCCTCAAGGGCTTTTCGAAGTAGTGATGTTATTAATTGACCAATCAGATTGCACTAACAAGCTGTCAGACTGTGTTAGGATCATCTGCCAATCACGGCCGGCTGAGTCGTCTCCCGGGGCAACAGTTAGCCAATGACCTGCAAGAATCTGTCTTGGAGAAGCTGCAATCAACCACCAGAAGCAGATACACAAAGTGCAACCTCGTGTAAGCCCATACACACATCAGAGAACACACACAAACGTGAGCTGGAAAAGTCACAGAGTGCAGCAATACAAGCAAGACACTCGTTCACAAAGGCCAAATAATATGTTTTTGTCTGAGTGTGTCTACCATTACTCAAACATCATCTTGCACAGGAACAAAGACTTTTGCTGTCCATTAGTGGCCAAAAGCTTGAGGGCAAGTACACAAACACATCCGCACACACATATACGCAAACACACTCAAGAGCTTTGTTCATGTTAGTGTCTCTTAAGACTTCCTCAGATGTGCGAAGGCAAAAAAAGTCAACCTTTTTATGCTGTCAGAGTGGTACACTATGGTTAGGGTCTCTCTCATTTGCTTTTCATCTCTGTCTCCAACATGAAGTGGGTTTACCCTCCTCTCTTCTTTTTATTTGTCTCCCCTCTCTCTTCACCTTTACTTTGCTGCTCTTTTTTAAGCCACTCTGTCATATCTCTATCCTCCTTTTTTAATCTTCTCTTTTCTTGTCCTCGCCTTTCTGTCCTCCCGCTGTCTCCCACTTTTCAAACAAAACATACATTTTGTAACATTTCTTGACTTTCTCTTTCTAACGCAAGTTTCCTTTCCCCTCTTCCCTTCTGTCCATTTTTCTCTTCTCCCCCGAGGGGAGACAGACTTGTAAAGATGCCACTGCTTTTAAGTAGCAGCGGGTTGCCTCTTCAAGCCCCAGACGTGGTCAGTGGAGCCTATGTTATTAACACACACGCACACACATAAGAGTCTCAGCTTCTGTCCCATGACCATAGTGGTACACAAGGTTTGACATACCCACACACATGCACAGGCAGCTTGTTAGTATGTTAATTTTCTCTGTGCATATAAATGATCATCTGAGCGCAAACAAACACACATCGGCCATCTGCTCCATTCAAGTGTGTGTGTGTGTGTGTGTGTCTGGATATTGCTCTCCTTTATATGTCACAGGAAAAAAAATCCACATTGACAAAAAGGTTTTCCGTGTATCAACGTATTTGTAGACAAACACACTTTTAATCACAGACTAAGCCTCATACACGTGCATGCTCATGTTTCCATCCCTTCCTAGAACATTAATTTGGCCTATGCTGATTTCCAGAAAAACTGGCCTTAATCATAACCATTGCTACTTTCTACCACAACTGAAACCATACTTTACACCAACCTTGGATCTAAGGATTTGAATTATAAGTAATTTTTTTGTCCCCACAATGTGACCGTGTAAATAGATTTATGTCTCCACAATAACAGTAATACAAGGTCATACACACACTCACACAGCCATACCAGCAGTAGAAAAACCAGAGCCCTGGGATCAGCGGAAAAAAAAAAAAAATCCAAGAGCATGACAATAGCTGACATTCCCAGGAATGCTACAATACTTTATAGTGCGCACACACATGCTGAAAGAGAAGATGCTTGTGTAATGAAGACAGATAGCAGGATAATCCCAATTTCATCTTTCCAGAGGAGTAGTGGATTAGAGGAGGATTAGGACAGTATCATGACAAGATTATAACACACATGAAGCTCTGCTGCTCTAAGTCCATTACTCCCTTCTCTGTCTTTTGTCCATGCATGTGGGCGTACTTGTGTGTGTGTGTGTGCAATTGATTGAATGATCTCTACAGCATGCATACGTGTAGAGTTAGTTGAGCCTCCTCCTTGGGGAGGGTGCATATGCTGGGAAATGTGTGTGTGTATGTAATGGGTGGGGGTGTATATTGAGTTGCAGGGGTTCAGATGTACTTCTGATTATTCATGCCACATATGGGTCACTGCTGCTGTCCCCCAGGGATGCAAGGATGGGTTAAGAATTGGGGTATCGGGGAGGGGGAGACCGCCAACATCAGTAGTCTTAAACGAGGTCTTTGAAAAATTATTTTCGAACAAGGTTCGCTGAGCTTTTAAATGATGAGACATTCACTTGCACGGGCAAATCCGGGGAGGGACCCAGTTCAGTCACTCATGAGTTAATTGCAATTATGATGAGGAAATGGAGGACCGTGACGAAGAGATCCGCATGTAGAAAACAGGCGTCCACTTGGCTTGCACTGCGAGTCTGTGTGTCGGCAACAGGCGGAATGGAGAGCTGTTAAGTTTATAGGCAATGTGAGAAAGCAGCAATGGGAGGTCGGACACCGTGTTGTTATTTTTGGTCCAGGGTTCTAAGGTAACTGAAGGCAGTCAGACGGACAGACAGAGGGCCAGACTGGCAGATATGGCAGTCTGGAAAGTTATAGGATCATGACAGGATTTTATTTCAAAGTCACTCACACTTTATTTCAAAGATTTTTTTTTCTTTTAATTCATTTACTGAAAATAGGAAAAATAATTTTCAGCACTTGTTTGAGTTGAATAATTCTACACTGTTACATCACTGATACATGTTTTTTACCTGAAGCTTCAATTATTATGGTAACTAAAGGATATAATTGTAATGTGCAGTATACGTGTCCAACAGCTGACTGATTCCAGGTTTTCAGCTGGTGCTGTAACGATTGGTCAGTTTAAGGGTTTACTTCGTTGAAGACATTTCAACATGTCACAGAGAGAACATCACAGTTATCTAAAGGCTTCATTGCATTAAGCTGTTTCAGATTTAAAAGATCTGGTGTTGTTTTTATTTACTGAGAAATCTTGTCACCAGTATTTTACTTTCAAAATATCTGCGGTAAAAACACGCTTTAATAATAAGCACAAAATACAGAAAATGAGGTACTGAATTACTTTTGGCATCATTTATTGTATTGATTGGTACTTTGAAACAATTTCTCAAGCAAAAATAGAAAAAAAAAATCTCAAAGTTTTGTACTGTGTCAGATTAAAATGAGGTGCAACACTTATAAAACACCAATAAGAAACCATTATAATGCTTTCAGCATATCATGCATTCAGCTTGTAACCTCACACATATTCATTGTAATATACAGTGTGGTGACCAAGAACTGTGATTTGCTATTATTTCTAATTCAGTTTTTCTAATTTTTTTTACCGACATAAATCTAAATATGTGCCTCGTATCTTTCCTTCAAGTTACTAAAACAAACAAACATTTGTCCAGTGTGCCAAAACCTTGAAGAGGAGCATAAAAGCTTTGGTCACATTCATAATCTTTTCTGTCATCAATTTGAGCTGTAAGAAATGGCAACATAAAAGAGGGGGAATGGGCAAGTATAAAAAGCAGAGACCAGAAAGCGACCTAAAGCCAGGGATGAAGAATGATGCTGGCACTGAGAGAGTGGGGCATGTTATGACATCAGATGTCGTTAACCAATTAGACAGGGTGTTGCAGGAGAGATGTTCCAGCAGCCACTAAAAGCCTCACTGCCACTGACCTCAGGAAGAGAGAATTTGATTAAAAAAAAATCTCTGCCTTCCCCTATTTTTTTTCTTTATTCTTTCTTTTGCAAACAGCCGTGTCAGTGTCGACCGTCTTTATCCTCTCCGGGCTTTTGGACTCCTAAAAGTGTTGAGCTGTGCAAACCTGCCCATCTGGAGCACCGAGTTTGAAACCTGAGGCCCAGGCTACTTAAACTGTGTGTTAAGGCTGCAGATTGTTTGCTGATTGCTGCTCAGATTCAACATGACTAGATTAGCAATTAGCTTTAATGAGCCTTGCTCGGAAAATGAAGCTGCAGAATTATCTCATTCTGGTCCTGAACAGGAAAAAAAAACAAAAGCAAAGCATGTTGAGCTGCCTGCTTAGATAAGATCACCATGATTGAGTTGATTAACTGAAACGGCATTAAATGACACAAACTTTGTTTAATTTGATTTAGCAAGTGAGGTGGGAATCTCTTTCTTGGGAATTGCTCTGCTAATGAAAAAAGACAATCTGTCGAGGAGCTTTTACAATTCTAATAAACACACATGCAAGTGTAGCTGCTGCGCAAGAGCAGCTGAGCTTTAGATTGTTCCCAAATCCCCTGTGACCATGAGTTTGGGCCAGGGGGGTGAAATAAACTTACCACCTGCTACTGGTAGTCCACAAACCCACACACACACTCACTCACACACACACACACACACACACACACACACACACACACACACACACACACACACACACACACACACACACACACACACACACTATTCTCTAACATCTGCCACTGCAGTCCCTTGTGTTTCGCCAACACCGGAAACTTCCAGACTAATAGTCACAGCTCAAGGCAGTGCTTACAGTTTCCTAGCTTTTAATGGCCATTCGCCTTACATCATTAATGCATATCAATCACCATAAACACACGCACACACACATGCAGAGCCCACATACAGCAAGATTTGTTTCAGTGAGCTGTGAATAACAGAGCTGAAAGCCTCTGCAGTGAGCTTTTAGAGGTTCAGAGGGAGAGAGCGGCGTGATGGAGGGAATTGGGGGAAAGTGATTGAGAAGAAGAAAGGTACCTGCAACACTCAGTTGATTACAGAGGGGAACAAAATGACAAAAAAGCTCTCTGCGGCAATGCAGGGGTTTTGAAATTGATCGAGAATTTTTTGACTGACATGATGTATGACTTTCATAGTTCTGTTTGCTCTGTTGTAGAGCTCACACATTGTTATCACTGCAAAGCAAGCATACTGTATTTAATTTGCACAAGAAAAAGGAGTTTTAAACAGTGGTGCCTCGTAATGAAGAGGCAAGGAAGGCAAAGCAAAATTTAAGAGAAAAAAACAAACAAACAAACAATTATATACACACAATTGAATCATTCCACATATTTTCATTTTACTCAGGTTATCGACAGGTGTTGTACAGCTAATAGTTGTTGTATGAAATCCGACAAGCTCAAGGGAAGCTTTAAACACTAAAAACTCAGTTGCCTTCTTTGAAGAAATGACGAACCAATCCAAATTCAGATCCTTCTTCATTTAAAAAAAAACAAAAACGTGTAACTTTGAAGTGCAAAAAAACTCATCTGTGGCCAGCCAACTCTCACTTTTTGAATGGGAAAGAAAAATGCAACATCTTCTTAATGAGTAGTAGTAACCATATCATTAGTGCAGTCTATTCAAGCTAGTTCAACACAGCACAATTCTTAGGAAAATACAGAAATATCTGCTTGACAATTGAAATTGTGAATTCAGCTTTTAAAACTAGCTACAAATGAAGAATAACAGAAGATCAACTCTTCAACTGAACATAATCCAGAAGAATGCAGGCGTAAAATGTGAGTGGAACCATAGACTCAGCAGTCAGGGAAAAATTGCAATTGATTTTGAGGAAGAGGTAGTTTGAAAAAATGGTCAAACTCCTGAAACTGATTCAAACCATTCCGTGAGGAAATCTGTCAGCAGAGAGGTTACTCACTTAAAGCATGATAAACCTGGCAAATACTGTCTATCTCTGGAGTCAGTTTTAATAAGGGATATTTAATAAGCAAAAATGGAGAAGAGGATGAATTTACACAAGTAAATGATGAGTCACAAAGTTTCTCCCCTGCCCCCACATGTTCAGATTGCTTTTAAAGTTTTCTTTATGACAAGTTCACCAACCACAATGACAGCAGGCATGGTCTGTCCCTACCACCAATTAGAAATAAAGTTTCTGACTGAACTGCTATTGCAAATTTATCTTGGAAGAAAAGTCATTTGACCAAATTAGATTTTCTATCAATGTAGATGACAAAATAGTGGCCAAAGTATCTGGCAGATGACAAATGTGTTGACAGTGACTGATAATAATTTCATCAACAATGTGCTTACATACATTCCAAATCCACCTGTAATCTTTATATTACAGTATTTTCAGGCACCCACCCTTAGTTAAGGGTGGTTGAGGATCATTCTTGAGTTTTAAAAGACAAAAAGTCTACAGAGCTGATACTGACAACGTGGCCAAACCCTAAAGCCTTGATTCATTCGCTGTTTCACTCTAAATGGAACCATAAACATAATTAGGGGACAACAGAAGTAGGAGCTCAGAGAACTGTTGGTGTTTCTATTCATTTCTTCTTTACATTCACTTTTCGATTTTCACTGGGTGATGCTTTTGAAATGTTTGTACCAAGCTTTCATATACAGTTAGCATGGTTTTACAGTTATAAAATGTACTAGACACATGATGAATATACTTAAACTGGAAGACTTCTTGAAACATACGGTGGCAAACACAAACTATCGAGAGCTAATGCAGAATAAACAGTGATCCAACCCCTCTCTCTTCTCACATTTTAATTTTCACATTCTAATCAACCTTAACATTATAGATCGATATGATAAAAATTGCTGCCATCTGCAAAACTGTCATACACACGCACACGCAAATCACACATGCTACATGCTCAGTTCAATAAGAACTATCCATCCTGCTTGATAAGCAATAGTCATCACCATCAGACATCACCTGTCTGCAACATCGACTTAAAGAGATTCAGAGGAAGATTACAGCAGTAAGAGATGGTATTCAAGGCATTAAAAAGGTGAGGATCCACAGCACGGAGGTAGAGAACATCATCAGATCTGTCAAAAAAATTCCAAAATATCAACTAATCTGTGATGATATTTGATAAGTAAGAGTCAAATATTGTATATTTTATGTGTGAATCGTCTAATTCAAGAAGATTGTGACTTTTTAAGAAGCATGACAGAAATAATAATGTATCTTGGCTGATACATGTTTTTGCTTAATCTTTTCTTTATAGTGAGGTATTTAAGGCTGCTGATCCCTACATAGTTGTTGAGAGTTCGATGATAAAAGAAGTTACAAATTTGAAGACAGGAAGAGGAAAAAGGAGCTTAGTCAAAATGCTATAAAAGTCAGTCAAGCCAACCCGAGGGCTGCAATCTCCTGAGACAGCTGATTGTGGGAAATGAAGCAAGAGATGGGAGAAGTGCTATCATTTTAGAAATGCAGATTCAAAGTATTTCCGTCCCTCTGTCTTCAACCAGCCGGGTGACGACACTCAGAGAGAGTAAAATATGAACATGTTAGGGTATAAATTCAGTTAAAATGAGGCTTGTTATGCCTGCAACACTGAACTTACAACCCCCCACATACCTCCTTGGGGCCAGTATGCAGAACACACACGTACAATGGTAATATTACTCGTAGGTTTTGTTGGAACATGCAGGTTGCCGAGCGGTAATGTGTTGTGGTTAATAACTCTTTCCTTTCCCTCCCCCTCTCCTCCCCCTCCATGTCATCACTTCTTAACCCCCCTTTTCTTCCACTTTCCATCTAATGTAGAAGAAAAGAAGGAAAGCTTCTGGTGTTTAGGGGTGACAGACACAGTCACATATACAATATAAGGACATTGAAATGTCTGAGTCCTGATTGAATTATGAATGAGTTGTTAGAGTCTGGGTCTTTGTAACTTATTCTTGGATCAGATGTTGGCACAGTCTTTATGAGTTCTTTTTTAAAATCTTTTTTAGTTGAGTAAATGCAGACATGGGTACATTTGATTTAGTTGAATATCAGAAAGACATCCTGCATAAAAGCATAATTTATCAAGTGATGTGTTTTATGAAAGAAAAACTTTGCACAGTTTTGTCAACATAAAAAACTGATATTTGGGCTATTCTGATTAAGTAAATTTTTTTTTATTTTCGCTTAAAAATTGCAGTTTGTTTTCATATATCAAAATATAACAGCATGACCATTATGGCTGTTTTAGATAATTATTTTTCAGTAGACTTCATATATTGAGCTTTGTGCCATGTCGAGGAGGGTTTTGATTTAAATAGGGGACCGATGGCCGTGTTAGTAGTAAATTTGTCTCTAATTTCCACATGACTTATGGGAAGCACGCAGATTGAAAACATAGGAATTAAAAGGTGAATAATGCTTTTTGCTTTCACAATTCCACCTATTACACTCTGTGGTACCTTACAACATGGATTCATCAACGACACACGTCATCTTCAGCTGCTATATCTAAGAAAGATCAAGTGTTTTCTCACGGCTCGCTAAAGCAACTCTGGAAAGAATCTTCTGTGCACTGAACACACTCATACTACCAGTAACCAACCTCCCCAGAGTCTTTCTTGTAATTATGAAAGCTGTAAAACAGGCTGACATCATAACACCATGCTACTCCTGCCCTTGTGGCATCTCTTTATAAACTGTAGTTACATCCATATGTAACAACCCAATAAAGCCAATTCTTTCTAAAACATTAGACTATTCTTTTTCCCCTGAACTCACTGCAAAAAAATATCTCTAATCAGCACACACACACACACATTTCCCATGCATTCACAAAATAACTAAACATTGAACTCATGATCTGGTGGAGATAGCAACAGTGGATAGAAGAAGATGATAAAAGTGAAACACAGGATGGAGGGAATTTCAAGGTGCTGCCAAGATGCGCTGTCATTATCGGATTCTCTGTTGCTTTATTGGGCGGAATGTGAAGACAGGCTGGGGGAACTTTGAATGACGAAACTTAAGAATGCACTGACATGTCACAACTCCATAACTGCTGCAAGTAAAGATAAGATGCAACAGTATAAAAAAGAACAGAGGTTACACTGAACATTTCCTGTGAGATGAGACACAGGATAAACACGACTCCAGAAAGAAAACTCACTCAGCTGAAAGAATAGCTTGAATATTAGGCAATGAAACTTTGTCCAATGCTTAGAAAACAAATTGTCAAAATTCCCCTTCCAGAAATCACATTTTTTGCCACTGTCAGGTCAAGGTCACACTGATTTATATTGTTTGACCTTTGACTCTGGAACAGGAAGGAACATTTAACTCTTTCCATTCATACTTTGTCCTTTAAGACTCCCTCCATTTTTAGATCTCTGCCAATAATCATAACTTGAATTTTTCCGAATGATAAGGATCTTTCTCTTGTATTACCATTACATTTAACCTTGCACAGTTTTGCACTGAGCAAGAATCCGCACACACACACACACACACACACACACACATAAACAAAGAGTGGAAAGGGTGTGAACCCCTCTAACACAGTGAAATATTTAAGAGGGCCAGTGGGGGAAATCCACTGTTTTTTGTTGTTGTGAAAATGTGAAGAGACAGGCAAGGAGAGAGCTTAAGGAGAACCACAAACCACAAAAGCTCTCTTTCGACTTGGCCCATTTAGACACAACACACTTGCAGGAGAGCGAGGCTGAAGGACAGAAAAAGAGAGGAAGCACATGAGGCCCAATTATTAGAGACACAGACAGACAGATGAAGAACAGAAGGAAAAGTGTTAAGAGAAAGGGGCGATATGAAATCCGAGTCCTAACTGGTCTTTGAATAGTTATTCTGATCACTCTTTCAGATAGCTTCTGTTTTATCCTACATTACCAATCTCCCTGGCATCCTATGTGTATGTGTGTGTGCGTGTGTGTGTGTGTGTTCCCTTGCCTGACACTTGCTGAGAGGTCAGAGTTCTTTTGAGCAGCCACCCAATTACTGGGGGCATGGTGATACCAAAGAGATGAGAGAAAACTGTAATTGGATAATGACACATCAGGGTTGGAACCTGTCATTAGACGCTCGCAAAGACACTCGCGTACAGCCTATACACTCCAACATGTGCACACAGACGCACACACACGCTGGATAACAACCTGTGATTACAAACCAGCTGATCTATCACCAGCCGGCAGCTACACAGCCTCTGTGTCACACTTTTCTTTCTTCCGCACACACATTAATCTTCACTCATTTATCTCCTCTGAAAACACCAATTTTTGTTGAATGTGTACATTTTTAAGTTAAAATTTAAGTTAAAATTCAGACAAAAAAAAAAAAATCACAAATTTTAACTGTTCTTTTTGATAAAAATGACTCGATGGATTGTGGGTCTGTTTCTGGCCCGAGTCCTCACATTATGTAAACATAGTGCGTTTTAATGAGCCTGGGTCGCCGTGGTCACTTCAAACACACTCAGCTTTTAGCAAAATAATGTGAGAGCCTCTAAACTTGTGAGCAACATCTCTGGCAGCAATCACTGGTCAGCTCCCAGTTTCCTCTCCTGGTTTCTTCGGCATCATTACCATGGATGAGGGTCTTGCATAAGCCTCTCCAAACCAATGTGTTCGGCTCAGAGGGGAGAGAACCAGAGAGCGGAGTGAAGAGCGAGTGTAGGCGAGGGAAAGGAATTAAGAGAAAGGTGCTGGAAAGAAGAAGATAATAGCAGAAGGCGGAGAGACGGACAAGGAGGGGAAGAAAACGAGGGGTGCAAAAAAGACCAAGTGAACAGGAGAGGCAGTGAGGGAGGGCGGAGAGGTTTTCTTTTGTGGTGGTTGCAGAGTGACAGGGGTGCCAATAGAGTGGCCAGCGATGACGGTCCCACTGGAGAATGCCGGCTATGCCAGTAGAGTGGCACTAATGGAGCCAGAGAGGGGATGCAGTTGCCTGCCCCGGAGGGGGGATATTGTGCAACTGGACAAGGCGGCTTGACTTGGAGCCAAGATGGAGGATTAGAGGGGAAGGAGGGAGGCACCCGAGGCAGAGAAAGACAGCCATGTTAGGTCTGCTGACTGATTGACATGTCCTGAACTTTGTCTGCCTTGCGTTTGTCCAGCGAGACTCAGTGAGCACTTAAGAGTTTCTCATTTTTGCAACAAGTGGTCCAAAGGATGCAACAATAAAGGTTGGTTGTTTCATACTCTTAAATACTACCCATAATGGTGCCCTTTACACTACTTTCCCTACAAGAGGCAGGAAGGTAATGTGACTCATGTGAGCGTTTTCACATCGAAGTAGATGTCATTCATAAGACATAAGTATAAGAGGCCCCAAGGTCCTCGAATGGAGGAAGGAAGGGGTGGACGGCACAGCTATGTGCAGTGCTTTAAGCAATACAGAGATCGACAACAACATGTGCCACCCACACTGTCTTCATTAAAACACCTTTGTCACTTCCTGTTTGGCCTTGGGGAATAACGTCACTTGGTTAAGGTTAGAAAACGATTGTGCTTAATGCTAAAATACACTCTATAATGTATCCCTCACCCTCAGGGACGCCATTACTACACTTCACATGCAGCTCCTCTCACAACCACTGAAGGCTGCATATTCTACAAATGTAATTATAGGTGGTTTCAGCATGCGTAAACATCCGACCCATGGGAACGTTTTGGGAAAGAGGGCAAAATTTGATCTTGAATATATTCACAAATACTCATATTAGTATTCTTATTACATTATAGTATTTTAATTACCAGCACTTGATGACATTTGGTTGATTATTTTCTTACACTGACATATCGATGTCATTCAAATAAGATCCCGTCTATTAATGGTTAAATTTACTTTTTTGAAATGCTTATTTTTTTTTTTTGCCTATTTAGTCACAAATTGTTAAAGAACTAAGGTGCAAATTATGGTATGAATTTGAATTTAAGTTACTATCTGATCACTTAATAACCACTGGTCCATTACATGGATGCACACAGCAAGCAGGGGTCAATATTGTTGAGTCGCTGCATGCTTGATTGGGGTGAGTAGAGGAGCGTTGCATGATGAATTGTGCAGATTACTCTATAATCTCTCTCATAATTCACCAGCCAGACAAACTCATCCATCAATGCGGGGCCTGGATCTATACCTGCAGAGACCCCGGAGAGATCAGCCAGTAGATAGGGAGGAATCAACATTCTTAGAGATGCAACTGCAGAATTAACTCTGTGGTATAAATTTAAACATTGGGGCTAATGTGACTGAGAGGCTAAAACGTAGACATGAAACAAAGTGAGAGAAGTTATGAGATGCTGCTTCGTTGGGAGGTATTACTGCACACAGTGACCCCTAATCACACACAAGCAAAGTGAAGAAATGCTTTGATGATCTGCAAGACCTCACACGCACAAACATGGATTCAGACACACACACACACACACTCACATGCTACCGTAACTACCTGCTTCCAGGTAAGCTCTTTCTGGATTTGGATTGGTATGTAACCCCCTCCCAGTAATCCACACTCAAGTTACTCCCCCATACACACACACTCACACACACCTGGGCACTTCCCTCTGACAGACATGCTGGCTCCAGGCTTCAGGCTACCTGCCATCTACAGTAAGTACTGACATACCACTCTACTCTCCTTTCCACATGACTCTCTCCTTAACTCCCCTCCATTCTTTACTTTGTCTGCCCCTCACTTTCTCCCTCTGCTTTGCACCTTTTTTTCTTTTCACAGCCAGCTTGCTATGTAGAGGATACTTCTTTCTTCACCTCAGTGAATTCCTCCGTGCCCTTTTTTCCACACCGTTTAAGAGAGCAAACACATCTCTAATCTTTCCTTTAAATACCCTTCATTCATTCTGTCTGTATCCACCCCTCTCTCTGTCTGTTTTTCCAGGCGTAGCTCTCACTCCTTGTGTAATCTGACGGGCAAAGCAGCGGCATCACTGCTGCCAGGTCCATTATCCTGGATATCTCATCGGTTGACACTGATGCTCCCTGACCCTTCACCCCAGAACTCTGAACTTTGACACTCATAGAGCCTGTGCGACAGGTGATTAATGAAGCTGCTTGCATCCAAAATTCAGACAGCCTTGTTTTCATTTGCAAATTGTATGCTAAATTAGCTATAATGAAAGTTTCACTTTAATAAAATAAACTCTGACTTCTTAAGATTACCTTCAGTTTTCTTTTCATCGCACCAATGTGCTATACAGTATATGCTTTTCCCAGGAATAAATAGCTTAATATACTGCATGTTGAATTTATTTGTCACCTCGAAAACAGCTGCAGCACAAATTAAGTTCAAGGGAGGCGGGTGGACTTCAGAACTTGATATTTGTCCATCATTTGATTCAAATATTGAATAACTCTTTAACTATTCCCCCATCAATGCCAAGACCCAATTTTGCAAATACATAAAGAGATTCCGATCCCTTTAAAGGTTCGTCTTTTGCCCATGCTCCACAATTCAACTTTTTTTTTATTTTTATAACCTTGCTGACAGAGACAGACAAGCAAACAGACAAAGAGACGGCAATGATGTCAATCTTCCTATTTGGCAAGAGAAGAAAGACCCCTTCGTGCAGCGCAAAACTATTCAGCAGTATAACTCCAGCCTCTAGAATCAATGATATATTGCAGAGCTGTTATGTGAGACTGCATTAATTTTAGCTGCATAAAGCTAATAAACACAATAGTGTCCACGCCTGAACAAATATATATATATCCTATCTCAGGGAGTCTTACATTGCTAAATTACTTTTATACTACTTGAACTGATTATTTTATCAGCTCCAGAGACATAAGCATGCACATACCTTCTTTACATTCTGTCTGTATAACATAATCTTCTGTACCAATGCCCTCTTAACAATACCAGTTGAGTTTTGGCAAGCCCTCCCCAAATAGCTTCAGAATGAATGACAGCATTGTATCGGGTTCTGAATTGCCAAATCTCTTCTTGGGAATGAGCCGCCTTGAGCAATTCAGATAGGCAGTCATGTGATTCATATGATGGCAATCGTGTGAGTCACTGACACTCAACACCTCAGCACTGTTGTAACTGTTGGTTTCCACTCAAGGTAATTCATAATGTGTGCATGGTTGACATGGATGGAATTATCTGAAAGCACAAACTTGCCCGCAAAAACGAAAAATAAAATCAATTTTTTTCCTGTTTGGCTGGATAAGACGTGTGTGATCCAAGAGTTCAAATGAAAAAAAAATCTTGGACAAAATGTCTTTATGTATGCTGAAAAGATCTGAAAAGAGCTGCTTTCTTATTGGAGTGCATGCGCGGGAGAGTTTTTCTATCTGTTAAAGTGCATTGAGAGAAGCAGGAGGGGGCAGGAAATATTGCTGAATGGTAAGACAATGTGTTTGCGGCAGTGTGTGTGTTTGCATTTGTTAAAGAAAAAAAAGAGAAGAGAGGAGAGAAAGGGAAAGGGGCCTATCCACAAGCGCCTCTGGCTGCAAAGGCTTAACTTCATTTCCTCGGACAGACATAATGGCAGATATTTGCATACTGTATGCACACAGTGAGTGACCAAACAGCTTCTGATCCAAAACACTGCACGTAACCTGGTAACCAAGAGATAATGATCTTTTTTTAGAGGTGTTCAGAAGCTGTGGTGAAGGTTAGTATGAGACTAATTTTGTATCACTATTTCCTATATGAAGAATGAATTTCGAAGATGTAGTTCGGTTTAGTTTAACAAAAATATACAACCCAGTTTTTTTAGAGGCTATGAGATATGTGTAAATTAATACAGAACAAAATGACTTGCAAACTACTTATAAATATATCTAAGACAGCATGTTAAACTTGTTTCCTGTTTTTTTGTTGTACTTTCCATTTCAAAAAAGTTTGGGGAGGAACAAAAGAAGTCTTAAAAAGATGTACAGTGCTAAACAAAATATCTAGATGAATATCTCACAAGTCATTAAGTTAACTGACAACAGGGGCTCACTACATTATGAAAGACTATGAACAAACAGATCTGAAATACAAGATTATTTCTGTGGTAAAAGAATGGAAAGGATGAGGGATTTCATCATCTACTGCTCTATATAAAAGATCCAGAGAATCAGGAGAAATTTCCGTATGCATGAGACAATTAAAAAAACTAATACTGTTTAGCTGTGATTGCTGAGTACTTGTGTGATTCTACTTTAGAAACACACAATTTGATGCTGGAAGTCCCTTGTTTTATGATGACAAAGAGCATGCTTTTCAAGATTCATCTTAGCATAGAAAAGACGTCTTGGATAAACAGTGGTCTCATGGGGCATTTTACACAAGTAAAACTTTAATTTATCACAATTTTTGTTAACAAGAGGGAGGAGATTCCCCCTTCCTCCTATAAATCTCCTCCTGCTTAGATCTCCTGACTGGAACATTCTTCACCTTTGACCGCGGCTAAACCCAGAGGTCATCGTCACTGTGGCAACTAAAACGCCTGACGCCCTCTGTCTTAATTAAAAAACATTATTTACATAGAGAAAATTTCATTCTCTCTTCCTTTGATCCCTGTCTTCATTTGACGTTCTCCTGCCTTTCTGTGTTCAGTAACTATCGACTCACTGGGAATGTCCACATCTTCTGAGGATTTCCTGCACTCTTGTGCGACAGCAGTGTTAAGCTTGCCGTCTCGGCCGAGGTGGTATGTGTGCATGCAGCAGGGTTAAGCTCTGGCAGAAGACAAAGCCACAACCTTCAGTGCTGCTAAGCAACAATGCAGCCTGGTAAGCCTCATCACAGCATCGTTTAGTAGAGGATTAGAGACTATTACAAAAACACAAACACACGCACACAATCAACTGTCCACTCAGAGGGACAGTAAATATGGACAAGGTTATTGAGAGATGAGAAATGGCAAACTTGAGGTCTTACACACATGTTATGTGTTATCCCTATCAGAATTAAATGAGGGTTTTAATTGACGATTTGATTAGGGTATGAGTCAAGTAATGGAAATGTTTGAGGACCAATAAAGAGTTCAAGATGTTAATATGGCCCCTAATTACCAAATTTACAGTTTCGGCAATTTCGGCTTCTGCAGGATGTTAAGGAAAATCAAGTCTGATCGATGGGAGGCCACACTTTACAACTTGCAGGACTCTTATAAACCAAACCAATGTGAAGAACTAGTAACAAGAACCCCCCTGAAGGTCTCCCTCTGTTGCCAGTAGCTCACCAAACAAAGTAGCATGTGAACACATCTAAGTCTTCCTCAAGAAGACATTGCTTGCCAGTGCAGAGGTGGCGGTAATATGTAAGTCATACAAGAAAGAAAAAGCTTGAATGGCATAAGAAAACGTTGACATAGCAGTACACCCAGAGCTGTTGAATTGAATTGATGGCTGATTGTTGGCTTGGTGTATTTAGCCCTTTACAGGACATTAGGTATTGGATACCATAGCACAACTTCAGCGACCTTGTTGAGTCCATAACCTAATGGCTAAGAGATTTTGGTGGGGACCTGTTTTGTCAGTAATTAATGTATATTTGTTATTTACATCATGTTCTCCATATTGGTATTGTTTGCATGTTATTGCTGCTTCTTTGATCTCATTGTTTGTCTGACCTATTTTTGCCACGATTTTATTTAACTTGACTGAAGAATTAGTAAAACTAAAGTAGCTTTCATTATGCACATTTTTGAATTTGCGCTCTGTAAAGAGTTAATCAAAACTGCAAAACCTTGGAAAAAGAGTTTTAGCGGTTAAGGAAGATGGATGTACCAAACGCAAATCTGTTCTTATGCACCAAAGATCTTACTCAAGGCCTTCTCAGACATGTCTTTCAAGCCAAGACTGATGTACCTTCTTTGCACATCATATCATATTTGAAAATGCAGAGGCAGAACACAGAGTTTAGTTTGATCTGTAGCTGATTAATAAACTGATTCTGTGACATGAGCTTGATGTTTGTAAGCAGACATTGATGCTGGGCTGAGCATCCGCTGTCTGAGTGACCAGAGAAGGGTTAGCGAGAGCCTCTTTTTTTCCACGCAAATAAACCGCATCTGAGATGTGAAAAGAGCTTCGGATAATTGATCACTTGAGCGACCAGCTGTGTCTGCCTCTGGACAAGAATTGTGGCCAACACAAGAAACTATAAAGAATTCCTAAAGACCTCGCTCAACTTTTCTTGACCCAGGCAAAAACTATGCAGCTTAGTTTATTCATTCCAAAACAGGTGATGGAAACAAGCATATTTTTCCATTTCACAGCATTTTAAAAGTTGAATATATGCTGAGCTAATATGTTTATTACAATGTCATACTTCACTTTCAACTTTTAACTCACCGTGAAACCCATATGAACAACCCAGAGTAATAAATGGCCGGGTAAGCTGTTGCAGAGGCACCCTAACTGGCCAAGTAGTCACAAAGCCATCCACAAATGAATACACACACCATCTCATCAAACTAGCCTCATACTCAGGTATAACCGTACTTTAAACTTTGGGAGTAGTGACCCATTCTCTTATCCAGCCATCAGCCATTCCCTTCATCAACTCCTCTTTCATCTCTCCCTCTTTCATCTAATTTCTGACCAACAAAGAGGAAGGAGAAAGGACCGGTAGAGGAGAGGAGAAGAGAAGAGGGAAATCTAATGGACTGTATTAGTGCACACCTCAAGCAAAACACAAAGCTTGCTCATTGTTCACAGAATCCAATGAAAAATTGTTAGACACTGATGACAAGAAAAATGGAAAGGAGAATATAATACACAAGTTAAAAATCGTATAGTTAGAATAAAAAACAGATACAATAATGCATATAAGTACATAAGAGAAAATCTGTGACAACTTTAACATTGATTTGAACTGTGACTAAAGAAAATGTGTACACACATGAAGAATTTGGCTCAGCCTGTGTATTACATACAATGATATAGTCCCGGTTCTAACCCCATGCCTCTTCCCAGTGGGACTTGACCGAAACGCCTCCCATAGAGACCATTAAAAAGAAATCCAACCAGGGGCTCAAAACACCCAAATTGGCTCCTTTAGATTCAGTTCACTTAAACAGAGATAATATAAATAGACGTGTTATAAAGCCACGATTGTGATCTCTCTAGCAAAAGCATTCAGAGAAATGTTAGATAGCAAAGGCTTTCAGCACCTTTGTATGCCAGTGGAACATGTTAGTGGTTCTGAAATCAATCAATCAATTGATCAAAATTCAGCTCAAAGTGCTTTATAAAGTAACAGAAAACACAGAAGGAATAAAACAAAATATTAGAAAATTAAAGAATAACCGCACTGATAGGCAAGTAAGAATAAATGACTGTAATATAGTTAATACAATCAGCTATAATCAATACCAAAAGGCAATAAGGATTAGAAAATATAAAAGACAAAAAATGAGCATATTAGAACAAGTGCACAGAGGTTCAGTGAGTTAAGCATAAGCTCTTTCAGAAAGTTTCAAGCTTCGTCTTAAAAACAGAAAGGCTGTTGGCATTTCGTACCCAGACTGGTAGCTGGTTCCACGGAGGAGTAGCCTGAAAACTAAAAGCTCTGCATCCCAATTTGGACATGGAAATTCTGGGAATCACAAGTAGGCCTGCAGCGGCGAAGCAAAAAGCTCTTGAGATGGCGCAAAGCCATTTAGAGTTTTATATGTGGTGAGGATGATTTTAAATTGTATTGTACAATTCACAGGAAGCCAATGTAAAGAGGCCAAAATAGAGAAAATGTGACCTCTCCTGGAGGCACCAGTCAGTACTCTAGCTGAATGTTTTGGATCAGCTGAAAGATTTTCAGGGAATTATTTGGACACCCGCTAAAAAACCATTGCAGCAGTCCAGCATAGATGAGATGGATGAGTGGGCCAGTTTTTCAGCTTTGAGAAAGGATGCTCTTTTTGGTGGTATTATGCAAATAAAAGGAAGCCACTAGACATTGTTTAATGCTTGAATTAAAAAAAAAGTCCAGGTGAAAAAATTACTCAGTAGTTCCTCACAGACGAACTGGAAGCCAAAATAATGTCATCCAGAGTGACTATATGGTTTGAAATTGAATATGTGATTTTCAGGACAATAATTTCAGTTTTGCCTGGGTTCATTGGTAGAAAATTACAGGCGAGTTCGTAATTTTGCTGGAGACCTAAGATCGAAAGCACCATGGAAGGTACCACAAACAAAGGTTTGTGTAAATCATAAACTATTTGTAACTGAATGCTGTTACACATTATTTTCTTTCAAGTGAACTTAGATCCACTATGGGTGTAAGATCAATACACTTATTTACATAAGAGTGGCATTCTTTACAACTATAGATGTGTGTCTGTGTGTGTAGCTCAGGTAACTGTTGGTTCCTGTCCTGTGCTAAGAGCTACAACCACCCCATCTTGTTTTACAGAGTCCCTCTAATGAACTAGCTCAGTTTGATCTCCTGTTCAAAGTGTCTAGCTGCTCTCTTTCCCAGAACAAACAGTCACAGCTGTGGTCCTCACTATTACTGCTGTGTGGATACAGTGATCAACAATACAAGGGAGGGAGACAGGAGGTCTGAGAGTGTGTGTGTTGTGGAGACAGAAATGTAGAGAGAGTTTTTGGGGATATGCCCACCACATGGTCCCCCCAGATGTGTGTGTCTGCGTAACCTAATGTAGTCCAGGCCTTGGTGCTGGGGATGGCTGAGAGTGTCTCTAATGTGGGAGGTAAGGGAAGGAGGAGTGCGGACACAGGTGTTCCAAATGAGAACGATGAAGAGGTTTGTAGAAACTCACTTACACTTATTGCTTTTTTGTGTGTGTTTGTAAATCTCCCATCCCAACGAATGTTAATTTTTAGGAAATCATACACAACTCAGTTTATGTTTTTTTTATCTATACATTGAGGAAGAATCCTCACTGATTGTATACAAAAGCTGTGTATGTACCGTAATATTGCATTTGTTTTTAACTATGCAAGGATTGCAATGGGGGTCTGTTGGTTCTCTTTCAACAAAACCTAACCTTAATCTTCATCGAGTAAATCCTAATAACTTCAATGATACCCTGAAATCTTCTGACAACACTATCAAAATTTCCACATCCTGAAATACTTTAAATCAGTACCTAATTGAGAATTTTTGGTAGATACCAATAATATCCAGCTACTCTGATACACCATCCAGAGACTCAATCTTTATGTGGCATGGTAGCATCTGGCATTAACATCTAGCTTAGAAACCTCAATGAATAATGTTGTCATGGTAATGTGTGGGCTGGTCAAACTACTTTGTGACTCTTTTACATCTTTTTATGTATTCATACATAAATGACCCGAATGAAAATAAGTCTTGGTTAGTGTGTCATAATCTAAATATTGTAGTTTTGCAGAATACGTACAACATATGGTAATATCCCGATATTTCAAGAAAGAACTTAAAACACTGTTATTTCTTAAATTCATAATCAATTTTGCAATCAAATTATTTGTGATCATGAGATGGGATGTGTTGACTTTCTGTTAGTTAACAAGCTTGGCGACAGTTCTTTAACATGTGTTTTTGAGGCGTCTAAGTAAAATGTATGGTAAATGCACCCTGAACAATTCTGAATAACTTCACCTCATCAGGGGCTCAGACACTCGTGGCGTTCCACAAGGCTCAGTCCTGGGCCCCAGCCTATTCAGGAGCATAGCATACATCTCTATTTTTATGCACATGAAACTCAGTTGTTGATAAAACCAACAGATCCCAGCAGCCTTCCGACATTTAATCCTGGATGGCCCAACATTTCCTTAAATTCAATTATGATAAGTTGGATGATAAGTCAAAGTTGTGTCTACTCATGCCTTGATGATTGTGATTCACTATGCTTGGGTATCAGTCAGGGCTCCGTCTGTTGTCTCTTTTTAGTTCAATACCGGGATAAAAAGGCATGATAACATCAGCCCTAATCTTGCCTCACTCCACTGGTTCCCAGTTAGATTTTATATTGATACTAAAATGTTTAATTAAGCCTTTTTCCCAGATGCACCAGAGTGGAGGGACTAGAGCAGTCCACAACGTTCGCTTTGGACTACTTGCAAAGATTTTCCACCCATTCCTCCAGTGATATCTCCAGAGCATCAGCGAGCTAGACAACGTGCAAATGTTGCAGCAAATATTTTCAGAGCATTTGTTGCCAATGAATGAGCTGCCTGTGTGTAATGGTAGAAGTGGCAGCCTAGGCTCAGTTTTTCTGACCCGTTTAACTCTTTCCACTTGCTCAATGCAGTAGCCTATTGATATTAACACATCAATGGTCATCAAGGAGCCTCAAACCTTTTTTTGACCAGTTAGAATGGAAACACAGTCATTTCCAGAGTGTACTTTGTGGATGACAATACTTTTCCTTGTCTGTCAACAAACTCCCTCCCAGAGCCCCATCCTTGCATTTTCAGCTGAGAGAGTGCTTCTCCAGCAGAAAGTCTCCTGCTGTGAAGTGCTTACGTGAACAGCAGCTGCAGAAAAAGACCGCACCTTCTCCTGAACATTTCCCGTGGTCATGTGTGAAAACCGCTTTATTGACCTGGAATGTCCCCTGGTATGAGAACTATTCTCAGGTCACTGTTCATGACAAAGGGAGATTGGGTCTTTTTCCACTAAAGCCCCCCCCCACCGACTCTCTATCCACTGAACTCAGGCACACTAAGTCTGGAGTTAACTTCCTTCCTTAAAACTTTCCTCTTTGTGAAAGCCTTTGGTAATGTCTGATATATTTATTACACATGTCATTATCATAATCTTGTGAATATCCATCTGGCCCAGCTCACGTTATCCCTTCTTGTAAAGCACTTGTGACATTGTTAGGAGAGGTGCTATACAAATAATACTGATTATTCTAAAACCTTTTTCACCACAAAATTGATCACCTTTTATTCATATTCATACAATGGTGGCAGAAAGGCCTTGCAAGCCGGCCACCTAAGATTAGGAGCAACTAAATTTGGAAAGAAGGAGCTGGAGATAATTGTAATTGGTTCGAAACCCAGTCTACCAACTTGAGTCTCATGTGTGAGACCTTTTTTTTTATGTGTAAATATCCAAAACAAAACAAATTAAAAGATCTGTCATACTATGGCAGGTTAACACCAAACGGATAGTAAACATCCTCAAATCTGTGTTTGGCTAAACAAACAGGTAGAAGGAGTTTGCAGACATGTCTCACAGCTGACTTCAGACAGGTTAATTTAGTCCTCAGAGGCTTAAACCACTGTGCCACGCAAAGGTTAAATATATAAAATAAATACTCACATATACACACACTTACACGGATAGCCCAAATCCCAAAAAGTAAAAACATCATTTTCATAATAGCATGTTGAGCAAGTGTTCATTTATAGCTGTACTCTTGCAAAACGTGAAGCCACTTAAGTTAGCACATACCTTCAACCCTCAATATCAAACCCAACAAGATTCCACTTTAAAAGTTCTCAGGGATTTCTTGTTGTGATTTCTAAAAATAAAACTGAACTAAAAGGAGTAATGAGGCAGACTTGGGATTTTATAATGCAATAAATAATAATGGGCCTGGTTCTGTGGTTTCATCTTAAATGACTTGTCTGACAAACCTGCAAGCTGCCATAATCATTTAACAATGTTTTAAAGGTTTTTCAAATTTAGTTTCTCTCTCTGTTCGCTGATGATATTTATTTTGCTATTGAATTTACCTCAGGTGAAATAAAATGTCAATATATCTTCAATGCTGCAGGCAGCTCACACTAAGGCAGCCTGTCAGTGACAAGCTCAGCAGAGCAATATATCTAAGAGGTATTTTTACCTCAGCCCACACGCTGAGCAAAATGCCAACTCTTGGCCTTGAGAAACACACACTTGCAGAACGACAGACGCACATGCGGACACACACCCTTAGACACGACAGGTCAAGCCCAGCCAACTGCCGTAGCAGCCACAGGACATAAACAACTTTCACACACTCTGTGAATCATTTGAGCATTTCAGTGTAGTTTTAGATAAATATATTCTGCCACATATACAAATATATACAACCATAATTATTCGCCGAGACCACAAATGACCGTGACTGGAAGTTAGTTCCCACAGTTTCAGCAGAGTTGCAGCCCAGCCCTACAGTACTGGGAATCCAAAGCTCAGTTTACATTGCAGACGAATGGGCTGTGAGTGAAGAGTGGAGGGTGCTCAGTGACAGCAACCAGTGGTTTGTTGGTTTGACTGCAAACCGGAGCATTTAGGTTCTGCAACTGAAACTATTTTGAGCCTGTGAAACACAAAAGGTCATCTGAGAGGAGAAACCAGTTTCAACAATTCTATGCTAACACCTCCTTTAGTCTGGCGTGCTCACTTTGACGTTTCTATGTCCTTTCACACACACACACACACACACACACACACACACACACACACACACACACACACACTCACGCATACACACTTCTCAGGGGGCAGCAGCTGCTGGAGTGCTAATCTCCATTAGCTACTGAACTGGCTTCTATGGAGCCATCCATGTAAAAATCTGTCTCTCAACCTTCTCACACCTCCATCCAAGTGCTACACCATGACTGTCACAACAATACATATTTTTCTCTGACATATTTCTCTGTGTCAGTTTGAGCCACTCTACTAAAGCAGCTTGTGATGATACGCAAAACATGCCAAAACACACCATTACGCATTGGCATACATCTCCTTTGTCAGACCAAACATGTGTCCATGTACAATGTTTCAGTGCAGATCAGCAGAGTGAGGAAAAAGAAATGAAAACATGACTTACAGTCTGTAAAGCTTTGTCGTTCCCAGGAAAAGGAGCTCTGGAAACACGACCAGATTATTCCGATTCAGGCGCCTGTGAAAACACAACAGAGTTTAACTACATAGTTCTTTCCAAACAGTGTGGGAGAGGTAAGTGTGTGTGTAGAACTTGCATTTCATAGGGAGATTTGTGTTTCCCGATGATCATATTAATCCACTGCTGTGATTTTAATGTAATTTAAGAGCAGTTCGAGGAGGTATTAGAGGCAATAAGGGGAGATTGATGGAGATATTTGTCAAACACACACGTTCATAGATGGAATTAGAAAAAAAAATACTCTCCATGATCTAAGAGGTACAACATGGCTGCCAGATGAACAGTGAACCTGTGAAAGATGAAGGGAACGGAGTGGGAGGAAGACGAGGGAAGGGGTTTGGATGAAGGGGGAGATCTTTTTTTCACAAAGACGGAGGAGAGGAGACGATGTGGGAAAAACAAACAGGCAGTCTGGCCGGGCTACCGAATGTGTGAAAAGGACCCCACTGGGTAAACAAGGCCCTCACAAGGGGAGAACCCACAACAACTCATCATCGCACGCACACACATGCACACACACACACACACACACACACACACACACACACAAACACACACACAAGAGTTGAGAGAACTCGGGTGAGTTTAATAATCTGGGTGCGATCATTTAACCCCTGTTGAGTGGAGTAAAAAGGTTTGTGTGCCAGTCCATGTTGGTGTGTGTGGTTGTGTCTTGATGTGAGTCAGAAGAGAAGGAGGCAACAGAGTGACACAATGAGAGACGGTCTGCTGAAACAGTTTAACCCTGACACACACATACACACACACGCTGTCAGGCCGAGCGACGGATGCTGTGTTGGCTGCTACTAGAAACTAATAAAGAGGGGGCAAAGAAAGGAAACACAGAAGAAACAAGAATGACATCAAACTAATAAGAAAAGTGCAGTCTGGACTAACAACCCACAGTTTGCATGATTTGTATATGCAAACCCATATCAATCCCACAAATATCACAGAATCCTCTCCAACAAAACTCTAACTCCCTTCAAGAAGTCAAAAACCTCTCTCTCGTTGACTTTTTTTCTCATAACCTCTGTCTTTCACCTCTTTTTGCCTCTCCAGAAACTGCTTTGGATTCTCCTTAAATAACACCAGCCACTCCACGTCCATCTTCCACCCTAGAGTGCACAGATATGTGAACATGCTTGCGCACACTCACACAGTTACATCAGAGGCTGCTAAAATATTTAAAGTCCCTTAGAAATGATGTTTCTAAATTATTCACTCCTCTTCCGTTAACACTGGCTCTCACAGCTAAGAGCCCCACATGGTCCTGCGGAGAGGCCCACTCCCCCTGCAGCTCCTGCCCAGCCATGAGCACCAGTTAGTGGGCTAGACATCCCCCTGGGAGAGTATGCGCGGACGGGAGGTGGAGAGGAGTGACGATGCCAGAGAGGTGGTATGAGCTCATCCTCTTAAAATAGTTCTGGTCTGACAATGCCGTCAGACTTGGAGACTCGGAAAATGAAGTAAAGGCTCAGAAATCAAATCTAGTCCGCTTCATAGCACCTCAGGGGAGCCAGTGTACTTAAATGCATTTTATTGATTTGATAAAGTTTTAGTCGTTTTAGTAGTTTTTAGTAAATAGGCTTCTCATGCACAATGCACACAACCTTGTTCTTTTGGTGTAGTTGTGCATATGTAACAAAGGTCATAGATTGTTAAGGTAAAAGTACTGTTATTATCACCTCTACTGTATGCTCCTTTTAAAAAAAATGTATCTGGTTAATAAAGACATAAAATGGATATCAGCTCTAACTTTGCAAGTTACCGGATGCGATGAGAAGCTACAGTGAATAAACCTTTTTTGTGACCACAATGAACACTTTCACTACTTATGAGTCCATTGATTGTATTAAAACTACTGCAGCAATATTGAGACACATAGATATCTAGACTCTGTAATAGAGGTTTTGATCTTGATTTTTTTTACCAGATGTGCCCAGATGTAGAGTTTTGAACATATAGTAAAAGAGAAAAAAGCATGTAATCAGTATCAACTTACTCTGAAAGCTACACAACACGTCCTGTTAGACGCGTTTTTTTGTTTGTGCTCATGCTGCACATCCTCTGTCACATAGGATAAACAAATCGATGCTGTTACTACAGAAGCAGAACGGTACCACTTCATCTACAAGCACAGATTGTTGAAGAGGAGGGGTTTTTATCTATCTTGTCTGACTCTGTGTTTCTGAAATATTTTTTGCAACAAGGTACACCGTTTATGAAAGCAAGCATTTACAAGGAACATCTCCAATAATAATGATAGCTCAAAGTGGTCAATTCTGCCAACAGTGGATGAATAGAAAAACAGACAAGCAAATGACTGAAAAAAACATGGTTGGAAATACATACTGTAACAAGCTGAACAGATCGCCAAAGTTGAGCAGAAATCTTCATGTATTAAATTTTGTCATGTAAATAAATAATAATTTGAATAATTTGACATTTTCTGTCAAGAGTGACTTGGTTGTGGTGTGTTCTGAGTTCTAGGTGGGGCGGAGCAGGCATCCAGGAAGTCCAGGCGGAGTCTGGCCTGCTCCTGTCTGCACACCTGTTGTCCATCTGCCTCCATTACTCGCTAGCTTTTTAAGGAGCAGCAGGAGTTCCAGTCTCACAGTTACCTGTGGTAATTAAGGCCGATTTTTTAGTCCTTGGCACGCAGAGTATCACTCTAAATAACTAACCTGCCTTTGTAGGTGTTGCTCTTCCTTTATGGACTTCCAGTCTCTCCTGTTACTCTAACTGCCTGCCCGCCACACAACTATTCCTGATCAGTCACACCACAGTCTTGGACTACTCCATCCCTCAATGCACTCTGTCTGGATCTCTCTGTAAGCCACTACATTCTAAGAGTAATGAGGCCACATGAGGTCTGTACAGGTGAGAAGAGGAGTAGTATTGCAAAGATTAAACTACAAACAACAGCATGTGACTGTCGGCAATACCAGGGCTCTTGTTTGCTTTATCCTGCTGCTAACAAAAAGTTTAAAGTTTAATGAGACCTCAGATTATTCTTAGAATCTCAATTTTTATTTCATGTTGTAAAAGCCAGCCTGTAAATTGCTGGTACAACATATTTTAATTTGATTTCATTCTTAGATAACTTGAAATGATGCAACTGCTGTATGAAAATCCAAAGACGACTGGCCTAGGCTAAGCCCTGAATGTTTCAAAACCTTAAAACAGCCCCTGGGTACAACCAATCAATGTACCTTTCTGCTGTCTGGAGCTCCTGCAGTGCAGGAAAGACAAAAAAAGGAAGTACATTCTGGATAACTCTGACTGAAGGAAGAACAGCAGTGCAAAAGTAACTTCTATATGAATGACCGAATACCATGATTATAACAAAGCCAGCAATGTGCCTGACAAGGGCTTTGTGTAAATTTATGGTGCAGGGATTGGGGAGCCAAGCCAACCGCTACTCTGAAAGTAGCCAAAGAGGAGCACATTTTCATTTCATTTTCCCAATTTCATAGCGGTTCTGCTTAACACGGAGTTACAAAGATTATGGATCGTATTGCAAAATGGATGTTCTCCGGTCAAGAAAAGGTCAATGGTAAAGTAAATGAGGGTCTGGTGCAAAAATAAAGTGGTATAAGAATTCCCACTATAGAATTTGCTCAAACTGCTAAGTAAGACAGTTACTACTTAGATACTTCACACAACCCCATTAAAAAGGAATTTCCCTTTGATTCAACTATTATTTAAAGTTGTGAGTGCATTTCTCTGCATTAAATGAGTAAAAGTGCAAATTTCAATTAGGATACCCTCCTCACATTCTTCTGAGCTTGCAGAATGCCTTCCTTTCAAAGATGTCTTCAATTTCTAATTGTTTTAAACCGTTGGACTAAGCATCAAGCAGAGCTTCATGCTATGACTTAGAATTTGTAGCCTGAGTTAGCTTCTACCGCCATCCCTTAGGTGAGGCTTCTTGTTTCTAGACCTGAAGGAATGCATTTTTGTCTTTTGTGGGTGTGTGCATGCAGATAATGTAAACAGCTACTTTCACAGTCATTTGTCATTTGTCAGTCTGGCTGAACATGAATGAAGACTGTGCAGCCAGTAGTCTGAGGTGTGAGGGTGACTCCAATGAGTTAAGGTCACACTGCAGTGTGGTGATAATCCTTGCAGTCATAAACAGATGCTGGTAGGCCACAAACCACACAGTAAACACACTCATTCTGTAAAGCATGCACAGTGCGCCACAACTTTGTGCATGCACACACAAATACTCACACAAACATAAAAGTCAGAAACACACACACACGCACACACAGGCTCTGTGCGTGTGTGGTAGTGCAGGTTTGCAGACTCAGAATGGGAATAGAATAACAAACTCCCTCAAACACCAAATATCTCTCAACCAACGCAGTTACTGCTTTAATAAACATTTTGTACCAACAAGCTATGGCAAGCACACACATTATAGTTATAACCAAAATCTTTGTTGACATTTCAATGACCCAAAGAATCTGACTTTCCTCCAAAACGCCTTCAAACTGAGCGCCGTGTTTGCATGCGTGTACATCAGGTTCAGCAGTTCATGCTTTCGGTTCACAGCTTGTGCCTCTGAAGTGAGCCAAGATCCATTATGAGCCAAAGATTTACACTCTCTAATGTGATCTGTTATTTTAAAGCTAATGAAAGATACAATCTCTGGCTGAAAAGAAGAGAAATGCAAAAATTCTGTCTTATCACCTGACCGGTAAATTCCTTTGCTATCAGCCGAATATCCCGCTGCATTGAAGAGGTATTTTCCTCTAAACTTTGCGTGAACCAGCGTTTACCAGCAAACATGACAAATGTCGACTGTAAAAGTCTATCTGCAATTACTTTTGTTTTTTTTGACAGAAGTGCTGTGGTGAAAATGTCTTTGTGTCTCCACTGTGCAGATAATTTCAAGCTCTGCTGCTCAATGTAAATATATATATATATATATATAATCTTTTGCTTTCGCAGATCATCAAATAAAAACATGATCATTTGGTTGGTGCTTTTTTATTTAGGTTGTAACTGCTTCTGATAGACACGTCTCAGTATCTGTAATCCCTTTTGCAATTAGTTTTACATTCAAAGTTATCTCCAGTAAACTGATAATTCAATTAAAGGTTCATTATCTGAGGCTTTAACTGACTTCTGTTCTGTGAAATCATTATCTCACTACCTGCAATATCCCTTTCATTTTCTCCACGTCTCCGAGTGTTATCTCTTTCACTCTCACTGACTTTGAATTGGACGGGTGCTATAAACCAGTCAGATGTGAATGAAGGATAAGAGGATCAGGAACTCTTCTCCTACTTTGCACCCACAGGGTGAGAGTGGAGAATGTATGACATTCCTATGTACACAGGATAATAAGCTGAGAGCCAGATGGGTGAATAAGGAAAAAAAACACGAGACGAGGTTAAACAATGAATGACAGAGAAGCAAAAGGCGTTACTGGGTTTGGGGGGTGCAAAAATTAAGATAAAACCAGTACTGACAGAGCAGCCGTGCGTAAGGGAATGCGCATGCATGAGTGTATGCATATGGATATATGTGTTTGTGTGCATGCATGTGTGTGTTGTGACATGCCTATTTCCCCTTCACCTCCTGCCTCAAGGCTACTGGCCCACACCTGACCCGGCCTTGCCCAGCCCCGCAGGGCCTGTTGCAAAAGAGGATGAGAAGGGGAACCGTTTTCTATCCCTGTGGGGGGCAGTCACTGTGGATCCATCAGCCCAGCTTAAGGCCCTCTCCTCTGGGCAGTGGTGCCCAGCAGGGCCCTTCCAACCCCCAAGAGGACAGAGGCCTTTGAAATGAGCTCCCAAACTCCAGACTCCAGAGACGTGTCTTTGTCTGGCAACAGCGGGGGGGCATTGATGACTGACTCCATCTTAGTGTCTGTGAACATGCCACGCTAAAAACACCAAATTACAGTTAAAGACTCTCACAAGGACAACAGAAGACAGCCATGTTGTGTCAGAAAGTTAGTCAAAGGTGGCTGTTGCTATTAGAGACAAGAAAGAGCATTGTCATTGCTGTTTAATGACTGAACAACTCTGTAAGTGCAAGCCTGTGCTGAAGCCTGTTTTTCTGATATGTGTGATATGTATCTGCGTATCAGAGAAGGCATTCACCAGATTTCACCATCTCTTTGTATAATACTGTCAAAGTTCACTAATAAATCCAGACAATATGCAGTTCAATTTCGTCCTCTTTGTCTACAGCGCTGGGTAGGAATTCCCAGAACTGCTTAGCTGAACAGAGCCCAGCGTTGCTTGCATGAGAAACACTAGCAGATTCCCTATAGTGGTCCACAGAGCTTCCCTCTCTGTCAACAAAGAGCCGCTATAGTGCAGCAGACAGCAGAGAAAAGCCAGACGTGATAGGGCAGAGACAAGAGCAGCTGAGGAATCAAGATGTTCTATCCTCTTCATCCCCACGACTTCTGAAGAATTTACCCAAAACATCTATAAAAAAAAAAAACTACATTCTTTGGATTTTGTACTATGTTTACTGTGTGCCTCTGAAGTTTTCAGGTAGTTTTCCCTCCATGCATCCAATAATGTTTGTTTTTTTTCTAAACTGCGAGAGCAAGGAGAGAGGATTTTTACATCTTCGATTAAAAGCTTGTTACTAAGGCTTCTCACATTCTGTAGCGCTTTACTGCGTTCTCGTCTGCTGTTGGCCACAGCAAAAACACGCACTTACATACACATGTATATGACTCCAGTTTAAAAGCTGCACCTTGCTAACATAATTGCAGTCTGATCTGAGAAAGCAGCAGTGAGTTACCCCTTCATCAAGGTTATCCTGTTGACTTTGTGAGGGCAGAAAATTCAACTGCTAATGTTAAAATGTACTGAACGATGACATTCTGACAGCTCAAAAGACTAGAAACAGCTTGGAGTATAACAAAATGCCAAGCAACACCTGCACATTAATTAGTTTGAACAAATCTGGATATTATAGCATTCAGGATTTTAAGAATTAATGCAGGTCTGGATTAAAGTACATTAGCACTCTGCTCTAGCTCAGTGTTCCCAACAAACTGATGGCAAAATTTTCAGCTCACATGAAGTCAAGTTGACAGTCACACAATGGGCATATCACCAGTCAGGGGGTTCACATACCCCCTTCTTTCTTGTTCTTTCTTAAACACACAGACTAAGGACTTAATTATGCCATAACAGCTTTGGGGTTAGATACTAACTAGCATTGATGTCAGGCTATCACCGTAAAAACATTCTGCTATTATTAATTTACCATCCAGTGACTCTGTCTCAACCTTTTATTCTTATACTGACACATCATCAATAAGCAAGTCGAGTTAAAGGATTTGAAGACATAGAGAGGTGATGCATGAAAAGGGACATTTTGAATATAAAGATATAACTACTGCTTTCATGCAAAACACAAGGAGTTCCTGAATGGATTGACAGGTGTGAAATCATCTTTTTTGTGTGACTTCAGGCCATGCACAGACGACTGTTGGACAGTAGTGTAAGGAAAAGATCATTCAACTTCCATCCAGAACAGTGGTCCCAGTATACATTTTATTTGGACTTATTAAGATTTTTAGCAGCTAAGGTCAGCCTGTTTGAAACTTTTTGTTGTGTAATAAGTTTCAGGCAACTTATGCCTGTAAATTAATCAATTAGAAATAAAGAAATTTAATGGCAGTTGCAAAACAGCACAACCCCAGGCCAAAATTATGGAATCACCACACTTAGATGTTCATTCAGCTTTTTTGTATTATAAAAACTTAAACAAAACAAAGAAATGATGAAAATTTTTTATTTGATAGCTAAACATTCTTTCCTTTGCAAAAAATAAACCACAATTTCTTTTTTTACGAAAACTTTTGTAACTTTTTGCATTTTTTCAAGATGAAGTAGAGGAAGAAATTATTTAATCAACTTGCAAAGTGCATTTCTAAAACAAATACTTGCTCAAGTCTAAATATGCTAAAGAGTGCGCAGTCTAAAGAGAGTGCTTATAGAGCCAACGAAATGATAACAAATGGGCAGAAAAAGGAATCAGTGTTTGTGACCGAACTGTAAGAAACTGACTGAAGGAAACAGGATTTACATCCAGAGAAGCCAAACATAAACCAATACTAAGACCTAAACAGAAGAAAAAAAGGTTACAGTGGACTAAAGAGAAGCAAGCATGGACTGTGCGTCTTTGGATGAAAGTGATATTCAGTGATGAATCTGCATTGGGAAAAGAGATGATGCAAGAACTTGTGTTTGGGGCAGGTCTAATGAGACATATAAAGATGACTGGCTAAAGAAAATAAGCTAATTTCAACCCCACTAATAATATGGGGTTGATGTCAGGTAAAGGACAGTCAAAGGAGATAGTAGTCATTACCTCAAGAGTAAATGCACTGGTGCACACTAAGATTTTGGACACCTTCCATCAATTGAAAGGAGGTTTGATGATGCTGAGGTCATTTTTCAGGATGGTAATGCATTAAGCCACAAAGCAAAGAGCATTTGAAGCTCAACTAGATCTCACTTGATCTGAGTTAAAATGTATGGCAGAAATGGAAAAAGAATCCTGTAAAGCTGACTGCTTTGATTGACTGCTATACAAAGAAGTTCTAACCTCATAGACAAAGAATATTGTTTTTCATTAGTGAAGTCATCAGTCCTCTTATTTGGTTGCTGAATGAACATCCTTCAAGCATATTAATTCCACAATTTTTTGCCAAGGGTTGCAAGCGTTGAATAAGATCACATTTTTCATATCTCCGCAAGCACTTTGTCGTACTTATAATGGTACACAAAGTCCTACAATTTACCAAGCACCCGAAGCACAAGCTGACCTGTTGAAAATCTATATTGTGAACTTACTACATGAAACACACACAATGTTGCAGACTCTGAGAATCTCTTACAAGGAACGTAAAGCAGCTTGGTGTTCCAACACTTTCTTAAATAGTGTACACCACAAGTGGGTAGATGAACATGAACATGTTCGTCTTCTTGGCAGATTTCTGTGAATGCATTAATTTGTTTTCAAGGATAAGCTTCCTACAATGTACTGACATATTAATAAAGAATGGGATTAAAGATAAGAGAGCCACTGAGTCGACTCAACAGCTTTACTCACAGTCTCTCCAGCTCCTTCAGGTCCTGGAAAGCTCCTCTTTCAATAGTGGTGATTTTGTTCTCCATTAACTGCCTATGAGAGAAACATGGAGAGAGTGTGAGACTGAGAACCTGACAGAAATGAAGGAGAAGACAGTAGAAAGGAGAGTAATAGCGACACATAGAACGTGAGAGTTAATGATACCATGAAAGGCAGGAGAAGGACAGATATGGATGGATTGGGTCACAGATAAGAGAGAGAAAAGGAAGGAGGAGGAGAGGACAGAAGAAAGGCAAAGAGATTGACTTGGGAGACGAGAGGGGAGGGTTGGAAAAGATAGGTGGCAGTGGGTGTGAAAAAAGAAGACAAACGGACTGGTGGAGCAGGAAAGTGATCGAATGTTAAAACAGCAAGAGAGGGAGAAAAGACAATCAGCAGCAGGTCGATAGATTCTCAGAATTTACTTTAAAAGTGGCCTGTCAGTTGGGCAGAGACTCATCTATCATCCAATTTACTCTCTATCCTACCACATAGCTGTGACCACTCATTCACTTACACCAGCACAACTACACCAGGATCACTGTGATGACCAACGCACACATTTTAAATGCTTTGTACAGGGCCGAGTTAAACGACCATGGGCCCCGGGCCCCCACTCATCCAACCCAGAGGATTGAGACAACAAATGCAAATTATGTTGTAACTCATCTGCATCTCCATTATCTTACAGATGCTTTGCACAATTTTGCATCGCTGTGTAGTCATTTTGAATCTCTTTATGTTTGTGTTCTTGTCTTTGAGTGACTCATTTTGATCTCTGTTTAAATTTATGGGGTCGTTTTACTCCCTAACTTTGTATCTTTGCTTGTTTTGTGTCCCATAAAGGTCATTTTGAATGTCTTTGTGTGGTTCTTTGGTGTCCGATATTGTTCCTTTTTTACATCTTTTAGCGGTCATTTGTCAATACATCAAGTTGTTTCACCTCTCTCTCTCTTTTTTTTTTTGCATTTATCTTGTGGCCGTTTTCTTTTAAAAACCCCAAGCCAACATTCACAGACTTTCATCTACCCAGCCACATCCACGATCTATTCTAGGGGGAAACCGCAGAGATAGAATCTCTGCAACAAATCCTGGGTCTGTCCTGAGGCCACCACTCAGTGGGACATCCGACACACCTCCTCTGGGAGGCATAGAGTAGTCCCCCTGACCAGATGCCTGAACCAACTCAACTGAGTCCTTTGGATACAGAGGAGTAGCAACTCTGCTCTGAGCCTGTCCTGGATGCCTGAGCTCCTCACCCTATCCCTAAGGGTGAGCCCAGCCACCCTTCACTTTGGCCACTTGTATTCGCAGTGCCATTGTTAAAGTCACTGCACATAGCTCCTGAATATACTGTAGGTAAAGGCTGGAGCACCTTTGCATTTTGGCTCAGCTCCCACTTCACCAAGACACCACACAAGATGTTGCCCGCTTCTGCCTGTCATTTTCCCACTCCACTCATGAACAGGAACCCGAAACACTTAAACTCCTCGACTAATGAAGCAACTTATTCCCAACTCAAAGTGGCAAATCCACCCTTTTCCTACTGATGACCAATACCATTAATTGCGATCATTTATTTTTGGTTTCTTTAATCTCATTTGGTTTTGTTTTTTTTAAATCTTTTTTTGAGTGACATTTCAACATACTTTCACATTTTGGCCATTTTCCATCTCTTTGTGGCCATTTTACTGGTCATTTTGCCCGTCCTTATTTGTGTCACGTGGGTTGTCTGCATCGCTTCATTGCCGTTTTGTTTCTTTGAGGTCTTTCTTTGAGTCTTGCGTTTTATTTATTTATTTATTTTTTGTCTTTTATGTGGGGTAAGATTAGGGCCTATCTGAAAAAGACAACATGTCAGATATAAAAATACAAGTTTGAGGATTTTTGCAAGAAATATTTTTTTAAATGAAACTGAAATGGCCGAGAATAAGTGCCAGTTGAAGCAGGTGAACGTGCACACACGGGGACCAGCTAAAGCGAAGAGTAGAGGACGCACACTCACACACACATATAAACACACAGACCTAATTAAGGATATAATCTCTGGTGGAATTCCAACAATGTGTATTCCTTGCCATTCACTTTTAGCCAATGAATGGCATGCATACACACACACAAATACGCACACCCACACACAACATGCGCAGGCTGTTTTAGCAGTGTAGGTGCAGGGGGACTCTTAACCAAGATTAATTTCAGGTAAGAAACCTGTTCTTACTTGACTCTCTCCTTTCCTTTCCTTTCCTTCCCCTCCACCCTTCCCTCCCTTCCAGCAGCTGCATTCCTCCCTCCGCGGTTAGGCTACACCTAATGACCGCTATCTCTTTCCCTTCTTGTCCTCCATCATTTCCTCGCCAGCGCGTTAATCACTCCAACACATGGGCCCCGGGGCCCAGTGGTTAAAATAAACCCCGCCTGACACTTCCACTGGCAGATTAACACGACAGCATTAACAGGTGCCACACTGCTATTCTTTCGAGACACACACTGGCTCAGTGGAACCACCGCTACCCACCACTGGATGCAGTGCTGCATGCGGTAGTTCTGGGGCTGCACAATGCCGAAGATGATCGGACACAGTTAAACCTTTGTGTTGGGGCAGGGTTTTTGGGAAGGGGGACAAAGTTGCTGGAAATGCATGGAGCTGTTTGTCAGAGTTGTGCGTGAGAATACTATTTTCCCCTTTGCATCTGCGAACAGAGAGAGAAAAAGCAAGAGAAAGAATAATAATAAAACAGCCACTTACAACACTCGCAGATGCCTCAGTCCTGCAAAATCCGCCTTGGTGATTTTAGTGAGGTTGTTTGCATTCAGATCCCTAGTTAGAGAAATGGTTAAAGAGGGGATTGTAAGAACAATATACATAATATTCTTATTTCTAAAATGACTTGTGAGCTGATACTGAAGAGGGGCTTGTTGTAACTTGGTGAGCCGAATCACTGAATTGTCATTTGAGTGCCAGTGAACTGAGAGGAGCTGCGGCTGTTGCACTGTGCTGGGCAAATGTTAGTTTCGTCATAGAGTCTTTGCCTGATAGAGCTTGTTCAACTCAAAGCCCACTTGTCCAAATCCGTTTTTGATTAACTTGCTGGTCTCAAGACAAACCGATGTGGTCGACGGAGGCTGTGGTAATGCAACAGTGCGAAACCACCGGCTCGACCACAGCTGAGCCCAACTTCAGATCCGCGATCAACAGTGACGTGTCCTGAGATTGAATACAAGCTATAGTGTGTTCATCATTTACATGACAAATCCTAAACTGAATATCAGGTGGTTTCAGACGCGTTCACACAACCTGAAGTGCAGTTTTGACACGTTAGTTCCAAAATATACAGCTCTGCGGTATTTAGATGTGGTCCCAAAAGAAAAAAAGATTCCTTCTTACTTCCAGCGTGCCATTTCAGAAAATTAATCAATAAAAAAAAAATAATTTTGAGATCGCAGTCTGCACCTTCTAATTTCAAGTAGCCAATCAAATACAAGAATGTGTGATAAACTACACTCTTCAACCTCTTTAAATAACTTTAGAAAAGTCATGGTACCGTGACCACATACAAGGTCAAGACGTTGTTATTTAGTATCAATGACAAACACAGAGCTACATCACATGTTTTTGGGGTTTTTTCTAGTGTAATGTGACCAAACAAAAATATTAAAAGTCCAGTCCTCCGTACTTACAGTCTCTCCGTGTTTCGGGGTATGTTTCTGGGCACGCTGCGGAGTCCTTGGCCATGACAATCCACTGTGGTCCCGGTACAAGAGCACTGAGCCGGGCAGGGCTGGCTGTCCGCTCCGCTGGACAGGACCAAGAGCCATATCGTCACCAGTAGCCCCGGCACAGTTACCGAGGAGCGGCTAGGGCCAACGGGGCACAAAGCTCCCACCATCACTGTGGCAAGTCGGGGGCCAATATGAGACCCACAGAATACTAAGGCCGTTAAAAAATAAAGCCTCGGAATCCCCGAGGGAGCTCTCCAAACTCTGCACTCAACGGGATGCTGTTCTCCTTTTCGTTGTCCTCCCTTTGCTGATGCGTGTTTCTCAGACTTTGCGTTGTGGATTTACATTTGGGTCCTCTTAGAAGTGTTAAGAGTGTGAAGACTGTGAAGCAGGAGTTTGGTCCCACTGAGCTGGAGGTCGACGAGATGGTGGACCGACTCTGTGGCTGCGCTACAGCGGCGCAAAGTTCCACATGTCCCCGGCATGCGGTGCCCAGATCCTCCCGGTGAAATCTGTCTGCGTGTGTAAATGTGTGTGCGTGGGTTCAAGCCAGTGAATGAACTTGGTCCTTGATCTGATACAAAGAAACACTCTTAAGCGCACACACTTTATGTAGCCTATATACACACACTCCAGGTAAGGCTGCCTTGGTTATTTATTCACAACACGCGTCCGGCGCGGAAGCAGCGGCGGCGCTGGGTTCTTTCAAAAACTCACCGTAGCGGAGAGATATTGATTCCGATAGTATAGGCTGTCAGTTGGCAGTCGTTGACAAGGCTGCTGTCAATATGAGTGGCAAAAAACCTGTGAGACACCAGCGCGCAATACTATAATCCAACTCTGCGTGGTGCGTCAAAGCGCTGCTCTCGAGAGTGTGTGAGAAGGAGAGAGCCAGACGGGAGCGGGCACGTCTGCTGCAGCGTCTGTTTAGGCTCTCTCTCTTTCTCTCTCTCTCTGTGTCTCTGTCTCTCTCTCTCTCTCTCTCTCTCTCTCTCTCTCTCTCTCTCTGCCTTTCACACGCACACACGCGCACACGCGAACACAGATTCGGACACAAAACGCATTGCGTATTCCCTCAACGTAAAAGCAGGTTTCCAACTGGCCGTCGGTCAAACAGCAACAGTTTGACCTCGGAAGGGGACTCTCTTCTCACTGCAGTGTCCCGGTCACCTGATGCCCCATTTAGCTGGCTTCGGGAAGACGACAGAGTTCCTTATTGAATGTGACCAAGCAGAAAAATAAATAAAGAAACAACTCCAGATCCGTTTCTGAACCAACGATGAAGTTGTTAATGATTCATTAACAGAGTGAAATATATGAACCGAATTATCTACAGTCATCATGAATTGCACCAATTTGAATTTAAATGAATAAATGATAGCCTACATGTGGTGACCGTCTCATAAAGACTCTCCAGTTCTCCTAGTTCTGTGTAAAAGTCTTGAGCCACCACTAAGTTTTTCACACATTGCCACAGCAAAATAGGAAATATTTATTGAAATGTGAAAATCTGAATGGAAACGGAACACATAAGCCAATAACAGAGTTTATGCAGTTCTAACAAGCTTAAACATTAATATTTGATATGACCACCTTTATTATTCAACACAGCCTGGACTCTCTTAGACAAGCTTTCATGTAATTTCTTGTCTTCAGGAATAGTTCTCCAGGCTTCTTGAAGGACATTCCAAAGCTCCTCTTTGGATGTTGGCTGGTTTTTGTCCCGTTTTTTTGTCAAGATGATCCCACACTGCTTCAACGATGTTGAGGTCTACTCTCTGAAGAGGATTTAACACTCCATAAGACCTGTTGCCACTGATTTTCAGTCCAGTTCTTGTGTCATTTGGCATACTATTTTCTCCTTGTTTTCCTTCCTGAAGAATTGCTTCCTGACAGCCACCTTTCCACAGAGACCATTTCTGATGATTTCTAGATGGATCAGCTGAAGGCCCATGACTCTCTCAGGTCTTTGCTGGACTTTTTTCTTTTTCGGAAGAACATCAGACAGTTATTTCAGGCATGGCACTTCTTCTTTTAACCTCCGCTAATCCAGTGTCTCATCTTTTAAAGAAGACACTGCACACCATGCTGAGGCATACCAAGTTATCATCTACTTGCTCTTTAGGAATCACATTTGGTTCAACAATGACAGGCTACCAGAAAAAAGAGTTGCCAAAGATGCCATTTAAAATAAGTTATTTTCTACACATAACACCTTTCACGTTCAGCCTTTGATTTATGACTTGTTTATCCTTAAATGATTTATAGATCACTGTTAAGTGGCTTAGCAAACAAAAACCACATATCTCTGGCACAAATGGTCAGATACAAGGACTGGTATGAAAATTATTTAAAAAGCAGCCAATATCTAAAGGAAACTTTGAACGACTTTAAAAAGGTTAGAGAACTGTTGCTAAAGATCACTGTAAAATATTACAAGAAAGTCTGGCTCCTTGGACGCAAAATATAAAGAGTGCCTCTCAACACTTTTTTCGTATCTAACTTTTAAACTCTTCTTTACTTTTTTTGGAGACAAAGGTCAACGAATTTCCCTTGCAACAAAAAGCAACAATAAAAAGCATGTAATTTGGTAAATTGGGCAGGAAAGGTTGACTTACAGTAAAATTACAGTTTGCCTAATTGTACCTCATATGGATACAAAGAATGGAGGAACTTAACACTGCTCATCAGTTGCAGGGATTGACAAACATCAAGATCAATGCACAATGCTCAACAATAACGCAGTTATAATGTGTTTTTTGAGTATTTTGTGTCAAGCCTGTTTGTTAGAGCACCTGTAACTGAGCTCTAGTGTAACCTAATTATACGAGTGGTACTTGATGTACTTCTGCAACTTGACTGCAGCCTTATTGTAGCTAATATAGTTCACTGTTAGTGTCCAACGACTAACCTGCCTATAAAAGGTGTATGTCAGAGTTAAAAGCAAGCCATGAGGCTGTGAAAAATGTCTGAAGAGGTCATGAGAGGACAGGGCTGTGCACAGATCTGGGGAATTAGGGAACATAATATTCACAATAATGCGTCATACCTTTCAACGGGGTCAGCCCCATGTCCTCACTGAGATGACAGATTTAGTCTTTTCCTCACCAAGGGTTGCTCTGATATTTGTTTTCATCACTTTTGAGCTAAGACTCCTAGCTAGAAGTTTTTAAACTAAAAAATGTGCTCTCTGAAAGGATTGTTAGAATTTTTATGAATGTGACCCAAAGAGATAAGTCGGTATGAAAGGAACAATGGAAGCAGAACAATTACAGAGCAGTCCAAAAAGTAAAACCTTTTCCAGAGGGCCCAGGCTTAGGATCTCAAGGTTTACATTTCAAGAAGACAACAACCCAAAACAAGCCAAGAAAGAGAACAATGGCTTTTGGAAAACTCTATGAGCAACAACAGTCTGAACCCAACAAAGCATCTCTGAAGAAACCCAAAAATGAATATGCACAGACACTCCCGATCTAACTTGCTTGAGTTTGAAGGTTACTGCCAAGAAGAACGGGAAGCATCCAAAGGAAAGGTGTGTCAAGTTTGTAGGAGCATTCTCAAGAAAACCTGAAACTGTCATTTAAGTTCTGAAAACTTGTGCACATAGAAACTGTGTGTCAGGGTGCTCGTTGGTCAAGTGGTAAGGAGCATGTTGGCAATGCTTATTTGCAGCAATCGCCAGTTTGAGTCCCTTGTGCCAATCTTTCCTGCGTGTCTTTCTTCTCAATTTCCTGTCTCTCTCCACTAACCTGTTCATTAAAGACAAAACACACCCAAAACATCATGAAAAAAAAAAGACACTGTGTCTGTTGCTTTTAAATAAATTTACAAAACACATCAAAAACTACTTTTTGCTTTGCAGGAGGAGGAAAAGGAACTGCATCAATTTTAAGATGAGTGGCTATTGCACACTCACTCACATACACACATTAACAGTGAGTTTTTCCTGAAGTGGTAGATGGGTTCTTGACACGTGCTCAAAAGCATGCATATAGAAAACTTGAGAGGCTTTGAAAATTTTCCATTGGCATTGGGCTACTGGTTTAGATTTCAGGACTGAGCTCCTATTAAGGTACTGGCCAGTTGTTTATGCTGTTGAACCCCTTCCCTTATTGGGGTGCCCCCATAATTTAAACTGGTAAGTTAAATCACATGTGTTTATCAGATGTATTCCCTAACAGTGCTGACTTTTCTTCCCATTTGATTATAGGCCATTAAACATTGTTGTTTTAGACTAAATTGATTCAAGTTGATGGAATAAGCTCACCGCTGAATTCCACTCCTTATTGGAGTAACATTGCTGAATTGGGAAAAAAAAAACAACAACAGTGGTGTTGAGGTGTGAGGAGCAGTGTTGGCTGGCATTAGGGGGGTGACTCTGGGACGCCAGTGGTCATTGTCTTGCCTCCTGGAGGTGTCGTGGGCCCAACTAGACGAAACACTGATGAAAGGAGGTTCCCACCTGATGACCCCAATGATATGTTGGTCAGCACTGCTCACTGATAGGGAGTATAGGGAATTATTCACTGAGTCTGGTCCATTTTTATTTGATTTTTTTCCTTTAGCACAAGTTTCTTGTGTTTACCTTGAATAGTGTTAATTGTTCATTAGATATCAGTGATATATAAATCTGAAGATGATAATAAAGCTGCAGTGAAGCTTGCCCAACTCTCCCTGTCTCTCTTGAACCCTTCCTTTCTGGCTCCCAAAAAAGATTTCAAACAACTATCAGTGATTGTAATACTGATGTGGATTCACCTCTCTTATACATACAATATCCTGCAGCCTCACACACCTCCGACATTTAGGAAATACATCAAGCAATAAATTCCTAATCTGTATTTTTTTTTCAATTCTGTGAGGAGAAATAATTAATGAAAGATAGAATGAATCAATAAGGCAATATATTTTAACAAAGGAGGCAGAGGTAGGTCAATTAAAACATGAGAGATGGGGGCAGGGGACGTTGAGGAAACATTATTGACTGTGGTGTTTCTTGGTTGAACCAGAGGAAGAGGACGGGAGGAGTGCGAGGGTGACCCCTATCTCCTGTAATACAACAAGGCTTCAGGGCACATTGCGTGTTTAGACACAGCCTTATCTGACCCGAGTGCTCCTTCTGACAACATACTTCCATCACTTCAGAGGACACCACATTGTCTTTCACTAAATTCCTGTTGTCTTATCCCAAGCATAACCCTCTAATTTCAAGCTACTTTGATATTTACTGATTTATGTTGGGGGGACACGCTTTTTTGTCTTTAAATCATTTATATGAACACATCAAGGTAGTCAAAATCCACACAATTACACCCAAGAGAGAGGCTAAGATGAGATCAGGTCAAGCTAAAAGATAGTTTCCCTCTTTCCTGGTAACGGTATAATCTCAAGAAACTTGCTTGCAACTCCATCTGCAAGTAGTTAGATAAGGATGAGAGGCAGAGCTCATTACTTGAATATTTGAGGACATGGTTCTGTCTTTGTTGTTCTTGTAACTTTTCATAAATGTTCCATAAGTGTTGACTTTAATTACCGTTGGATTCCCAGCCTTGCGTTAAATGTTGTTTTAAAAAGTTATTTGATGGATTGTCTTAATATTGGGTGGTCCCATTGACAAAAGTTTTCAGATAACTAGTGAAATACAGAAACATTCGTCAGATGCAAAAACATTCCTACAGACAGTCATGGTTCAAGGAATAACGGATATGTCCTGTAATAACTTTGGCATCCTCAAACTTTGAAGTTTCGCAGCATATTCAGCTCAGTATCAATTTTGATTCAAGTCCAGAGATATGGCTAGCGACTGAAATTATCTATACTTACCTGGAGTTTGCTGCTAATAAGAAAATGTAAGCTCACTAAATCATCAATGACAGAATGGTTGTGGCCATAGTGCACCTGTTAAACCTCAGTGGCACAAAGCATGTTAGCATGCTGAGAGTAACTCACTAAAAGGCTAACACATGTTAATTTCTGTTTGTTCACAACTTCATGATCTCATAAGGTAAATTTAATTAACAAACTGTACTGATGCTCTACAAGCGTCTTCAGCCGTCACGTCCAAAAGTGACAGTGACAGTAAAAGCTTAACAGTGATTCATTTCAACCACCGTCAATATAAGAATTTGCCATGCAGTGAAAGCTTTGTTTACTAATGCAGTTTTTTCTATTTCTCATTTTCTGTATTGTAGATTCTAACTGAATGCTGTGCCTTGATTGTCAGATTGTCGTGGCTGTTTGTTTGTGACGCTTGTGTTATGTCCATTTGCATATAATTTCATGTGCTCTCTGGACTACCATGCATTTAGCCGTATTTGATAATCAGTTTTAAGATCCTACATTACAATATGGTATGATACAACAATGGGCTTACTGTTACGCTACATGTTTTTCTATTTAAAAGAAGGAAACTTGCTGCTAACTAATTGCAATAAGGCTTTCCATGACTTCAGAATAATCCTGTTCCCGAAGTCGTTATAAGTAATTTCTATTCTTATGATGTGAAAATGTCATGAGTCCACCAAGAACAAAGATCTGTTATTCCCCAAAGTGAGACAGCTAGATGACAATGGCATTGTCAATGAAGACAGGTGCAACTTGACAAACTTGATTTACATTTCTCAGAAGAGGAGCTTGGAGACCTTAAACCACAGCATTCCATTTTAGTGTATTTGCACACACTGTACTACGCAAAGACATACCGTCAGGGTTTTGAAATATAAAACATGAGAGTATTAAAACAAAAATAATGAAATGCCACCACTGCTGACTTCCCAAGTCTTCAAGTAACTTCACTGCTTATATCCTGTTTACCTTTTGTGGTGAGGTCATGACACAAATTGTTGTTACTAAAGCGAACCGGTGAGCGGGTGAGGCGAAATAAATCCAATTTAACGTTATACTGAGTTGTGTTGGTGTATTGCACAAATGATTAATGAAGGGTAGCTTGACTTTACATGCCAGACCACTAAAATGTTCCAATCTTTGTTGGGTTATAAGACACACCATAAATGAACACATAAGACTTCCAGCTAAAGAGATTTAAAGGGAATCATCAAGATTTCACACAAATTATGTAAATTGTAAACAAACGAACTGGGGAAATGCAGCAATATTGGGGTCAAATCCTAAGACTCATTCTGAAATTTCCACTTCAAGCAACTCGACCGGCTAGAAAGCCTGTGAAGCTGCTAATGAGAAGTGAATCTGTCTGTCGGCTCTGATGTTGGTACTGCTCAATCTGGCCTGTTGATTTAGGAGCCGTTTGTGTTATCTTTGGTTTATGGCCACGCAGTAAAGCTGAAGGTGTGGGGGAAGTGTGTGTGTGCGTGTGTGGTTGTGTGCAGAGGTCAATTTAGCCACCTGGCCTCTGGACAGCTGCTACTGAGCCTCATGCTGCTTGGAGTGTGTTCTGTGGTACACACACACTTGATTACATCTTACTAAAATTCATTTATGCACAGCCACAAGTTTACACAGTGCAGCAGATAGACAAACAGAGAGACTGAATTTTAAATAGTTTATCTCTTCCAAGTATTAATTAACCAATGCTGTGAATATTTCCTTACTCGAATCCAAGTTGTTTGTGTGCATTTGTGCGATGCCCAATAATCACATCATTAAAAAGCCAATGGTGTTTGTGTTTAGTCCCGTACTGTCAACACAATGGCTGGTTACACAGCTGCAGAGAGACATGCTCACACACACACACACACACACACACACACACACACAACAGGATGGATGAACCCACAGGGCCACACCAAAACATACAAACAGCAACATAAAAAGAAAAAAAAACTCCCCCTGTCTAAAATTCTTTTTACTCGCAGCAGCCAGTTCCATTCTGATGTGATCCGTCCACGAGGTGTATTGAAACTGCATTGAGGCCCTGAGGTGTGGAAGTGGTTAGTTACCTTTGTTGTGATGGGACTGCGAGGTTGTTGTCTGTCTCACACACCCTGTCGCTGCAGCCCGGGGAGATGAGAAGGAGATGAATAGGATCTCATGAATTGACTGGTATGTTGGAAATTCTCCATTCTTCTGCCTGTGAAGAAAGGTGTGTCTGGTTTCACATGTCAGGTGAGCGTGTTAACTGTTATGCGAGTGGAAAATAATTCTTCATTTGTTTTTTAACCGGAAAAAAACGTACACACACGTACGATTAATGTTCACAGTGTGTTTTAGTTGAACTCAACTCAACCAAACTCAACTCTCAGTCAAGATTCGAAGCAAACTGAGCTGTTACTAAACGGTGACGTGAAAACTCTGCAGACCAAATATTGGTCAAAGAATTGCTGTATGAAATGTGCAACATGGGCATTCAAACCTGTCTTTTTTAAGCAGCCAAGAAGCCAGTAACGACAGCAATTCCAAGTCCTTTTGTTTCTTCTATTCATCCGACCCAAACCTTTTAAAAAAGAGGCAGCTTGAGAAACCACGACATGGCCAGGTGGGCCACCATTCGATCCAGTTTATGGTGGCCCAACTTTATGGTGAACACATAAGCAACATTTCACAGGGTGTTGCTACAGCACAACTATCAGCTATAGACTGAGGTACTATCTGCAGTCTAAAAGGTTTCATATACACTATCGTTTTGTCAAGTTCACCTGGAGTCATTTATGAAAGCAGAAAGTAGATTTTACAATCAGATTTCAATGCTTGAAATAGGCACAGTGAAACATGGTATTGTTAGTTTTTAGAGTTAAAACCTAACGTGGAAATTTGTCGCCTAAAGATAAAAAACAGCAAGTGAAAGAAACCAAAATAAAACAAGCCAGTAAACAAAAGGATATCAAAAATAGCTTTTCCAAGATGATCTTGAACTCAATTGTCATTTCATGACTTTACTCCACCCCCTCCTCCATCCATTTTGTGATGATTTTGTTGCTTGTTGATGTTTGCTGTGTTTCCTTATATTTCCTGGGCCAGTGTGTCAGGAACTGATGCTGAAGTCCACTATGTGTGTAAGTCAGAGACATCCGGGACTTGACAGTATGGCAGCATTTGATGCCATGGGAATGAGAATTTGTAGTTAACTTTACCATTTCAGTGTTATTACTACATTGTTGCTGGCTTACCTTGGCAAGGCGCCCATACTAAATATTGCAGATGATTGTGTGCATTTGTGAAAATGGTAATGTGTTGTTTCAAAGCAGCACGTGTTGTCACGATGGTAAGTCCTGTTGCTTTTAATGTATACACTCAAGAAATACGGAACAGCTGTGACTTCAATAAAATCTGGGTGGGTTTGATGAATAGGTCTAAAGGTGGTAATTGGCCCCTCTAATTTTGGGGACATTGGGACATTATTTTCAAGCGATTTTTTTTCTCACTCTTTCCTTTGTAGTTGTTCACATTTTCTATCCTAAAATATACAGTTTAAGAATGATCTTAAATACATTCATACATACATTGCATACATTCATTACATTGAAGTAACTTGAACTGAAAATTAGGTCCAGACACACATAATGTTAAAGTAATGACTTTTTAAATATGTACTTTTCCAGGTGCATGGGCCTTCTGACAAGTATTTTCTCAAACATGTCAGCAGTCACTGTGTTATAATTAGTTTGAAAAGTAATAGGGCATGACAGGACATAGTAGCCTGGGCGAAAGCCGACTGTTGACTCCGTCAAACAGTCTGGAAAAACCCAAGAGGAATCCGTTTCCATGGAGGGTGGGACCTTACTCAGCAACTTAAATTCATTGGAGTTCCCTTAACCAATCAGTAATGTTTAGAAAGGACGTAGGTTATGCGCCGAGGTTCATGCTTACTCTCGCGAGGCTCTAGCTCGCGAATCACGCTTCCCACATCCGCTTTCATTATACCGGTACCATTTGATACATCAAACTTTTCCCAAAGCCAGTTAGAAGGAGAGCTACGACATCCTTGCCACTAACAAAATTGACGAGGCATTCCTCTTGCTCTTGTTTTATTGTGTAATGCTCTCCAGAGTTGAGACAACTTCATGGATAGCTTCTAGCGTTCTTCCGTCGCCATGTTTATTTCCGCTGCAGTTGAACTACAATTATATGGACTACAATGGACTCCGCGCGTGAGTTCTGCGTCACCACTCGCAACTGTTTGCTGATTGGCAAAACACTGAGCAAACCGAGGTAGGGTGATTTGGCCAGACTATGTGCGGAGCCAAAATCTTTGGGCGGAAGTACGTAGGATGGCGTCGCCAGGCTAAGGACATAGTACAATGCATTCTAAAAAAATATGAAGCTATTTCACAATAAAGGCTAAAAAAAAAAAAACTTATACAATTAGCTGCATTTGCCTCTGGTCACACTACTGATGACATTTCCACTTTGTCTCTCACAATGTAATGGATGGGTGGGTGATGTTAAAACCTCTGACTTTCAACTTTCAACTTTTCAACAGAGTTAGGTGGTTCAAATCCTGACCATAACAATTTATTCAACAGTCATTTCACTTTTTTTTTTTATTTTGCTCCCACTTTCTAATAATCATAGTAGGGAGTTATAAGTACATGGTTAGGATTAGACTCAATATACAGGCTTGTAAAAAAAAAAAACTGTTTGCTGTCATGGAAAACATGGTATAATACTCACTGCTGCCATCACATGACGCAGCACTATCTGAACAAAACAACCGACAACAAAAATGTTGTAATTTTTAAGCCTTAATTGCTGTTTGACCATTTCACTAGACTTTTATGTAAAGTTTGCATACACCCTAAGGCAACTAATATGCACTATGCATTTCCTCTCTTTCTACCTGGGTTTTGATGTATTGTTCAGAGGCTTCAGGAGTCAAACTATCCTCAAAGAATGGACAACAGACTCGCTTCATCAGCTGAGCTACATACTGAAAAACTCACTTTTGTTGTTGCTTTTTATGATAGGAAGATAGTCACTAGACAACCAGGGTAACAAAAAGTTGTCATTAGAATAATTTTTTGACCAAAATGGTCAATGAAAAATTCAAATAAAACTTTAAAGAATGAATCAAACATCTGGTTGTTGATTAGTTGTGACGAGCACTTACTTCTGCTTTCATCCAGTCTATAGAATATGAGGATGTTTGTATTCTTCAATGAAAACGGCAAACAAACAGTGAGGTTCAACTGCATTCTCTGAAGTTAGTTTGTCTGAATATGTCTGTGTAGCAATGACAGAAGAAAGGATCCAACCAGACATGATAGTCTTGCATATTTTGCTTTGTGGTGCATCAACAGAGTCTCAGTCGTTCTAATCCTTTTACACAATTATCCCTCAGTGTTTGTGTGTTTAAGAGCAGCTACTCTGACTGTGGCTTTTCCACAGACGTGAACCAAAACAGCTCAATTGCCATTATCCTGAAATAGCTTGTAAGCACAAGGTAAACATGTGTGTAAAACTAATTGTGTGTGGTGCAGAGCTGGCTTGCCGAGAATTGTTGTGACAACAGATTAAACATCTGTCTGAATCCATTGATGAACTCAAATGGAGATTTAGAGGGAAACAGAATATATCCCGTAGATCCTCTGTCTCGCCAAACTGGGGGAAATGTAGTCTAAGTGACAGTAAGCAGGTAGAAACATACAGAGTCAATTATGGGAAAAGAACAAAGAAGATTCCTCCTCTTCTGTCTGTTCTTCTTTTTTCTTCTCTGAGCTGAAAAAGGCTAAACAAAAACGAAGATTGATCCTCTTCATTAGGTCTCACTCCTTCTCTTCGTTGGATTTGCCGCATGCTGAATAAGAGAACAGCCACATGGAGTTAATAACTAGTGCCATAAAACACTGCTTTCTGGCACACTCTAATATTCACACAAGCACAAATACGCACACACAAGCATTTTAGCAATAGCATCCGTGCTTGAAATATGTCATCTGTTTATCAGACAGTTTGGTTCTGGTTAATTCTTTTGGCTCTTTGGCTGCCAAAGAGCCAAAAGAACTAAGAAAATGTTACACGTATAAAGCTCTATATACCACAAACACAGACATATAAGGTTCCAGCTGAACCCAAGAGTACTGGGCAACACTAGAGCGGGAGAGGTGAGTGAATGAGTTATAGCTGGCTGTAACCTGTGTTGAAGGTAAGGCTCTTAAATACTGACAGAGTACATAATTCGCTGCAGGTTCTTGTTGCAGATGGGGCTTTATGGAAGAAGACTGTTTTCTGTCAGACTCAAGGAATGATTTGTGGAGTCTCACAACCTGAAAGAGCAAATCATGGGGAGTTGAAGTCACTTTGCAAAGTATTATACTGAAATAGTCCATTCTGTACTAAACATAACTGGAGCATCTTGGGGATTCGTTTCATTGTTATATGGTTATACAGACATCAAGGTCACATTCTGAGGTTAGAATCAGGGTGAGTCCCTCTCAGTACTCAGATGTAGCTTTAGCAAGCTGCTGAAACAGACCAGATAAGAGAACAGAGGGGGGAAAGAATGCAACAGAGGTGTGACAGAAAGGAGTTGGAGGAGAAAAAAAAATAGGTTTGAAAAACGGACAAGAACGGAGAGGAAAGGGAGGGAAAGAAAAATAAGAGGAGAGACAGAGAGTGGAGGCGAGAAAATGAGAGGGAGGTGTGTAGAAAGAGGAGTGTGGGAAAAATCAATATGCTCTCTGGAGCAACTGGAAGAGACAATCAGTCCTGTTTGACCCTTGTCTCCCCTTGGTGTCAGTGCATGTGTGTGTGTCTCAGTGAGTGTGTGTCTTTTTGTGCATAAATCTATTTCAGCATTGACTGTACATGTTTGTAAGCAACACGCTTGCTGACTTTTGAGTTTGTGTTGATTCAAGTGTCGATACATGTTGCTTAGGTGCATGTGGCTGCGGTCACGTATGTTTGTATGTGCTCCTCTTTGCCTCTTGTGTTTGCTGTCCTTGACTCAAATCTGTTTTATTGGCATGACTGCTGAGGCTAGGAGAATGATGATGCCAGGCAAGCTAATGGGATAAAAGTTCATTGCTTTACCTCAATCAACTTTGTAAGGGGATGGATTGAACAAAGGCTCAGAGCGAAGTTGCAATAGGATGAGGCTGTCACATCGAGCAGCTTTAACTGGCAGCACAGGAGTTGATTTTTGCTTACGGTCACTCTCAGTCACTTTCCCGTCTCACTCCACCTGTGTTACTACCATCCATGTGGTCACATTCACACTCTACCCAAAGGCTATGGCCCAGATTTTCTCAGACTGTCCCAAGCAGCTTTTTGTGGAAATGGCCTTGCTTTGATAGCTATTATTATCAATATAAAGAAGAAAGTGCCCCTTTTCTCTCCTTCCTTCTCTCCCTGTATATGTATGCGTGTGTGAATGGTTAGTATTTCTGCAAGCCTCGAGGCTAGTCGCTTTCACAGGCCGTCCACTCGATGTTTGGGGTTTGTATAGCCGGCTCAACCAGCCATTGTCAAAGTCGCTCTCCTGAATTCAGTTTCTCCATCTGCCCCCAGGGGTCTTTTAGACTGTCAGGGGGCGCCGGTGTAGATGGATAGATGAAAGGGCAGGAAGAATGCAACTCCTCCGAGAAGGAGAAATTACCAATCACGAAATTTACTTTTCTCAGTGTCTCCCTCAATTCTCCACCACTGCCATCCAATCACTTCTTTCATCCCTCCTTCCCTCTGCTCTCCTCCGTGCTCCGTCTCTCTGCTGTGCAGTTGCAGGGGGTTAATTGAGGTTTGAACAGTAGGGGGCTATTATGACACCCTTTCTAAAGAGTACACACACACACACCACCCACAATACACACAATGATAATTTAAAGATAAATATTACATTTTGAAAAGTTGGAAATATGTAAGACTCCTCATTTGGTGAGATGCTGTGCAGCTGCATCACTATCGTTGAGAGAGAACTAATAGTGTGTGTATGTGTGTCTTTATATTTGTGTGTGTATGTCAGAGAGGTGATGTCAGATTTAATAATGGTTTCCACCCTTTTCCAAAGGGTGGGAAGCATCAAATCAGAAACCAACTAAATAAATCACACGATTAATCCAACAAGTCAGCGTGACATCTAAACACTGCACACACAAAAAAGAATGGATTGACAGGTGTGTGTGTTTGTGTGTGCGACCGTGGTGCACACACTCCCTCTGAATGCTCTGTAAGTAGCAGATGGTCGGCTGGTGGTCGGTTGCCAAATTCGCCGTGTGATCATGTAAATAATCACATGCACTGTCACAATAAAGCAACACGAGAACCCCTGCAACTACACCAAGATAATAAACAAACATGTGAGCGTGCGTCATAAAACACACACACAATTGCACTTTTAATGAGATAAGCAGGTGAACATGATGATCCTCTCTTGCTTTCCTGTGCCTCCCTGGTCTTGACACCTTTTGAATTCTCATTGCGAGGTCTTTCATTTGAAACAGAGGCTGTACTGCTGCGTGCGTGAACAGTTAGGATGTTGATTGAAGCTGAAGTTTAACAGTGGGAAGCTTTACATCAAAAACTGACATTCACCTTTCATATCCTCTCCTTTTGATGCAGGGGAACACACTCACACACACTTCCTGGGAGCAGACTGTCTCACCAAATCAAAAAGTGGCATTTGCTGCGAACCTCTCCAAAACAATCGCAGAGAGTCTTGCCACGCATGCGTCCACACGCACACTCAAATACACGCAAAGAGTCTCCTACAGGATTTTGGGCCCCTCTTGGCACATATCTACTTCCACAGAACACTCACCATGCTTTGGCACAATGAAAACAATATATAGAATAACACACAAACTCTCCTCGACACGCACACACACACACACACACACACACACATTTGGCAGCAACAGCATTGAGCAACAGATGCTTCTGAATGAGCTCCTTTGCTGAGCATGATTCATAATGTGGCTATTGAAAATCACTTTCAGCACATTCATAATCTCTTATAGCTAACTATGAATATTCACAGCTCAGAGGCTCCACCAGACACATGCGCTGAATGGGATTCAACCATGGAAGTGTAGAAACACAGATGTACACACCAGCGTGCACAGCAGCTTTTTCTGTTTTCGATACTTTACAACATCAGTCATAGCATTATGACCACCTGAATAATGTAGAGTAGGTCCTCTTCATGCCTCCAAAACAGCTCTAACCAGTCAGGATGTGGAGAAAGACCATGTGAGGGTGTCCTGGAGTTTATGATACTAGGATGTTAGCAATAGATTTTTTTTAGGCCCTGTGGGTTATGGGATCTCAAAAGAAGTAAAATCCCATCACATTGGGATCTGGGGAGTTTGGAGGCTGGGTGAACACCTTCGACTCTTTGTTGTGTTTTCTGAGCCATTCCTACACAGTTTTTGTGAGGCCCTCTGCTGTCCTGCTGAGTGGTGGCTGCTACTGTAGGGCAATGTTGTTGCCATGTGGGGGGTGTGACTGGTCTGCAAAAATGTTTAAGCATTTGGCAAGAGTCACAGTAGCATCCATATGAAAGCTAGGATGTCAATTTTCCCATCAAATCGTGTCAACATAACAAGATGAGCAAAGTTATTCCCTTTTCCTGTCAGTGGTTCTAATGTTATGGCTTACTGATGTATGCCTTTTCAAATATTTCAATAAGTTGATCGATTACAAGTAATTTCAAGTATGCAGATCAAAATTCTGCAACATGCCCTCCTCTAATGTTCTTGGTCTCAGGAGGAAATTGCTTTCCAGGGTGAGATTATGAGACCATATTTGATTATGAAAGAAATAACATTAATAACAGAGTGAATAATATTCCCCCAAAATCTGGCAACTCCATTGCTCACAGTGAAGAAGAAGAAGAAGAAGAAAAGAAAGTCAGTCAGCTGAGAGAAAGTGTAAAGATGTCTTGAAGGAGAAGTTCGTTTTTTAAACCTGGACCTTATTTCTGGCATAAAATGCTTTCATCGACTTATTGATAACAGTTTGGTGAAAGTCTGCGTCCTTCGGAAGATATTTAGATTACTCGAGATCCGCATATATCTATATAACAGGAGAGAATAGGGCATAGACAATACAGCCTCTCCTTACCACTCCGTTAAGGACGTCCATCATACTCAAAGTCGTTGTCCACGTCGTCAAAATCTAATAAATATCCTGACATGTTGCACAAAACTAGCTGCAGTAAACTCTGTGTGAAGTTAACCTACTGTCACAGAGCACATAAATAAGCTTTCCTGCAGCAGCGCGCGTCGATGAAGTCATCCACCGCGTGTGTAGAAAGCTTCCTATGAGCCCCCCGATAGCCCCGGATAACAACAACATGGCAGCTATGAGCTAACAGTGCAATAGTACGCGTTCATTCATTCATTCGTCTTAAAGTATTGGTGAAATAAAGACAGATAATGCCTTATTTAGAGGCTGTATTGTCCATGCCCTGTTCTCTCCCGTTATATGGATATACGCAGAACTCGAGTAATCTAAATATCTTCCGAAGGACGCAGACTTTCACCAAACTGTTATCGGTGAGTAAATGAACATATTTCATGCCAGAAATTAAGGTCCAGGTTTTAAAAAAATGAACTTCCCCTTTAAAGATTTTCACACAGGTTGTAAGATGGTAACATGTCCCAAAAAGTATTCATGTGACATTACAGCAATTGAGACCCACGAATAAAAAAACATGTATGACTTAACCATGTACATAAATGCCTAAACCTAACTATTTGCAGGTGAGAACACAGTTGAAAAGCAAGAAATTAAAAGTTGGGTAGCAAGGTTATTGAACAAATCTTTTGCACGCTTATCCTGAAGGTTTGTGACTAGCACCTTTCACCATCCCCTCCTTTCTTGTCTCATAATAAACATTTGTGGCCAAAGAAACGTGACGTCTTGTGGAGGTCATCACATAGTAGAACATTTTGAGATGTACTACGTTGCTGTCAAATGCAGAGAAATCTAAATTTAAGCTGTAACTATGTAGGGATGAGAGTAAAGAAAATTAAGTAATTGTGCAAATTTCGAGACTTTACTGTGCAACTGCATTGTTTTGCTCTGTGGACCAATGCCGCTATTTTACTATCTGTCATGAGATAGGATTGTTTCTGATCATGTTTCTTTTTTGGAAGTGGAACCAGCTGATCAGTTGTAAGTTAAAAGCTGCCACATATCTGGAAAAGGTCTTTCAGTTTGACATTAGAAAACCAATGAGAAGACATGGGCATCCAAAAATCCACTGCATCTGCCATATCAAAAGACAGCAGACACAGGAAAGGAAGGAATGGATTTACATACTAAAGACCTTCTGTATCAAATATTTTCTTTCTGTCATGTCACAAGCACCAGTAGAGATGGACGGCCTTCTTTAATGTATAGTTTGAAGAAGGGCCTGGTACTCGGCACTTGAGTGTGGATCCAATAATTCCCTTTTACATCTAACATGAGAAAATTCAAACTCAGACACCACAGTGAACACAATTTTTTTTTTCCCATTTCCATTCATCTTCCTTAACATGATACTTGCACATGCAGTAAATAAACACGACGAGTAATAGTTAAAAGATGCTCTATTCAAGCAAAAGAACATTTGGCTCATTCCGTGTAGTAAAATTGTGCGTGCCATGGCAAAATAGCTAATTTATGTAATGATTCTGCACAATTTATCATCATGAATTCCATAAGTTTTGGGTTTTCCCTTTTCTTTGCACAGTCCAGTGGAAAAAAATTACAAGAAGGGAAAAATGTTTGTAGAATAAAACAAAGGAAGAAGTACGGGGGGAAAGAGGCGAGAAGTTGAGGCAGCGGGACATTTCCCGATTGAAACCAGATGAAGCACGAGAGGTGGTGAGAGATCTGGGAAAAGAACCATTAACCAATTAGCTTTCCAAAACAACCCTGCCTCCACCTATCAGAGGGTTTCACCTGACACTATCATTAACGGGATTTGCAGAGCAGCTCATTACCTGGAAACAAGGATTTCAACTTTTTCTTTAAACAAACACGAGAGCTTTACTGAAACGTGTTCAGTATTTTTAATCACTTGTAAACATAACAAGTGATCTGCAACACACAAAAAAACACACATATCCAGTCAAAAAATATTCCTCTCATGTATCACTGGTTTTGATTTTCTTCTGCATTTCGTCTCTTCCCACCTAAGTGGGACATGACTTCACAGACTACATTAAGTGGAGTGTGTGCATGTGTGTGAGTGACCCGTGTGTGAAGCACTACTGTGTGATCTTGTCCTTCTCTTCCCTTAAAACAAATTCAGACCACATGTTTTTCAAACAATGAATTCGAGACCAGAATTGGGAAAGCACCTTAGAGTCCTTCCCTCCCTGCCTTCCAACCACCACCACCCTTTCCTTCTCCCTCCACCTCTTTCTCCTATGTCCTCCTTCATATCTCCCCACATCCATGTCTCAGCTGCCACACCTCGATGTCTTTCTTCCCATCTGTCAGGCCTCATCTCTTGCACTTGAGCTTATATACCACAACAGCGTGAGGAGAGGTTTTTCTCAGCATGACTTGGATGATGGAAAATTGAGTTCCTGCTGAGAGTGAATGACGTGACCTTTTGACCTGCTGTCGACGTGAAAAAGTATAAGAGAAGAGCACAGTTGGAAAGGAATATGAATGAAAGTAATCCTAATAATTGTCAAAAATGTGGTGATGGCGGGATGGGCAGGAGACCAACTCCTGACTTGAGATGCTGATGAGAGTCAGAGAAACGGTTAAAAGACAAATTGTTGAAAAGTGGGGTAAAGAAAAAAAGAAGAGGTAAATAGAGAAGAATGTGTGTGAGAAGAGGAAAAGGAAGGGTGGTGCTCTCACCTCTCTCAGAGCTGCTGTCGAAACACAAAGAGCAAGTGGCATCGCCATGACAACACAAACATAAACATCAATGCCTTGAGACTGTGTGTACATTACTCATCTTGTGGGGACACGTTCCTTTTTCCCACAGTCACCACCTATCAGTCACAAAATATATATAAAGTTTAGTAACAACAATTACGGTTAGGTTTAGACTGAGGTTTTAATAAGAATTAGTGATTGTAGTTGGAATAGTTGGAATAAGTTTCCAAGGTATTACTGGAAATCACCATAATGTTCTCTTAAGAGATGGAAACACAAGCAAATTGTGTGTGATAAAAAAAAATCCGTTGTAATCATATACATTCTGAAAAAGGATTGTCGACATCCTCCTACTTTATGCATGCCTAATACAAACAGGCTGGTACATGCAACACACAGTCTGCACACAGTAATACACACTCTGCAAAGGGACATGGCGAAGACATAATACGGATAGAATCGAAGGATTTAATGTGATATTTTCTGTGTGTAAGTGTGTGAGTTTACAAAGGGGGATGCCTTGGCTGCTTTCCTGGTTGCGTGTGATGGAAAACTGAACAAATTTCCAAACAAACATTCTGGAAACAATTAAGAGAGAGAAACATGGAGAGACAGAAAGACAGAAAGGACACAAAGAGAGGAGAACAGAGATAAAAACAAACTTTGCTTGCAGGTTACATACAGAAAACAATTACGGCTTGCACGTATCCGAGACTTCCATGTCTCTCAGACTGCACAGTAAAAACACATGTGCGTGCACACTGAAAAAAAAATACACTCAGAAAGCTCTACACAGTCCATGATTGATTAGGAATGACAGAGACTAACATTTGTGACACCACAATCCCAAATCACAGGAAATGATTATTCCAAGAACAAGAAAAGTGAGTAGAGCCACAGTCCGAGGCTCTGGTGACTCATCAGCTCCAAAACGTCGCTGACAGACTGATTTCTACCTGCTGCTGCTGAGTTCCCAATGATTAGTGACAAGCAGACACTGAGAGAGTGATATGGTCTCCTGAGATAATAATCTTCCGATTCCATTTCAGATTTCCAGTAGAAACAGGGGAAGCAGACTCCCACGCTCCCCTCTCAGCTTCCTCCAGCCTCACCTGAGGGATCATCTGCAGCCCTCAGGCAGTCTTGTGTAAGTTCACACTTCACAAGAGCTAGTTCAAAGTTCACTTCACAAAGATTAAAACTGAAAAAGATGTGTTCGTAGTTGAAATTCTGAACTACAGTCCCAAAATGAAATAGTTCATGTTTATATCTTACTCTCTTTTTGCACCTCCTCTGAGTTTGAAACAGTCGGTTACAAGCAGCCACACTTCAGTTTGACACGTTCACTGTCAACAAGAACATTGTTAAATGCTGTGAAAGAGAGCTGTGCCAATAAAAACTGTCTTGTTCAATTAAAAATTGACCAAAAATATGAACATCAGTTTGAACACCCACATTTTGAATATGCTCATTTTAAGTTGTTCAGTCCCTTGTGTACAAGATCTTGTTCTTTTGGTGTTTAAGCAGAGTTCACAATAATAAGTAAGGTAGGAACATAAAACAAATGAAAAATTGAGATGTTTGCCTTATTGCTCACTCTCTCTTCACCATTAAAACCCAGCACAAGGACCACATCATTTTGTATAATTTACTGTGTAATTATTGTATTGTATAATGTATCATTTATTCTAGCTTACACATTCTCATTCCCAAATTGCCACATACTGATGCTTATTCAGGGGCCCTTGGCGCCATGATATTACACGCGGGGTATGCCATTTGCAATAATTCTTCAACATGCAGAGTAATAAAGTACAACTTTGTGATGTGGACTTTTAACAATGGACTAAACCCACATTCTGAGGTTGGAAGGTTGGTTTAAGAGGCTTCCAAGAAAGTTCTTCTGAAATTGAAGTATATGGAGTAATTTTCCTTTTTCGTTTCCTTTTCGTTTTACATTTTCTGTCCTTAGTTGGTGTAAGTTTAGAAAATCATCATGGTTTGAGTAAGAATACACCCTTTGAGCACATTATACTTTTGTTAGACGGCACTTTTACCCTCTGAAAAAAATCTCTACCCTCATTTTTAGGGTTTCCGTGGTTACAAATAATTTAGTGACCTCATCATGGATAACATTTGGTTAGGATTCAACAATGCACATTTAAGACGGTGGACTTCTACTGAGTCCTCTCAGGCTACCTTGTGCTTTGAGACCTCATGCCAAGGGCTCCTGACCAAGTGTCCATCTGCAAAAAGTTGTGCGTGAACTCAGTTTATCAGTCATGCTTGCAAATAGCAGTGTTTCAGAAACCTAAACCCATCATCGTATTGCCTTTGTTCCACATTCCATCAGACAAAAAAGAAAAAAAAATTATTACACAGGAAGATTGAGAGTGGGTGTGATGAGCCTGAAGAGCCACTCAAGAAAAAGAAAATTGCTTGCTGGTTACAGAGACTAAGCCACACTGACAGATGAGACACCTACAGAAACTTTAACGTCATCAGCTGCAACTTTGAAGAAAAGCATGTCAAAGTATGGGCAGTACAGTGACTGTTTACCATTCATCATGTTGTCACATAAACATTTCTCTGATGACAATTTTGTGTAATAGTATTTATGAAGTGCTAATGTGCTGAGATAGTTATGCGTGCTTGTATTTTACATGTTCCCAGCCCTTCAGCACCTGCACGAGGAGTGACCTCGTGTCCATCAGCAGAGCTGTTTCACCTGTCTAAACACTCAAAGATAGATGTATCAGCTAATCAGGACTGTGATCACACATTGACGTTGTTACAACCCACTTCAACACAAGCAGAACAACCCAGATCCCAATGGGAGGTTTGCTACACACATATACAAGTCTTTCCCTGATGAATCATTTTTAGCCGCTGCTCGGCGAATGTACTTCAAGTGCAGTCATGGGAGCTACTTGTGAAACGTAGTTTTATGCCCTTTTGTTTGGGATGAGAAATCCTTTCTACGATGGAGTAAATAATATCCAGAGAAATGGATCGCAAACATAATCTTAAGATACAAAATCCCAAAAAGTTCTACCTCCTACACCCAGCACCTGGGTAATCTGAGGATGTAACAAGTCAGAAGTCTTAATCAAACCAACCCTATTTTCTTCCTGTTGAGAAATTGGATTTAATGATTTTATGCATTTCCTGATCTGATCTTTCTCTCCAGGAGTATATAATTTGTCTCCAACCACCACCAATGCAGACTTTGCTTTAATGCTTTAATAACATCACCAGGCATAAGCAGGAATGATAATTTGTCACGAGTGCAGGCAGCGGCGAGGAGAGAGGACCCAAAATGTAAAACTAGATTTATTCCAAAAACTGTAAAGCAAAACACCAAACAACAAAAACTGATAAAAGAAAAACCAAAGAATAAACTGACCTGACAACACATGAAGAACAAGAACTTGAACAGGCCGAGTTGACATGAGGGGTAACGGTGGGGATCTGGCACATGCTGAGGACAAACCGGGAGACTAAATACTGCAGAGGGTGAGTGAGTGCAGCTGAGGATAAGTGAGCACAGGTGAAAGGAGTGGAGCTGATGACCAGGCTGGAGGGAACTGAGGGAGAAGGTGAGGAAATGGCAAGACTGAGACTCGACAGAACACAAAATACAGATCGTGACATAATTACCACGCCCCATTGAGCATATATTGTTTTGGAGCACTTGCATGGAATGTTTGTGAATATACTTTTTCTATTCTAACATAGTAATAATGATAATAATACAAAGAATAACATCTTGAATCTGAAAGAGCATCCAAAGATCCCAAGTAAATTTTAACAATAAATAAAAAGATAAATGAATAAACATGCCCTCACTGGTGAATTCTGGAAACGGAAATGCTGCAAAATTTGTCTTCCATGCTTTTCGCGACAATAAAAAAAGACTATATTTATATAGCACTTTTCTCTGCTACTTCACCACTCAAAGTCGTTTCACACTGCAAGCCACAATGATCCCCTCACACGCTCTTGCATACAGTACTTCTCAGTTTATACAGTTTTACAGACCAATGGACATATCAGAGGCACCAGGGATTCAGTGTCTTGCCCAAGGACACTTTGACATGTGATCAAAGGAAGTTGGAGATTCAACCCAGGACCTTCCAACTGGCAGACGTCCCACTCTTCCTCCTGAGCTACAGCTAAGCCATGTAGGTTTTCAGTAAACAAAAAAGCCAGTATGGACAACTTCCTGTTCTAATTAAATATTCTAAAAAACAAGTCATAAAAAGTTTGAAAGCTAACCTGATTGGCTTTCTCTGCAGGTGAGGTCTTTAACTGGCTGCTGACTAACTCTACCTTTACTTTACCTTTACTCTTAAGTAGCACTTTTTCTCTGTACAGAAAAAGTCAGGGATGCAATGATCCTGTCAGCCACATAAAAGTTCTGTGAGAGCAAGGGTAACATCACAATCTTAGAGTTATCCTGTCTCAATACACGGAGTAACTGCGCACAGAGAGGGGGAATGATAGTGATTGTAATTTTTCAGACCTACATCATCTTTACATGAATTTGCAGGGGCAAACATAATTGATGAAAATGGCCTCACTTGATATTTGAAGTGGGGTTTTTTTATGTTTCAAGTAACTTTAGGGCTGTGGAATGTGTTTTTGGCGAATGCATCAGAACCATCAATCAAGTATCTATGAAGCTTCACGTGATGGGAAGCTTACATCTGCCATAAGTGAATTTTCATTTTAATTATATCCCACTTGAAATTTCTATTCTTTGTATATGTATGCTGAAACAGGATGAATAGTTTATCAATCAGGGATAAGTTATGGCTTTCTGTTGTCTGTTGTCTGAAAAAACAGTAAAAGATGCAAGTTACAGTCGGGGGGGCGGGGGGGGGTTGAATTATTTTGAAAGTAATTGTGTTCTTTTCTAAAGATAGTTTTGGAAACTATGAAACTTCATTATGTCATGGCCACAGTTTAGGTTGCCATGGAGCTCCATGGATTGAGAAAAGACAAAATTAGAAGACAAAACAGAGGTATCTGAAACTCTTAAAGTATTCAAGTTAGCCATAATCTTGATATAAAATTTATTTCCAGCTTTTGACATGAAAAAGACAAATTATTTGGGGCATTCTCCTTTAACAGAAAACTCCAGAACTACTCCTACAGCTGTGCTTGTGGAACTACTGTGTTGAATACACAATGTAACGATCATAGTGACTGTAAATTAAATCATTTGTGTGTTTTCTGTTCACATGTGGTGGCCTGTCTTCAGACCACACAAGCACTATATGTGTGTTCACCAGCAAAATGGTAAAAGCTTGCAGACATGTACTCTGAAGTTCCCTAGCAACAGCCCTGAAGTCAGGGCAGGAGTCTGAAAAATCTGCATCTGAAAACTCATCAGCCCTGTTTAGGTTACTTAAAAGTTGAACCTATATATCTCATCAAGCATTTCTCCCTGAAAATATCAGTGCCAAAAATGATACTTAACAAATAATCCTTGCTTTACTTTGCTCATCGAAAAACATCCAAGTTACAATGGGTGAAGAAAGGGACTTCCCGTTTGTGGTGAAAAATATCGTGTTAAAAGTGATGCACTGGCACCAGAGAGCATTTCTTCTGGCAGCAGCAGACATAAGCAGTGCTTATAAACACACGCATTGTTCATCTTAGTGTGGTCTACTCAGCCGTGGTCATTCCCTGTCCAGTTCAAGCCAAACTTTCAACCAATCAGCATTCGACCTGTACACAGCATTATTGCCAAGAGGTTACACAGAATTGGCTTGTTTGAAGACTGCACGCAAGTCTGTCTTGAAAGCATCCGCATTGGTTGTATTCCCATAATCCTTCTCAGTATGAGCTACACATAAATGGAGACCAGTGAAGAACCATAAATCAGCTCTCATTTCTCCAGAAGTGCTGAGCTCAGAAGCTATAAACAGTTGCAGTCTCTACAAAATTAGGTGTGTAACTATATTAATGGAGATGTTCTGCTCGATAATAACTGCAAAAGGCACTCCTATGGTCTATCCAGACAACAATCAACAAATTATGTTGTTCCATCTCTGGTGCCACATTAGTAAAGAGATTAGATTAATTTAAATTGGTCCAAATCTTAAAAAATTCAACAACTCAAAGCAGAAGGTGTTTTTTTTTTTTTTTAACAACAATGCATGGAACACGGTGCGGGAGGGATTAGAAAACGTAATCTAATTTTGAATTCTGTGTTAATAAGTAATGCTTTTCTGTTCGACACTGATCTTATCCGCAAGAAGAACACAGAACAGAGCGTTCATTCATTCATCAATCCCATCTACCATTCATTCCTGTGCTCACAAAAAACAATAGGCCGTTGTTGTTGTGTTTATGGTCTCTGTTTGTGGGTCTTTCTCCCAGGCCCAGTGTGCTGTAGACTCGGGAAGCCGGTTCACTCTAATAAAGTTTAACAGGCCCGCTTCAGTCCCACAGGACCCTGAGCACTGAGAGCGACAGCGGAGCAATGCTGACTTTGATTATCTCAAACTCCTATGACCTAATTAAATCCAATCTAATCAGCACTCAGTCCTCCACTGTGTGGTTTTCATTACAGAAATGTGGTAAGGTGATTGACAGTGATGATTTAAACACTGAGAAGTTTAAGGTCTGACTCAAAGGAATTACTTAAATATGAAGTGATTGCTTAATTTGTACCACATAGATTCTGCCACAGATGGAAAGAATTTCATTTTAAATGAATATTTTCATCACGCAAAAGTTCAGCTGTTTGATTGTTGGAATGATAGGTTAAATCAAAATATGTATGCTCACACACGTGCATCAGTCTGGCAGCAGATTATTTTATGACATAAACCTGAGTCCGTGACAGAAACTGTCTACCATTGTGAATAACAGTATGCATTGTAAGCATTGTGGTTGCCATGGTGCGGACACATGTAATCATGGTAAAAAGAGAAGAGTCAGTAATGTACAAATGATCCTGTCATCAGCATACCTCATGTATGAGCCTCCGAACACACCCATATGACTATGTAAACAGTGCCTCATAGTTTTCTCTGTCAAGTATTTTGTTGGCTCTTTGTCTTCAGATTGTTTTCGCTCTCTCATCCACTTCATTTTTTCCCTCCGTTACAACATTAACTCTGCCAGTCTGCCTATTTTTCTTGTTTTGTGTCTGTCAGTATGAAGCATGCAACATCCACCAGAGCTGGGAGAAGTAAGAATGCTGCTCACTTAGAGATGAATATTGTTGATGTTGAATTATCGCGTATTGGGAAAAGGAAATTTATTATATGCAAACAGCTTTTAGTTTTAGTTGTTGCCAAGGCCTACAGCCTTTCGGCTTTCAGCAATCTTATAAGTTCATTGGAGCCCACAATGTGCGACATGTACCTAATAGACTTGAATAAAACCTCGTGTTTGATAGATATCAACTGCACTGTATCGATAATGTCCTCTGAATACTCCACGTTTTTGCCCCATGCTCTAGTCTGTGGTCTTGTTGAAGTTTGTCACACAGATTCAATTATTTTTTGTGCTTGCCTTTGATAAGATAAGATAAGATAAGATAAGACAAGGTAAGATAAACCTTTATTAGTCCCACAACCTTTAGTATTTTCTGAAATTCCTTGTGTTTGTAAAATGCTCAACTCTGCACTGGCAAATATTAAGAAGCACAAATAGGCCTACAGCTATTTGTCAAGAATGTTTTGCACAGTTTGTTGTGTGCCTTTGTGAGCTGCCAGGACAGGTAATCAGTGCTCTCTGATGTGGTGTAGTTTAATATAGTTTTGATGATCAATCAATTCAATTTGTGTCCAATTTTACGTTTGTACATGACACAAAGCTGTCAGCTATTACCAGTGTCATAGGAAGCAAACCTCCCAGAACACGTGTGGAGTGAGTCACTGCTCTCAAACTGCTCTGAACAGGGCTTTTAGGACAGGGTCATGGAAAGTGCTGTGGTACATGACCTAAGAATGTCAAAAACATAAAGTTTCATGAATTTAACTTTTCAAAAAAGGGCATGTATTTTTGGAAGTTTCCCTTTCAGAGAGCAAAATAAAAAATAAAAAAATTCAGGGAGGGAATTGTTTAACAAAGTAGAACTTTGCCAATTTGGAGGGTGCAGTGAATCACCAGAAAGTTAATATTCCTTCAGTTCCTGGAATAATAGCTGATAACAGATTACCTACGACAGTAATTTGCACTGATAGCTCCTTGTTAGCTAGTCATCTGATCCTGAACCATGTAAAATAACAAATTTGAATGTAGTTAAACTGAAGACTGAAGTCTTAAGACGCCCATGTGAAAGTAGGAGTTTTTTTTGTCTGAGGCAAAGCGCGCATATCAAATATTTTAACTGAACAGACAATCCGATTCATGGTGATATGGCATGTGTTGTAGCAGCAAGAGATAAGCTGCGCCTGCATCATTGTTGAATTACAGGCACTTGATTACAAGTTGCTCTTCTTGTTCGCGATTCAACACTAGTTTGTGCTACTCTGGACTGTTTTAGTCTTTATGTAAAATAGCTGGTGTTTGTAAATTATTTGGAACCACATGCTAATTTGCTCTCTCCTTTGTGTTCCTATGTGTACAGTATGAACTGGTTAATGGAAATCGATTGGGCAAATTACAGGTTGTGAGAGTAGAACTCATGTGGACTCATGCTTTCTCTTTGATGAAGCAGGGGTTCAAAGCATACATCGACATTCGGACTCAAATCCAAGTGTTTGCCTTCAAATCATAATCATAATCTCTAATCAGGACCCCACAAACATGTCCAGAGTAAAAATGACGTTATGCTTAATTTCAATAAAAAGGAAATTCTTGAGGAGATGAATAAAACCCCACAATACAGGACCACCGAAGAGATGCAAAAAAAAGAAAGAAAGAAAAAACATTTGACATATCAACATTTTATTCTGACACACATCTGCTCAGAGAACAAAAGACATTCAAACCTGCACACATACACAGAGCTTGAGTGACAGGGAGAGTGGGTGCGTGGGGGTTAGAGAAACAAGGAAAAAAGAAAAGTGTCTTTGAAAGTAAACAAAGGCAGAGTGATCAGGACCAGATTGGTGCAGATCAAACAGTAGTGTTGAAGTAGGAGGAGAGAGGCCTCTGATGGAGACATCAAACAGAACTAATGTAAAACACATATCAGCCTGACATCATGTACACACACATTCAGGCAATAATGCAGTGCAGATATACACAAAGCATGAGAAAAAGCAAAATGGACACCGAATCTTACGCGCACATCAGCGCGTCCTGTCAGGTGCTTTTACAGTTTCAGACAAATTCAATACACACAAGTTGTAATGTACATGAAAAACAATTAAGCCTCCACATGCAAGCCCTGTCACACACACAGACATCAGAAGCCAAGTTATCAGTGCGGTACAGAGCCAAAAAACACAATAAAATCAAACAATCTTTGAGAGGATATTTGATCAGGCATTTGTAATCATAAAGCATAAATTACAAACGGATTTGACAACATGTACTGCTGGAAATGATTGTATGGTGCTTGGACATTGAGGGAGTTCAAATCTTTGCATGATTTTCCTCTACATGTCACCCACCCACCACTGACCTATGATGTCAGATGAATGACAGCAGCGTGATGGAGTGTACACAGCAGTGATTGGGTCTGAGTCTGTGCGTGAGACTATGAGGTTACAAAAAGGTCAGTGACAGGACGGGACGAAACAAAAGTAGAAAGATAAAGAAAGAAGCCCAGCCCAGATTTGTCCTCCAGGCTTCGCCCCTCCCAGGAGGCATTTCTATACACATGAAAAATGATGGTTATTTAAAAAGAACAAAAAACACAAACAAACGCATGGCATGAAGTATTTTTTACAACAAACCAATAGCTGCATGAGAAAAAGACAGTTGCTCTCTTTTGGTATTTTCCTTTTCTTCTTGAAAGTCACGGAAATATTTGGTTGACATTGTTTTGACGATATAAAATGCACTTCTATTTGAAGAATTCTGGCCTGTTTAGCGGCAGTGTTTTCAGAGGCAAGTCAATGTATTACCACTTGACACTTGGAATCACTGAGACCACATTAGAAGGTGCGTGCATTCTTTTAGCAGTATTCATGTATATGATTCCTTGAAGGAGGGGGTTTTCAACTGATGTGCCTCCTGCAAATTCTTTAAGAATGACTATGATAAGCAGCTTGTTTTGCGTCAGGCTGTGAAACAATTATGCTAGTAAACTGTTCAACAGAGCACTTACAGTGTGTCCGAATATCAGGCCGAGTCGGGTCTGGGGGTGACTTTGAAATATTTGCAGGTAAGGGTTTAGATCACGTAAATATACAGTGTGTTCTTGTTTTTGTATGTGTGCAATCATTTGTGGTCATTTGAGACTCAGGTAAGGAAGCATTTTAACACCACGCGAGAAAAGAAGTTCTAACAGATGTCCACCATCGTCAGATCAGATACGGTAATGGGTATGAAGAGGACCTCAGATTTTCCTCTATTAATTCATGCACTTCTACAAAGAAATCCATATACAGAAATCCATTTTAATAGAAATTTCCTTGCAACATATAAGTAGTATTCCCATAAGAAGCCCTTCGCTATCTGATGATGACATGAAATGTCAAGCAGAGACTATGCACTGAACCTGGAACGTGAAAATCAGCGAAATTCAAATGAGCCTTCAAATAAATTACTCAATTAAAAACTCATTTCACATGTTTATTATAGAGCCTCTCCTTCCAGTGTTTATTCAAATGTGACTTTTTTCCCAAGCATAAGGGTTATATTTACTGAATTATCAGAGAAATGTGATCCCTCCAGTCGGTGCTGCTTTTCAAGAGATGTTGTTAACCTCTGAAGTGGAGCCAGAGCAAGATATATCCAATCCACTAATTTTTCTCAGGCCGCTTGTCTCTCCGGTCTTTCTTGCCGGCCTTCATTCTTTTCTATAGCTCCATTCATTAAAGCTAAGAGCCTATTGAACAGCGGCCTAATTAATTTGCTAAACAATTAAGGGGTGTGGTGTATGTGTGTGTGTTCATGCATGATTAATGACTCAGTCAGGACGTTTATTTGTGTTCACATGTACGGGTGGGATCTGCCTGTTATTATGGCCTGTGTGATTTACGTATCTGTGCATGTTTAGGAGTTTATGAACGTATTGTGATGCTGACAATGTCGCTAGCCCTGCTCCATATAAAGCTCACGAAGACAGAGACGAAGTTTGTAGATTTGGGACTTAAAAATAACATGTGATGTGCATTGCTACAGATCTCATGTATTGCTTGTTCCGTGCAAGACATGGGAACAAACTCGCTACAGTGTCTGAGATGCGCCTCGTCCTAATATTGGTGCACTGTGAGCTTTTAGCCTCGACAGTCCTCCTGAGAGGTTCAATCACAACATGTAAATGCTCAGTTTTGGCATGCTTTGAATCTGAATGAAGGTACATTGGGTATTAAATGCAACCGTTGCACAAAGAGATGTGAAGCAGAGATAGGTTTGAGTCGAAGATTTGTGAGAAGAAAAAAGCAAAACAACTGAATGGCTGACTAATCAACTTGAAGCCCAAATAACCCTAGAGAATCCAACCAGCGTGATAAATAAATAACCAGAAGAAGATATAATCTTTCATTTCGCCTCATTTCAATTAGACACACACTCCCACACACACACACACACACGTGCACAAACACATACCACCTTTGCTGGGTTATTTTACAAGGATTATGCTGGCAATTACATGGGGTACATTTACTGGCTGTTCCCACATTCCAGTCTCTCTCTCTCTCACTTTTTTTTGTTACTCTTTCTTTTTGGTTCTTTCATTCTTTTACAAACCTTTTTGTCCTCTTTCCTTTCATTGTCAGAGGGAGAAATTTATCTGAGTGGAGAATATGGTGCTACAGCTCTCCTCCTTTATTAACATTTCAAACGCACTTTTAGATCAGAGAAGGAAAATAAACTCAAGTGTGTTGGTGCCTTTTGCTCCCCTAAACTGTATGCTGCATCTCTCCCTTCCCCTCTCTCCAACTGTTCCGGACCCACAAGAGCCGATTCAATAAGTGAATGATAATCCCTGTAGGAGCAGGGAGCAGTCGGCTGGAGGGCCTTTGTAGTTTTGAGGGTAGATTAGCACGGTGGCCATAGAGAGAACGGAGTCCTTTGTCTCACTAAAGGCCTGGGATTAGATACAGGCACTGGCCTATGAACTTGGGTAATGTTATGTGTGCTTATGTTTGCAAATGTTTATGAGACCATGTGTGAGAATTAAGATATATTAACTTGTGAAAAAAGACAAACATAGATGAAAAACCCAGTTTAATTTCTTTAAATTGTGCTTATTTTTCAAACTGAATGAATTTACAAGCGATCAGCTTTCTGTTCTTTAAAAAGTTCATTATTGTATAAGAGTAAGATTGAGAAACCAGAGAGTTTTCTTGTAAGTTTACATTTGCATCTAAGTCTTTGCTTAATGACTGAATCAACAGTTGGGAAGTTAAAGGATGAAAGCGTTTTGAGAATTCCCCCTTCCACCGGGCGCTGATCGGCCAACATTCGTCCCAAATATTTTGATTGGTGGTTACTTAAAAGCTTAATCAAATGGCCCAACCAAGTGGAGATGACTACAAGTTCATATATTATCAGAACTCCAACAAAAGTTTCCAGTTTTAATCCATCTAAAATCCACCGCAAATTTAACATTTTAATGTATCCATCCATCCATTTTCTATACCGCTGAATCTGTCTGTCAGGTCGCGGGGGGGCTGGAGCCTATCCCAGCAGTCATTGGGTGAGAGGCAGGGTACACCCTGAACAGGCCGCCAGTCCATCACAGGGCCACACAAGACAAACAACCATGCATGCTCACACTCACTCCTAAGGACAATTTTAGAGACACCAATTAACTTAATATGCATGTTTTTGGACAGTGGGAGGAAGCCAGAGTACCCAGAGAGAACCCACACATACACGGGGAGAACATGCAAACTCCACACAGAAAGGCTCCAGCTGGGAGTTGAACCTGGACCCTTCTTGCTGTGAGGCAACAGTGCTAACCACCACACCACCGTGCACATTTTAATGTAGTTTAAGTAAATTACTGAAAGGATTTAGGGAAAACCCTAAAGGTCGATTTTTTCACATCTATCAGAGATAGGAATAAATGGAGTTCCAGTTGAGGCCCTGTCACACTGTTGCGTATGAGAGAAACATATGAGTTGCGTATGAAAATTATCACTCATACGCTGGTATACGCTGACATACGCCAGGGGAACGTTAGGCATAGGTTGTATACGTTTCAAGCACGCTGGCATACGTTGGCATACGCTGAGGCAGAAATACATTTTTGAACATGCTCAAAACTTTTGTGCTTATGGTTAATACGCTAAGCATACGCTAGGCATACGCTGAATACGCTAGAGGTACGATATAGGTACGTTACTGATAGGTCGAGAACGCTGGACATAAATTGCCATATGTTGGCATGAAGGTGTACCGTACAGCTGGCGTATTTATAGCCTCCGCCCGTCTGCCGCCTCCATCTCCGCCCGTCTGCCGCCAGACGGGCGGAGATGGAGGTGGCAGGCAACCGACGATTCACGGGAGCGGTCAGGACGAGTTGTGGAACTTGATCGCTCAGAAGCATGTAACTCATCAGCTGCAGGTGCATCAGGCATTTCAGCAGGTTTGGGTGAGAATGATTCTTGTGTTTTTTTGCCTTTTCCTCGGCCCAGGGCCGGGCAAACGACGATTGCTTCTTTGGAGGCATGATCGAGATGAATGTCTCGAGAGATGTTGATAGCGCGTCGTCTACTGCAATAATGGAGCAATGTGGAAAGGCTGCTGATATAGGCGCGTTGAAACGTACGCTGGGCATGCGCAGTTCATATGCTACTCATACGCTAGTCATTCTTTATTTTCAAGGACTTTTCGTGCGTATGAAAATTATATTATTAATTTTCATACGCAACTCATACGCTTCTCTCATACGCAACAGTGTGACAGGGCCTTTACATACAAACACATTTGTATGAGGAAATGAGGTGCAAAAGGAGTTCTGTGTGTCTGCCGCCCTGCTCAAACTATACAATGGGTGGGTACTGCTAACAAAAGGGAACCTGGCCTGTGAGCAAACCACACTGACTTGTTGCACTAGAAGGTGGTCGCACTGTGCACAACTATTACTGGACATTTGTATCAGAATATGCAGAATCTATAAGCACGGGACAACATTTTTGTTACTAGAAGCTTTGTAGTTGACATTTGTATGGGTTTTTATGAGGGGGCAACCTCATAAATGAGGTTAATGAAACTGCAGCTTCATTCCGTGATAACTCGGAGAAGTTTTACACCGGAACTCTGCCGACAACAGGATGTATTTTATCAGCTGTTACCTGGACAGGTTGCCAGTCCATCACAGGCAGTACTAATTTTAAACACAAATGTCCCTGACTGGTTAATCAATATGACTAAGATGACTGATCGGAAACTCAAGGAATGTTTTCCATCGGTGCTCTTTGAAAATGTTTTGAACTGTCAGTCGAAACCTGTGAGTTAGGTGAGAGGCGGCCTGACTTTAATTAGTCACACAGACTCCTCGAATGTTGGTATGGAGAGAAGTAAATGCTCTTTATACTCACAACCACACGCAAAGTTAGTCATTCACTTGATCCGATAAACTATCTCCTGAAGATTCTACAGTTGTCTTTTGGTGCATTTACTAAAAAAAAAAATAATAATTTTTGTCAAATTAAAAAGTAATGGGGTTTGTACATAGCACATGCTTTGCAGATGGGAGAAACAAAATCTGGCCCTGAGCAATCTAGAAAAAGGAGGTGTTAATGCTTGTACATAGTTATGCTGTTTTGACACCAAAAGTAACATGTTTAAACGGGTTTTTGAAATGCATGTACACCTGCATAAACAGCCAAATTAATTCCTTTCCCATTACCAATGTTTAACCTCAATGCACTGAGGGCTATAACACAGAACTGGATTTACATACAGTAACTACCACTACTACCCAGGGGACTACCCAGTGAGCTGCCAGCATTCTTGCAAACTGGTCAAATCAATCCAGCTCTTCTCTTTTTGTCTGCAAATTGTTGCTGTCAGTTTCAGAGCCTCTGGGAAGTGTAACAGTCAGTAAAAGTGTTTCCATAAACAAACAAAAAAAGGAGCTTTGACCATTCTGACCATTCAGCACTAAGAATAGCACTCTAATTAGAAATTGGCATTTCCTCAACGCCAATCAACGCTGAAGCGGATAAATGCTCGCAAATACTGAAGAGTGAGTTGATGTGGAACACTTCCCCATTGCCCTCAAAAGCCAGATGTAAGCAGATGTTAAGGATTTTTTTTTATCACCAATGTAAAAAAAGCTTCATCGACTATATGCACAGGACATCCCTATGTTTTCCTACACATTTTTAGTGAGGATGAGTGCCGATATAAAGGGTTTTTTCATTAGATTTAGCCACTGTTAAGACACCCTGAGGGACTTTTTAAACTACTGACAAATCCAACCACCAATATTACAAACCATGGCTACTTAATAGAGAAGAGAGTTGCCAGTACTACTTCACAATGGTAGGATCTTGTTGCTGTGAGTGTGTGGGTCAGTCAAGTTAAGAAATAGCTGGCTTTCTAATGCTTGCACATCTGCAGTGTCACTGGCCCATAAGAGTGGAGGAATTGGAGCTGCAGGCACCACACAGCAGGATACAGATATCTGACACCTAGAGGAAACGTTCAAGACCTTCTGTCATTTCGAGCTCGCCCTCTGAGTGATCATTGTACATGTAAATATAGCCAAAATCACTGCACAGCCATTGTCTTGGGTGGATGGTAGTTTTATGAAACCATGGAGTGCTTATAGAAACAACTTAGTAAAAGCAGAGCATAGGGGGCCCAGTGCTTCATAAGAGCCAGGGACTGAACACTTTGTGTGAAAGAGACACTTTTCGTCACAATTTTTTGACTTGATTAGCCATCTGACAACAGAAACAGATAAATATATATGAATGAGAACAGCTTTATTGGTAATTCGGCTGTAATCATTTACAGAGTATGTGAGCACAGAAAGTATGAGACGCAAACATATAAAGGGCTGTAACAAAGCAAAATACAAACGAGAGATCATCAAATCATGAAAATGCTTATAAGCACATGGCATCAAAACATGTGACATCATTTGGCGATATTTGACGACTTTTATCTTTCCTTTATCAGGCTTTTAACTACAATACATGACAAATTAGCAACACAACACAAGTGTGTGATGTTTTTAGCAGAACAGCAACCAGCCAGTTGCAACCCACTGACCTCCTTCTAATGTTGCCTAATGCCAGTTTGATGGAACCCCCTGTTTTAATCAACAAAATTCGGTGACTGACAGCGATGTGTCATTCATGTGACACATCACTAACTGACTGAATCAGCTCGATGTGCTGACTCTATTTGTGTATTGTGTATGCAAACATATTTATCATATGTCATAGCTCTTCTAAATTTGGCTAAATTACAAAAGCTAAGAGTGGTGCAAGGTGAAGAGCCACTCGGGAGCCGAAATAGCTCTTTTAGCTAAACTGAGCCAAATAATCTGGATCAAAGAAAAAAGTTGAAGTTCCCAGTACTAATGATTGTATCTCCACCGTGTTGGCACTTTGCATGACTAATGTGGCAAGCATTACTATTAGCTAGGGTCTGAGTCAAAACTGTAATGCTTAGAGATGGGTGGATGAGGCTCTTAGATGACTGCTTTTGTCATTAAATCAATGGCCATATGTATTCAAACACATCAACAATATCATAGAGCAAGTGGAAGAAAATGCAAAAGTTAGCAGAAGAGTACAAAGCGTTACCAGCACACACAAACTCTGTAAATACTCCTGAAAATTTTCTGCTAGATTCACACATTTTCTCACTACGTATTGCAGAGGAAATCTATGCAAGAAGTCAGAAGCAATTGTTGCAGACAGGACTATTTTTTTCATGCTGACCCTCTAGAACATTTCTGGGCTGCAGTGCATGTGTTAAAACAGCTGTTGATTTTGTTCCTTCTCCTGTCTTCCATTTATTGTGTTAAACATGTTCACAAAAGTGAAATTTGTCCAGATGTTAGATTTGCTTTGCTTTGCATTTCTACTGTGAAGCTCTGCTTTAATCCTCTTCTCATCTTGATTAGTTGACTCCTCTGTTGTGGGTTGCCAATGTTTTCATGTTGCCTTTTGTAGCTGCAGTTCAACTCAGTTTTAGTTGGCTTTGTCAGCCCTTTCGATCTGTCTGCTTTTCTCCTCTCTGTGCTGACTCATTTAAGAGCCATATTCCATGTGAAGTCAGTCATATTTGCATATTTTAGGCAATGGAATTATTCTGAAAATCTAAAAAATAACATCCAAGTACATTGCATGTTAAACAGCTGTGACTTACAAGACACAGCTTTTCCAAGCTGGGGCTCTTCTCTGATAAAATTCTGGAAAAAAATCATCATCCACACATGGTCAAGTAAAAAAGACAGTGCTTTTGATTTTATGGTTCACTTTGCAGGAACCATGGGACAAGGACGTGGTAAATACAGCCTGAGATGTACAAAGATTTATGACGTACTTTATTACATATATTACATAATATTGCATATATATAGCATATATTACACTGCGTCATTATTTACTTAACAAAAACTAAACCAACATGAATGCCGTACTGTGGCGCTGCCATTAGCACCATCGCCTCACAGCAAGAAGGTTCCTGCTCCGAATCTCAGCCAAAGTCTTTCCTTGAGAAGTTTGCATGTTCTCTCCATGTATTCTGGCTTCCTCCCACCATCCAGACACATGCATGCTAAGTTAATTGGTGATTCTAAATTAATCAACCCGGTGTTTATCCTGTGATGGACTGGTGATTCGTAAATGAAAAAAAAAGGTTTTGCAAAGGGCTTTACATTTGTTTTTCAGTCAACTTCTTATTATACACCTAACTCACACACCAATGTAGGGTTCAGTGCCCATGGACACTTTAACATGTGTATGAAATGGGGATCAAACTGTCAACATCTCAGTTGGAAAGCAACCACTCTACCAGCAGAGCCCCAACTGACCTGTCCTCGCTCTTGTCTGATGATGGTTGGGATAGGCTACAGCAGAAGGACAAAAAATGCAGAGGGAGAGGGTGACTAAAGGGCATCCATGATGCAAACAGCTTGCTGAACCAGCATGGCAACAATAACATGAAGTCCTTCTTTTGAGTCTCTCACATCGTTGTGGAGGAATTTTGTTCTTCTCTTCTTTGCGGCGATACTTGAGCTCATTGAGGTTTGCAGGATTCACTGGAAGTAAAAAGTGAACAGATAAATAATGAAGAAGGTTAGTATTTGGTTGATGCTAAGATCATTTCAGAAAAAGTGACAGTTGTGGAACTGTAGATAACATTTAAGTCCCCTATGCTGGATATCAAGTCACATTTGCCCTACACTCTACTGGTCGCCTCCATATTGAATCTTCATTATGTGTAGCCATAATCTCTGTGGATTATGGCTACACATCATGCTGAATGTTAATTCATGCAAGAACATTTTCGTATTTTTATTCTAAATTTCTCTCACTTTTTTCGTACGAAGGTCTCGTACGAACACGCCACGTCAGATTCAACAAACGCTCTTAACTTCGGAAAAAGTGTGTAAATGACCTGCGTAAATGATGAATCACACCTGTGCGTATCTAAATTCACGTGCACGAGGATAGTAGATTTGCATACTCCACGCCCTAAATGATACCATATAAGGCTGTGCTTCCTCGCTCCTGTGCCAGGCAGTGTTGAGTGTTGAGTCATGAAAACGGCACAAAAAGGGGCAAAAAGAACAACTTTAGGGGCTCTGAGATTGAAGTTCTGCTTTCAGAGATCCAAAAAGGAAAATCTGTCATTTTTAGCAGTGTCAGCAGTGGAATTACGGGACCTGCTAAAGCCAAGAAATGGGAAGTAATTACGAGTGCTGGTAATTCCATGTCACCTGCAGTTCGTAATGTCACCGAAATAAAAAATAAAAGGTTTGATATGAAAATAGCTTAAAAAAAACGTCTCGCCCTGGGCAGGCGCTCGATGACTGCAACTAAAGCCGTGCAATCAGTTGTTGCCTCTTCATGATGGCTCTTTGATGGGGTGGTCCATAAGGGGGGTCTTCTGGCACCACAGCTTCTGGTCTGCCTGGGCTGGTTCAGGTTGTAGGAGACCCTCGTTCATGGCAATATTGCGCCATGAACGAGGTATCGAGACACACCCAACTGGCCTTCAGCTGAGTGCGCTCAACAACAGCACTGGTATTTTGATGCGTATGTGTGTCTCGTGCCCCAATTATGATTGGCAGTCCAGCCACGGCATGAAAGTCCCTCTTAATTTGTACTTGTTGGACAGCTGTGTATGGGAATCTGATGTACCATGGGTGATAAACTGATGAGAGTTTTGATGACCAAGGGGAGCGCACGACTCACAGAGGACTGGGACACCCCGATCTGTCTCCAATCTCCCTCTGAAAGGTTCCAGTAGCCAAAAATCCAAGGGAGATAAGGACCTGGACGTGTTGTGGAATTGGGGTTGATTGGCGTGTTTTTCTCTGGAGTTGTGGCTCCAGCAAGCTGCATATTTGCAGCAGCACAGTCCTTGGGAATCTTAATCGCGATGTCAGCCATTCGTCTGTCTCCACACGGTCTAGAGCCTGACGCACTAAGGCATCCAAAAGTAGCAAGACAGCCGCTGCGCTTCCCATTACAGATTCAAATGAACCTTCAATTAGTGCACAATTTAAGTCAAACAGAATAATGTCAGCATAATTATGGGGTATAATGTATATTTATTTATGTTTTCTTCAAAGTAATTAAATATACAATCCATTAGTCAAGCAAACTTGATTGGAATAACAGCGGACTATTTTACGAAACTCCTACGACAGGTCTGGATCACTCGTAAATTCTGTTCGTACCTGAAAGAAAACGTAAAATACGAAAAGATTGGTGAATGCGCATATTCTCTTAAATCCCTCGTACGGACGATTTAAGAACAAATCTGTGCGTACGAACGGTTCTTGCATGAGGCCCAATGTTCTTTGAGAGAATTCTTCTATACTTGTGCATACGATGATCTTCCACCAAAGAAGAAGCACTACAATATCTTCAATCTTTTTGTATACAGTCAACAGCCTCACAGCATCAGACACACTGCAGTAAAAAAAACTAGATTCCACTCCTGAGCATGTATAATGGGACAAGGACGTTGGACCGGTGAAATGGCCGAGTCAAGCTGTAACCGTAGCTCGACTCAACTGTGCATGTAACTGTGCAGACTGCCTATTTGTGTAACAGATTTTCCACACTTTCACAGCATAACAATAAATGGTTTAGCTTTATATGCTACAATGTTGTCACTAATTCTTTGTTTACAATTATCTAATCAGCACTGAATGGCCAACACACCAACTTAGTGGAGAGGAGTATACATACATCACTCTCCCATGTGTGAGGACCTAAAACAGAGACCCAGTTGCAGCAGTGAACTGAGACAGGAAGTAGAACAGAGGTGTGGAAATACAGTGAACATGAAGATAAAACAAGAGACTATCCATGAACGTTTCTGTAAATAAAGGCATGTTCAAATAAATACTGTTAATATGACTTCAGATGACTAGAAGTGACCTGTGATGAGTCCCATTCATCATCCAGTTTTACACACCCACACACACACACCCACACACAGCGTTCCATTCCACCCTTTCCATCAACAAACATAGACCCAGATTTAGAACCACAGAAAAATGCCAGCAATGAAACAATGTTATGAGAACAACCACCACTGCCAAGTGACTTTCTGCTCCTTTCAAACAGAATGTGTGTCTGTATGTAAGAATACACGTGTGTGTAAAAGAATTAGCATTCATGCGAACCTTCTCAGACAAGTTCAGGGAACATACGCTGCAAACCCAAAGTCTCTGTTCATCTTCAAAATTGAGAGCAAGAAGTCGACCACGGGCCGTCTGCTCTATGTACATTTCCTCATCACTCACATTTGCAGACCGCTAAATAATTTGAAGACACTCTTGGGAGTAACCCATTAAAAACTAAGTGACCGTCAAGGTTCAAGTGTAACTTTATTTTAACTGCCTGTTTGTCTGGTAAGTTGAGATGCAATTTAAGGTGAACTTAGACTGAGGAAAAAGTTCGACCCTTCACATGCTACTTAGCTGTTGCAGTCGTTGGGAAAACAGCCTGTTCCCTACCTCCAATCTGCTGTTATTCATATTACTATTGAATTTATTAATCTGAAATGCAATTTTCCTGTGGTTTTAATGCTGTTGGCACCTTCAGCCATTTGGACATTGACATAGGGTGGAAAAAATATGCATGGGAGTGTGTGAAAGAGAAGGGTTTCGTACACAGGGGTATCGTTATACAAAGCTATCATCTGCTGCCACTTTAACACACACACACACACACACACACACACACACACACACGAACAGCTGTCTTTACAATAATGTGAGGAAATTACTACAATTTTTTCTGAGAAGTATTATTTTCAGGGAAGTAAAGTAGCAAACTATAATATGTTCTAATTTTAGAAGAAACCAACGTACCATTACTGTGAATTAACCTTGGCAAAGCCTTAAAACCCTCTCAGCATGGACGCCATTTGTTTTTACTATGTTACTTGCCTAAAAAAGCATTTCTTGAATTACAGATTTGGCATATTTCTGCTTGAACCACAAATTCAATTACTGCATTCTTTTGGCGTTCGATAATTGAATATTTTAATTCATTCAAACTTAATTATATTTTTTAATGCTGTTGTGGGATTTCATAAGATGTGAAATCATAGTGATCTACAGCAGCCTGAAGCCGAAAATAACCGAAACTGACTTCTGAGAACGATTGTCTGTGAACAAAGATTCATGTTACATGTAACCTCAACAAACTTAGGGTGAATATCAGTTGAATTCAAGCAAGCGCTCCAATTGATACAATCATTAGGTTGTTTGTTCATATCCTTATATACGACCAATAACAGCATCTGGTAAAAAACTGCCCCTACAAGCAGCAGGAGGGAAATACAACTCATTTGAGCATTGCCACATTAGCGCAGATGTTATTCTCAAGTGCTTCCTTTCAGAAGCCACAAAGCCTTCATAATCAAGAAGGGGCTGGGAGGTTAGATGGCCCGGTAACACGCAAAGTTTTAAATCAATGATGATAAACACACTCTTTATCATTGTCTATCTCAGCTTCTTTACACAGCTGGCATCAAATTCAGTATTTATGAATATTCTCTAAATATATTGAAGTTGGTCATGGAAAATAATTTCCTTTCATATAAAGGCCCAAACTAATAATAGATTTAAGTTTTTGTTGCATTTTTGAACACTTACCGGTTATTGTTGTCAAGTTAACTACAAAAAAAACATATTCAGAATATTTCAGAATATATAATTTACATTATATTATATTATATTACATTTATTCACTTGTTTTTCATACCCACTTTATCCTGTTTAGGGATGCTGGAGCTTATCCCGACTGCTATCATGCAAAAGGCAGGGCACACCCTGGACCATCACAGGGCCGATGCACACCTAACCTGACATGCATGTTTTTTGAATGATTGATTATTGTTGTTGTTTTTTAGTATCAGCAAAAGCAGAACGTTTTAACTTTACAGAAATGAATGCGAGGCTGTTAGATTAGATTTATTACTGTTCAGCTCCCTCTAAAGCCATAACTAAGTGAAGGTGATCATGCCTGTAAAATGAGACTTAGTCTTTAACTTGGTCCTAACTGTTGAAAAATAAATGCAATGCCATTTAACTGAATCTAAGCATGAAATAACATTCAGTTCCAGTCTTTGTCTTTCACCTGTGCAAGTGATTGTCTCCACCTGTGTTGGTTCGTGTGTGTGTGTGTGTGTGTGTGTGTGTGTAGTCTCTCTTTCTCTGTCCTTTGTCAGTCTATCTATTCATCCTGCGTATTTATCCACCTGTTATTTACTTGTAAATCTTCTCTTAACTCTGCTCCTGTTTTTCTCCTTGAGTTTTGTCTTTTGGTTTTGCTTTGGTTTTTGGCTTTGCTTGGACATTTAGCTGCTTTCCATTTGTTTACGCACCCACTTAACTTTATTCCACCTGTTCGTTAAACTACTTTTGTTTACCTCATCTATCTTTCTGCTGATTTTTCCTCTCACTTGGCATCTTTTCCTGAATAGTATCTGAACTACAGCCGGGCTATCCAATGGCTTTGCACTGTTTTTTCAACTTTCCAAGGGCTTACTGGTTTGTCTTCATTTAAGCTATCAAAATCTTGGCCTTGTCTAAATTCATGCAAAAATAACGAAAAGAACACAAATCAACGGATGATGTTTTCTAACTACACCAGGAACTACCAAAATACTGTATCTATCCTTCACAGAACTACACAAAAGAATGAGTTTAGAGGCTTGTATGTGACTGTGACTTATACATTCAACTGTGTCTTTTCTTTGGTGATTTTAAGGTGTGTGTTTTAGAGGAGCATTTAGCATTAAACATGCAGACCTTGAGGTTTAATCATGAACCACAATTGAACAGTGTTTAATTTCCAACATATCCATTTGCTTACATCGTATATCAGTCCCTGTTTGAACAACTTTAGGAAAAATTCTATTGTATAAAAGACTTTAAAAGTCTTTGGACATTAGGAAAACATCACATAATTATATGAATTCCTCCCTTGTGTAGCATTCCCACTAAAAGGTTGCTAAAACGGGCCGATCTGTCTTCTTGATTTATAATTATTCACAGTCAGGTGCTTTCTGGATGTAAATGGAGAAGTCATAGATCTAAAAAGAAAAGAAAACTAGGCACATAGACGTTGACATGAACCAAACGGTCCCTAGTCTAAATTTCAGATGGAAAGAACAAACTTCTGTTGCCTCAAAGGTTTCTTTGTCCCACAAGATTGTCTTTATTGTTTTAAGTTCTACATTTACACGTCTGCACCAGTTCACCACCGAGCGGAGTTGTCCTTAGAAGGGCAGAGAGGATGTGACACTTGGTTCTTTTGGTAAAGTTGTGGGAAATGCGTCACTAAGGATTTTTTTAGCTTTACAGTAAGGAGCTTCTACATCACACACCACTGATCCAATCCCAAAATCTCATTAGTGACAATCTTGATATCTGAGCTCAGAGAGTATAATTTTACCTTGTGCATTAAGATAACAACAACCGAAGCTCTAACCACAACCATTTTAAACATTATTATGAGTTTTGTTGACCTTTTGTGACCTAAAAGAGTAAATAGACAAGCTTTGATCCCGACTTTGAAGGCATGTCTAGCTGGAAGAACATCAGAGCGCTTTCACTTCTGTCTACAGTTTATACTGAGGAGACTACTGCTGTTATCACAGATGGCCTTCAGACGTATGAAATGTAAATTCATGTGTATTTGACAGCGTGTGTGGTTCACATTTTGATGTATCTGGCATTCACACACTTTTCTATGCCAGTGTCAGGTGTGTTTGTTCCTTTGTGTTTCCATAGCTGCTGGCATGCATTTTTTTGAACTCCACTCATTCATCCACGCATTACTTAGCGATGAATAAAACACTGGCTTAAGGTTTCCACCACAGAGTACGATCCAGAGATGTTAATCAGGGAACATGACAGGAATCTGCACAGTGTCTGATCTGGACCAATCTGCTTTGCTTACACAGTGTTTTATGCTGCAGCCCAGAGGAGGAGGAAGCAAAAAAATCTTTATCATATTAATAATATCCCTGTTGGATTCCTACAGGACAGGGGGTGATGAAGAAAACAGATCCAGAGTGGAGAGAGGCACAGACTGAGATGTATTTGAAAGGTTATGAACTGAATAAACAAAAAAGAGGGGTTGCATTTATCTTGTATTTTTTGGCTGAGATTGCTAGAAACAAGCAAGAGACCACACTGCAATGCACTCACCCAGTCTCTGCTAAATGTGGATTTTCTCATGGACACAACAGTGCTTGATTTAAAAGAAAGGCAAAAAATGGATTCAAGTTGTCTGTGTGCAATAATTATGATCATTGTGTGTTACTGAAAGTTTGCACAGCTTCTGGTCTAATGCTTTGTTCAATAAGTGTAATCTGTTTTAGTGTTTAGTTTGGTAACCTTTCATCTTAAGTTCTCCCTGTACTGAACAGATTGTCTGTGCACTTGTTATAAACTGAAAATAAAAAATGGACGAGGTATACAAGCGCTTCACCTAAAATTGCAAAGACTTTGAACAACAGAACATAATATCGTCAAAAGATTCAGAAGATCTGGAGACATCTCTGTACAAATGGGACTCAATTGAAAATCAATGCTGATGTTAATGTCACATGCCTGTGAGCTTCAGGCCCTCGGGTGGCACAGCATTGAAAACAGGCATGATTTTGTCATGGAAATTGCTGAACGGGCTCAAGAATGGGCTTCCAGAAATCTCTATAAATGTAGGTTAAAGCTCTATCATGCTCTCTCATGATCCAGAAATGCCACTCTCCTCTCTGGACCAAAGTTAATTTAAGATTGAATGAGGCAAAGTGGAAAACTGTTCTGAGAGAAATTCAGAAAAATCAGAATTTGAAATTGTCTTTGGAAGTTGTGAATGCCATATCTTCTGAACTAAAGAGGAGAGAGACCATCCAGCTCGTTGTCAGCATTCAGATCAAAAGCCTGCACGTCTGATGGAGTGGGAAACTGGCAACTTGTACATCTGTAAAAGGGCTGCACTGGTCTACCTGTAGTCCAGACCTTATGAAACACAAAAATACAATAAAGAAGGACTTGCTGAGCAACTAGGATCCTACATCAAACAAGAATGGGACAACGTTCCTCACCCAAAGGTTCAGCAGCAGGTCTCCTCAGTGTTCATTCTGTTTTTATTGGCATTTTGCACAGCGTCCCAAATTTGTTGTCATTTGGGTTGTATGCAGGAGTCAATTGGAGCCAGAACATTTTTGGAGGAAGCACCTAGCAGCTTTCAGCACTTTTGAACTTAAAAGCACTTCCACATCAGCTTCAAGAATATGTTCCTCGCACGTTCAGTCCATTAATCATATGATTTATTGTAAGTCCGACAAACTACAGTATTCCATCACTGTCAGGACATTGCTGGTGGCGTTACAGCTAGTTTTTTCCTAAGTTATACTGTGCATCCGATTTCAGCAATATTTTTCAGTTCACTTTAATGTGTTCAACAGGTTCTTTACATCCTCACATTCTCTGAGTCTCGAAGAAAAGTGCAATTTCGGTTGACACTCTGACAGTCAATGGTGGTGTTTAAAGGCTTTACTTTACCTAAAGTAACAACATAAAAACACTGATTTACTAGTAAGAGTAAATGTATAGGAGTAACTAGCAGTCTTATAATGAAAATTCTAGTTAGGTAAGAATATTGTAAGTATACTGTATTTTCCATAAATGTGAAAATAATTGGATTTTTAAATGAGAAATCAATCAGTAACTAAAAATACCTTCTAATTGTATTTAGAGAATAATTTCAGCTCGACTAATACCTCTAAACTTTATCTTATAGGATCTAAAACTTATGGAACAGATTAATCAGATTTTGAGCAGTAAGTATATAAAATCCTTTTAAAGAATAGTAAAGCACATGCATCTGAAGTTTGACCTTCAATGTGGTATTTAAGTAAAAGTATTTCTCAAGAACTCAAGACGCTACCATTTAAAAGATTATTTTCCAAAATGTTTTCTCTGGGATAGTATGCTCCCGGACACCCCGACCTTTCTCCAGTGCACAATTTTATGTCTCAAACACTAGCCGCCATTGTGTTTCAAGCCATGCCTTCACTAGTCATTACTCCATTATCACATAGACACACACAATCAGAAGCTGAAAACAAGACCAGTCACACTGTCACAGCGGGGTAAGAAACTCTATTTCACAGGAGCACACTCAAACCCTGTCAGCAAAGACAGCGGCGATGAATCGCACAAATTGAGATGACAGAACATGCTTTCACGAAGGCGTATGTCAAACTGCAGCACTTGCACAGTAACCTGCGATTAATATAATTACACGAAAACCTGTCATCTCTCCTTCAACAGTCCCATACTTTCCTTTTGTTCCTTTCCCAATTTTCTGTTTTCATAACTTTTAGGGAAGGGATGGAGTTGCTTTTGGTGGTTTATCGTCATAATCCTTCTGATCATTTCTGGCAGTTATAGCATACACACTTGTGCCCCTTAATATCATAATGATTGTGATCACCTGTCTTCATTTAAGAAGAATGACATTAGCAAATTTGTCTCAGAGAGCCGGCTCACATGGAAGAGATTATTAGATTAATGTACATGCACAGAATTGTACATAAGTGCAGAGTATTTACCATCGAAGCCATGTCACGTCCAATAAATATAAACTCAATGGTGCATTGAATAGGTGCTGAAACGGGAGGAATTTGCGGTGTGAACGTAACTGCAGACATGACTTTATTGAAGCTGACAGGAAATAATGAGTTTCTAAAATTGCTATCTTAAAGTGGAGGCAAACTTATATAACACTCCCTATTTTAACCTTGCGTGGTTGAATTTTAGAGTGTGTTCAAAATCTTGACAGGCACCATATCTTTGTGTGTGTTTGTGCCTGTATATGTGACTGTGTGTGAGAGAGAGAGAGAAAGAGAGAAAATTTCATTAAAAACGAGACAGCTGAGAGATTATTCAGCCAGTAGAGTTTATTCTCAACTTGTCTGTGTGTGCTGTTCAAGTCACAGGTGTTTCCACTGGGCTCAAATAAACACCAATCCATCCATCTCATACGAACTCTCTAACTCCCCCCAAAACCTGTTTTTTGCTTACTAAAGCCTGAGTTAAAATCTTCCTCCCTTCATACCTGTGTCAGGGCACTTCTACCCCCACCCCCTTCTTCTTCTACCTTCCTCGACTGAAAAACCTGTGTTAGGTCTTTGCAACATCTCTGAGTTTAATCCTCCCATATCTTGTCAGTCGACAGAAAGCACCGCTGACCTCTGAGATGCCTTGAGGAGGACCTGTGATGGTGATTACGTGTAGGCGTCTGATCACACAACAGGCCCCTTCAACTCTCACTGTAATCTCTTGCTTACAGCAAGGTGAGGGAGTCGGACGAATGCACATTCCAATGATCAACACACTCAACTACGCACAAGCACATCAATAACCAGTTAAAGAGTTCTGACTCCAGTGCATGTTATGAGGCAACTCCAGATGTAAGAGACTGGGATGTATGTTGGTCAGATCATTAGATCTTTTAATCACCATATCACCAGGAGGACCAGGAGGTCACGATGAAAACACCCGATAAAGTAAACTTTTGGTAACTATTGATCTTCCTCACATATTACAACACCATGGCAAGGCAAGGCAAGGCAAGGCAATTTTATTTATAGAGCACAATTCATACACAAGGCAATTCAAAGTGCTCCATAATAAAGCCCTATTTGGACGGGATTAGTTCAATGGGGGGACGTATGGTAATGTTGGTTAACCAGATGACGCCAGGGAGAAGAAATGACCAATTCGGACGGGACAAGAAATCCCTGTAATATTCATCTAACATGGGAGGAGTTGTTGGTTACGCACAACCGTCACATCCTGGATGCTATGCACGTCTTCATTTCACTTCCGTAAACCACATCTGTAAACAGACATGGCGCCGACCATGCGTGCTTGCAAGCAGTGCTTCATCCAGAACCTCCAAGCAAACAGACACACCTAATTGTTTCTCTCTTTAAAAGGATGTGAAGACATATTCCGTACTTATTACCGAAGGTCGCATTCGCACGGGATTAGTATTACCTATGGTAGATACTCCGGACCGTTTCAGAGGAGGTAGAATTCTCGGCAAAGTTTACAGACATACTCCGCTATCTTTACTGACATGGCGCGTTCGGACGGGACTAGATTTCCCGGTTATTATTACTTACCCCAGGTCCCCCCATTAAACTAGTCCCGTCTGAATAGGGCTTAAGATTGCAGGTGCCAAACTGGCCTCCCTGCAGTTTATGCTTTGCAACCATAGAAAATAATTAAGACATTTGAAACTGAAAAGTACAACAGAAGAGGCTTTGAACTGTCAAGCAGTTGAAACCGTAACAAGCGAGACTGAGAAAACATCTAACTAATATTTTTTCAATTTAAGTATTAAGTATACAAAATAATGATGATTTGGCCACTTTCAATACAGCAAAAAAAAAGGCAACTTAGAGCCTGCATTCATTTAATTCAGGTTAGTGATCATATTACATTGAAAATGGTTCTTGCATACATCAAAGTGGGTAAATAAAATGTTTTCATGATTCATACGGCAGACAAGAAAGAAGGGAAAGGCAGTTTCTCATCCTTGCTGGTTGTTTATCTCAAAAGCCTTTTCCTCAATTTGGATACTTACAATTTTTTTCCAGGAAGATTAAGGGGAAACAAATCCAACACTTTTGTTTTGCTTTTTTTTTGTTTTACCATTTTTTCTCTAAGAATGCATTTATTGTTTTTTCTAATGCTGAAATGCATGCACCACACATGAGCTGCACTTCCAATTTTCTTGTAATTTCAAAGTATAATGTTCATAAAGGGATTCAATTATCCATCCATCCGTTCTCCACACCCACCCAATCCAATTCAGGGTCGCAGAGAAATTGATTATTTCATTATTCATTGAAGCTATAAACGTCAGCTCTAATGCAGAACAAATGGTTGTTTTCTCCTGTCCATCTAAAGCATCTGTTCTCAACATTCTCTTTTCAGATGTGAAACTAACAGGAATGTGTCTCTTGCTTAAAATCTGATTCAATATCTAGATTTATAGCATGATACAGTTAAAGGATGCTTCATTTTCAAAAAGTTGTGTTTGGAATAAAGTCCTGGAATAAATATCCTTGTTTGTATTTGTTGCTCTTGCTTTAGCTCTAGTAGCATCCAGGGATTCACCATGACGTTTCACCAGGTGGGTATTCAGATCTGTCTTGCAGCTGTACCCAGTCAGCACTCTACAGACTTTTGTCCAGTGTTCATTCTTCCTTATAAAACCGGAAGATGGTGCATTGTAAACTGTGTCAGCATTGGTCATCAGACATATTTTGTGTTTACCTGGCAAACAACGATTTGTAAGTTCACTGTATGAACCGAGGCTGCTGCACTGTTTAAGTGGTGTACAGACTCAGCTCACTCTTCGTTTGCTGGTGCAGTAATGCTGCACCCCCACTTTTACATTTTATTCTGATGTTGACACAGGAGTCTTTTTTTGACTTTGTACAAGAGGCAGCAAAACCTTAATTAATCACATTTCATTTGTAAAATTGGGCCATCGACCGGTTTGTGACATATCATATTCAATCAAGGGGTCCATGTTGTCATGTAATGACGGGCTTTATTGTTAGAATCGGTTTCCAATTTGTATCGGTTCATTTTTACACTTCTATAAATCACCAGTGTGACGTTGAATGTGTGGGACCAGTAAAGGTTATTTAATACAGTACTATTGAAAAAGTTTGAACACAACATCTCATTCATCAGTAGCTGGATGTGTCCAAACCTTTTGACTGGAAATGTATATAAAGAAAGAATTGGTCAACTTTGGAAAAGTAACATGCTAACATGCTATTTGGAGAGATTTTGCACTACTGCTTTCACATATTTATGAATACGGCGATGTACATTGTGAATGTTGCTTAATAACTCTAAAATCCCTAGTGGCTATTCGTGGCGGTGTTCAAACTTTTTCAGAGAGGACTAGATTTGATAACGTTAAAATGCCCAAGGGCCAATGGTCCCTCCTAACATTATTTTGAACAAAAAAAAAGTTGCACTGTTCTGCACCAGGCAATAAATAGGAATGATACATTCTAAGACTTCTATCCAATGATCATATCCATGGTTGTTCAGCTGGTGCACAGATGTGGCAAGAAGTCATTATCCTGCATTAAGTAAATCACAGTGACAGAAGTGAAGATGTGTAAACAAAGAGAGCCAGACAAGTAGTTCAGACAGTCGAGATTTGGATTGTGAAAAAGAAGTTGCAACTTGATATCAGGGCACTTTCAGCAGAAAGCTGCAGGGTGAAACTGTGCTCCAACTGCTGTTGAAATAACAGTAAACTTAAAACTCTCCCGTGTCAGTCAGCTAGCTTTCTGAGCAGCCCTTAGGGAAAGGTTTTATGGAGTTTGTGGGTCGTTGCTTTGTGGACTACGAACAGGCATGAATCTCCTGTCTGCTGTTGCAGAGCAGACCAGTGCCGTGTTGGGATCTTTTGGAGGCTAGGTTGAGACCCTAAGTTATAGCTATGAAGAACTGTTCCTCTGCAGGCAGAACTTTATGAGGTCAATAACTGTGAGAAATATACCTGGACACACACTCAAACACACATAGATGGTTGTAGGGCTCCCTCAGTGATTCGATCCAGGTGATTAACAGGCTAATTATCACACCCCTTTTTTTCTCCCTCACAAAGACACACATATATGCTCACACACACTCTCCATTACCCTTTGTTTGACCCTCACAGTTCAGTTAACATCCTCTTACTTTCTCCTGCTTTTTACCCACTCAGCTCCTCCACTCCTCCACACACACACCTTCTGCACCTTTGTCCTAATCCCTACATTCCACTGCTTAAAAAATAGAGCTAATTAGCTCATTTCAAAACAGAGCAAGAGCTGCATAGCTCACTTTAAAAATTGTGGAAACAGTCGCTCATTAGATTTACATTGCTGGAACAGCGTGCAGAAATCCCTGCTAACAAAGGCATGTTAAAGGAATCACGGCTGATGACTATTGGCAAGAGTGGCCAGTGCTGTATGACACTTCTTCACAGTGACATGGAAAAAAAATCACTGGAGGGTTTTGCCTCAACACAACTGCTGTCAACTAAGCTCAGAAACTGACAGAGAAATTATGTAAAAAAGAAAGAAAAAGAGGAGAAAGTTTGAGACTGGGTCAACTCTGTACACCCTTGTCATATATCATTAGTGTACCAATTCCCCCACTGTAGCCTTGTCGCTACTAACAGCTTGTCTGACACACAAAGCAAAGTACATTGGGCCAACTCGTCCTTGGGCACAATGGAACGCATGTCAAACGGAAAGTCAACGTAGGAAAAAAAAATGTGTCGCAGGTTTTCAGTTTATTCTGGAGGAATTCTTCACACTTCTCCAAGCCCACAGCATAGCATTCAGTGAAAGGTTTTGCTACACCAGCAAACAATATCTTTCAGTCAAGACAGAGATACAGGTCTTTCATTCAGTCATCACCAAGAAGATTTCACCTTCAGCTCATGGCATATCATAAAGGGATTCAATTCAATTCAATTTATGTCAGTTTTATATATTTAACAGTAAATCACAACAAATGTTATCTCAACGCACTTCAAAGATTGAGTCCAATTCAAGCCAATTCTAATCCAATTCATTGCAATACAATCATAATTAAGTTGAATCAAATTAATTCAAATCCAAATTAGTCCAATTCATACAAAGCCAATTCAAAAATAAAATAGCCTAGCTAAGGAAACTAACAGAATGTATTGAAACTTCTCTTGATCCAATCCCCTGTCCTGAACGTGCACGAGGAAGGGCAGCCATCTGCCTCCACCAGCTGGTTTGAGAGAACAAGAAAGAGGGGACAACAAGCAGGACAGGGATACCTGCTGAGAAAGAGAAACACAAATTAATGACAACAATGATGTCATATTTACATGGAGATTGAAGAGGGTAGAGTCATGAGAGGTGCCGTCAAAGGAGGCCCAATAATGAAGAATTACAGCAATCCAATCTTGAAGTAACAAATGCATGCACTCATTTTATTTGCATCACTTTGAGACAGGATGTCAATCATTTTGGCAATATTATGAAGGTGAAAGAAGGCAGTTCTGGAAACCTGTTTTTATATGTGCGTCAATATGTGTTAAAATGAACTCCATGGTTCCTCACTGTTGCACTGGGGGCGTATGAGATGCCATCTAGAGAAACTATATAGATAGACAGTTTCTTCCTGAAGCGCTCAGGTCCAAAGACAACAACTTCAGTTTTGTCTGAATTTAGAAGCAGAAAGTTCTCCAAGTCCTCCAAGTCTTGATCTCTTTGAGACATGCTTGTAGTCTGACCAACCTATTGGTTAAATCTGGTTTCATAGACAAGTATAGTTGAGTACCATCAGCATAGCAATGGATATTTATGCCATGCTGTCTAATAATCTAATCTAATGGAATCATGTTTTAGATTCAAGCCAATGAAATGCAGTTAGCATCCAACCAGAAGTGCAAAGGTGTGCATTTTATATATACAGAATAAATAATATGTACATAATATACACAGAATATATACAGACTAAATATATACACTATATATACTATGTAAATAAGTAACTGAAGATTAATAAATGAGATAATTAAATATAAATAGTGCATAGACAATGCAAAACAGAGTGCAATAAAAAAGAACAGTGCAAACCAGAACTAGTGCAAACCAAAAGTTTTGCAAATGGCAGTGGAGTGCAAGATGGTGCTATTGGGTGGGAGGAGAAGAGTGGGTGGATGGAGAAGAGTGGGTGGTTCGAGTAGAGTGGGTGGGTGGAGTAGGATGGAGGGCTGGAGTAGGGTGGAGGGATGGGGTAGAGTTCAGCAGGATCACCGCCTCGTGGAAGAAGCTCTTCCTGAGCCTGCTGGTGCGGGAGCGAAGGCTTCTGTAGCGCCTGCCGGATGGGAGGAGGGTGAAAAGTTTATTGTTCGGGTGGGAGGAGTCTTTTATAATGTTCCTGGTTTTGCCAAGACAGCGTCGACGGTAGATCTGATCGATGCTGTCCAGCTGTTTGCCGGTGATCCTCTGGGTGGTTTTCACCACCCGCTGGAGTGCTTTCCTGTCTGATGCGGAGCAGTTGCCGTACCATACTGTAATACAGTTAGTGAAAATGCTCTCAATGGTACAGAAGTGTAGAAGTTCTCCAGGATCCTAGGACAGACGTGAGCTTTCTTAAGGCTCCGCAGAAAGTAGAGGCGCTGTTGTGCCTTCTTAACCAGGATGGAGGAGTTAATGGACCACTTGAGATCATCGGCGATGTGGATGCCAAGGAACTTGAAGCTGGACACACGGTCCACTTCAGCTCCGTTGATGGAGATGGGGGTGGATGGCTCCCAGCCCGCCTGAAGTCCACAATGATCTCCTTGGTTTTGTTGTTATTGAGTGCCAGGTTGTTGTCAGCACACCACGTAGCCAGGTGCCAAACCTCATCCCAGTAGGCCGTCTCATCGTCGCCTCTGATCAGGCCTATCACCGTGGTGTCGTCTGCAAACTTAATAATGGTGTTAGAACCATACATAGGAGCGCAGTGAATTGGGAGTAAAGGAGAGGACTCAGCACACAGCCTTGCAGCACGCCGGTGTTCAGGGTGATGGTGGAGGAGGAGAGGTTGTCTATTTTAACAGACTGGGGTCTGTTAGATAGAAAATCCAAAGTCCAAAGTCCAAAGTCCAGTTACCTCCAAGCTCAACCAGCTTGGGGATCACCGCATTGAATGCTGAACAGTCGATGAACAGCATTCTGGCGTAACAGTTTGGGGAGTCCAGGTGTGACAAAGAGAGGTGAAGTGCTGTGGAGATGGCGTCCATGTATAAGGTGAAAAGAAAATAACAGTGTAAAGAGCACAGAACCCTGTGACTTACTTTGGTGTGTGAAGAAGAGTCTTCATTTACATTGACAAACGTGAATCTATCAGATAAATATGACTTTAACCAGCCTAATGAGGCATCTTTAATCCAAATAACGTATTCAAGCCTCTCTAACAGAATATCGTGATTAATCATATCAAATGCAGCACTGAGATCCAACAGGACAAGCACATCTACAAGTCCCCCATCAGAGACCAAGAGGAGATCACTGGTAGCTTCCACCAGTGCTGTTTCTGTGCTATGATGGGCTCTGAATCCTGACTGAGACTCTTCAATCAGATTATTTCTGTGTAAATGATCACAAAGTTGAGCTTCTTTTCAAGAACTCACTTGTTCCACTTGGAAGTTGGAGTCCGATATTTCTTTATTAGCAATACAAGCTCGTAACAAAGTATCGCCCTTTATTTTGCGCATGCAAACGGTGTGATACATTCCCTGACTGTTTATCAGCACATCACTGACAGACATTCTAATAAACAGATTATTACTGCAGCTATCACCACTTATTTTGTGTGGGGCTGCCAAGTGGGATTTTGAGGTTTGGGCTTTCTGAGACAGAAATCTGAACTCCGGAGCTGTTTCAGTTGAATTTTCCTTCTGGAAGCTTGTAAATTTTTACTTCCAAATTGAAATAGAACACATATAAGAGGTGGATGTAGTCACTCACTGGCAATACTGATACCTATCTACCTATCTGGAATTATCTAACTGTTACTACTCAGGGACACTACACTATATAAATTAATCTTATTATACTCAAACCTACTGTTATAACCATCAATGTGTTTATTGTGTATTTTTACATTACTTTTATGTATTTTATTATTTATTTATTTTAATCTAATTTTCTATTGTTTTTGTGTGTTGTGCTCTTATCTCATCTTACTCAATAATAATCCTTTTCAAAAAGTGTCAATATTGACAACCTCTGATAAGTTTGGAGCTTTGTCTCACACACACAGAAACACTGTATCTGCTGTTTCTTTGAACTTTAAACTTACAGGACACTGCTGAAACCTGACAAATGTGGGTGAGAAAATGAGTGTGCGAAGTGATTGTAAACGGCAAGTACATGTCTCTACGGAAATGAGGGTATGTATAAGAAATTTCATTTTCCATGCTGCATTTTTTACTTTTATAGTTCCATAATAGAACCTGTTTTTTTTTTTTTATGAGATTTTTACTTTGTTCCCTGCTATGTACCCTGATGGTGGACAGAGTTCCTCTCCAGCCACTGCATGTGTGTGTGTGTGTGTGTGTGTGTGCGTCCCTCATGGCTGTTTCTTAACAAAAGCCATTTTGACAGTACGCGATACCCTATATTCATACACACAGTCACACACACACATTTGTTACTGGGTCAACAGTCAGAGTATAGATGCTGAAAATACAAATTCACTAAATTCGGTTGTATGTGTGTGTGACTGGCGAAGATGTGCGTTGTACCCTGTGGGCAGTTTGATGGTGCAAAGTGTTTATCGAGAACGTTTTTATGTGAAAATGAAACAACACATAACTCGTAGTTTTTTAAACAGTAGTGGCCTTGCAAAATACCGCAGATATTTTCTAAAAAATCTATATTTTCTTAATAGAGCAATAAAGTGTCTGAAAGCAGATTTAAAGCGCAATATGTGACTTGGTGATGCTGTTATAATGCAGTAGACAGGGCAGAGCTAAAAAAGCGAAGAAGAAAAAAAAAAGGAAGAACCGGGCTCTCTGTCCTAAAACCGTCTTCTCAGATGATCCAATAACCTAATCCCATTAACAACAACAGTTGCTGGTCTGCCTTTCTCGTGATGTTTTGCTACATTTAGCTTAATCTGTCATACCCTTTCTTAGAGCAATTGAAAAACTCAGCACCAGTCGTCAATTTCTATTGACTAGCAAAGCAAATCTGAAGAGATCTTCTGAAAAGCTGCAAAAAAGAAATTCTGATCAGAGTAATTTCAGTTAGCTGGTTTGAGGCGAATAATTGTGCTTTGTAGTTGCATCAGAGAGAGGCAGTATGATACGTTAGAGTACTACATTTCCAGTGGTTTTAATTCTGTAAAAAAAAAAAAAGCAATTGTTCTAACTACCAAAGAGACAGAAAAAAACGACTGCAGTAGACATCCACAAAAGAAAAATAGCAAAAGCTCCTCTCCAGGAATTAGACGGTCAATCATATGAGTTTGTTTGATAAGAAACAGTTTCTGAGTTACATCTTTTTGATCTTTGCCTGGTTAGATTCCCCCTAATGTGCATCTTCTTTAAAACCGGCAAAACCACCACACAAATGCCCGGCTCTGTCCCTAATATGGCCTCCACAGAGCTATGTCCACAACCACCTACATGACTTTAGCGACTGGCCAGGTAAAGACACAGCAGGAGAGACTTTACCTGGCTAATGCTGCAGGCCCTGATGGCATGAGTCCCATGGTTGCTAAGTAAAGTCCAGCAACACATTTTTAACCCAAACCTTTAGCAGGAAAGAATATCAGAGCTGTGGAAAACATCTTGTTTTGTTCCAGTAAGAAAGCCAACCCATTTGGCTGAGATAACTTCCAGTTCTCCTTGTTTCACAGGTCCAGAATTTCTGTGTGTTTTAACCACCAGGTAAACTGTGTATTTTTTTTAATCTTTTTAATTTCACCTCTTCAGTGTGGACCTGATCTAAAAACTGACAGTGAGATGAGCTTAACATTGTAAATAAAACCAGATGACAGCAGTATCACAAGACAACGGTGAGTTATTTCCACATTCACATTAAACATAATAAATCTATCCCATTGACTGTACAACACAGGTTTATTGCAACTTACACTTGCAAAAATATACAATGAAATTAAATCAAATTGAAATGATAAAAATAAATTATACATTTATAAAGCAGAGTATGGTTTATTTCCCTGTATTATCTAGCCAAGGCAAATATTGGCTGGGCTGTTATGGACTCATTTAATGTGTTGCTCTTTTCTAAGCAAAATTGACGCTGACAGTGCGGGTTAATAGTGCTTGTCACTGTGATTTCTGCAAATATGACTTCACAGCTAAATTTTCCAGCAGCTGGCTGCTTGTGTGTTGTTTTTTTTGTAACCTCTGGAACTTTTTCTGTTAAAATGATTGACCTTGTGGGGACCAGCACCACTTATGGGAGATCCAATGCGTGATCCTAATAAGGCAAAACGTCAATTCTGAGGTTCTGTTTAAGGTATGAACAAAGGGATGAATTGAGGGTTAGGCATGAACTGGTAATGTTTAAGGTTTAGGGTTAGGGTTAGGCTCCATACGGTTCACAGAAGTCAATGTAATGTCCTATTAAGAATAGCTTTACAAGTTTTTGGTGCGTTTATGTGTGGACTAAACTGTCATTAGAGACAAATCCAGTCATGACATCTACACTAGCAAAAGCCTTCCAGATAGCTAAATACACACTTTTATCCACACAGCAGAGAGGAGTGAACACCCATTCCCACCCACTGACCTTCATACTGCACACCGTCTCTCCCACCACTTTACTCCCCCAGTCCCACCCTGCAGGTCTGCGGGCGTGACTGTTTAGAGCCTGCAGTGAGTCACTGTAGGCAGAAGGGAGGAGAGGTGAGGGTGCTTCGAGAGACATGAGGATGGGGAGGGGCTGAAGACATTGAAAACCACCATGGGAAGAGTGAATTAAAATCAGCCCTAACACTCACAATAGACTTGCAGCAATTGTGTGTTGCAAGACAACAAGCCACCTGGCACCGACACCCAGGCCCTCGCGCAGGTCAGCCATCAAACTGGTGATGGCAGACATTAGAAATTTGGGCTGGCTATATGACGACAGCCAAAGAGAACTCTATGTGTCTGCCAGGAGAGGGAGTGTTTGTGTTAAAGATGATTGCATGGCTTTGTTCATTATTAGACCAACTACAGCACATGCCAAAACACAACATCCATAATTAACAGTATAAAGAATATAGGACCTGAATCTCTCTCCCTTCTTGGTGATTTTTGTGACTGTTAGCTGGCTTGGGTGATGGGAGTCTTCCCTTGCTCATGACTCACTGATGAGCCTGTTTCTGACTAGCTGCTTGCCAGCGACATGTCTGGAAAAGCAGAGCTGGGGTATTCCAGGGTTATAGATGCACCATGGAGTGATAATTGCAACTTGGCGTGTGCGTGTACTTCATAAACTGATTAAACTTTATTTGGGTTAGGAAGTGATATCAGAATACTTGTTTGATGGCTCACAGGAATTTCCCTTTCAGAGGGTTTGTATGAGAATGAAGAGGTTACAGCCTTCTACACCCTTGTTTCCTCCGTCTTAAACACATTCATGCGACCACAGGTTTGACTCAATACCAACCCCTTCTCCAAGAAATCATGTTTTTCCACTTTTGTTGTGTGTTATGCCAGTTATCATAAGCTGTGTTTTATACCTGATTCATATTCACTGACAAGTTCATTATCCAGTGAATAGCAACAGTCAAGACTGAACATATTTGGACAGTGAGTATTTTTTTTAATCTGACACTGTACAATGGAGTTGAAATGAAGTAAGACAACTGAAGTGGAGACACTGAGTTGAATAAGAGTTGAGCAAACAATCCACATGAAATGAGAGATAATGGTCATTTTTATACACAAGGCCCTTTTTTGGGGGGGGGCATTTATGCCTTTAATGGAGAGGACAGTTCAAGAGAGACAGGAAACAGGGGGCAGAGAGAGGGGGAAAAACATGCAGCAAAGGGCTGTCCGGTGTGGGACTCGAACCGGGGCCAGCTGCAGCGAGGACTGTAGCCTCTGTACATGGGGCGCCTGCTTAACCCAATACACCACCGACCACCCCACAGGGCCCTTTTTTCAGGGTCTAAAATGTTATTGGACAAATCAACAAAAAATGTACCGGTATACAGTTTTAACACATTTTTCAGAATCCTTTGTAAAAAAAAAAAACAGCTTTGTTTGCGTTCAGTTGTTTGAAGAAGATCAAAGATGAAAATTTAAGGGGTGGTCTGTGGTGTAGTGGGTACAGCAGGCACCCCATCTACAAGAGGCTATAGTCCTCGCTGCAGCTGGCCCCAGTTCGAGTCCCGCATTGGACAGCCCTTTGCTGCGTATTGTTCCCCCTCTCTCTCTGCCCCCTGCTTCCTGTCTCTCAACACTGTCCTATCTAATAAAGGCATAAAAATCCCCCCCAAAAAAATTTAGACTTTAATTTTAAAGATGAAAATTTGAAGTGATTTGGAACAAATAACAAGACCACATAGTGTCATCGGCAGTTGGGAGTATTGAGCTTGGCTACTGACGATACAGGGCAGTCCTTTATGGGGTAACGCTGCCACAGCGTGAAACCAGAACAACAGAAAAAAATGCTGCTGCGTTGCATACACTTCTCACCTGCTTTTCCATATTGTCTGGCTCATCTGTAGTATAAGGATTAAGTATTATCACCTTAAACAACACACAAAACTAAAAAGAGGTATTTGTTTTCTCAAACTCTTGCTTGCAAGACATGTTTTGGATTATTTTCCAACTTTTCACTCACACGTCAGTCAGTGAAAGGCAGTATTTCCTCTTAGGCAGTGTGTGTCCGTGGCAGCTAGAACAGGCATGCTCAAGACCAAAGACCCAGAAATCTTGTATAAGTGGATGAGGTTGTTTTTTTGTTGTTTTTTTTCTGGTTAGCAACACAGTGGGAAAAAGGGTTGGATTTGTTTGCTACACCTAACTAGAACCAGTACGACAACGGCTTTGCAGAGAGATGGAAGTAAAAAGTTGAGGCTCTTTAAACACTTGAAGGGCACAGGCCTGAACCACAAGTGGTGAGTGAAATTGTTTTCAAATGTCTGTGTGGCATTGTATGAATAAACAGATTTGAATACAAACATCATGGTTACATTAAGTGAAAAAGCCAGAAAGGGGTCTAATGGAATTTTGTGTGAATACATTTATTCACAAGATCCTGCACAACCAACTGCAAAACTGCAGGTACTGAGCATATTTACCAAACAGAGACATCCTGCTGTAGTCTTTGTTGTGGCAGTATGTCGTGTTGCTAAATTTGATATTTGGGATCTGATTTGGCTCCAAGGGGTATGACTGGAGCTCATACCTAATCATGCTTGAAAACACAGTGTTTCTCAAAGTGTTTTCTTATTTATGTGTTTTTCGCTACCTAGCAGGCAACTGGAGTGCGTGTTCACTACTGTCATCACCCTCCCTGCCCCTCAGTGAACTTCAAGTAATTGGACCAATCAGAAACCAGTTCCCCCAGTTTTCAGGGAGAGCCCCCCTAGAGGGTCCCAAGATTAGAATGAAATGACTGGAAATTATCATGCCCTGTCCACTGTAAAATCGGTCTGACAGAGACGGTATGAGCTGAGACAGAGACAATCTGCTACTGGATGCAAGAAGGTGCCACATGTAAAAGAAAAATAACACAGTCAGAAGCATGGATGGTGAAGCAATACAGAAAAGAGGACGAACACATGACCCAGGTGCCTTACCTTTACTCACATTTCCAGATATTTTTTGTGCATTGTGTGAGCACATTTAATAAGCACATCTTCTTTAAAAGCTGTGAGTTTGTCAAAACGGTTGCCAGCCCAAAATTATTTCAGCATTAACACAGTGAAGGTGGCTTTGGCTCAGGAGTTAGAGCAGTTGACTGCCAATGAGAACATTTGTGGTTCGATGCCTGGCCTCTACCTCTGGAAAAATGCTCTGCATAGCCTGTAAGACTGTATCAGTTAGAAAAGTGTGAACGAGGCTTGTAGTGTAAAATGGTTTAAGGGGTCAACTAGAATACAAAAGTATTATATAAAAGCAGGCCACTGATTTAAGTAATTTGAACCTTTAATAATAATAATAATAATGATACAGTCTTTAAACTAACCAGAGGCATGCTTTCGATAATCTAGCATCATGTCAGTAAATCTTAAAGCTGATATCCAAGTAATCCGTTTTATTTTGTTACCTTTTCTTCTGGACGTTAAATGCGTCCTTGTTAACCCACTGCTGCTCTTGCTCACATTTCACACTTGACAAATAGGCGGATCAGCCCTGCATTGCACCTCTGATACTAACTCCATTGCTGGCCAAGGTCAATGGCAAATCAACTTCAGACACTCGTTCCACTTCTGAACTTTCACACATGACATGATGCGCAGCAAGGGGACATCAGAATGCACAAAGAATGGATGCAAATTAAAAATCTTTCAGTTTGAACATATAATTCGTGTGACACCATTTTCATAACTTACCTGGTTGTACTGCAGCTGTGCTAATTTTTCACTGTACCAGCTCTTTTACATTTCTGTCATGGTAAACATCAGCTGGAATCATTACTCCAGAATCTGAATTTGAGGTAGTAAAGCGAGGGGAATATTCACTTTACTTTTGGTCTGGATGCAACATAAGTCTTATTATTATGATTTTTTTTTAAGGAAATAGTGAACTCACAGATGTTTGAGATCACTCTCCCATTGATATTTTGACTTAAAAACTAAAAACACTTTGGTTAAAGTTGGAGGAAGGTCAACAAGTCACCCCAACTAAACCGAAAACTACAGCCTGCATCCACTGTCCACAATGATACACAGAAGCATTTTAGCGGTCCGATGAACCCATCACGGTGACGATCTTCTGTGTAGGGGACTTTCAGAAGCACCACAAATCATTGTTGTATGGCAAACTGCTAGCAGAGCGGTTACAGAGCATACCACATGGGTACAAATGCCTGAGCAACAAGAACCTGTTTTGATTCCTAGCTGGACAGACCATTTGCAGTATGTCACTCCCTTGCTCTCTATTCCCTTATATCTTGTCACACTCCACTGTCTCTACCAATAAATGCAAAAATGCCTGAAAAAATGTATTCTCAAAGAAAAAAGAAAATTACATCTGAGTATCGCTCAGAAGATATTGTCTTGCAAGAGAGGACATTGCAAAAAGAAAGAGATACATTGTCACTTGTCATTCACTGTATTATGTGTTTAATTCAAATTCATTGATTTCATTTCATTCGTTTCAAAGGAAAGAACAGATAATCCGCTGGGAAAAGCACAGGAAACGTGAAAAGAAGAAACATGAGAAAGTTATCTGACAAGGATCAATTGAAAACTGGGAGTAGATATACTGAGGAAAACGGCTACAGAAGCACAGCAGGTGAGGCAATTAGCAAAGGAAACCAGGTGTGACAGGAAAGCTGTGACCTAACAAATGTGAACAAAAGATCAGGATTTACCAAAGTAAAACAGGAAGTAACAAGAACACAAAAATCCAAGGATCATGACAGTTTTTGACATTGGAGATCATCTTATTTTTTAATGTGAAATACAATAACAATAATAATAATTATTATTATACAGGCCTCAAATTACATACAGCAAATGGTCTGTCCAGCTAGGAATAAAAAAACAGGTTCTTCAGTTGCCTTCCTTCCAGTATGTGTGGCGTGTATATATATACAGTATGTATGTGGGTGTATGTGTACGTATAGATGAGTGTGTGTGTGTGTGTGTGGCCTTGGGTTTCACTGCTTTGCTTTATTTGCTTTTATCTTGTAAAGCACTTTGTGCAAAAAAATTTTATTTGTGTGAAAAGTGCAATGTAAATAAAGTCTGACTGATTGATTGATTGATTGATTGATTGATTGATTGATTGATTGATTGATTGATTGATTGATTGATTTATTGATTAGTGTAAATCAAATTACCAAAATATCTTGGAGAAGTGCATGTACACCCTACTTACATCCTTGTTTACCCCCTCCAAAAACTATTTTTTTAAACATGTTTGCATTTGATCCTACTAATATTTAATAAGGACGTGTGAAGTGTGTGTGGCTGGAGACGGAGGGTTTGCGGTGGCATGGTGGATGGTGGTGTCTTTATTTACTTTGAGGGTGGTGTTCCCTTCAATGCTCTGCACTAAGCTAAGCAGATGCAGATCTGTAGGCCAGGAAATTATTCCTACTTTCCAGTGTTGAGCAGCTGTGGGCACAGAGCCACATACTGAGAACATATTTGTAATGTCTGCACACACACACACACACACACACACACACACACACACGCACACACACATGCACACAGCCACACACATTACAGTCTGTAAAGATATGTATGTATAAAGTATGTATAAAGTCAAACAGATGAAGCTATGCGCACACACGCTGAGAACACCCAACATGTTCAGAGACACCAGGCTGCAAATGAAAATAGCAGCCAAACATACACACGCACGCATCTCTGATATAATTTTAGTGTGTGACATTATCAGACAGCAAACACGGCTCCAGAGTTTATACATCTGACGGCTACTCATAGATCACACACAAATACTCAGACGACGGTCTGGCACGTGGTTGGACTGAGATGACACTGTATTCTTTTAATGTTTAACTAAAGCTGTATTTTTCTTTTAATGGTGACTCATTGTACATATTGTCTCCGTTAAAGCTTTGCATTTAGCGCACTGTGTGACTATGTGTATCACAAATGTGTCTTACAAATCCGGTCACTGGACTGTTGAAGTATAACTGCTGGTGGATGGTAACCAATCTTTTGGGAAATAAAGTGTTACATCTTTAACGTTATGTCATCCACAGCAACACACGTTACCACACGTGAACTACTCGTAGTAAACCTCCCTGTTCAACTGAGGGTCAGGGTCAAATTTGTTACCTTATTGTTTATTTAAGATTAAGCCACCCCATTGATAAACTGAATCTGAGTGAAACCGCTGCAAAATCTCACAGCAGCTGAGTGACCAGACTTTCTTTAATAAATCCAGTAATTTGGTTGCCGTTGAAAAAAGAGGTGAAAGAAGAAGAACTGATGCGGTGGAGGATGAATAACTATAAAGTACTGATCAAATAGTATCAGCCAGCTGTGACTGATTTTATGGGACAAGCAAGTGGCAGCAAGCAGGTCAAGAGGGATGGGAGGGTTCATTGGGAGCAGGAGCTCCAGTGGCTGAGGAAAGAAAATGGCAAAACGTTCTTCAATATCTGCTGAAAAGCTGATAGAGAAAGACTAACACAACATCTGCCTGACACACGTAAAAGTAAGAGACTATTTCAACTCGAGATCCAATTCGCTGAGGGCAAAACAGAAACTTATGTCAACTATATCTTAGCAATGGCATTACAATGCCATGAGGTGTTTTGCTTTGCTCTGAGCTGTGCAACATCTGGAGGATGAAAACAGATCGAAGTTCAAACGATGCAGCAAACTGGAAGAATTCCACTTTCCATCAGTTCCATTTCTGTCTGTCATCACTAAGCACTGCAGTAAAGTGCATAATGTAAAACAAATCTTTTGATTGGAAAATGTCCCTGTTTCTGTTGTCAAGTATTTTCCTGGTCTAAAAAGAAAGAAAAAAAAAACAAAAACCACAAGATTTATCTTCATAAGCAGCGATCTCAGTTGCATGATAAGAACAGTATCAATTACCAAAAAGATGCAAGACTGCTCAGAAGTCACAAGGTGCTTCTCAGTTAGCAAAAACTTCAAGCAGGCAGAATGTCTACCAAATCACAAGCTTCCCTGAAAATTTCATTTAAAAAGACATGTTTCCAGTTTGTCAGAATTGATCCATGAGATTTGAATTCGTTCATTTGTTTTTGTTTCTCAAACACAACATGGGAAACCAACATGAAAACCGATGTGACAAAGTGTCATATTGTGTTCTCTATAAGCACAATGACCACTTAATTAAAATGAACATCTGGATGGTTTTACTGGCGTTAAAAGAAGTTGTCATAATATGTTGCCTGAACTGTTCTTTATAGTCATATCTGTCTTTCCTTTTGCTGCTAGAAATAGCAAAAAAAGTAAGCTTGTGGAAATGCCACGGGCGACAGATTGTGACAAAAGCTGAGACTACAAGAAGCTATTAGCAAGCTTGCCAAAGAGTCGTTAGCAAGCAGCGAAGTTTTCACCAAGTGTGAACGGACAGGAAAAATCTAGTGAAGCAACACTTTTACCCTGTGAGAACTGCTCCTGGAAAGCAGGGGGGGGGACACTTGAGATGAATTCTCTGCTGTCTGGTCAAATAAAAATGAACCTGAGGATGAAATACTGTGTCCACAGGTATTGAATGACATGCACATATTGTTGTATCTGAATCTGTGTGTGTACTAAAAAGACTTGTTGGGGCCACATGTGTGAATAATGGCTGGCGGATTTGTCGCCAAGCGTGTGAAGCGTCACATCATGGTGACACATCTCTGTGACAACTCCCAGCGTAAGCAGCGCAGCGGCAAAATGACAGTGATAACTAGTGACAAGGAGAGGGAAAGGAGAAATGAAGGAAAGGGGAGCACACTTGTTGATGGGAGCTGCAGGCCTGACTTCATGGTTTCACAAAGCACTTTGAGCAAGAACGTCGGACAACACAATTGCTCATAGGAGAACTTCTTGCTGTATAAATTTGCTCCCTGCATGGTTTAAGATTGAGTATTGCTCTACTTTTTCAGTAAAGTATGCAATTCATGGGAATAATTAAACCTTTGTCCCAGTTCTACGTGCTTATTTTTATGTGCACATGAGCACCTGTGACCCTTTTCTCCGATGTTGCAGGCAAATCTGTCACTTGCCTCTTGAGTGAAATGTCATCAATTTACTGTCATAATAAAGAGCTCTGGGTTGTATTCAGCTTCAAGAAACTTCTGTAAAACACATACACACAATTTGAAAGCAGTAAAAATAAGTGCGGCGTAAAACCGAGCTGCAGGCTTCAGAAAAGGTCTCCGCTTCCAGGTTATAAAGCTAGATAGTCTCATTGTTCATCTTTACAGCTGTCAGTTAGCAGGCATGGCCCAATGCATCCGTCAGCCTTTTCTTTAATAAAAAAAAACAGCCTAACCACACAGCCATTGATTTACCTCTTCCACCCTCACTTTCTCCCCTTACGACCTTTGTTTGATCAGCGCAAGTTAGATAAAATTTGCCCTGGCTGTTTGTGAATGTGTGCAATGAAAAACAAAGGAGATATTGGAAATAAAAAAATACAGCAGCACACAGTGCTTTATGTTGCTGTGTGCACTTGCTCACTTACACTTGTGCTTCTGCGTCTGTTCAAAGTGAAGCTGCAAATTGAGCAGCTGTTTTGTATCCTGTGAACAAAAGAGGCCCATTTGTATTAATTTGGCTTGCAGAGGATTTTGGCATTCAAATGCGCCCCCGGCAAAGCTGATTTGATTACACGGGTATCTGTTACTCTATCTCAGTTGATAAAACAAGACTCCATCAGCAGAAGAAGTCAACAGGCCCTTCAACACAAAACAAAGCATCACATTTTAACAAATAACCTGACGCTGAAGAGGCGCTCATCTTAATGAACCTGTTAATGTGTCTTAACTGTCTGACATGCTTTTTTGTGAAGGTTCCAGGATAGCAAACAAGTACAACGAGTACTTTTTTTCTTTTTTTCCTTTTGTTGCAATTTACTTTCAGACTAATTTTATGCTAAACCTTTTTTTTTCTGTGTACTTGATGTAGAAGTCCCAAAATAATAGAACTGTGATATGATATAAACAATTTTAACTTTATAAGGCCTTATGTTACATAATAGAGTATCTTAACTTAATCATTTGTAATTTACTTTCATTAAAGAAGACTTACTGTGCTTTTCCATATTTTGTCAAATAATCCATTCAGGATTATATTACAATGTTGGATAGCTAAAGTTTCTGATAATGAGGTAAACGTATGTAAGTAAAATCCCTGTCAGGCAAAAAGCCCAGGCTTCAGAGTCTCAGTACCAGCATGCCAATGTTTTTTTCTACTTACGTGCAAAGTTGACTTCAGCCGGTCACAGATTTCCTTTTACCAGTTTTAATCAAAGATATTAGAGACTTCACCATGAAAAGCTAACAACATACCAGAACAGACTCCCTGGAAGTCCTGTTACGATCATTTACAGGCATAAATTGGTGACTTGGCACAGTCAAGTCAAATCTGAGTCCTGTTTCCATAGACGAGTTTAAACTGAACAAACTAGACTGTTGGGTGTCACCAGAGGGTGGTGGAATTGGCCACATTGCTAGTTGTTGTAATACAATCAAAATAGTTCCACTAACTGGAAACTGAAGCTCTTACAGCAAAGAGGGGGGAAAAAAGACAACAAATACTGAAGTGGACATCCACAAGAGGAAAATGCGGAGAGCTCTTCTTCGGGAATTACTTTTATATCTGGGATATTATATTATATCTGGGAAGATAGCGGCAATATGTTTGTATGCCAGCTCAGACCAGAAACAGCTGTTGAGTCCTAGCATTTTAATCTTTGCCAGGTCAGATCCGATTCATTAGTTAATTTCATTGCCTCTAATCAATTAGTGGTAGTTTTTCTTTTTACTGTTTCCATTCAATTTTTATTGCTCATATCTCATAAATGCACATTAAAAACAGTAATGGACACCAGTCTAAAAAATGTTTTTTATATGACATGTTATGTTCATCACCTACTGTCTTAGAAAATAATTGCCGGGTGAGGCTTTGCGGTTATTTAAGCTAACACAAGCCAGAAGCTAGTAAGTGTTGTTGCTTTTCTGGTTGAAAATGGCAGACCTGACAGGTTCTGTTTTTGGAGGTGATGGAATAATATAAGATTTTATTAGCATTCAGATCTTACCCAAAGATTTAAAACAACTACAGATTATTATTACTACAACAATTATTCATTTTGAGATACTGGAGTTTCCATCAAAATACCAGAGAGTGCATGAGTCTGCAGTCTTAATTTTTCTGACAACTTTCTTGCAAATTTGATCGCTTTGCCACAGTAAACTGTACCCCATAGGGTTCTACTTCAGCTTTTACAACATTGACAGCCTGACCTTGAGTGACAAAGTCCTATTAAACAACCTTCTAATTTAATAAGAAAATGACAAACGTGCTGTTGGTTACTATCCTGATCTTATACATCCCATGGAGACTGAGATCTTTTCCATTGAGGACTGTTTTCACTCATGGGCATATAGGCTAACGTCAGCAGTGATGTTCCTCAACATGAAAGTTGGGGTCAGTCTGACACCAAAAATTGATGTTTGCTCCTTGCACAACCTTTTACTTCAGCAGAGCTTGAACTTGGTAATATTGGAAATACACCTTTAAGCCCCTTGTTTGTCAGTAGCACAGGAAGCAGCGTATCAATTTACAAAGTGATCTCTGAATAAATTAAACAAGATTTTATGCAACTTGTGTTTGAATGACTAAATATACCTTTATGTCGAACAATGAGCATGTGGTTAAATGATATTTGCCAAAGAGAGCTACTTTGTCAACACTGGTGCTTCTGCTGTCCAGGGGCCCGTTGCACAAAAGTAGGATTTAGACATCCAGGATGAGTTACTTAGCCAGGTTCAAGGAATCCAAAACATGGGCGCCCGGGCTTAGTTGGTTGCACAAAGGCCAATCCAGGATGAGCAGACACGGATTCATTAAGCCAGGTGAAAGCGATCCTGGATAAGTGCTGCACACGGCTTTCTTAAATAGACCCCACGATCGATCATAGATTCACTGATTCACCATGGCAACAAGGGCGGCGTATTTCTCCCCAGCGGAGCAATAATTATTAATGGAAGCATATGAAGAGGTGACGGAGAAAATAAAACAAAAAGGAAATACTGCCACAGTTAAAAAACAAAGGGAGCAAGCGTGGCAAACCATTGCTGACCGCCTGAATGCGTAAGTAGTGCACAAATACACACTCACCACTCCACTGAAATTATCACAATTAGGCAGTGTTCGAACTACGGGGGACTCGGGGGATCCGAGACCCCCTGAAACTGACACGAGACTCCCCAAAACATGATTTGGGAAATGTTGAGGGGTCTCTAAAATATTGGCAAAATGTGATTTCCCCTAATGAGTTATGATTGCAGACGCGATGCGTGTGGAGCCTGTGTGCGTAATTGGCATAAAGCTGTGCTGTCCGCCGCGTATGATTCCGTATAGCTTCTCATGTGTTTTCGAGATCCGCGCTCTGAGTCAAGCGCAAGCAAGCAACCAAAATGGACATGGCAGCAACTTTTTATTAAGAATGTGCCTGCCCACACATTGCCTGTACTGTTTTAGCAGTGAAAAAAAAAACGCAATTAAAGGACTTGCAAGCATCTTCATCTCCTTCCCTGGGCATAGAAGACTCTGTGACATCAAGGAGGAGTTCTATAGGATTGCAGGTAAGAATTTTTTTTTTTTTAAATTACAGTTACAATTACAATGTTAACATTCAGAGTAAGATACTCATTGTATCGTATTACAGGTTTCCCCAATGTCATTGGTGCAGTGGACTGCACACACATCAAAATAAAATCCCCCTCAGGTGGCCATGAGGGGGATTTTGTGAAGAGGAAAAACTTCCACAGCATTAATGTACAGGTGAACATGACTTTTGATAAAGTTAATTAATGAACACTGTACATTGCCTGTGATGTGCATTAATTGGTTTAACATCTTATCATTTCAGATGGTCTGCAATGCTAACTATTTGATCAATAATGTTGTGGCAAAGTGGCCCGGCTCGGTCCACGACTCCCGAGTGTTTCGGAACTCAGAAATCTATCGGCGCCCATCACAAGGTGAGCCACAGAACCTCTATTGATAACCACTTTTAACATCATGGCTGTGTTAAGACTGTCACTACTTATGAGGTTGTGATGGTAACATTTTGTATTCACAGGTGAATTCCTGGGTGTATTGCTGGGTGACAGAGGGTATACCTGCCAGCCTTTTCTGCTCACTCCATTTGCAGACCCTCTGGAGGCACAACTGGCATACAACCATGCCCATGCCAGAACAAGGGCCCGGATCGAAATGACATTTGGCCTACTGAAGGCACGCTTTCTGTGTCTGACCCACCTGAGAGTCAGCCCAGACAGGGCATGTGATATCATTGTGGCCTGTGCTGTCCTCCACAATGTGGCCTGCCTGAGAAAGGAGAGGGCCCCCAGAGTGCCAGCTCTCATAGACTGGGACATTCCTGCCATCTTCCCGGATGACGACTGTGGTCAGCTGGTCAGAGACCAATATGTGTTAAATTATTTTAATTAATATGAATGTTGCTTTAAGTTGGGCCTGCAATGGCAGAGGAATTTTTGTTAGGTTTTTGTGCTGTATAGGCAAGGCAATTTTATTTGTATAGCCCATTTTTACAAACAGTTTGTCTCAAACTGCATGCTTTGATTCTGTGCTTTTTGTCTTGTAGAGCACTGTGTGACTTCAGTTTTGAAAGGAGCTGATGGTTTACTTGCTTTGATTCATCCTTGTTCAATAAAGGAACATCATGGTACTCTCTAATGTGTATTTATATTTATATGGTGATGTAATTTATGTGTAGTCTGTGGGGAAACTAAATTATCTAGTGGTTCATCTAAAATCATCAGTTATCTAAAATGATTTCAATTAATGATCACAAATGTTTCAATAATGATAGTGGGTATAGTTAAATGTTTTAACAATATATTCTAGGCAGTGGAATAAATATTGGTTTCCAATTGTGGCGACCGCTGATTGAGATAAGGAATGAGATTAAATAGATCCTGGAACTTAGCCTGGTCTGGAGCAGGCTAGCTTCACAGAATAAATCTCCATGGTAACTTACGTCTGAACATATCCCACTTCCCTTATCCTACTTTTGTGCAACCGGATCACGGATAAGTTGATCCAGGATAGCCAACATATCCCCGCTTAATCCCTTATCCTACTTTTGTGCAACGGGCCCCAGTTCTGGTCAATGATTCAAACATATACAAAGGAAATTTGAGTAGTTACAATTTACAGTGTCAAAAGAGAAAAAAATGTTACTTTGCAAGTTCACATTTTCCTTTAGGAACCCTCACATGGACAAGACCAAACATGTGTCTAACTTTAAACTACGGGTTAAAGACTGAGAAATGGAGAAAATTTACATTTCCTTTTGGTATTGTTAAAGGGATAGTTTGCCTCTTTTGACATGAAGCTGTATGACATCCCATACTTGCAATATCGTTTATGAACATTTTTTTACCCCCCACTGCGTACTGTGAGACGAGTTCCGGCCTCGTTTTGGCGTTGACTAAAGTAGTCCGGCTAGTTGGCTGTGGCCACAAAAATTAAGCGTTTTGCTTCTCAAAACAATATGTGTCCAAAAGAGTAATACACTTGCATCACAAAATCGTTCTGCAGGAAAAAGTCAGACCTCACAATCGCTTGGTGTATTTTCTCTCCCTTCGTATCACTGCGTGCTGCCACCTGCCGGCAGCCGCGCCTGTTACGGTGTTTACTGCTCGGAAGCAGGGGACTGCTCGGTCTGCACTTTGGTCTGCACGGTCTACACAGTATGCAGTAGGGTGTAAGTCAATGATCATAAACAATATTGCTAGTATGGGATGTCATACAGCTTCATGTCAAAAGAGGCAAACTATCCCTTTAATACTGACCAAATAACTACAGAAACATTCTAAATAAAAAATTATTTAAAGTATATGTAATACAAAGTGTACACTGCGGTGGCTTTAATGAGTTGTTTTCCAGCTGAGATATTGATCTGATCAACTGATCAAGACCCACTTAAAGGTCCATCCTATGCCTCACCCTTTTTTTTAGTTAATAGAAAATATTAAAACTCTGTAAACTTCTTATTTATTTTATTGAAATAATATGTTTATTAACTTTTCCCCTTGCTTATCTTTCCACTATTCCCTTTGAAAATACTGGATATATTTTTAACCAACTTTTTTTTTCCTTGTCAGTTATTCACCCCTTGATGTCTCTCCATCCAAAGCTCCCATTGTCAAATCCAGCTGTTACAGACCCAGTTTTCTATCTGTGGCTGAAATGTAATACCTGTCAGGAGAGTACACTTACTGGCCAAATGCTAGGCCCCTAAAAAAAAAAAAACACACACACACATATCCATATTACATATCCATTCAAACCAGCACATCCTGGACAACAGAAATGCACAAGCTGCACACAAAGCTGTAACCTCTTCAGTGTAAAACTCCCACGGTTCCCCCATTCCACTCTCAATCCTTAAAGGTCCTCCAATTCTGCTACTACCCTCCTCTTCACTGATTTCTTTTTCCATTTTTTCTTTTTTTGAGATGTCGATAAAATCAGACAACAATGCACAAGAGACAGGCATAGAATGTTTGATATGGTGGAAAGGATTTGTAATGGTAATCTATACAGATGAAGTCAGTTATTGATGTTTTCAGGTCAGAAATTGCATGGAAACTTAACGTGTGTGTGTGTGTGTGTGTGTGTGTGTTTACCTTGGCTTATAAAGACCAAGCTACATTATGTCAATCGTCTCCCTTGTTACACTGAAACAACAAGAAAGCCTCCCATCTACACTGGCCCAGACTACTACCTCACACATCCACCTATAATACCAACGCATGAGTGTGATTGTGTCTCAGAAGGAAAGAAACAGCAGTGACTGAGTTGTGTTTATTTTGGCTGTAGTACTGCTCTTTAAGGTGGTTATCAAATATATTATAAACATAACAGCAGTGATTGAACCCAAACTGACAGACAAAAATCCAGTCAATGTGTTGTGTAACTGCAGTGTGGAGCGTGTGTGCTTGTGTACATTTGTTGTATTTGCTTTCAAAAGATGGGAAAGAGCTCTTAATGTTGAGGAGGTGAGATATGGAGATGTCTTTTTAATTCCTGTTCTAGGATGACATCCTATTTTTTGGCCAAATAACTACTGACAGGACAGCTGACAGGATTTGAATGCATTAGGTTAAATGTGTGTGTGTTTGTGTGTGAGCATGGATGCTGCGCCTGTACATGTCTGCGTGGTTGTCCCTGATTGCTTTCGGTAGCATTATTAACCTCACTGGTCAGGAGCTGTAAATGAAATGTCAAACATCATCTCAGTTAGGAAGAAGATATGCTCTGTTTCTATCAGGAGCACACACACTCAGGCTGTAGATATTAAAATTCATGTAGAGGATGTATGACTAGTAATATTCAGATGGTCTGAATAGCAATTAGATGACAATTCCTACAGAATCCAATCTCAAACACGATAGATTGATATGTAAATGAATGTCACCTCAAAAAGCCTAACCTCACCTGGCTGGCCCTTGCCCGTCCGTCAACCAGCAGCCTCATCAGCAGCAGCGCAGGAGTGTTAGTTCCTTAAGTGCATCCCTGTGCATTAGATTTGAATCCTTCAACTATGATTATCATGCTCTGATACTGTCATTACAGTATCTTTTACCCTCTGCGGCCTCCCCTTCTATCCTCTAGCCTGAGGAAAGAATGTGAAATTACTTTCCATTCTGAGGGTGAAAAAAGCAGAAATTTTCTCACAGGGTGTGGAGCTGGAAGATACTTCCTCAAACCATCAAAGGGATTTTTACTCTGTGGTCATGTAAAGTAATCTTGTCCAGAGTGGAGCCAATCAGTGAAAGAATAGACTTCCTGTTGTCCTTGATTTGTAGGAAATCTTTGAGTGGAGGTTTTGCCTTCCACATATGACTGACCACCCTGGTCATTCCAGCAAAATCTGTTTCTATTGTCAGAATCACTGACAGGTAACAACAAATAGAAGAAATGCTACAAGATGCTCAGACCAATGATATATACAGTCCTGCAGAAAAAGCCAACGAAAGTGTTGAAAGTGGCTCAACTTTGAAATATTTAAACAGCTTCATTTTAACAAAATTAATGTTCTGTTTTTCAGACCCAGAATATGTCATACAAATGGTATAATTTACCAGATGTGTGTGCATTTTGAGTGGTTTATTTTCTTAGTAACATAGTTGCAGCAGTCCAAGCTTTAGCTATTGGCTCTGCTTTTTTCATAAATAGTTACATTTCTGGCAGCTGTGTTGGCATAGTGGGCTCATGATACCTGGAAGAAAAGAAAAAAACAAGGGTATCACATTACATTTTTTCCACACAAAGAAATGCAGCTCCATCTATGCCACTTTCCAGTTTAATGATGTAAATTTAAGGCTTATTTAGCAATTGTCAGATAAAATAGCTACTGTGATAACTTTCCAAAGTTGTAAAATCCATGCTCCTACAGTAGTATTATGCTGTAAATCACTGTTCAGTGTTATTTGAACTAAACTTCAGGACTGTCTTTAATCTTCTCACTCGTGTGTTGCTGTCAGTGTGGCTGCCTGCTGTAGCTCAGAAAACATGATGAAAAAGCACATTTTGAGGGGTTGATTTAAAGCTATACAATAAGCATATTACAGGTCTGTGTTTTATGTTATGGGTGAAATTCTGGCTCTGACCAGCTCCTTTAAGGTATGCGCTGTGTAAAATTTTGTGCTCCACCGTTTTCCATTTTATTATTCAGTTCAGCACCTATCAATTTTTACTGAAACTGATCAACAGAAAACGTGTTTTAAACTGAGCAACCTCTGCAATTTCCTGGTAGACAAAGCTGGATATGCGAGTGTAGAGCAAACATTGAACCCAGGTGAAGTGAAAGATAATGTTTCCAACTGTTGATGACAACCATCTATTTTGAGTGCTTTAAAACCATCACAAGCTGCACCTCATGTCAGCTCCATCAAGCTCATTGAGTGAGTGGGTGAATTAGAGACTAATTGTAAAGGTACAAAAGTCTTATAGTCTGTGCATGCACTCCGTTTACAACTTTTCAGGAACACAAAAGGAACCAGGAGTTTTAGTTCATGCTCCGTTTCATAACTTCTTTGCAGACTGACATTATCCTGGGCTAGATAACCAGGTAGTTTGTCTGAACTGGGATTGATCTGACAGAACAGCTCAGCATCGTAATTCCTGCTGTATGGATGCCTCTCGTGTGGCTTAAACACAGGAAAAAGACAAAGACGTCTCATATGAGGCAGACAGTAAAGGTCCGCCATGTGGTGTATAGAGACATCTACCATCTCAAATTGGAAATTGCAACCACTTTAGTACCGCCCATCTTCCACTATACTAAGGCAGCAATGACAAACACAAAAGGCTCACTCCAAAGCCAGGGTATAGTTTGTGTCTTTCGGGGCTCCTGTTGTAGTATAGCGGTGCAACATGACAGAGGGCAAGAAGGACAATCTGTGCTTTTTTTTTGGCTACAAACTACTTGTTCTGAGGTAATAAAAAACAATTATTTTTATTTTCATGCAATTCTAAACCATTAGAATCATATTTATGAATTTCTGCCAATAGATTACCCTAAATGTCAGACACTGTAACTTTAAGTCTTGAAAATATGGACTTAGATTTTAACCAGATACTTTGAATCGAGCTATGGAGCGCATGAGATTTTTATCTTAATCACAGCTTTGGGTCTTTTATGGAAGCCAGAGCCAAAAGTCCCCACCCTCCACTGTATCTTGTGTTTTGCTGCTGTTGGATCGTCCACACAGGCTCCTTTGAGGGTCAGCACATGTAACAATCATGTCGGAAAATGGAGGCTTTCATACTTATGCGCGAGCACACCCGAGCTGCCAGGCTTCTATCAGCACGATTCTGACTCGAGGTTGGCGTGGCAGAGTTCACACTGAGATGTGAAGCCGAGTTAAACAGACTTCATCTGGATTCATCTCAGCGGGCAGATTACAGGCACGTGTTTACACAAGACTTCAGTAAAGAAACTCTACACGTCTGCTCCCTCCTCTGTGTGTGCATTTGGAGCATATGCATGCATGTGTGGCATATGTGTGTTCTTGTATTTTCTGAAAGTGAAATCAGATCAAACTTGGTCAGAGGGGTTGGCGGGGGATTGTTGCTGCAAGTGCTTGGCTACGCTCGCTTTACTCCGAGGTATGTGTGAGTGGGTGTCCTAGTGTGTGTGTGTTTGTGTGTAAGGTTGTGTGTGCCTTTTGGGGGTAGGTAAGTTGGAGCCGCGGTTCTTGGATCTCAGGTTTGACCTATAGGGGCACTTGTGTGAAAGCTGGGCTGTGTGTATGAGTGTAATTTGCATGCAAGTGTAGTGGGTGTGTTTGTAAAGTAAAAGTCCACCTGCTGACTGTCCTGATAAGAACCCTTCATGACTCAGTCTCCTGATTCATCCACAATATTCGAGGGTGGACACCAAGACAACACAACAGAGCAACTTTATTATTTATTTTATTTTATTTATTATTTATTAATATTTATTTTATTATTTATTACATAAGATGTACATAACAAGATGCCAAGTGATTTATCTTCCTGAGTGGACCTGAGGGAGGTTGGCAAATAAGATCCTTTTCCAGGGCTGAAGTATCTGAAACGATTTAGTGTGTACTGTCTTTGAATGCTGCTTTGAGATACAACAGTACTGACAGCAAAGATAACAAAGTCAAAAAGTTTGCCCGTCCACAGAGAGGTTGGACTCAATTGATTTTAGGGAGCCCTTTCATTTTATTTGTTTAAATGCTTGGAAAAATGCTCTGCAACAACTCGGAGGCAAATTAAATGGAAAAGCTTGCTCACATTTGCTTATTCACACGTGATCTACTCTGCTAAATGGCAATACAAAATTGGACTTCAAACACAAATGAACTAACTAGTAAACTGGAAAAACAAATGAAAATGACCACGCAATATAATATTGTGACAAGTATTTGTCACATCTATTGAGTGTAATTTGGAGTGTACAAGCACATGAATGCTGTTTAATCAGTCATATTGTACATGTAAGTTGAGGAAATGTGGCATATATAATAATTGGTGTTCCATAGCTGACATGCATACACAAACATGTCAACAGTGTTGCGTTCATGTGAAAAAGAAAGCTCATCCTCTCACATTTTTAGGATTTTACATGGAATCTGGTCATCTTATCCTTATTAGGTTGGAAAATCAAGTAAATACTCCCTTAGATGAACAACAGCAAATGACATACCACACCACGTCATAAACCATTTAACAAGCCACAATGCAAAAGCAGTGTGTGTAAAACTAAGTACACTCCTGATGGTGATGATTCACCACCTTCCTTCAGGCTTTAATAATGAGTTGTTCTTAACCCAGTTTTAGTAGTTTCAGCAATATTCCTAGTTGCTTTGTTTATATGAAACACTTCTAAAAAAGAGAAATATATTATCCATGACCACAGGATGTGTCTTCCAACATGGTTATTTAAGTTAAGTTGTTGCCAGCTGAGACTTAACATATGTATATCACTTTATAGACAATTTCTACATATTGTATCACCCAGTATGAGTTGTAAACATGATTGTCAAACTGAACCCAATCCACAATCCAGTGGAACTCTTAAGGATTTTACTATCATAATACTAAACAGGGAGAAGCTCCCAATAACTTTTGCAGTGATTTGTGTGTGTGTGTGTGTGTGTGTGTGCGTGTGTGTGTGTGTGTGTGTGTGTGTGTGTGTGTGTGTGTGTGTGTGTGTGTGTGTGTGTGTCACTGCAGGTGAACGTTAACATCACATGTCAATCAGTAGGAAATTAGCATTTTGAGAATAAGAAAACCATTTCTTCCAAGACAAAGAGGAGAAAAAGACGAAGAAAAAGGGCGAGGCAGGCAGACAAAGATAGACGTGACCTCTCATTCATATTTTCACATCATTTGACATTTATATTTTCAGATGCTGAAGCTGTGTCTGTGGAAACCCCAAACTGTGACATTTTGAAAAACATTTCCCAGCCATCAACCCATATTTCTGGACATTTTTACAGGAAATTTTCCCTCACACAGAAAGTGAGGTTATGACACATGGGGGATCGTTGCCAGTCAGAACCGTAACTTGAGCACAAACCTGCTCCAGCTATGCCCGAAGAAATGCTGCAACATTTTCCCAGCAGGCAAAAATACAATGGTAAATTACATGTGATAAATGTAGTGGAAGTTTTGTATTGAATGTGTTATTTTCAAATTCTCTGACTGACAAAAGGCATGAACTCTTCAGGAGTCATTTTAGAAATGTTTTTTATTCGCCTGATTTTGTATTGTTTTAAAGTCATCTGACATAAAGCAGCTTTTGAAGATATAAAATTCAATATGGGAAATAATGAGGGCATATAGCTGAAGATAGAAGCATACAGCTCTTGTTTTTCACGCTACTGTTATTGCACTCTGTAATGAATGTTAAATTCTTAATAAAACCCAGGCAACTGTCATCGTATGAACTAGTTCAGTCTGAAGATCATATCTGGGTCTAACTCTTTTCAAATCCAATCATTTCTTTGTCCATGCCACATCATGAAATCTTAATTAGGGAATTACTGTTTTATTTTAGGACACTCAAGGGAAAACCAACAATGATATAACAAGCATTTAGACTACTGGATCTAGAGGCCTCCAGCCGCAAACTCACACGAAACATAAAAAAAGTCGAGCAAAAACTTCTAAATTATTCCAGTTAAAGAAAACACATACACACAAATCGTTATCCCCATACACAACAACGTTAACACAGTAACAAATAGCAATAATTTCCCCCCAGGTTGGGTGGTTATAATCTTAAACCAGGGAAAATAATAGTAGTCAATGTCGACAGATGAGGTAGAGATGTAGAACTCCCAGTACATCTGCAGTCAAAGTCACATCCCCACACGAACACCTTCCCACACATATACACACACAGTGCCAGCCCTATAAAATCTTGTGTCTGAGTCAGCCTCATAGAAAGTAGGTTTATAACTAGTGTCTAGTCCACCCATTCTCTGTAGACAATATAAAGGCAGCCAACACGATTGCGAGTGTGCTCTCCTTTAATAAGGCCCAAATTGAGCATTGAACCTTCTGCGTTTGCAGAAACTGGATATTTTACCAGGTCGTCACTTCTTCAGACATCTGCCTGAGATTTTCCTGTTCAGGTCTGAACAAATCGATATTTCTGTTCCGACCCTGTAACAAAGTATTACGTGAGAGTTGCTGCCTCTAGAGACAAACCAAAAAAGCATTAGAACTGCAATTCTCTTCGGCTCTGCTGAGCATTTGTCCATATTTCCATTGTATCAGCAACAGTTTTCAGTAGCGAAAGACATAGTTTAATGACAGTATGAGGTGTTGTATTGTAGGGCCATGAGATTAGATTAGATTACCACCATTGCTGACGAAAATCAGTTTGATGTAACTCAGGCTGAAATCAATTTCAAGGTAACATGTTAATCTTTTATTCATATAATACGAAAATAATCTCTGTATGCAATATGTAATTTGAATCTGATTAAATAGCCATTGAACTGAGCTAATTTAAGGCCGACTTTCCCACTCGATGAGCTACTCTCGCTAACGTTATCATCTTAATTGAATCGGGACGTAACCCCTGTTGTCTGTGGCCAACAGTTATATTAGAAATAGAGCATGTTCAATGGTTTTTGTAACATCGTAACATCATAGTGCATTTAAATTTGTGGCTTGAGCTGCTTGTTGTACATCATAGCAAGCTAGGTCAATACTAATATATCAGTGAGTTAACTCTGCTGGATTAGTCAATGTTACAAAAGGATACGTTCACAAGGCCAAAGTGGCTCAAATCAGATTTTTTTTTCTTACTGTTGATGTGACTCATATTTCAGTTTTCAGTGCTATGAGGACACAGATATCCGAATGTCAATATCAACTTTTGAATCCAATTAGTTTTACTTCAGCGTGTGGTCTTAGATAAGATATGTGCATGATATGCAGTTGACGAAGTGCAGATGCTTATATAAGATTCCATGGGGCTTTTCGCTTGCATGCACTGAGCGTTATGCCATTATAAACCTGCGGCACTACTATAGCACTGGTAGCAGTTGTCGATAAAACAGCAATAGTTAGCTGTGTAGCTATTTTTATTCCTCATAAACTTTTTCTCTGAACAGCTGGACAAATGTTTGCCAGTCCTCTGGGAATAAATGTCACCCACAAATTTGCTACGTTAGCTTTCATTTCAAAATAGTGCATGTGTCTTGATCTAATCTCCCAAGTGGTTTCACAAATATGACATTTTTTGGGGGTTGGGAAAAATTACACCAAATGTAGCCAAAGTATCTTGAGTACATGTTTCAGTTTCAGTATGCAGTCGTGTCACATGAAAGTCAGATGCAGAACCCTTGTAGTTATAATTGCAAAACTGTTAAATCTGTATTGAACTGCCAATATTAAGTTTACATCTCAGTAGAACTATCATCAAATGTTACTGCATCATCAATAAAGATAGGTTACATTTAACAGCTTGAGGGTGGCAGTTGATTAATGTTAGGAGAACATCTTGTTACTGCATCATGTGAATGGTTGTCCTGACAAGTATAACACTGCAAAAAAAAAAGATATGTGTGTGTGTGTGTGTGTGTGTGTGTGTAAAGGGTCAGGAATTGTCCTCCTTTGGGGATGTTTTACCCATTTAGATCAAAGCAGATTCCAGGACAAGCTGTGGAGTGTCCACTGTTCCAGACCCCGCCCGGAAAATCCCACACACTGGAACAGAGTCACCATGGGAACTATTGTGTGAGTGTGTGTAGGTATCTGTATGTGTTTGCATATAACGAATGTAAGGGTGTCCTGAGGCTTATTGAGACCTTTTATGTGGGTCACACATAGTAAGCTTGTCTTACACTTTGAACAAGCACACACAGACACTCTCGTACCCTCTCACTCTCGCTGACATAGAGAAACACAGACACATTAACACACAGACATGAACATCCTGCTTGTTGGGCAGTGGTTAACCAGGCAGGCCCTGTTGATGACCAGCCTGCTACAGTATGCTGCTGTGGTGAGTTTTTTTAACCTGGCTCGAGGTTCATGTTCAAGGGAAAGTCAGCATTCAAAAGGTCACTTGGTGCCACTCGATGGGTGGTGACAGTTACTGGTTCCTGAACAAATACAAAAAAAAATGTAAAGGGCAAATAAGCCACAGGTTTTTTTTCCTCTCAGATCATTTAGGGAAATTGGAAAAAGAGTAGAACCCATTTTTCACATTAAATCTGTGATTCTGCTGGGTTCAGTTACTGCAAAAATGCAGGGTTTGTTGGGATTTATGTTCACTTTACTCCCCACGTAGAGGCATTCACCTTACTGATTAACTCTCATCTTTAAAAGAAGAGGCAATTACATATACTCACTAAAGCAGATATGAGTCTGTACTATTGCTGTTAAATACAAAATAAAGAAACCCTTGATGATGAGACCTACTGTAAGGTAAAATATTTTACAATGTTGTTACAATAAAAAAAAAGCTAAACGATAAGGAATAGACACTGACCCACTTTATAGCTTATTGTAAAGTAAAAATACTCGTGTCATTTTGAAAAAGGCTAATAATAGTCTCAACTGACGGTAGGAATTGGCAAAATTCTAGATGTAACTATAAAGCATTTTGAATGTAGATAAGACATGACTGGGACTTTGATTCTGGTATATTGGTTAGGTCTGTATAAGAGCCTTACAAGGTAGAATCAGACAGTGAACAATACATTAGTGAATAAGTGAGTGAATTATTAGTTTATTCTGCACTGGAAAGAAAAGGAGCTAATTTCAGGTGAGTGGAAAATAGAGAAAGAGAGTGTTTGGGAATGATAACCAGAGGAGCAAACATCTGTCGCTGCATTACTAAACAGCATTGTTGGATGGGTACTTGGTGAGTAACCAAGCAAACAGTGACATTTGGCTAACCTTGTCCCACCTGGAACAACAGCAGACAAGAAGTATGGAGACAATAGCCATCTAAAAATGCAAATACAATATCAACTAGAAAGAAACTGGACTTTAGTATGCTAAACTATTCTATGAATGATAACTTACAAGGTAAAAACTTCATTAAAATCAATACACTCCTTCAAAGAAGCCTGACACAAAAAGTAGATCAAAAGCTACCGAAATTTAGATTGTTCTACACACACTGCCAATTTTTGTACAAAAAAGTCAATTCAAGTATGAATGGCCACAATTAAGGGCAGATGTATGCATTTCTATCAGTGCAATTTTCTATGATAAGTTTTCACAAACTCAAGCTTTCAGCACCACACTAACGGAAGAGTTTGGATGGCGCTTGTGTCTGCTTTATCTGTGCTAGCAACACCTACTGGTTGGTCTGTATTCTAACCTTATGCCTACACAAAGACAGGACACGGAGTTCAAATCAATAGGATTAAGGAGGACAATGTAAGGGAAGGATAAGTCAGGGAGATGTGCTCATTCAGCTTTTTAGACATCTCTAATCTGAGATGCTTTGTTTAAGTATACATATTTAATCAGTTATGGTACAGATTTTGAGTGAACAGTTGACAGAAATGCTGGACCAATCACAACAGTTTATACAACACTAATACTGAGTGAATTTGATACAATAGCTGTCAGAGGAGCCACACTGAGGTGCTTTAATAAACAACCATTGATGTGTAAAGGTCTGTTGAACAGACTGAAAAACCACACACCCTGTCTGACATGTCTGACTGTCTTGCATTTTTTCAGTGCTCAGGGCCACTTCACACATTCTGTTGCTCTGATAAATTGTAGATCTATCTATTGCATCCAAATGCTCTGTGCTCGAAGTCATCAGATGGTAACCTCGAAAATTCGAGAAAAGCTCAGAGATGCCAGATTAAGTCAAATTTCTGCTCTCGTCTTGTAATGCCACGCCACTCAGTTATTATAAAACATTGTATTTTTCTAATTTAACGTAACGCAAATGTCTAAAATATAAATAAACCAGCTTTGTGATCACACCAGCCATGAGGCACACCTGCAAGGATTCATGATAGCGTCTTACATGGTTGTGACACCATTGTGTGGCAAAAACTGTCAACAGGTAGCCTTAAAACCTCATAAAAAAGGCCTCAAAATCATATTTGTATTAGTTCTTATAACAGCACATGTCTCAAGGAGCATATTCTGTCTTGACTGCACACGCAAAGACTCCCAAGATGACGAACAGTACCTGCCAAGTTGTTACTGAAGGTTAATACTTAAATCTGCATGAACAGAAATAGTGTTGTAGACATGTCCTTTCAGACACAGCATTAGTGAAGCAAAGGTTTACAGTTCAAGCCAGAGAACAATTGGGAGAGCTACACTTTCGACATCTGTATGGCATTTAGTTTGCTACACTGTGTGCTTCCTCCCCAAAGGTGAAATTGCAGACTTGCTTCAGCAGCTACTTCCATGCCAGATGATGGTGTTTGATATTTTTGCGAGAGTGAAACTAATGAATTAGAGAATATAGAGTGCATGCGGATCTATAGGGAGCTCTGTCAGCCAAGGGTAACGGAAAACACGGGAAGCCCACCTTGAATTTCAACACATATTCATGCTCCCAAATCAATAAGCCCACAGCCAGTATACACTTAAACACACAAAGGCATACACACCCACATAAGCACATCGAAAAACACATAAACTGAGCTAGAGTTCAACAGGGAAACTTCCATGTAAATACTCAAGGTTGTAGACGATATATCACTAAATACTTCAAAGTAAAACATTGAGCTGCTCTTTCAGTGTCCAAAATTTCCTCTTTGCTATTTAAAGTCCAAGGTATGCAGATAATATTCAGATAAGTTCCAGATGGACATTAGTGGAACCATGTGTTTGAATCAGCCCTGCAGACACTATCGATTCCACCATCAGAACATATTGAGGTTCCTCTGTTATCGCTTCCTGTTTAGGACAAAGAGGCTCCACCTCGAAGCCTTTGTAGGGCATTTGAGTTCGCTGTACTGTGAATAATACAAAACAGGAAAAAAAACTGGATGTTAGTTGATAGAGATAAATGGTTTCCTGATACTTTTACATCTTATCTGCTTGTCAGGAGGTTTTAGTTTTGTGTTACTTTTCTTTTGAGACAGCTCTATTGGCTGTCAATTTAGATGGTAACACGTCAACATGGGTTGGATCAACTGATGCTCACAGCAGTGCAACTAGTGTTGTAGTGCACTAGCATATAACATTTTGGTTTGTCAGAATTTTGAAAATACTGTACCTAAAGCTCTAAAAAGCAGGAGCAGAAAGTGACATGTAAAGAAAAGACTCAAATTCAAATTCATTTCTTTAGAAAATGTGCTTATTTAGCATGTGGTTGTGTGAACTCTTGTAAAGCAGAGTTACAATACATCGAAGAAGATGGAAATGATAAAGGTCTGTTTTTGTGTAACGTATTCAGTAAGGGAAATTAAGGGGATCAACTGCAGCTTAAGCTAAAATGTCCTCAGAATACCATATCATTTCCCAGGGGGAAATCAGCCAATCACAGCCCTTTATTTCCTCTGACTCACACTGAGTCCAGCCTGTCAGTCTTTCCATCTGAGTGACAAGACCCCCTACGCCCTTGTCTGCCTGTCTCTCTTTCTCCATTCCAAGTCTGATACTGTATATCAGTATTCAATTCACGGCTTTATGATAAGACAGGGAAGGAGATGGGAAAGTAATTCTGATCAGTAACGCCTGTATAATATAACAATGATTTGTCCAGGCAAACAAACACACGAGAAAAAATCTCTTCTCTTAGCTTTACTTGACTGAGATTTGCAGTTTACACTGGGAGTGCTGTGAAAAAAAACTTTTCCAAAAGCCAGAGGCTTATTTCAGCATATTCATGGTGAAAGTATTCAAGACATGTATAGATTTGTTGTCCGCATTAAAATGCATGCGCTCTTTCCATCCCTCTGTCTCTCTCACGTCAATACAAACAACATCACCATGCTTGTCTCTGAATTTCAATACCTTTACTAAGATCACGTCAAAGATTTATGGAAATTAGTTCCTCAAATAATACCATCATTCACCCAACAAAAAATATATATATATACATCTCTCATAATATATATATATATATGTATATATATATACAGTATACATCTATCATAATATATATATGTATATATATATATATACACTCTGAAATGCAAATTGATCATTACTATATTACTATTATACAACCTTGATATCAACAAAAAAAACTTGCTCCTCTGGCAGCATTAATGTTACATATGGTAAGAATTATGGGTGTCAGTGCAATCATTTTACTTTCTAGACCACTGGATTACTCTGGCCAAAATTTTCAAAGTAATGTAAATATTGTTTTTACGTTTATTTTACTTTGAGAGAGAGCAAATGGGGCTTGAAGACATTTTCAGTCTGTGAAACTTTTCATGGCGCTTCAAATGGTGATTACAACAGGGTTGAACTATGTAGAATAGTATGTCTTTTGGGGGTTGAGAACTTGGGGAAATTGAAGTGAACTGAAGTTAACTTAATTGAACTGAATTGAACATGATTAATCTCAAAATGGGACATTACTTTTCAGCATAAAGAAAACAGTCCTTGGTCATTAGTTAAAAAGAAAAAAATATCTTTAAAAATATCACTATTGTGTTGACTTATTGCTGTGGGCAGTAATGATCTTCTTTACGGTTCTATATGGCAGCAGAGCTGATGAAGCCTCTGACTGAACACACTTCATTGTTAAATCACTATGTTATATAGAGAGTATGCAGTTATCGTCCCATTGTGCTGAGCAGCCTTGCAACATTCTTCTTTGTATCATCATATCGAGCGGTTCACACACAAAGCAGTTTCCAGAACAGAATCAGGCCTCCTTATCTGTTCAGTTTCTTTGAGTCACTCGCTCTGATGCTGCTGCCCCCAACAGGTGGCTGCAAAACAGATTGCACTCTCCACCACAGACTTATTGAAGATACACAACATCTTGCTGCAATAAGTAATGGATTTAATTTTTCTCAAGAAGTAGAGTCTGCTTTGTTTCTTCTTGTAAACAGTCTTGTTCAGATGAAAATCGAAGTATCTGTCGACCTCCTCCACTTCTACCTCAACAACCAGGACAGTCATACCTGGTTTACCCAAAATCCACAATCATCCCCTTTGCCTTGTTTACATTCAAGATGAGATGACTGTTTCCACACCATGCCACAAAGTAATTGATAAGTTCCCCATGCACAGCCCCTTGTCCATCACTGATACACCCAACAACAGAGTCTTTTTGGAGATGACAGAACTCTTGAGTTGCACTGGAAGTTTGAGGTGTATAGAGTGAGTAGAAACTGTGAGAATACAGTTCTCTGTGGAGCTCCCGTGCTGCCGACCACCTTCTTAGACACACAACCCTACACTCTCACAAAATGTGGTCTGTTCGTCAGGTATTGAATAATCTTATTGATTGTAGGGGCATCCACCTGCAGTCTTTTCTGTAGCTTATTACATAACAGTGCCGGCTGAATTGTATTAAAAAGCACTGGATAAATCAAAGAACATGTTCCCTACCATACTGTCTGTATTGTCCAGATGAGAGTGGGTCAGTTCAAGCAGCTAGATGATGTCATCCTCAACACCAATCCTAGGACAATCGTAGTGGGTCTTATAAGGTGTGCACTTGTTTAACTAGGTGAGCATGTAACAGTCTCTCCAGGACTTTCATGATGTGAGATGTTGGTCAAATTGTCTGCTTCACTGAGAGTACATTGATGAGATTTTTTAGGATACCAAACATAAATAGGATGTCATCAAATTGGAACATACTCCTGACTCAGGTTAAGTTTGAAGTGGGGCTGTAGGATGTCACCTAGCTGTTCCACAAAGGCCTCAGGATTCTGGGGCTGATACCATGTTGACTTGCAGCCTTATTCTGGTTCAGTCTCACCAACTACTTCCTCACCTCAATGCTGGAGACACACATGCTTGAGAATAAAGAAGAAAAGGTTTTATTGGGCCCTGATGTGTGGGGAGATGTTTTTGAAGCTGTACCTGAGGTACAGGCTAACACTGTGTGACAGGAAGGTTGTGGGTCTAGAAAGGGTGTGAGGTCTCTGTAGTTAGAGGCAGGGGAGGAGAATGCAAAGAGTTGTTCTGAACTTAATCTCAATAAAAAACATGTTTAGCTCATTGACTGTTGAGACGTCAATCAGTCTGGTCCCCCTTCTCCTCAAAGCCTGTGATCTTTTTCATCCCTAACCACACATCCCTCACGTTATTCTCCAAAAGTTTGTTGTCCAGCTTCTTCTGTACACCTCATTGCTCTCTCTATTATTCTTTTTCAACTGTTTCTGTACACCCCTCAGTAATTCCCGTCTTCCCTATCCTGAAGGCCTTCTTTTACATGTTCGGCAGCTTTTTCAGGTCACTAGTGATCCAGGGCTTTATACTTGGGAGCACTTCACTGTCGTTATGGGGCTGTCACACACTCAGCTATGGCATTGATGAAGTCTCTCATGTGGAGATCATAGGGTGCATTCCAGTCTGTAGCCTTAAAGCACAGACTTAAAGAATTAAACCCCTTTTTCTCTTCAATCGCTACAGAAAAAATTACAGAGGCTGTAACTAACCTTGGTGGAAATTGAAATAAAGTTAATATACTACCAGTAGGTTTTGAAGCAAACAGAATCAATTTATTAATTTATCTGCTTAAAAATTTTTAAAACCTCTGTTTCTGCGTGATGAAAAAATATCCTCCTGATACACATAAAAAGTGAATTTTAAAAAACGGTGCAGCTCCCTGTAAGAGCAACCATTAATTTCCTAAGGCCCCTATCAAAAAACACCCAAACATACATTAAAATCCGGCTTTAGCCTTGAGTGAGAAAGGGCATAGCTGGCACTCGCTCCAGCATCCAATGAATCAAGTATAAAATAGCTCCTGAGAACCCAGGGGTGCTCAAACTCCTTCATCATGATAAGGTGGCGATTGACGTACAAGTCAGGGTAGAATGGAGCAAGAGATTAACAGACATGTCAGAGAAGCTGTCAACTTACTAGTTGATCTATGCCCCAATCCTCCCCCATTGTAATGAGCCATGTATTGTGACCAAAAGAAAGAGATTAAGAAAGCAAGAGGCTGAAATAAGCATCCTCCGAAGGGTGTCTGGGCTCACCTTTAAGGATAGACAGAGGAGCTCAAGAGAGGCTTGGAGTTGCCCTCCTTCCCATTGAATGGAGACAGGTTAGGTGGTTCGCCATTGCAAGATGCCTGCTGGTAGGAGGGGCAGATCCAGTACAACTGCCCACACCCCTAGAGGGCGGTCTGGGCATCTGCTCAGGCTGCTGCTTAAAGGATGGATGGAGAAAGCTTAGGAGCAAATTTACTCTCCCACGTTACCACACTCACATTCATAACTTCAGTGGTTCTAAAAGGCATAATGCTCAAAAGTGCTGTAACGACTCCATTCGATTCCACCCCAAGGACCAGCGTTAAATTGATTTTCATGTAAAATATTTTACCTACCAGACAGTTTGTTCTCAGGGGATAGTTCTTTCTAAACCACAGGTGTTTAGACTGCTGCAGAACATAAGCAAGAAATTGTCGAAAGGAATGTTTTACTTCCTGGAGAAAAATGAGAAAAAGGACTGAAACTTTCTACACTGGATGGATGCAACTAAACATAATTTGCCAAGCAGTAATTTATCAAATAAACAGAAGTTAATTTGTGAATCAGATGTAATCAAGATGAGACTGGTTCACAACAGACTTTGCTGTGTATATAACTCAAAGTTAATATTAAACAGTTTTTTTTCGTGTCTACTACTCTTTACTTAGATATAAGACTAACCTTTTGCTGGTTGTGTGTCGCTTATTAGGATCCATGTCGGCCCAAGAGTTATAAGGTGATGACAGAATGGACTGACCAATACTAAATCCTGTCAGCACTCATGCATGCACACACATTCACAGATATATACTCAGCAGAGTCAAAAGGGTACGCTGCCCCCCACTGTGTTTCCAAGCCTTATACAGGATGTTTCACCAACTGCTGTATGAACACATGAAGCAGTTGTCTCACACATGCACACAGCACATACATACACAGGCGAAAAAACAGATATTCAACATGCCTGGATAAAGCGCCAGAGTAATCTTCACAGGCATCCCCTCCCTTTTCCTCACTTCCTAAAGTCAAACTTATCAAAACAATAACTCACACATAACATCTCATCCTTGTTTCCTGCTGTCCTTCCTTGATCTCATGGTGGTAAGCTGAGAATTGTGAATGTGTGGCATGACTGAGCCGATATTAGTCACCCTCACGCACACACACTCGATCAGTCAGCACTGTCATTCACACACTCACTGACAGACATTTCCCGCGTTATACTACGGCATGTGCTCTCCGGTGCGATTCAGGCCCGCACAACAATCGCCCGCACATTTCCTGCATCATTTGGCAGAATGTACAGTATGTACACACAGAACTCCATATAATGAAAAAAAAAAAAAAAAACTCCCTATGAAGCAGCCCATAATACTCACATTAGACTAGGGTCTCGATCAAATCATATTTGCGTGGGTGGGTAGGGAAGGAGGGGAGCCCTGCTGTGTGGTCTGTTAAAGTCAGCCAGAAAACACCACACACTTAGAACCAATCTCCAGCAATGAGTCTATGCACCATACGCTCGCAATCAATTAGCTGAAACATCTGTGCGTGGATGAGCTTACGTTTGTGTGTGGATGTGTGTAAGTCATAACTGATTTAAAATGAGAAACTCTACTTTCCCCCTCTCCCTCCCTGTGGTGTCTCATTGTTGGCCCAGACTAAGGCGGAGTTTCTTTTGCCAGGTCTGGTGTTCCCACACAAGCGCACACGCAGACACACACACTTGAGCGTTTCAGAGTCATTATTGCAGAAGAGAGAATGGCACTGCACTATTGGCATGTGGGTTAGATTAGTGAGGCCTGCCGAGACTTATAAACCTTGTTCTGTTACTGAGAAAGAAAGACAGAGTGAAGGGGTTAAGGTACTTACTAACATACATAGCAGAAAGGGAGTATAACTGAGATGCGGAGCATGGTTACGTACTGCCCAAAGGGTGCATCTGTGAAAGTGAAGCAAAAAGGTGTGTGTGTAAATGTGAAAAATCCCTGTAAAAAAAGAATATCTCAGGGACTAAGTAATAGAACAAACATATTGGACAGACAGAGGTGTATTTTCTACAGGGTCAAGCTTACTTCTTGTCAAGTGTATGTGTGTCTGAACATAGAAGCCCTCTATGAGGGGTCGATGATGTATGACAGCAAATGTTAAACTGCCCCTCCCCTTCACCCTCGTCTTCCCTCTATCTCTACCTCGACCCTCCTCTCTTCGACAGCCGGCTATATATCACTGGGAACGCCCATTCTCTTGACATTTACAGACATCATGACTGACATCTATTTCGGCTGGAAGTAATATCTGTGTGTGCATCTACTTTGAGGTGCCATGTGGGCTGTTTTGGTACGCTTTCCTTAGGCCAGAGGTGAGTGCTGCATCAGTGCACATGGTGTCTTACTCCACACAATTTGAAGCGTCTTGACAGAACCATCTGGGATTGTGGTGATACTGAAGCTCACACACAGTCACCTTGCTAAACCAAAACACTAATGTGCACATACACAAACAATGCAGCCGCATGCCAGGTGTTTTACGGCCCGTACACCAGAGATTGATGTGCATGGTTATGACATAGAAAGATGAATTCACTTACTGTTAGCATCTGATGCTAATGGCAACCACCCAATTCTATCACAATTGCAGTTTAACAAGTGATGGCGCATCCACTATGTCTTGACAGATCTGTGACAACATTTGTTCATTTGCTCCCCAAACCATAGACTGTAAAAGATTTGAAAAAAGATGGACTTATCCTCTGGGTTTAAAAAATGAAGCCAATATGAAACTAAACTGCTTAATTTCTATTAACCAGCAGGGGGGGGGGTTCATCTGTTTGAAAAAGGAAGTTAAAATTAATACAAATCAATGACAAAATGGCCCTACTTGTCACTTGATTTACATGATACAATACGGCTTCCTTTTTTTTTCAGGTGTTGCATTGCACTGAAAGCAATACCACGTAACTGATGATTTTTTTGGTACTACCTCAGCCAAGATTCAAAGCGATCCGAGCCTATAGTGTATGATGAAACGCTGGAAACAATACAGACTGCTGATTTGGCAGAGAGAATCACATCTTGCGCGCGTAAACAACATTGTCTCTGCAGCAGTGCACACACCAGCACACTTCCTCTTCTATGAGGTTGTTTGAAAGTTCAGCACACAATTTAAATGAATCATGGATACTGTCCCGATAACAACTGAAATTTGTTAAACACGTGTGGAATGTGCATAAACGATATTTTCTAAATCATTTTGTTGAATTTTTTGCTTCCAGTGTAGACCTTGAAGTTCACGTCATTGACAATTAACAGAAGGAATGATAAGATTTTGTTTTCAACTCCCTTTAACTTGCTGATGCTAAGTAGGAAGACACCCCTACAAGTTAGCGACAAAGAGAGCCTGACAGCTTCTCTGCAATTCAATATTTGCTTCTTATCAGCAAGTCTCAGCTCTTATCAGAAATGTAAGTCCAACAGAAGATTCATAACTGCATTACATGGAGCTAACACAGATACACACACAAACACACTGGAAAACAGCTGTCAGGATTTGTGAGTAGTCTGTGTGCGCGGACATCTTCAGATATCAAATAACGATTTAATTTCACTGCTGATGTAAATATCACACCTGTCAGAGAAAAAGTAGAATTACAAGGGAGGTGTTGTATTTGTCTTTACATCTTTCTCCCCAACAACACATGTTCTTTTCCTGGCTCTCAGAGATAAGCAGAGAACCTTCTTAAACACGTCTCTTTAATTCTGCCATTAAAACAGGACAAGCAGGTATCTGGCCTGAGCCTCCGTGCTTTTATAGCTCGATTGTAAATAGAGTCACCAGCTGATACTTTCTAAAACACATCACAGAATTTAGTTGGTCTGATAGACACACATGGGGCAAAATGAGCATTACATTTGCTTCACAAACACACACATAAATCAAGGAGCAATAAGAGACAGACAAAATTATAAAGTAGTAATGTAAGTTCTAGCACATTTTCACTCAAGTAAAAATGGAAAGTTATTGACCCAGCCCAGTTTCAGACTATGAATCTTCACAGTTATTTACACAAAGTTAAACAACAGAAATATTGAACTTTAATCAGGGCTGAGGAGAGAGATATCTGCTGCTTAACTCCAGTAAGAATGCGAAAAAAAACTTTTAAGCCAAATTTTGTGAACCTAGATGACTGGTGGGTATACATAATCATACAAATGAGGATTGTTTCCTTTAAAACTGCAAAAAAAAGTCATGGCTTCTGTGGCAGATATTTATAGGTACTGTTATCATGTCCTAAATGAAGACACAGGGCTATTTGAAACAACAAAGTCCATACTGTGCTTTTAAAGTGATCAGGAGTAGAAATCTGATGGCTTTGTGCCTGGTACAAACTCTGTTTTGGCTTTAATTTATTACTGTCTGTATTTACTGTTGCAGTGCAGTGGTAAGTGATTTTTGTGCCTGGTCTTGCTACATATGTGCTTTTCATCCATTCATTCACTTATTGCAATTCAGGGTCGCGGGGGGTCTTGAGCCTATCCCAGCTGTCATTGGGCGAGAGGAAGAGTACACCCTGAACCCTGTCCATCACAGGGCCACAGAGAGACAAATGAGACACATGACCATGCACGCTCACACTCACTCCTAGAATCACCAATTAACCTGACATGCATGTTTTGGACAGTGGGAGGAAGCCGGAGTACCCGAAGAGAACCCAAGCATACATGGGGAGAACATGCGCATATGTTTTGGGTTTTTTTCCTGTCAATCCACAAAATTTGGGGAGGAAAATATTTAACTGAATCACACACTTTGAGCTTGCAATTTACTGTCAGTTGCACCAATATTTACCATGGAAAAAAAGCACATTTGGCACCTAACATGGCTGTGATGTGCAAATATCGTACTGGTATTGCACAAAACTGGTGAAAAAGTGTGGTTTACAAAAGATTCTCTAGTCATGCAAATCTCTTTGGAACGCAAGTAGAATAAGTTATCAGGACATACTGATAGCAAAACCTATATCATCTTTAATTGACTGGAGCAAGTTTACAGGCAAGTTTTTGCCTTTAATTTGCAAAAAAACACTCATTGATTAATATATTCGGGTTATGGGCTGATTGGTAGAGAACACAAGATAGTTAGGAGAGCCCCTTCACCAGACCTTATAAGCGATGGTAAAGTTAGTTGAATGTACCAAAGAAGATGCATGAATAAATATCAACGTCCCTGTTTCAGAAACTATAGACATCTTTGAACATATTCCTCCGATGGAAAAGAAGGAGGAAAAAGAAGGCTGAGTTAATGTTATGCCTTAGGAAAAAAGGGCAGGGGAAAATAACACTACATACTTCTCTGAAGTCAAATGTTAACAAAAGTGCTTTTCTTCACCTCTAGGTCAAAGCTGACTTTGACCTTAATGTTACTTTGGAACAGAAACAGGGTTGACAGGCAGAAAAAAACAGGCCTATGATGCATAAAATACAGGCAAGTGAAGGAGCGGACAGAAAAATCCAGACTGATAAGTCTGACAACAGTGTGGTTCACTTTTGGCTTTTTCTTCTTCAAATATTTTCTAGATGAAGGACACTTGACCTTGCATGTGTTTTCACTTGGGCTATTTCCTCTCGCCTCTCCCTTTATCCCCCCACCCCCCACCCCCTTTATCCCTTGGGCAAAGTCTGGCCTCGTGCGCATCCACTTAAAATGACCCTCCACCTTCCAGTCCACTGCACCGTGCACCCTCACCTTAGTGTTTGTATGTATGGATGCGTGTGCATGTAAGTGTGTGTGTGTGTGTGTGTGTGTGTGTGTGTGTGTGTGTGTGTGTGCTTCTAAGTCAAGTGCCTCATTGTGAGTGGAATTAATGATAATCCTTCGTAGTGCTGCTGTGCGGCATAAGCACCTCCAGCTGCTTTTTACCTTTTACCTCCAGAAAAAGACACATCTCCCAGAGCCCCATCTTAACCAAAGACAGGTCCAAACGCACAGAAGACAGACAGCTCTGACACAGAGGGAGAGTGATGGGGGTCAGTTAAAACCAGTTGGACACAGCAGAAGATATGAAAGACTTCTTCAAATCAATAGTGGCTTGGTGTTTCCCAGCACAGCAGTGCAGCTCTCCCAGTCTCAGCATGCATGTCTTCACACATCCAGCTCAAGTTAAACACTTATTTTTACACTTCTTGTCCTTTTATTCCTCTTTTCTGCGTATTATTCCAGATTTGGGCAATTAATCCCTTCAATCTCGAGTGTAGCTTCTTGAAATGTAGGATACATCTGTTAGTTAGGCCAGAAGAGAAAATCTCAACTAGAAATAAACATCAAAATTTTATATCATAGAAATGTTAAATGCCCACCCAATTTAAAGCCAGCAATCCCAAACAGATGTCTTTAAGAACTCAATTGCTCAACAATGAGTGGTTGAGAAGCCGAAGCGAAGGTTCACGCAGCATTCTGTCGGGACCTGAATACAGCGTCTCTGTAATGATCACAGTGGCCATGCTCCAACCATAACACTAATCCCTGAGATAGCTCACACACTCTGCACATGCACAGAAACTGACACCCAGGTAATCATTTCCATACTTATTTTAATTCCATTTGTGATGCTTTCTGCTTCAAGTGTTTTGATAAAAACAACGCCAAGCCTTTCACAGTAGGTTACATAAATCATTTTGTAAATCACATTCACAAGACCCCCTAAAACAGTGTAACATGCATCTGTTCATTATCAGAGATTTTGATACATAGGAAGTTGTTGCCAAAAAGGCTATGAGACCCCGGACTCTCCCAATCTGAAGTGACAGTAGTTTTACTGCAGAAAATTACTTGTTTTGATTCATTCAATGTATAGATTATTTAGATCTACTGTAAGTATTGGCCCAAAAAACATTTTCAGTCCGTCAGCTTACACAGATTCTGAGCTTTTAGGCATAAAGCCTCAGTGTTTTGGTTTTTTTTTATTCATCCAAGTCCATCTAATTAAACTGGACCCCCACTGGATTGTACACACCACAGAGCAGTTGAATAAAGTCTGTTGCAAATTTTAGAGAGAAAAAATGTCCACATGTGTAACTGTGCAAAAATAAACCAATGAATAAATGAAAATAAAAATTCAGAGTGTAGTAAACTCAGCAAGATGCCTCATGTTTAGGATGGGATTAAACAAGTAAAAAATGCAATGGGAAACATGCCTCACAATCAGTTCCAAGACACCCAGGGAGGGGGGAGCTGGTTCATACTGAGAAAGCATGCTGAGCCACTTTAATTGTTAGTGTGAACAATAAAATCGTAAAAAAAATCGTACTAATACCAGCTAAATCCTGTTTATATTAGCTATGTTAGGTGTTTCTTTTATAGCAGAGGGAAAGCTGGTTCTAATCTTCTTTAAAAGCAAAACTACGGACTCATGGAATGCACCTGTAAATTTAATTGACTACCCTCTTAACAAGCATCGTCTACACTGCCATCTTCAGGAAACAGAAAGAAAGTGAAGCGATGAGAATAGTAGGAGTAGAAGTTAGATATGAGGAAAGGAGGAACGAGCTAAACCTTTCCAACTATGAAAAAATGGATGATTGAGTTGGTTATTTTGAGAACATGCCTTATTCTTAGGTGTAATGAGCACTTTTTTTTTAATTCTGTAGATACGTTTAATACCAGGTAGTTTGTCAACACTGCCTTTTTCTGGCTGTTATATTTAAACTTGTTGAAGCAGTAAAATGGAAGGAAATTAAAATGTGTAGCTACTATGCCCCTCCTCAGAAATACATAACAAGATCCAGGTGCAGTCTTGCAGTTATGCACAGGCACACACACACACACACACACACACAGAGATCTGAGTAGGTGTAACTGCAGTAAGGCATGTGCTTAACTGAAGTGTTAAAAGTTCCTTGGGGTTTTCTGCAGAAGCAGCACAGGGACCAGCACCTTGGTGTTAAGCTGCTGCTCATTTTCTGACCACTCAATACATATGTTGTCACACTGGAGACAGTGCATGTGTGTCTTGTTGCACTGCTAAGACACACATGCATTCAAACACACACTCACATGTATGGTTCCTAGGCAGACATGCCTCAAGTGCTCAGACTCGTGGCATTGTGGCGACCCTACACATAATCATCCCTGTCCCAGCGGCACAGTGGGCTGTATGCTGTTGGTCACGCTCTGACTCAGAAATGTCTTCCACCAGACCACCGTCTTTCATCACCATCTCCACAGCAACAGCACCTTAAGTCACCGTGACAATGAATCCCACCTGGGCCTGTGGCGCTCCGCAGCACTCAACATTTAATCACATGAGTCTATCTGTTCTGCAGCACTCCACAGCTCCTCATAACTGGATCTCAAACGTTCTTTAATCAGCCTCCCTGCCGCTGTCCCTCCCAAAATCACTTCCACAATCAACCCTTTTTCTCATGGTTGCACACCTTTCAGAGGTTCTATTCTAATGGTTGCATAGCTCAAATAATCTGCCAGTAGAACCTGAGATGAAAAAGAGCTTGGGGGGGACCCCTGATAAGTTAAATTCTGCCTGTGGGGTACATTAGCAAGTGCATGTGCCTGTCAAGCACAGAGCAAATAAAGAAATACACACTGTCCTCATCCATATACACTGACACAAATGATAAAAACTTTACATTAGTTCTTTTTTTGCATATTTACCCCCTCCTGCTGGATAACACAAGCACACCCTAAAAAGTCTGTGATTTAAGTGCCTAAGTGTTTTGGTGCTGTGTAATCCCATTCAATTTACAAGCTATTACAATTCATACAAAGTGACTCACAATGAAGCTGGCATTTTTGGGCTCCCTGTGGGTCTGGGGTTTGGCTTCCCTGTTGACAGACCCATCATGACTCACTGTAAACAAATGCTAAATTTATGAAGTGTTGGATAATAGGATTAAGTATGCTGAGGACTGTATCATCAAGTGAATCCATTTGGCCTTGTGTTAATCCTAAGATTTTAATGTGCACAGGACCGACAAACACAGACATGCTCTGAAAGTGCTCTGCTGCCCTCGTGTGGTTGCTATCTGGAGGAGCTGGCCATCCCTTCAGAGGTTGAATTGTCAAAAGAATTGCCTCGTGTCTCTTTGAAAAACATAACGTGGGTAAAGAAATATCCTGCAAGGAATTTTCTTAAAAATCAAGAAAATACTAGCAAGCTCAACAAGAATCCAACCAAACTTGCACTGAGCTGAGATGTGGGTCTGCAATTGCCAAACTTCAGCAGTTCAAAAAACATTCAACAACCCAAATTCCAAAAACTATGGGAAACTGTCTAAAATATAGATGAAAATGACAGAATGCAATGAACTGCAAACCCCATAAAGCAATATTTCAATCACAATAGAACATGGTAAATATATCAAATGTTAAAAGTGAGACATTACACTATTTTATGAGAAATAATTGCTCATCCTGATGGTAGCAACATTTCTCTAAATAACTGAGACAGGGCCATGTTTACCACTCTATAGCATCCCCTTTCCATTTTCTAACAACAGTCTGTAAACATCTGGGAACTGAGGACACTAGCTGCTGGACCTTAGGGAGAGGAACGCTGTACTATTCTTGTCTGATAAAGGATTTTAACTGCTCAACAGACCTGTATCTTCTTTGTCATATTTTGCATGTCATGATGCAACAAATGTTTTTTAAGCCCAAGGTCTGGGCTGCAGGCAGGTCAGTCCAGCACCCGGACCCTTCTACTACTAAACCATGCTGTTGTAATAGATGCAGAATGTGGTTTAGCGTGATCTTGCTGAAAGGCCCATCCTGAAAAAGATGTCATCTGGATGGGAGCACATGTTGCTCTAAAACCTGTTTATACCCTTTAACATTGATAGTGCCTTGCCAGATGTTTTTGGAGGAAGAAACCAACGCACACCAGAAGTTTTGAGGTGCAGGTAGCGGGTACTTGTTCACTTCAAAGGGGAAGATACCGCACACTCTTGTCCATCATGCTGAATTTTATTTCACAAACAACTTTCGGCCAGTGAGGCCTTTCTCAAGTTTTTACACAAGTTTTTACACAAGCAAAGTGAAGACACCCCTTATAAATTGTCCTCTAGTTTGTGATTGGCTGACAACAATCAGTTAATTAGTCCCATGACACCTGCCAATCAAGGTGGAGTCTTGTCACACATTAATCAATCACATTATGTTTACATTGGCAAACATTTCTGTGCGCAGGACTGAAAATCAGTGTTTGATGCCAGTGATCTTTGGGCCCTCAGTCAGCACTGCATTTAAACCAGTTATAAATCCATCCATCCATTTTCTATACCTGCTTAATCCAACTCAGGGTCATGGAGGGGCTGGAGCCTATCCCAGCTGCCATTGGGCGAAAGGGCGGATACCCTGGACGAGTCACCAGTCTATCACAGGGCCACACAGGGACAAATGAGACAAACAACCATGCACGGTCACTCTTAGGGTCAATTTAGATTCACCAATAAATCAAACGTGTATGTTTTTGGACAGAAGAAGCCAGAGTACCCAGAGGGAACCCACGCATACAAATGGGGATATTGCAAACTCCATATAGAAACGCCCCAGCCAAGATTCAAACCAGGAACCCTCTTGCTGTGAGGGTATGGTGCTAACCACCACACCACCGTGCAGCCTAAAACAGGAATAATTCTATCATGGAAATCACACATCATGGGCACAGAAATACATCCAGAAATCATTGTCTGTGACTACAGTTCATCGTGCCATTCACAAATGCAGGTTAAAGCTCTGTCATGCAAACAAGAAGCCGTATGTGAACATGATTCAGAAACTCTTCTGCCTTTTCTGAAATGAAGCTTATTCGAAATGAAACAAGAGCAAAGTGGACAACTGTTCTGTGGTTTGATAATCAAAAGTTCATTTTCAAGTTAATTTTCAAAATCACAATTGACGTTTCTGGACTAAAGAGGAGAGCTGACATCCAGCTGGTTATCATTTCAAAAGTCTGCATCTCTGATTCTATGGTGGCCCATTGTTGCCTATGGAACAGGCAACATCTGGCAAGGCAAAGGGGAAGATACCGCACACTCTTGTCCATCATGCTGAATTTTATTTCACAAACAACGTTTCGGCCAGTGTGGCCTTTCTCAAGTTTTTACACAAGCAAAGTGAAGACACCCCTTATAAATTGTCCTCTAGTTTGTGATTGGCTGACAACAATCAGTTAATTAGTCCCATGACACCTGCCAATCAAGGTGGAGTCTCGTCACACATTAATCAATCACATTATGTTTACATTGGCAAATAGTGTCAAAAGGACAGGTAACAGATTTAGACAATTTATAAGTATTGAAAGAAAAAAGAAAAACATAAACATAATAATACACCAGCCCCTGTGAGTGCAAAAGATCCAAATACCAAGTGGTCTAAATACAATATAGTCCCATGATGGGAAGACAAAATAAAGACAATACTTGCAATGTTTAAATCAGGCCACTAGGGGCCGTCATGAAAAGCATTGTATCACCCTGTCAAGTTAGGAACCCCTCTAGGCTAAAAAGACTATTTGGCCACACCTACAATGTCTAAATTCCCTGTTAGTTATACATTAACATTCATGTGTGGTTTGGTATGGTTTCACAACACCAGTGTCTACCACTGGTTGGATCAGTGCAAATCTTTTGAGAAGGGACTGAACCAAGAATGCAGCACTCTGTATTCCTACAAATTCTTCTAAATTTGAGTTTTGATAAAAAAAGACAAGCTGAGGCTGATGACTGAACCTGTTTCTCTCTGACTTCACCAAGAAACCATAGCAGGGGTATTTTGTAACACTGTGATTATAGTGCAATTATTATTTATATAGGCTGCAGCAATAACAGTGATAGAGTACACCAGTGTTGTGAAAGTTCATGCATCTCATGAACTAGTTCAAAGTTCAGTTCCCACAGGTTAAAAATGAATAGTTCATAGTTCACCATTTCAATTTTGAACTAGTTCAAAGTTCAGTTCATTTCAATTTTTTGTTTAGAAGTGAGAACGAAAGACTAAACTTGAGAAAGAGAAGAAATTATAGTGTCGTGTCTTGCAAATGAAATCAGTTATACTAGACCTTAAATTCTATCACACAAAATGGCACGTGGAACAGATGTGTGGACAAGGGACAAAAATTGTTTGCACTTTTTGTTGTATTTGTCTAAATAACTTCTTCTCCAACCATGTAGTCCATTATTAATCTGTTGCTGGGAAATCACACCCCTGAAGACTGCAGGCAGTGTGTTCTGGGTCGTTTGGGCCTGTTGGCAGCGGGTCTTGCCCCTTCCTAATGACTTTTTTTGATTGTCAAGGACTTGCAGATATTTTCTCACTCTGATGCTTCTACTCCACATGTATTTTCAAATGGGAAGTTGACGAGGCTGACGTTCTGACTTGATTTTTAAACGCAATCGACGTCACTTGCACAGAAATGTTAGATTTTTGCTGTTGGAATCTTTTGCTGACAGTACGTAAAATTCCGTACATAATCCTAAACAGACGAGGCATCTGATGTGCATGCTGCGTCTGCAGCTTTTCTCCTTTTGAGATCATCTGTCATTGTAAAGCAGCACTGCTCCGGCGTTGCAGCGGAGCGTTGCTGGTTTGTGGAGTGCGCAATGCATCGTGGGTAACGTTGTGCGAAGTACGTCGGGAAAATGTTGGCAGTGACAACTATAGACGTATGTCTTTGGTGGGTGACAACAATATACCTTTGCAGGACCTCACATAATCTGAAAGAATCAAGTTTTTTATTTGCAAATACGTTGCGTTCAGTTCAACGTTCTCAGAAAAACAAACGCGTTCTTTGAACTTGTCCGTGAACAACACTGGAGTGCACATTAAAATATGACAAGACAGTTTACTGTCAACACTGTACAGCTATGACTGCTGTGGCCTGAATTGTAAAGGCCATATACAGTATATATATTTAATGTTTTGTTTAAACGACTCTGGTGCAATACACGATCATAACGACAGCTTGAAACCCAGACAAAGACTTTATTTTGGTGCTTCTTTTGTAATGTCTAGTTAACATAATGTTTTCATTAATCTCACAGTAGGCTACTTTAGGGCCTTCATAAGGTAAACATTCTGCTTGCGGAACTTCTGTGCTTGAAAGTAGAATTGACATTATGTATATGTGACATTATTGTAGTCATTAACTCGTGTTTCCCTGTTCCAACAGATATCCTTTGAATGGTGTTACAGTGCCCCCCCCCCCTTTCTGTCTTCTCAAACCCCAGCTGCTCGAGGCGGATGGCCACCCTTCCTGAGTCTGGTTCTGTCAGAGGTTTCTTCCTGTTAAAAGGGAGTCGTTTCTCTCCACAGTCGCCTCAGGCACGCTCAGGGCGGGAGATTGGACTGAAGACAAGTTTCGGTGCAATCTGTTGGATAGATAGATAGATAGATAGATAGATAGATAGATAGATAGATAGATAGATAGATATCTTGAATTGGACTTTATTATCTAAGTGCCTTGAGATAATATTTGTTGTATTTGGCGCTATATAAATAAAAATGAATTGAATTGAAATATATTACTTGCACAAGTTGATTAAAGAGCAATAAAAATGCACGTGCACATTACAATTTATGTCTACGTAAATGGTGAACGATCGTGGGCACAGATGGCTGGTAATTCAATGCCTAAAAGCAAACAGAAGACGCTCCCCTGGTGGTCACTGATGGCACCACAGCCGGTATGCTGCAGCCTCTCCGTGTGGCTAAAACAGAGGGAGAGAGAGGGGGGTAGGAGCGAGAATGGCGGCCGTGCAGTGCACCAAATGCACGGCAGAAAGGAAAGGTTTTCGGCGGGAACTTGATTCTTGGCGACACAGACTGGTCCACTGCGTTGGTACGAACCATAAGCAGTTTGTTTTATTGTACAAAATTTGTGGAATTCAAAGACTTTTGCCCAACAGCAGAGGGATCGCTGTATCGAGCTATGTTGTATTGCTAGCTTATGCTAGCTAGCTAACCATTGCTAGCTAGTAGCCCATAGCACCATTGGAGGTGAAGAGCAGCGGCTAACATTTACTCGATAGCTCTTACGTGTTGACTCCCTTTGTTTGTCCCATGAGCTAGCTAGCAGCCCACCGGTGTCGGCTCTTTTAGGCGTTTTTATGTAACCGAGAAGGTTTCATTCATCCATCTTTAAGGCGCATCGTTTTGTTTGTCCAATGTACTATTGATGTTATCGGGCTTTGTTTACTGACACACTCAATTTTTTTGGCTATGATAATACGATGCTAAGCTAAGGTAAATGTTAAGCTGTCATTTGGGGGAGGGTACTGTTGATGCGTTAGGAAAGCTAATGTCAGTACAATGTAATAAAAGTATTCGCTTCATGAGTCCCTTGTCGCGTTTTTTTCTGTGCTTAATTTTATGTTGAACACAGTTTTTAATGCTACGGAAAGCTGGAGTATGAACGCAAGGCTAGCTCAGTCTAAAAAAAAAACTGTTTATCCCGATTAATCGTGAACACCGAAATCCGAATTCACATAAAATCACATCATCATCACCGCTGTCCATAATTCTGTGTCCTGTTGGCTAAGTGGAGACTGATAATCACTGAAAGTGTCTTTCTGAAGTTTATAACGTGTTGTAGCTGCACAGTTGTCAGGAAAAATACGTTTTCTTCGTAGACCTTGTTTGGTTTTATGGAAAGCTGAAACTGATGGAACAGACTGTACCAAAATTGTCTAGTATTTCAAGCGTCTTGTTCATATCAGAACTGACACTCTGTTAATTTTGTCTTGCAGGGTTTGAATGTATTCTGGAGGGAATCTATGGCCCAATGCTGCTGAAAGACCTCAATTTATTTGTTGGTGGGTTATTGATAGTGTACATTTAAACACATTAGTAATTTTTTATATCCATACCAAACCATCCATTAGTTGTTTCTTTATCTTTTAACATGCCAACCCTACATACATAGTAATTGCTGCAATGTAAAGCAGAATCTCTAACGGTTCATGAGGGATTGAGCTGCCGCATTCAGTATTGTCCTTCTTTTTTTTTTTTTTTTTAAAGTGTAACGATGCTCATTTATATTGAAAAATATGACTGAGAAATAACAAAATGCTCCTGATCACTGCATGAAAAGCAGAGTTGTGATGTGGCTTAGTTCCTTTAAGCTCCCCAGTAAACCTTGACATTGAACAAGAATGCACAATATTAAGACCTTCTCCCACGTGAAATGCAGCTGTCGTCAACAGACCGGCGCATTTCCTGCGATATGTTAAAAATATCTGCTGTAAGGAAAAAGAGGGGGGGTTGGGTGTCCACAGTGTTTTGGTGGTCTAAATTCAGGGTCACTGTGACACATAAAGGAGTCATATGTTGATAATCACATAGTTTTGTATAAATGCCTTACAGAAAATTACGTGTTGCTATGTTGTATCCAAAATATCCATGTTACGGTGACATAGTGTCCCACTAAAACACTTTTTCTGGCCATTTTTCAATGCTGTAACTCAGGAACACAAGGGGATACTGTAACCATATTTTTTATCAGTTGATAAATGAGGTCTGGATGTACAACTTAAGTGTATTTTATATCAATCTGCTGTATTTCCTGAAGAGTCCATGGCTCAGAATTTTTTTTTTTTTTAGCTCGCTTGGAGGAACATTCATATTTTAGTCATTATCTGGCATTATCTGCCACTGGCCCCTGTGCTAGTTCATCAAAGTGTTACTGTATTCTGATGTATTGTTACTGTCCGGTAAGGGGGACAAGGACAAGAAAAAAAACAAGCAAGTGCTATTATTAAACTATTAAACATAGTAACACAACTACTAAATCATTGTAGACCTTTGAAAGTAGCCAACTGGACTTAATCAAGTAGTCACCTGTTTGATCAGCAGTTGGCACTTTTGGAATATTTTGTATGTATGCGCCGCCAGTGAACTCGGCACTTACACCCAGTTGTGATATTTTTTTGGGAGACAGTAGACCACCTTTTCTTCCTACTGTTGTTGGCCTTTAATACTTCCTTGACATTATTTGCCAATTTGCTGGCTTAAGTAAAACATAAAAGTGAAAATATAGCAAGAAACCACTCCTTGTCAGAGATTTGAGGACAAGCTTCAAGACCAGCATCGCACGTGAAATGAGACGGTGGATGTTCAATCCTTTTCCAATCTGTGGCATGCATCATGGGGGTAGCAGTGCAGACCCAGTGTCACTGGTGTGAGCAGGCCAGTAACAGCCAAAGCAACTTGCCTGACATAATTTATTACTGGGACTGTTCGCCAGCCAACGGGTGGCCCTGTCCATCATTTAAATTGCAGTTTAGGCGTGAGGCGGGGTACAGTGAGTGCGTCTCACTTCAAACAAAAAACAATAAATAAGGATTAAATAAAACGTACTTCCACAACATGCTGTATTCTAATTGTTCATTAAAGGTGTTCTAAGTCAACAGATTATGTTTTTGAAAAGTCTAGATTTTGAGTTGATTGGCCTCTTGAAGTTGGCCATCCAGTCGCCAGTCTTTTTCTTTCTTTTCTTTTTGAAGAAAAAAAAATAAACGCATCCATGGAGACGACCTCAAATATTGCCTAGGTTGGAAACATTCTATTTTTGCGGGGAAATCTGATTTTGTCTACTCTCCTCATTATGTTAGTCCGAAACAGAATCTTTTATAGGTATACTGATCATTGCAAAGTTATGTCCCCTCCCCCATTCATGTGTATGTACTCGCATGAACAATAACCCTTCATTGTTCCAATCGTCAAGGCAACTCGTGATGAGCTGCTCAGTGAAAATATTGAGTGGGATGCACTCCGTCGCCCCAGGCTTCCATACTCTGCTTGTTCAAGCCGCAGACTGTTGTGTCTCATTGTACACGATAAAGCCAGCTTCTAATCTGACCTCTGCATAGGTAGGGTTTTCACAGAAAACCTCCCGCCGCTAGTTTGTGTTGATATCCACTATGACAGTGAACTCAACACCTGAGAACAAGATCTGGGCCCATAACGTAGATCCTGGATTCCACCTGGTAAAGCCTTGCGATGAAGAGATCTGAGCTCCACATGTTGCCCGTCCTAAAAACTGAGACATTTTATGTTTATGACAGCAGTAAGCTTGCATATCTACTCACTTGTCTTAAATGACCTGGGGGGGGGGCTTCTGTATCACACATGGCCAAAAGTACAGTTTTTAAATGTGTCAGCAGTTTGCCAAGAGCTTTTATGTTATAAAACTCTGTGGAGATGCAGTTTGGAAACCACTATTGACTCTTATCATATTATGTGTACAGAAACTCCAGTAGGAGTTTGTTTGATCCATGATTGACGCTAATTTATTAGTGTGTGTGCTGTTTTCTTCTTTCAGACTGTGAACCTGAAGAAGTAGGTGATTGGTCCCCAGAAGCAAGCCGCTCTCAATGTTCATTCTGTAACCTTCCACTGGACAAACTCAGTGTAAGAATTGCTGTCAAGATTGCCAACTACTATCTCTAAATCAAGTTTCTTTCAATTTCTTCAGGTCCGCGACTTTATTCAGACACATTTCTCATCATTTCCACATTTACCTGAAAATTCACATTTGGATGAAGTATTATAAACCCCCTGAACTTCGAGAGGTCACATTTCTGATATATACAATCTAATCATGTCATTCAACAATATATCCATTGATCACATAAAAACAAAATGGGAAGAAGAGCTGGGATCTCAGTTATCAGATGCTGAACGGGACGGGGCACTGACCTTGGTAAATGGAACCTCCTCGTGTGCACGACTGGATCTGACTCAGTTTAAAGTTCTGTGATAAGGCCAACCTGGCCAAAATATACTCTTAACATGGATGATTTATATGGCCGCTGTGGACAAACCTGTCTCACATGTTTTGGTCATTTTCTACACTGAGAGAGTTCTGGACATCAGTATCTGGGCTCCTAAATGAAGCCTGATGTTTTAGACCTACAGCCCAGCCCTATGAAAGCCATATTTGGGATCTCTGGGAGTGAATTCTTAATATCTAAGAGCAAAGAAAATGTATTCGCTTTAGCCACCTTGATAGCAAGGTGAAGAATATTATTGAATGGAAGAAAAAAAATCGCCACCAGAGCCCTCGATATGGTTCCAGGATATGTTGATTTTTCTTTCTTAGAGGGTCAACCAGTAAGTTCTTCAGAACCTGGGATTCCATCACCAGTATTCAACAGTAAAGTCAAATTTTTGTGTTTAATTCTTCATGGGGCTACAGCGTGCTGACAAGACAATATAAAACCGTACTGTTGGTATTGTGTTTAATTATTTAAAATGACCAAAATACTTGTCAAAAAAGGTTGTCAACTAATAACGGTAGTATTTTGCCTTGGAAGTGCCCAGTCAGCGATGTTTGGTTCTTGCCAGATATTACACAGGAGTGAAAAATCTATCAATTATTTGGTCCTTTTTTTTTTTTCCATGTAGGATCCAATACCTGCAGCCACGTCACCTCCCTCCTCCCCCTCTGATTACTCTCCTTGTCAGGCCCTGACCATCTGTGAGAGCAGCCAGTCAGCACACAGGTTCCTCCAAGCTGTGTTTCATAAGAAAGGTGAGGCTGTTTATTTTCGCCATGTTGCACATGGCAAAACGTTATCAACTTTTGATGTGCCAAAAATGACGCCATACACCTGTAGCTGTGATGCCAATACATCTGCAAGTAGTACCGAAATTTGTTTAAGAAATTGGACAACAGTTTAATTGTTTATATTTATTAACTATTTTTTTCAGAGGCCTTTTTTCCCTCCCTTTTAAAAAAGAAAAAAAGTAGGGTAATGGTATACATTTGCATTGCATATTTTTTCCATTGCAGACTGATAGACATGCAGTCTTCAAAACAACGCACATGCTCTAAATGTGACGCTTATATGTTGATCAAATGCCTATTGGTTGAAAGTTAACTCGGGCTGGCTAGAGCTGATAAGTCGATTTCACAACAAAGAGGACGACGCCCCAAAGACCATAAAGGACAAGTGAAAAGCTCAGACAACAGCTGCACTGGACAATCCTGATGATAGTTTTGTGCCACCAAAATGGCAGATCCATGTCTACTTTGACTTGTGTCTTTTCCACAACATGGCAAAGCAAAAATGAGAACATCAGCTCCATCACAACTCCCTCGTTTTTTATGAGACTGCACTTATGGGGCAGTGAAATGCTCTAACATGCAACAGAGAGCATGCGGGGATCTATGTTAGCCCTTTAGAATTGCTGCTCCCAGTCAGTTTCCATCCAGTTTCCAGTCAGTGGGATTCTCCCCTTCCTTTCCTGGAGTTTGCCTCCTTTTCACCTACACCATGTTGTTCATTCAGTTGTGGTCTGTCACTTTCTTAACAAAAAAAATAGAAAGAAAAACACAATTGTTCGCCAAAATATCACGTATATCTGATGCCAAAAAGATAGGTTGTGCAAATCTCAGCACCAGCATTAACAGAATGCACATCTGTAAAGTATTAAACATATTAACACAACTACTAAATCGCTGGAGTTAAACAAGTAGTCGCCTGTTTGATCAGCAGCTGGCACTTGTGGAAAACTTTGTATGTATTGCATCACTGGTAAACTCAGCAGCAGGCCACAACCACTGTTGTTGCGAGGAGTCGCACGGACGATTTAAGATTATGACAATCTGTATTTCAGTTACTGTGAAACTCACTGTTAAAAAAGAAAAAAATCGCTTCCATCATTTTTCATCATTCATTCCATAATTTTCTAATGCAAGTTTTTACAGTTGTTGCAACATTTATTCATTTTATTTTCTTTCCAAGAGCTCGTAACCTGGAAATGACAGTTTTTGATGTTGTTTATGTGTTCTGAGCAGGTAAATCTGCATTTTTATTTACAATGTCAATTTCTTTTTCTTTTTTTTCATTTTGCAGGGTATTGTTCTTTTTAAATGAACAAACACATGAAATGATTTGGATAGAAAAGAAAAAAAACGAGTAAAGCACCCGCAGAGCTTTTTTTTTTTTCTTGGTTGAAAAGATTTCTAAAACACATCTGGAGATTCACAGACATCTGGGCTAAATTTGGTTTAAAGTGAACGTCTTGTAGACTACTATAGCCTAGTTGAAGACCCTGATAAAACAGTAGCATCTAGCCCGGATTTCACCAAGATTGCCTGTATAAATGACGACCAAATTAGGATTCAAACTTGAAACCTTCTCCATACAATCACTGCTTAATGCGCTGAACGGCCACACTGTTAAATTTGGATCTGAGGGGTTTCTATCCTCAATACCCAGTACGTCATCTTCCAGTTTAACAATTGCAAGAAAAGAACAAACGATTCGTATGAACGAGATAAAAAAAAAAACTGGCAGAAAGTGAAACGGTTCGAGAGAGACGCTCCAGTTTTTAAAACCACACTATTGTTACATCAGGCTTCTCTGCTAATGAAAAGTTGTCTTGGAAATGAATCAATGCGTGTTTGAAATGGTGAGATTATTTCAGGCCGCCTTCATACGAACAAGAACAATCGAGTGTTGTGGATTGAGAAAGTTGCCAATATGATGTTTGCTGTTTCATTTTAGGACAGGGGTGGCTCTCCCTCAGTGAATTTAATGTTTAGGATAGGAAGCGTTTATCTCTATTTAGAGTAAATATTTCTCCAGAGGGCTTCGCAACGAGGGATCTTTCACGGTCTGAATTCCGTCACAGATGGTCACCAGACTCCCTTTAAAAATCAGTTCATTATTGTTAGTTGATGATCAGAGGAAAAATGTTCTCTTATTACGGTAATTCTTAATTATTTTCACTATTTGTAAAAACAGCGTAGCCAGCATACCGTTCAGTGTGTGCGCGCGCTCTTTCGTCAAGTTAGACACACAAACTGAGCACCTCAGGCTCTAAAAAAGTCTGGTTTTCAGATGATTCTGTGTGCAAAAACAAAGCTATTTGTATATTTTATAAATGAGTGGCTTTAAGGTTCTATCTATTACCTCAGAGACAGATTGGACATTTCCAGTTTGTTTTCACGGCAACGCACATGCTGTTTTGTCTAATTTTTCATATTTTGAATTGACATTTGCAAAGTTTATACAATGCATTATTTATTTTGTCCTTCTAGATGGTGGTACCTGTACAGTTTGAGTCAGCTACACTGAAGTTTGCCATGCATACACATTCAGTTTGTCAAATAATTGGTCTGCACGTCTAGACATGCGATTCTCCTGCAGAGTATCCTCAAAAGAGCTATCCATGCTGTTCTTTGAATGGAAGGTTGATTTGATCCCACTACATGTATGGTGTAAGCAGTGGCTATATACTTGCCAAACCAAATACTGATTTGACCAATGATGGCTACCATCTATTGCACTGGCTGGACACTAGATTAGTGAGGCTATCTACTAGTATACAAATGCTGGTGATCCGCTATACCACACGCTTAGATAGTTAATTGGCATGTCTATGCCGGTAACTATCATTCTGAGGCTGAGGCTAGCAGCTGACTAAATTGTCTACTGATGTGGTTACTAGCATGCTAAAGCTAGCTAAATTAACGAATGATTTGGCTTGTCTTCTGCGTTAGACGCTGGCTAATTATTGGTCAAATTAGTAGCTTGCTTTGAAGGGGATATATTTTCCATTCCAAGTATAAAGCCTCTGCTGACTGTTTTGATAGTCTTAATTTTGCCAATTTGTCAGCTTCACATTTGTCAGACACACATGTCTCGCATATCGGGGAAGCAGTAACCTTTAATTTGGCCTAAAAGGCTAGTGTTATCTTACTAAACTAGACAAAGCAGATGCACCAGTTAGCTGATTTATGCTTGATCTGATAAGCTGATAAAGTTAGGTCGCTGACTCGGCTAACATAATTTTGACTCCCATCCATATTTTTGCTCTTCAGATGTGCCCACAGACTGTGATTCGAACATACCTCTGGTTGCCCAGGAGCTGATGAAGAAGATGATACATCAGTTTGCAGTGGAGTATGCTTCCAAGTGCCTGCTCCGCAACGGTACAAATGGTGTTACAGGGACCTCATCACCTTTGTCAGAAACCCCGGATGCCCCTCTGGACCTCACAGTGAGCCGAACACTGGAGGAGAAAGAGATTGAGCCTGAAGCAGGTAAGTTAAGCAATTTTGAATTTAAAGCCTATATAGAAATGTTCCACCTTCAAAAGTTTTCTGACTGGAGAGTAGAGTTAGAGGAACTTAAATTCCAACCCGGACATTATTAAATTGATTTGTCTTGTAACAGATGGCGCACTCGACCTCTCCTACCGCAATTTGGCCAGCTCAGCAGCTTCGTCATCTAATCACAAAGCCTCAGGGTAAGAGTTTTGTTGAAAATGTATTGCTTTTGACTATAATTTGGTATGCAAATATGTGATCAAATGAATGCGAAAGAAATCTAATTACCGTTAAACCTGGGAGTTCCTCATAAATTCAACAAAAGATTTACTTGATTTAAGCATTTTGGTCAAGATTCATTTGGACTAAATCATTGCATGTGAGGAAATTCCACTAAATTAGTTTAGCACTGCTGACCACAGCTTGTTCTCTCAAGTCAAGAGCATGACAGTGTAGGTTAGCATCAATATTGTCGTATATTGCTGTTTTTTTTTAATTTTTTTTTTTAACTTGCTTTATTTAAATGAGCCAGCTGATATATCCTCTGCCCGAATCATTTCCTTACTTCTATTTTCTTGAAGTGAATTCGTAATTACAAGTCATTCTGAGCTAGTTTGTGTTCATTGTTTTGCTTTTTATGGGGTTGACTCTTTTATCTCTTGACCGGTAACGTCACAGCACAGGCCGTATTACCATATTTGCCATCCGCTCAGGATTGTAAAACGAGAACATTGCAGTACTTCACAATGGTTTTACTTCCGTTTTTACTGATCCACTTATGAGTTTGAATATTCAACTTTCAAGAATGTAGGAGTCTCACTGGAAATCACAAAACGACAGGGGTTAAATGTGGGCGCCAAAGTAACCCCAGCCATTCACAGACTGTCCCACCTGGACGTGAAGAGGCTTTGCCACACACAATGAATGCGTGTGCGTGACAGACACACAGCAGCAGTGTGTGTTTGAGGGCCCAGAAACAAACTGAAATCATACAGACATGAAACTAACAGTCGCAGTGATGTTACCAACACAAGGCATAAAGGAGTGGACCCCTGGGTCTACATCACCCCTGTCCCCTATGCCAAAATCAAACCCCCCTCCATCTCCTCCATCCTGACCCTGCTGTTTGGTCCTCCCATCCCTAGGAGGCAGCACAGGCAGAAGGAGTACACTGAGAGGAGCTGGGAGCTGTCAGAAGGGTTGCTTTCCAAGGCCCTGAAGGATATCCGTTCAGGGAGGCTGCAGGAGCAGCGGGCTGCTTTACTCTATGGAATACCCCTTCAAACCCTGAGGCAAGGTTTGGACAGCTGGGCTGAGGGGAGGCAGGGGTTGCTGCGCCAACTTACATCAGGAAGCAGAGATTTCAGGGATGAAGTGACATCATACAATGTGATGTCATCAACGTTAGGCGGCGAAGCCCGTCTTGTTCTGCAAAAGGTGGCTGCGTGGGCAGAGCGAGCAGAAATTGGGGGAGGTGCGGAGGAGAATGGAGACTTGAGTTTCCCATTGTCTACTTTTGCCCTCTATCAGCAGAGTGGTCTACAAAAGACCCTCCCTCACTGTTTCTCCCAGCTCAGGGAACCTCTCCAGCCCCCACTTAGCCCAGCCTCTAGTCTGGAGTCCTCTGCACCCCTGCGTATTCCTCAGGTTCGTTCCATGTCTGACTACAACAAGTCGGTCTCAGCTGAGAATTCCAGCGTGGCCGAAAACCTACATCAACGTACCTCATTAACCGAGGGTACTGCCAGTTTGTCTACATCATCTGCCAGACCCTCATCGCTCTTCAAACTCAGACCTCCATACTTGGCACAAGGCTGCCCGGGCAGCGCCAGCCAGCCACCTTATCGTCTGGGACCACGTGGATCTTCACTGGATGAGTCAGAAGATGGTTGCCGCGATAAAGATAAGCAACCTAGAAAGAAACGTGGGAGATATCGTCAGTATGATCATGAACTGATGGAAGAGGCTATCACTATGGTGATGGGTGGTCGCATGAGTGTCTCGAAGGCCCAAGGGGTTTATGGCGTGCCCCACAGCACACTGGAATACAAAGTGAAAGAGCGCACTGGAACACTGAAGAATCCTCCCAAGAAGAAATCTAACTTTTGTTCATCCAGTTCCAACTTATCCGGATCTGGTACCCCGACCAGTTCCGCTAACTCAGGAAGTCTTGCCTCAGCTGCCGACACAAAGAGGTTCTAGACCTCAGAACGCCTCGAACTCCTCAACACTTGAACACATCACCTCTTACAAGATAAATGCTTTTTGGAGACACTTGTTAAAACACAACACATTGCCTTTACGAAATACACGGATATTGATATTCAGGTCATTTAACTGTTTGTCTGTAATGTGATAGTCATACTTTAAGCTGTATTTTTCTAGCATAGTCCTTGGCTGTATTTGAAGCGTCTGCTAGATGCAGCATTTTTTTTTCAAGAGCAGTTTTGTTTACAGGAGCTGCCAAACTCGGCAGACTCCTCACAGTTTTTATTACTCACACTTAAAGATTTTTGTAGAATTTAGCTCGCTTTTTTTATCCGTTTCTTGCTGTCAACAAATCCCAAACTGAAAAATTTTAGACATTTTTTAACCCATTTACTCAAATAGGTTGCAGCACCACTTGTGAGGAGCATTCAAAAACTGGTTTTAATCTTGTTTGGGGATTTGTTGGCAGTAATGAGATAAAAAAAAAACATGCCATCATTCTCCATTAAGCCCTCTGGGCCATGACTTGGTTTTCATGCTGTATTTCTTGCCGTTAAAAGATTTCTTTTCTAGGAGAAGCTGACCACAAATGTGGTCTAAAAGGCTGCTGAGGATCAATTATGATAAACACAGTTGTGGACCTCTTATAGTTACGAATTAAAGTGTGACTCTCACATTCGCTAGTTGTTAAATTATTAGGTTATTCAGGTTTGATTCAGTTCTTAAAGCTCCTCTTTAAGGGAGCATTGATGATTGTCAAAAGTTAGAACCTCGTTGCTATTGCTAGACACCTCTTCAAACAGGGAGATTGTACAGTACAAAATGCTGTGGTGGCTACATCTTAATTGTGAGTTTTTACTCGAGATCAGCTTAAAGCCATTTTGTGTCCACGTATTTTCCCTGCTCGTGAGTGCGAGCTGGTCTGAACACTGTATTGAGGGTAGTTGGAATGCAAATGCGCAGCATGTTTAAAAAATGTGCGCTGATAAGCTTGGGAAATGTCCGTTAATGTTTGTGTACTGTTTGTGAGGGATGTTCCTTTTATTATCACGTGTATTTACTAACTCTGCTACTGTAGCTGTGTTAATGCTAACCTCATACATGACTGCTGCTTAACTTTACTGGACTGTTTTCCTGACACAATTATGCGTAGCTTTGTCAAAAACTCATAGCGACAGAAGATTCAAAGATGCAGTAAAGTGCATGAGCCTAAAAGACAGATTAGCATATGTTGCATGTATAGGTTTCATTATTATTATTGATGGTGAATCGTGTTGGCGACTTAAAGCTATGGTAGTGAAAGGCTTTAGTGAAAAGTTGCCATTGTGACCATATTATTATTATTATTATTGAGGCTTTGTTTCTTTGTGTTGTGAAAAAGCTAAATGTTGCGTCTACTTGCGTTTCTGCCTCTCAGATGGGCCTATCTCCATTTCTAATGCTACTACCAAAGCAGCATTTCAGGGTTAGCCACACAAAGCTGCTTTGATTTGTTTCTGCTGGAATGTCAGGCAGTTTCTTACACTCACTAACCTCATTGTCACATATACCTCTGAACTTAACTGAACTGCCTGGAACACCCCCCCCCCCGTGTTGGGTTTCACATCAAGTCTTTTGTCTTAAGGTACCAGATTTCCTCTTGCTTAGGAACACTGATAGCTCTTTATCTCTCCAGGAACATTTCCTAGTGTAAATTTATTGACATTAGCAACACTTTAATTGTGTAACAAATTGATGATACACAAAGCCATTTGATGGTGTCAAAAGTAATTAGGAATTTGGTTGAAAATGTTAACTATGTGGGTTATCTTTGATCGTTCTGAGGGTAATCATAAAGCTGTAGTTTTCCCTTTTTTAAAAAAACAAAAACAAACACTTTGTTGGTTGGGGGGGGCACACAAACAGTTTGTGGCATTTTAGTCTTTGTAACTCTGGGAGCTACACTAATATTCCTGAATGTATGTGGGTACATGTTGCCTGTTTCCCTGGCAACTCCAGGGGGCAGTTTGCAAACAAGCCCACAGACCCTTTGAGAAATCGCAAAACCTTTTTGTACAGGCTTAATTGCAATATATTCTGGGGGGAAAAAAGCACCTGGGCTTTGAAATGAAGGTTGTATTTTATTTAAAAAAAAACAACAACAAAAAAAACATTTTTCTCTGCACTGCTGGCAAATCCGTTTAGCAGCTTGATATGAATCTGATATTTATGCATAACTTAATCATTGCACTATGATTTATTAGACATTTTATTGTAGAAGCCTGTTTGTAATATTGCATACTTATTTATTGATTGTGTGTAAGAACTGTGATTTTTGGTTTGATAGTAGTGGTTTTTTGAACTTTAAAGGAGCACTTTGATCATATCACGTGATATGTGTATTGCTACAAACTGCATGAACGCTTTTGTAATATTTGCTTCTATAATTTATTTAGTCCAGAAATTACACTCCTGACTGTTGTGGTTGTTTAGTGCTTAAGTTGCTGTTAAATTATTTGAGCGGTTCGTAGAAACTGATTCGATAACTGCCACAAGCTCAACAATAACACTACCGAATGTAATGCTACATTCAGGTTGAGTCCCTGCACGGTTGGTACTTGAATTGCTGGAAAACGTTTAAAATGTGTTACACTTTAATTGCATTTAAATGTTATTAAGCTGCCGAAGTTGATTCTGCAGCGGAAAATGCTGATTTGAACATGATGGGGTGTTTTTGAACGGTTTGTTGGAAAAGGTGCTGTTGAGAAAAAACACGTTTTAGTTTGAGCGTTCCAACAATCGTTCCTTCTGCTCTCAGCAGAATGTCGACATTTGCCTTCAGCAGCTCATCAATAAAACAGTTCACTAATTTAAGACGTTTCCTGTTATGATTTTCCTCACAGCAGGGTCCGCTTCAGAGTCTTGCAGATAATTAACTTTTGACGAGGACAGTTGTTTTTAGAAGGACTGACGTTTCGCGCTAACAAATTCCAGTCTTAAAAACGGTCAACTTGCCCTCCCCACATAGAAACTCCCATCATAGTAGCAGCAGGCTACTGTGGTTTTGAAAAATGTTTGAGGAAAGAAGAATGCCTTTTACGAACTTCTTTCAGAAAAAACTGCTGTGGTGTTGAAAGCAGCTCAAGTTTTTTTTTTTTTTTTCCTTTTAGTGTCTTATGGGCATTACATTTATTGTCTGTACTGTTTCCTGTTATTCTACCTTTTACACAGAGTTCCAAACCTTTTGGGAACAGGGTTTCTAATTCACAGAAGGCTAAAATTAACCTCAGCATGTAGCCTGCAGTAGAAGACAAAAAAAACAAAAAAACACTGAGGGGTCGGAGATGAAGCAGGATTATTGGGTTTGTCCTGAGAAAAATATAAAGATCAGAATTCTGTGCATCATTTTTGTTGTCTCTTCTTTGAACCTCGGCTCAGTGTTGAGTAAAGCCTCCTAAACCCAGTTTTTGCATTCTTGCCCTATAGTTGCCGGCTGTCGTCTGTCACAGAAGAAATGGGAGATCTGGGACTGCGAGGGACTACGTTTCGTCAGAGTTCTGCGCTGGAAGCTGTTCTACGTTCTCTCTGCCCAGCTCACCAATCTTTACTCTATCAAATCCTGAAGCTAGCGCACCAGGAAAAATTGCTGCCGTTCCTTCATCGCAGACAAGTCGGTCAGACTGAATCCCACTGCTGTCACTGTGGCGTAAGCCCACAGGATAACATTACACCTCATTCAGTCAGTTGTAGTGAATGTAAAGCCCACAATCCCAGCCTGTGCTGCCCTTCAACTGACTGGGATCCTCAAACTCACTGCAGCCCCGCGTACCATTCAGGAGCCTCAAAGTCCAGCTGCAGCATC